>NC_138121.1:16426250-17063333 GCF_964146895.1 Miniopterus schreibersii | reverse complement strand
AATTACAAAAGCAGTGATGGACAGCATGTCAAAGAACAGGCATGGCTGTGTTCTAATAAAACTTTATTTTTAAAAACAACAGACTGGATAGATTCTCCCCTTCGGCAATGATGTGCTAATCATGTGTTTTTTGTTTTTTTTAAAAACAACTTTGTGAAAAATAATTTACCCAGTCATTCAGAATATTGATGAAGATGGGAGATCACACACACACACACACACACACACACACACACACACACACTTTGTTAAGCAAATTAAGTTTTCTTCCAACTTGTCTAAACTAAGTAAGAGCCAGGCTTACAAACTTGATATAAAATTAAGTTGTTTCAAACCGAAAGTCAACAGTAATTCAAGTACCATTTAACTCTGAATGATGAAATGATCCTGAAACAACCAGGCTTCATCCCTTGTTCTCACACTTTTGAACACAGAAACTTGCGGTTTGTGTTCTCTAGTCCACAGTAACGCCACATGAGGAAGAATTAGGTTAGACGTTTATTTAGAAGTAAACCATACCTGTAACTGACTCATCTTTTACCTAATGATGGCATTACCAACAATGAAAACGTAGGCTTCTTCTATCCCCTCTAGTAGCTGAAAATAACCGGGGTTTAAATAGCGAGGGAGTAAAACCAAAAGGTGAACGGCTGCTACCACCCCTGTGTAGCCTCCCACACACCACACTCTTACTTCCTAAGCATCTTGCAGAAGAAGAATGCTGGCAATGAACTTGACACCCAATAATGAATGGTCAGGATGTCTGGATTTAGAAAAATAAAATATTTAAACATCGTCTCAATAACACCATCGGCATGGATCTAGCCCTGCAGACACTAGTGGACAGATCCTAGTGGACTAGAAGGTTCTCATGGACACAGGAGGGTTACGTCAGAGAGCAACTGGGCAGCCTGTGGGTATGAGCTGTATAACTCTCGCGGTTTTAGAAAAAATCTTAATTAATGACTAACACTAATATCTGTGGATTTCTCATGCAACCGAGATTTTCTAACTCTTTTAAATAAGGTGAGGAGTTCCTATCTGGCTGTCCCGGCTCCCAATTCCCTCGCGTCAACATGCAAGTAGGTAAGATGGGGCAGGTGCCCTCCAGCCCAGTATCCGCACCATGTATGATACCCCAGGGAGGCACCTGGGTTGGTCACCGCTGGGCTGTGCCATGCCTAAGAGAACGTGGCCTGGCAGTGGGAGCCCTGGAAGTCGCCCCCAGGCGCGATCAGTTCTTGCCCTGGGGGTTCAGGGCTCGTCACGCCACTCTGTGCCACAACTGTGAATCACCCAGTACAAAGAGCCCCCCGAAAAACACCGCCTCTGTCTGAGCGACATGCCATGAAGCGGGGGCGAAAAGCGGGGCTCCACCAGGCTCAGGCGGTCCAGGAGCGCTCGGGATGAACGCGGCTTCACGGGGGACGCCAACTCCATTCCGCCACAGGCGTTCATATTTGTTAATTGGTGGGAAAAGGTAAAATTAATGAGGACATTAACACAGCTACTTAAAAACAGCTTCATGTTTCTCCCATTGTAACACACGGAACGATCAGGATGTAATTGAGGGAAAAGGACACTGTCGATTCTCAATTATCTGCATGAATGACGCGCTCAGTGACACGGATAATCCAAGTCATTTACATCTGGATTCAGAGAGTAACATCTTTTTTCCTTCGGAAAACTTACCTTCCTAATTACAGCTCGCCCAACGTGACGGCGCCATCAGCTCTCCTTCTCTGCCCGGGGAGAGCGCGGCTGGGGAGGGCGTGGGGACCGCGGACGGTTCCGGAGCTGCCGCGGGTGACCCGCGGCAGGCGGGAGGCGGGAGGCGGCTAACAGCGCCGTCGGCATGACACCCGCGAGCCCCGTGCGGCCGTTTAAATTTAAACTCGCTTTTAAAACATTAAAAGTTCCGTTTCTCGGTCACACCGGCCACCTCTCGAGTGACGGGCAGCCACCCGTGGCCAGGAGCCACCGTGCTGGACGGCGCAGATGTGGGACATTCCCATCGTCACGGGAAGTTCTAGCGGACGGCACTGAATTCGAGATCAGTGACCACCTCTGGTTTCCTGGATTTGGCGGAAAGCTGGGCGGGTGGGGGGACGAAAATGCAGGAGATGCTGTGCTGCCACTTTTGCAGAAACAAAGGGAATTAACTGTAACACCCGGCGCTCGCAGCTAGTTTAATTTCAGGCCCGGTAATGGAGACTCTGTCTAGGGAATAACCCAGAACATAAGCATTCCATTCTAAGTAAGATGAGGCTTTTTAATTAACAAAGCAGAAAACGAGTGGATAAAAGGTGAGGCGGGAGAGCCAGATTTTAAGCAAAGGTGTGCCACGGGTGCCCGCGCTTGGCGTGGCCGCGAAGCCTGGGCGCCGGCCGAAGGGGAGCCCGGGGGCCCGCAGGGCCATGCGGGTAGGTGCCTGCCTGCTCAGGTGCCACTGGGAACAGTGTCAGGCCCTGTGTCACTTCACATCCTCATTAATTATCTTGAAAGGAGAGGCTTGGTAAACAGCAAGTTAATTAAATTCTCAGATGATGCTAATTTGGGAGGCTTTAGAAAGACTGGCAAGGGCAGAGGCAATATAAACGGGACCTGGATGGGTTAGAAGTATGAGTGGAAAATAAAATCAAACTCTGGCTAAACAAACACCACTTTAAGTAAGTCTCACGGAAGAGCCAAAATATGAGCAAGAAGGAATTTATTTGGAAAATAGTTGTGTTAACGTGAAAAGGTTTGCATCGTCTAAGGCATATAATCAGAATGGGAGTTAAAAAAAAAAAAAAAAGGCCTTTTCAAGGCTTTTAATGAAAATGTTTACGTGCGCTTAGCAAAAGGGCTGGAAGGAAAACCAAATCCTAAGTCCCTGCTCTTGAGTAAGCACAGAAAACAGAAGGCAGGGCGGAGCTTCCCCCTTTTACTTCATATTCTAGAAAGTGACGAAACTTTTTATTTTGAACAGGCACATACTGTGGGGTTTTTGTTGTTGCTGTTTGGTTGGTTTGAAATTATTTTATATGCACAGAAGAGAAGCAAAGATGGTGCGGAGTCTCCATATGCCCTTCACTCAGCTTCCCCTACTATTAACATCGTATGTCTTAACATCTGGGACATCTGTCAAAACCAAGCGACACTGGCACAGTGCTATTACTAATGAACAGACTTTATTCCGATGTCACTCGTTTTTCCACTCACATCCTTTCTCTGTTCCAGGACCCAAACCAGGACCCCAGGTTGTTAGGTCTCCTGATCCCTGACAGTTCCTCCAAATTTTCTCGTCTTGCGCGAACGTGATGCTTCGGAAGGCTGCTGGCCAGGGGTTTGTAAAGCATCCCTCAATTCGAGTCTGCCTGATGTCTTCTCAAACTAGACTGAGGGCATGGATTTTCTGAAAGTACCCCTCCCAGCCCGTCATATCAGGGGTACTTGACATGGACGTGACTTCCGTGGTCACGTCACTCGTGCTCCCTGGCGAGCTTACCCTGTCCCTCTCCACGCTTTACTCGTTAGGAATGAGTCAGTAAGTTCAGCCCACAGGCAAGGGAAGGGCGATAAAGCTCCACCTTCTGGTTATTACGTTGTTAAATAAATTAAAATATCTTGTAAAAGAGTTAAACTCTTCAAACAAAAAGTATCCAATGAAAATGTCTACATGGAAAGTCGGAGAGGTGCCGTCTTTGTTTTGCATACTTGGACTCTCAACAACACGGGCGAACACATGCTCACAGCTACAGGGCCCTCGCTACCCGCCAGGCGGGGCCCTGCCACTTACACAGACCAACTCATCCAATCCTCACAGCAGCCTGATGAAGGCGATGCCACAGCTTTACAACGATCAACTCAGGATTACAAGTGGGGAAACGTGGCACAAAGAAGGGAAGTCACTGGCTCAAGGCAACAGAGTTCATAAGCGTCAGGGGCAGGATTCGAACGCAGGCCTCCTGGCTGGAAAGACCATGCTGTCTGGAGAGCTTTCTGGTACCCTGGGTCTTGATCTACAACTCCAAAACTTGAAGACAGTCAAGTGGAGCCACAAAATGTAATTCAGAACAAAGAGTGACTTGGGGCAGGACGTCAAGAGGCGCACCAGACAGAGGCTTCTCTGGGGAGGATTCTGCGTGCCCACTGTGGCGTTTGTTTGTGGTCAATTCTGCAGGTCTGAGGACTCCCAGCCAACCGAAGACAGGCCTTGCTTCTCTCACAGTGTGGCAAGGGATGCAGGACACCTGAGCTGGTCCAAGGAAGGTGCTCAAAATCCACGGGACACGATGCAGACTGATACCCCAGCCCCTGCTTGTCCCACCAGCCTGGGACTGTCCCCCCAACAACATTTACTTTTCCTACTCTTCTGAGAGTTCCCAGGGGCGGAAACATCAATAAAGCATAGAGGTCAGGGCTGGAGAAGTCCCTGGCTGTGGGGAGAGAGGATGCCAAGGCAGAAAGGGACCAGAGGCCCGGACAAAGCAGGGCACGCGGCCCATGACTCCCAGGCCTCCCACCTGCAAAGACCTCAACGTGCGCCTGTTTAATAGTCCTAATTGTCGTTATATAGTGGATATTTTGACGTAAAAAAGAAACAAGGAAATGAGCTGCTTGCAGAAAAACAAGAGAGGAACCAGGAGAGTTTGGATAAGCACTTCCCCCGAGTAACCCACCCTGATCTTCTACCATTATCCTTCTGCCATTAAAAAAAGATGAAGCGAGCAAGCGACATGAATGCCCCCTTCCCGGGTGCCCACTCCACACTGTCTTCTCCAAATATTTGGCATTTAATTCTATTCTGTTAACCCTGGCTTGTACTGCTCTCCAATTGTTTCAACTTAAAAAATGTGCCTTTAAAATGGCACCGACAAAGGACCACGTCACACAACTTCTCACACCAGGCCAGTCCCACCTCCCGAGTGGGCACAGAGCAGGTCTCCCGTCAAAACCGAGAACCATGGGGCACAGGGGCCGAAGGGTTGGCCCTAGGCGCTCACCTCAGGGTGAGTTTCCCAGATCATCTGTTGAAACACGTCCACCCTTAAGAGGAAAACAGAAATGCCTCCTCTCAAGACAGACTCTCAGTGTGAATTTTCACCACACACAGTATACGCTCATTTCCTTAAGGGCAGAGGGCTGCGGTGAACAGCGGTCGTTAGCTGAGTGCGTACTATGTGCCAGGCAGGCTTCTGTTAAGGGCTGTTTCTAAAACTAAACAGATACAGCACCAAGTAACAGCTTAACATTTCAATGTATTCTTTCCCATGCATTTCCATGTTTCACCTTAGCCAGAAAAAATAAAATAGCACTCAAGGGGGGAGTATTTCCTGATTTTTAATGGCTCCAGAACCTGAAAATTACGGACTGAAGCAGCGTTGTATGTGGCAAAAATCTAAAACCCATTAAGCAGATGTCTGTGAGGACTTAGAAAAGCAATGAATCACTAGAAGTAAACATAAATTCACCAAACACAGAAGACTAACTCCTTTCTTTCCTTAAACTCTCCTGTTATGCCCCTCCCCCAATAATGTCACTACTGCTGTTATTACGAACAATATTGATCTGGTAGATCAGGGGACTGTTAGAGGGGACTTAGCGACATCTGACTGTCTCTCATGACATCCTCGAGAATAATCTACAAAGAGGAGGCTCTGATTCTAGTTCAGTAAGGCATCTTCCTACCGAAGAATCTGGGCCCCAAGAACACTGATCCTGAATCAAAGTCGGCTTGGAGGAAACTGTCTATAGCAGATCACGATTATCTAACTGCACCTTGCTTGTCCACATTTCCAATAAGATCTGAACAGAGACAGGAGTTATCCCCACCAACGCCCCCCCCCCCAATATATAAATAAATAAATAAGTCTAAAAAGCCACAGAGAGGAACAGACAGGTAAAACTAAAAATCTTTTTAAAAAGATGACTGTTGAGAAGTATTATACTTAAAGCCAGGCAGTGCACGTCTAAAATAACTTGAACAGTTCTGTATGGGACCGAGTCAAGTTGAATTAATGAACCGAGAGGAAGTCTAGGACCAGGTCCGAACAGTTCGGAGTGAGGTCCGGTGGCACCGCTGGGGGCTGCAGGCGGCTGGGGGGCTGCAGGCGGCTGGGGGGCTGCCTGGGGAAGGGCTGGGACGCAGCTCACCCAGGAAAAGCAGCAAAGGCAGGGCGATCCCTGCCCCACGCCCTGCACCCAAACAAGCTCCAGGTGGATTACGAAGTTTAGCGTCAGGACGTAAAGCCATAAAAGAACTAAGAGGGGATACAAATGAACACGGTCTTGGCAGAGGAAAGGGACTTTGAAGCTTAACCAAAGGGGAAGGAAGCAAAAATAAAAAGGTCTCACTATATAAAAACGTTAAACTCTGGAATCGCAGAACATCTTAAACAGTGAAAGATAATGACGGGGTGGGGAGGGGATGGGGCTCCAACAGCAAGCACACACAGGTTTGACATCTGTGACAGCAAAAGAGCTCTTTTTCATTTAACTAGATTATGTATATTTTCAAATTTTGTTTGTAATAGTGGAAAAAGGGAAACAATCTGAACGTCCAATGGAAGGGTAGCTAAATGAACTGACACCTTCAATTCAGTGGTGCACTGTGCAGCTATTAAGATGTGGGTGGTAGAAAAACATTTAGCGAGATATATATATATATATATATATATATATATATATATATATAAAGAAACATTGTAAAGTTTTAAAGTGCCAGTTTAAAAAAACACACCCAGTATCATTTAAATTCTAGAGACTAAGGGCTCATTTTTTTCCCCCCCACAACCTCTCCAACACTTGTTACTTGACCAATGTCACCCCAATAAATTTAATTTAAAAATAAAATTCTACAGATTAATAGTATCCCATCTTTACAGAAAAGGCTAAAGTCATATATGCCAAAATGTTTAAAGTTCACACCATCTCTGGGTGGTGATATTAGGAATGATTTTATATTTTCCTGCGCGTCCAAAGTTTTGTTGCTTTTTTTCTTTTCACAATATGCAAGAAATACTTTTGAATTAAAATATAAAAAATAAGTATAGATATATAAAGAAGGCAATTTCACTGTCCTTTTTCCAGATATTATACACTCGGGGGGGAGGGGGACAGTACTGAAGGTCACGTCCTGTCCTCTGGTTTAGAGGACAGGGAGACCTGGCTGACTCATCTGTTTCATGAAAACAAAGGTAACAACAAACCCCTGATCATTTCAGGGGAGCCACAAGTTTCACAGGAGCCCAGGGTTTGGTTTGGCTGCTTAATAATAAGAATAGAAAGTTAATGATCCGGTGTCTACATCAAGGAAGGAGAGAGACTCCGTGTCACCACCCAGGGAGGTCTCCCCGAGAACACCGCGTCCTATAAGAGCATCATCACCCAGGAGAAACGACCTGCACACACGTCAGAGGCAGGTGACAGGGACGGGAAGGAGCTTAGAAGCCACTAGGTAGGGGGAATGAGTTTAAAGCACTAGAGGTGTGTCTGTGCTCAGCTGAGTGCGGAAAGTGCACGCACAGGACCAAGTAACAAAAAGGGGAGGGGCCCGTGAGCTCGATGGGCTCTGGCGCCCTCATCCCGGGTGCCCTGTGCAGTGGCGAAAAACCACGTGGTGGAAAACCCTTCAGTGACATTTAAAAAAAAGTATGCATGGCAAAGTTCTAAAAAGCCAGTTAGCAAATAGGGACAACGGTATCACTTAAATTCTACAAAATCGTGATGTCACAGGGAAGGCTGTGTTATGGGAGGGGAGCAGGAAAGAACCGGTCCTCTGCCCTCAGGTCTGCCCCATGCAGGTAACAAAGCCGACAGAAGGCGTGACGACAACTGGAGGTGCCCCTAGGCCCATGTGTGTAAAGGAAGGGGAAACAGAGACACTGGATGACACTGCTTCCAGATACTGTATCTATAGGAAAGTCCTTCATTGGGGTTAGTATTTTCCAAATGCCCTTCCAGGACCAGGTGTATCAGGGTCTCGTTGAAACTCGGATCCTTTGTATCTCCCCAGCCACGTTCACAGAATCAAACGCAAGGGAGGAACCCGTGGATCTGTACTTGAAAGGGCTCGCCAGATGCTGCTGATGTACACGCAGGTTTGGGAACCCAGATTGTACAGGGTGACACCTTTAAATGATATCTGGTTAATTTTTTTAAGGCAATATGGAAAGAAACAAAAGGAGTACACAGATGAACATTTTTGGCCAATATCCACCTTGACATCTCTAATCGACACATACAATGTATCACAATTTTACATAAATAAAACATTCTATGTATGTGACATTTTAATACAATGTTGAGGCCATCTTCCCAACTACAGAATACACAGGCACCATCCTTTTAAACAGCTGCATAGTAATTCACAGCAAAAAAAAACATGATATAATGATTTAAAGTCCAAGTGACCAGTTTATCAAATAAATAAAAAAACTGAAATAAACAACACTGTGGTGTGGAACATTGCAGACACAACACAGGGTGCCTCATGAAGGAGTAATCCCACTTTACATCTGAATAGATATCAGCATTAAAATTACACTAACCCACATGCTCACCAACAGGACACACCAGTCCCAAGATTCCCTCCTGATTAAAAACATAATCAACTTAAAATAAGCATTTGGGGGGGAAACTGCCAGTCTATGTGTAACCTACAGAGCAGTTTTCCCAAGTGGAAGAATACAACTTTCTCATATTTCAAAGCAAACCCAACAAAAACCAGAAAGAACATCCTTGCAGATGAGCAGGACTTCTCTGGTATGGAAAACAGTGTGGAGGGTCCTCAAAAAATTAAAAATGAAACTGCCTTATGACCTCGAGATTCTGCTTTTGGGAATACAGCCAAAGGAACCCAAAACCCTAATTCGAAAGAATGTATGCACCCCTATGTCCGTTGCAGTGCTACTTACAATAGCCAAGCTATGGATTCATTCTTTTTTCTCTACTCATCAACAGATGAGTGGATAAAAAAAGCTGTGGTACATCTATACAATGGAATATTACTCGGCCATAAAAAAAGAATAAAACCTTACCATTTGCGACAGCATGGATGAACCCAGAGGGTATTATGCTAGGTGAAATGTCAGACAGAGAAACACAAATACTACACAATTTCACTTATCTGTGGAATCTAAAGGACAAAATAACTGAATAAAATTAAAAACAGACTCACAGATACAGAGAACAGACTGATAGTTGCCAAGGGGATGGGGAGGGGTTGTTGCAGAACAGTCACGAGGACGTGAAGTACAGTATAGGAAATACAGTCAAAAATATTGTAATAACTATGCGTGGTGTCGGGTAAGTACTGGAAATACAAGGAGAACAGTTTGTAAAGTATATGATTGTCTAGCCACTGTGCTATACACCTGAAACTAATACAGAATAATATTGAAAATGAAAATAAAATTTTGGCAGATGCTGTAATAAACACCACCCCACCCCACCCCCCAAAAAACATAAAGAATGGGCAGGCACTCTTTTGCCTCTTAACTCTCCAGAGCCCAATTCTGGTTTTAGATCCTGCTCTGCCCTTCTGCCACTGTGCTCAGAAAGCAGGCAAGTAACAGGGCAACAGATCAACAAAGCTTTTAGGACACGCAGCTTCTAGGAACCTGTACAGCTCTTCAAAGAAATGACACTGTGGTTACTTCGTTCAGTGACTCCACGACCAAAAAATGCTTCCAGCTTTCCTTTTCTATAAAAGGCATGAGGCACTGCTGGGGAAGAGGAGACATGCAGGCTGCACCAGGAGACCATGCGGGTAGCAGAGAGGGGCAGGGAGCTGCGGGGAGATAAGGTCTGCTCAGGTATGGTGATGCGAGAAAGGCCCTGGAAAACCACTGAGAGGGCGGCTCACTGGCATCGGGATTTGGGGCTACCCTCATTCCCTGATAAAGGCACCTGAACACCAACACAACAGCCGACCAGGCAGGGCCCCCCTTCCCCTGAATGTTTCCATGTAGCAAATGGCCACTGAATGTGCAGGAAGAAGTGCAGGTGTCCTGAGGGACAGGATCGGGGCAGAGTGCATTTGGCTCGGCTCCTGTGTTCCCAGGAAGCTGGCCGGGCCTTGTCCTGAGCAAGGAGGAGACGGGCCCTCGCCGGTTTCCTAGCAACCCTCGCAGGCAGCCGGCGGAATCCCAGGCAAGGCCACCCTGGGAAGCATTAAAGCAGCCACAGGCGCAGATGCAAAGCGTAGAGCGGGGCAGGGGCCCAGGTGGGCAGGCAGGTATGCAGAAGTCTCTGCTGGCCTGCTCCAAAAGCTAGCTCCCCTGAGAAGCATTTTAGGGTACTACAGACGGGGGTGGTCCCACTTCCTTCCCCTCAGCCCCGCAGCACTTGCAGAATAGAGCCTCCTCGTCTGTGAACTTACACCAAATAACAGCAACAGCAGACTGGTTTCCACATTCCAGGGGTGCAACCACCAGAAAGTGCACACCTGATTGTCCTCCTGGGGACATGAATCCCAGGCAAGGACACCCAAAGCACTACGGCCCAACTAGTCCCTTTGCACTCAAGCTCTTCCATCTGCAGCTACCTCAACAAGCCCACTTCAGTTTGGTATCACCCCCGGCTGAACAGGCTTTAGCACCCCATCATCTCCCAACCACTCTAGTAGGACTGTGAGGCCCGGCCCATGTCACCAGTTCAGGCCCACCTGTTCCAGACAAATGACCTTCCCTTTGGCCACCGTCACCGGTTCCTTCTCCAGCAGCCTAAGCTCATCACATTCTAGTCAACCCACTATGCCAATGAATGAAAACTGGGGGGTGGGGGGGGCCATGGAGAGGAGGGCCTCTGTTTACCCTACAGCACCTCTAGGAAAGGGCCAACACCTAGGGCAGCCGGAGAGCCACGGCACGGAGGCCCGCCTGGCTGCCACCTTCAACACAGGGACTGGAGTACAGGGGAGTGCCAGGCCGCATGGCCCCGCGGTGTGCGCGGCCATGCCAGTGCTCTCCCATTCCCTGTTTTTTTTTGTCTCTGAAGCTGTCTCATGTGAGCGGATGTTAACCACAAGGTATCTGCTTCAGGCTGCTGTGTGCTGTACAGTTTTTAGAACTCCTTCACATCTATCGGGATATCCGGCCCTACTAACTCTGGGAGGCATCGGCTCCACCTTACCGATGACATTAAGGGGCTCGTGCATGTCAGAGCTGGGAAAAGTCCCAGCCCCCCAATCCAGCTTCCTGCTCTGTTCGTCCGAGGTTCCTCACACAGAGTGCAAAGTCTGTAAGTCGTAAAGTCACCATAAGGACTGATGAAATTAGCAGTAGCTAAGACACTATACCACACATAAAAACTACAGCACATTTATACATGCACACGTGTATGCGTATCTCTGTAAATTTATACGTATATGTCACATACACGCTCACAGAGCTGGCACCCATCATATATCCAACCATCCGCCCACCTAGATATCAAGGGTAGGAGATATATATACACACACGTACACACATAACTTGTATCCTTGATACATTCAAACTCCTCACTTCATTGATAAAAACCAAAGTATATGTGAATGGCTTCCCAGGGTCCCAATGTCTACGGCCCCATTTAGTCCAGGGAGCGTCCTCGGGGCTGCTTCAAACACCCCATGAAAAGATGCACCAGGAATCAAAACTATTCCACAGCCAGCACTGTGGCTTCCCAGATCTCTGCCCTGACCTCATCAATCTCAAGCCTCCTCTCCTTGGTAGTAGAAGACGACGTGGGAGCTGATGAAAAAGCGAAGGACATCAGCACCTCGAAGAAAATGCCAATACTCATTCCAAATCAACATAAACAGTTGACTGTTTTTTAATCCCACTTCGAATGGCCCCGTCCTTCCTCAAGTGCCTCCCGGGCAGGATCCCGTCTTCACGCTCTGTGGCTCCGTGTAACGCCTGCCTCACAACGCTATTACTCATTAAGTGTCAAAATAATAATTATCCCAGATGGCGAATTCACAAGTGGGTTAGTCATCGGCTGTAACCGGGCGAGCTCACTCGCGCTTGCCCCAGGCACTAAAGTTCAGCCATCAGAATGTTCTAAAACAGACTGTTCTTTCTTTTGGTTATTTATTTTTCAACATCAAGGAGAGGCACACATTTTCTTTTTCGGAGTCGGTTTCAATAGGTTAAACCTCCTGGAAGCCACATAAAACAATTTCCACTTTGTAGTTCGTAAGGCATAGTAGGATGACTTTAGACCTCACTGTATAAACCGTAGGTCCCCCCTTATCCGCAGGGGCTACATTTCAAGGCCCCGGCGGGTGCCTGAAGCCGCAGATAGTACACTTGACCCTTGAACGACACAAGTTTGAACTGCTCGGGTCCACGTACACTCGGGTTTTTTTTCAATAAATACCTTAAACATATTTTCTCCTCTTTATGATTTTCTTAACATTTTCTTTTCTCTAGCATACTTCATTTTAAGAATACAGTATATAATACACGTCACACACCAAATACGTTAACCGAGTCCATGTTATCGTTATCGGTAAGGTTTCTGGTCAACAGTAGGCTATCAGAAATTAATTTTGGGGGGAGTCCAAAGTCATACACAGATTTTCGACTGTGCAGGGGACTGGTGCCCCTAACCCCTGTGTTATTCAAGGGTCAACTATATATACTATGTATTTCTCTATACATACATACCTATGATAAAACTTAATTTATAAAGTAGGCTCAGTAAGAGATTAACAATAACTAATAATAAAATAGAACAATTATAACAATATACTATAAAAAAAGTTATATGAATGTGGTCTCTCTCTCTCTCTCTAAAAATATCTGGAATTTTCCATTTCACAGTTTCAGACTACAGCGGACCGTGGGTAACCGTAACTGTGGAAAGTGAAGCCGTGGATGGGGGGTTTGCCACCTCCTAAAACAGACCTTCCCTCCAATCCAGTGTGTCTCCTAACGATGGCATCTGGGGAGCAACAAACACAACAGTAGTTTCTAGGAAGGTTTTAAGAAAACACCACCGTCCCGCTTTCCCACCAAGAGAGTCACTGATGGCAAGACTATGGTGGATGTAAGAAAGTATCAGAGCCCAAAGGGTTCCTAACCAGCCCTGGTCTTATCCCTGATCCGCTCCCGCAATGAAAACAAAGTAGCTGCGCCGCTCGTGGATCCTGACAGGAGCCGGTTCGAGCCAGCCGAGGGCATTTGGCTGTCGCGCCCAAGCTGCGCCGGGCGCGTTCTTGGGCAGAGCGCCGGAGCAGCACAGCCGCCTACGGGCTGGGGCTGGGGGTGTAACGACCAAGCCAGCCTTAAAAAGCCAACAGGCTGTTGAATGCCAAGCCTGCTCTATTAATTTGCATATGACATTAATTTTGCTGTCAGTGTGTTAATGTGTGATTAATTCTGTCATGGGTTAGAGCAAGGAGAATTAGTTAATTGTCAGAAACCCTTCTCATTCACTCTCTCATCCCCCTGACCCCCACCCCGCCTCCCTCGAACTCCCCCCCCCCCCTTTTTTTTTTTTTTTTATCTTCTTTATTAAACTAACCTCCTGGGTTTTCTTCCTCAGGGCACGTCTTTCCTATGGGTTTTTAATCCCATGTCTTCCTACCCTTTATACAAATATATTTTCCGACCCTGGAAGAGAGAACGCAGATCGGTCAGGCCCCCTTCTCCGCTCCCCTGCTCCCCACTCCGCGATGGCAAGTCTGGACTCTGTCCAGGCAGAAGCGGGCTGGTTTGGGAAGGTCTCACAACAGGGACACACAGGTCCCATTCATCTCCGTGGACCATTGCCAACGCCAGTGATACCTGCATGCATTGTACAATCCACTGTTTGTGTGCTATGCAAATAACCTGTGGGGCTGGAGCAAGCTGGAATGCGGGGCGAACAGAGCCATCGCTGTGCTATAGAAACGGGTCAGTGGGCCGCCCATCTGCCCTGCTGCCCGGGGGCTGGCTCGCTTCTTCCTTCTGAACAAGCCTCGGACACCGTCAATCAACGCAGCTCCAAGTTCGGCCTGGTCATCCTGAGTCCTGTGCATTCTTAATCTGTCAATTGTTCCATCAGCTAGCCACCTAGCTGTACCTTCTAATGTACAGTTCAATAAAAAGAAACCCGAGGCCCCTGCCTCTACAGAGGACCAGAGAATGCTAGAGCCCCCCGAGTGTCAGAAAATTTCAGGGGGGGCTAAGCATGTTGCAGGTCCGATTGAACAGCTCCCAACCACGGCAGCAATGTCGAGTTCACACGCCACTGCTCAAGAACGGGGGATTCTGATGCCGACATGCCCAGCTGAGCTAAAACACAGTCCTCACCTGTACCCACTTACTACATTCCCGTGTCTTTCCATTACCTGCCTTTACACACTAAGTTGCCCCCCCCTTTTTTTTTTTTTTGCAGAAACAGGGAGTGAAAGTAAATTCATTGAATCCCTCACCTCTGACTCTACAACCATCCAGAATCGTTCTCACTTCATAGGGCTGAGAAACCAAGTGTCAGCTTGTGGCTTCCTCCCTCATGGACCAACTGTCCAGGGGGCTGGAATGGGCACCAGCCAAGGGTGGCCAGTGAGCACAAGTTTTATGTGAATGAAATGCAAAGAGGCCCAGGCTTGCTACGCCCCTGTCCTCAGCAAGTTGCAGAAGACGTTATCAACTTATTGAAAAGACCCTAAATTTTGTCTCTGAGAGCATGTTTCCGATAGTTAAAACTTAGGTTCGCCACAATAAAGAGGAAGTAGGTAACCGAGAGGCCAAGGTACATGCTGCAAACAGCATTTTATGATCTTTTTACAAAGCACAGGCCTCATTTTATACCTTGGAAGTCACTGTTTGTTTTTAATTTGGAAAAACATCAACCGGGATTTGTTTTAATTAGCAAAGACTAATATTCTTGTGGGCCATGACTGTTACAGTATCCTGCCATTTTATTCCACGTATACTCTTACAGCTAAACTTTAACTGTAGCTGCTGGAAGGGAACCAAATGTAATTCTCACGGTAAACAACTACACAGGGCTCCTGGAAAACGTATTCCTTTCTACTCTCTTCCTATCTATCTATCTATCTATCTATCTATCTATCTATCTATCTATCTATCATCTATCTATCTATCTATCTATCTATCATCTATCTATCTATCATCTATCTATCTATCTATCTATCTATCTATCTATCTATCTATCATCTATCTATCATCTATCTATCTATCTATCATCTATCTATCTATCTATCTATCTATCTATCTATCTATCTATCTATCATCTATCTATCTATCTACCTATCATGTTTTTATTACAACTTTTAAAAAATGAATTAAGATTGAGAATTCCTCCAAGAACTTTTTGGGGCACTTGTGGAAGTTACCAGGGAGATCAGTGAGCTGGAAGTGTCTCTGGTCAACAGGAATGTGGGTCCCTTCTTCCTCTGCAGGTTGTGTGAAGCTGTCACTGTTTTAATACGGGCATTATTCACACATGAAACTGGAATTACTCAGCACGTGGGAAAACGGTCCCGACCACCCATGGCCATTAAAGATCCCATGACATTTTTGTAAGTCGGCCAAATTCCAACGCAGACAGCAAGGCCCAGCAGTTGCTGTCTTCAGAGGGAAGATCGCATGCCTTCGCCTTCTGTGCAAAGCGGAAACCGACTTCCCTGCTCTCCCGGCCAGCTCTCTGAGGGTCCGGGGAGGATGTCAGCCTGGGCCAACCTCCTCCGGGAACAACGCATCGTATCCCCGCATGGCGAATCCTAACTTGGCTGAGCACTGACATTCTACACACAAAGGATCACCAGGAAGCCAGCTCCCCCAGGGTTACTTGTTGCAACACAAAATCTCAAACAAGGAGGCCCGAAGCTAGAAAACAGGGTGTGAAGGACAGTAAGCGGGGAGCCCAGTCCGACCACAGGGGTTCCCCGGGGACGCTGACTCTTCAAATCTACTTCAAAGTGTCCTCCCCCTTGAATTTTAGAGCCTGAACACTGAGAATCCTCAACGTTCCACGATTTCGTCGTCTCCCGCACAAATAAGGAGTCTTCCTCTTTCCTCCGTCCCTCTCACCACCCTGGCTTTCGACCTTTCTTCTTTCTTCCTCCGCTTCTCAATCTTCATCCATCGTTCACTTAAAAAACCCCTCCCCCAAGCATTTTCCCACTGGGATGGTCAAGCCCCTGGGAGCTAAACTCCCACCCGCTCCAGGCAGGGCTCCCTTGGCGCACGGGTTTGCTGTCAGGTCTGCACCAAGTCAGTTCTTCCCGGGGCTCACCAGCAGAGAGGGAGGCGACGCCACGGCTCCGTCACCTTGACAGGAGGAGAAAGAGCCGCACGGTAACTGGGGAAATGCTCGGCCATCGGTGCAGCCAATAAAAATATCCTGTGGCTTGGTCCCAAAGGTGGTGGCCTTCCCGGTGCCCGGGAGGGGCTGGGAGGCGGAGAGCGCAGGGCCGGGGTGGCAGCACCCCCCCAGCCGCCCTGGGTGACTGGAAAGGGCTTGCCACGCCAGGCACACTCCCAGCGCTGTGCGCTCTCCCCCCCACCAAAAACCCCCGAGGCCTCCGGAGTGTACACTAACCACAAGCCTTTGAGTGGCTCATGTATTTACAAACTGAGGCATGTCGAAATCAAAGGGGATACCACATGACATAATTCGCATTAAAATGTCAACAGGCTGACAATTTATAGAGTCAATCCACGGAAGGTGGGGAGGACTGAGACTTAGTAATTGTTTAATTCCTGCTGAAACCCACGGGCCGCCGTGCCTTTGGGAAGCTGGATGAGCTGGGGGCCTCCAGCCTGCGCAGCGCCCCACGGGGGGGGGGGGGGGGGGGCGGGGGGCTGGCACCGCGCCAAGGCCAGGCAACAGGTTTAACCATTTAGGGTGCTCCGTGTTGACAGAGAGGGGAAGGAAAGGAGAGGGCTTAAGTGGAAAATGGAAGGAGAGGGGTTGGCGGGTATAAGAGCGTGTCCCTCCACAAGGGTGTGTGTATCTGAAAAATGGTTCAGGCTGGTCCCAAAGACGACAGGTCTCCTTGGTTGCACCCCAGCCACACCCTTTATTTTCCACGGGGCCAGAGGCTGGAGATTTGAATACATGCAAAAGGCCCTCCCGGCCTTGGTTTCCTGGCTGCCCTGAGGCAGCAGCCTGCTCCCCAAGGAGCTCAAAGAAGGGGGCGGAGGTATTTGCCCCTCAATTATGATGGCCTCCCACCTCGGGGGGCCCCACTTCTCCAAAGAAGCAAGAGCAAAATCATGACCCAAACCAGACCCCCCGTCCGCATAAAAAGGACCCCTGGAAGTTTCCTCTAGCTCTTCTGCCACCCCGTACAGCAAATTCGAATTCTCTGTGCCTCTTTCAGACTCACCATACTCCCCCCCGGCAGGCAGGTATGGTTCCCCCGGGGCTTCGGAAATTGGTTTCACTTGTGTCACTTCAAATGCACTGACCCTGACTTGGGTAGGGGACCTTCTAGGGGTACAGAGCTGGTGAATGGAACACAGAGTTTGAAAAAGCTTTCAGAGGCAGGTCCACCAGGGCCCCTCGGCCGCACCCCAAGCTCTCAGCCGTTATCTTTTTATCGTGACACGTAAAAGACACATCACGAGGAGAGAAATGGTATTCATAAGGCTGTTTGGTAAAGCTCGTGGCTAATCATCATTATCTGCGTTAGCCGTGTTCCGAAAAGGTGGCTTCGCTCTGTGGGACGAGCCCCCCGAGGACAGCCGGGGCCACGTGGGCTGTGGCAGGGCTCGCTGCACAGGCTCACTGTCTGTGTGTAAACAGTAACACCTCGTTCGCTCTTCTACCTCATTAACTGAAACACATTAAAACAAGTGTGCACTGGGAGCGGAAAATGAGACTGTTAAACCAAGCTGATATAATCCTCATCAGCTGTGGGAAATGAGACCGCATCAATTATGCCGAACCGGCTGCAGGCGCGGGGATGCGCGGGGCTCCCAGGCCCCCGGCGTGAGCAGGGAGAAGAGAGGAGGAACCTGGGCTTCAACACACACACACAGATGACACATTTCGCACACACTCGCCTTACACGCGGCGCCTCCTGCCCGTTTTCTACAGCGCCCCAAGGAAAGGCGTGGCATCAGATGAAAAGTACTCTTTGAAGATGTTTCTGCATGTAAAAATCTTTGCCAAATTATTTGGAGTTGGAAGATAAAAAGAAAAATGAAAGTAAACTTATTGAAGCAATGGTGGCGGGGTGGGGGAAATAGTAATTCTGTGTGATCTACTCTGACGGACAGTTGTTTTAAGCTCACAGGATCTTGAGGCCAACAAAAGTCCTAAAATCCTGACACTCAAAATGACCGGGACACGAGCTGCGTGTGGCGTGACCAGAAAATTTCAAGAATTAAATGTCGGAGGAGATGGTATTAATTCAAGCTGTACAGCAACAGAACTAGCGCTGACCTTCGCCTGCCACTGCCAAACATGAATGACACTTCACAGTCAATGCATTTAGAGATACCCGTGAAGCCTGCAGGGGAAGGACACAGGGACAAGTCTGTACGTTTCTAAAGTAAGGAAGATCAGGATTATACTGACAATAAACAACAGACTCATTACCTACGTCCTGGCGTGTAAGGAAATGCAAACGACTCGCCTCCGAGAGTTATAAAATGTAAAACTTCGCCCAAGGAGAGTCACCGTCGAGGGACATAACATCGTCCCCGCATCCTGGACATTAGAATATGTCATGTTTGATAGTAATAATTACCACATGTGAAATGAGTGTTGCGATGCAAAACCTGCCTTTGCATTTCCTCATTTGTGTTCGAATTTGCAACCTTAACATGTTATTGCCATCGATTTGCATTTCATTGCATGGGTGTCTCCAAGCAGAAGCCGGGGACACGTTCCTTCCACACCTCCTGACACCAGCATGTTGCCAAAGGTACCCACTGAGTGACAAAGAGCTACTCTGTTTCTCAGGTGCACGTCTGCTGGCGCTGATCTGACCCTCAGGCAGGCAATGAACTTGGTGAGATTGTCTCTGTTCCACATAACTTTGCACGCTGTTTCCGACGTGCGAGATTATTTAGCATTGTTCTCTCAGGTCAAGGAGGGACGCATCCCCACCCACTTATGGACTTGGAGCTGTAACCAGAAATGCCAGGTGTAGCCTTAATTTCATTAAACAAACAACAAAAAAATCATCTTTCAAAAGAGGTGGGGGAGGGAGAAAACAGCCATAACCTGAGGAGCCAGGGAGATTAACTTTCAGTGTATAAACAGGGGAAGAGGGGGAATGTGCTTTAAAAAAAAAAAAAAAAAAAATTTAAAGTTTCAGCTGAAGAAAATTTTGGACTATTTTAAATTAATGGATAACAAAGAGTTGCCATGGAAACGGTTTTACACACTTGACCGCAGGTGTTCCCTCCAGTGAATGGAGGCCGGGACGGGATGGCTGCAGGCAGGGACACAAATGTAAACATGAGAGGAAGACTCCTAAGGCCATGTGAAGTCATCCGTGCCACCGACGCTGCGGTTTTCAATATAAATGGACTCGCTCAGGCAAGGTGGATATGGCGGCTCCGCGGCACCAGCTCACACTTCATCTGTGCTCAGGGGCTGTTCCCCCCTTTACGATATCCTGTGCTATTGCCAAGGTTACAAAACTTAAACAGACACAAATGCGAAACATCAGAGCCAGATGCATTCTAGTTTAACCGGAATGCAACGTCCACTTTTCAGCCTCTGCCCTCCATGCTGTACATTTCTGGATTGTAATTTTGGTTTGGTTTTTGTTTAGAGTAAAAATGCATTAGCTTTAACCAGAAAAAAAAAAAGTATATATATGGGAATGAAAAAAAAAAGAAAAAGTATATATACTTGTTCTGAGAGTGCTGTGTACTCTGTATCCGTTTCCAAGACCAAATTCTTACTTACACCTAATTCTGGTCACATAAAGGGAAATACAGGTGTGCTGGTGCATGTGGGAAGCCCTGTGTTTTGTATTTTTTCCCCCTTTAAAAAAAAAAAAAATCAAATACTGAAATCCCCCAGGTCATGCAGAACCATGTTATAAAATGATGCTAATAAAAAAGTAACTTCACCGCTCATCCCTTTGACGACTGAAGACCTCTTAGGCACTTCTCAGAGAAGGGGTTGGACAAGTAGCAGCAAAAATAAAGCTGGACTCGGAGTCCTTTTTCAATTTTCATTAAGTACTTCACTAGGTCCCTTCTTGCTCCATTACTTAGGAGAAAGACAGACGTATGCCTTAAAACACACACACACACACACACACACACACACACACACACATACGGTCCTGTGAAGACCGCCTCCCCCCCCTTGTGCTTAAGGGAATTTGGGGATCTCTCCACACTCCTCATCTTTCAGACAGGACCACGACTAGCTGGCCAAGGTTCAATTATTTGCCCAAAGCCATTTCACTACACGTTAAGTCACATTTCTCTTAAGGAAAATTCTTTCTCCCTCCTCCAAAATAAACCAGACCAGACCATCCTTTCTGTCCTTCAAACCGAAAGGATAGCACGTTCAAAGCTAATGAAAACCAAATTATAAAGTATCTCCAATGACGGGGTCTTCACACGACCATGGAGAGTCTAACGCGAAAGAGTCACGCGGCCTCCTGTGCTTCGCGCTGACGGCACTGCGGGCGCCCCACGCGTTAGCTCATTTCACTCGCCCACCGGTCCTGGTAGGCAGGTTGTTTCTGTAGCCCATTTTACAGCGTTAGACCAGAGAGGGAATTAAGTTACGTGAGGGACAGGAGCTGGGATGCAGACCCAGGCGGCCTGACATCGGGGAGCCGCTCCTTCTTTAAACCTGAAAAGCTACCTGGGCGTCCCTGAGGACACTTAGGCATCCTATCTAGAAGTTTTCTAACGTCTGGCATCTTGTGGGTGTCCCAAACCTTCTGGAAGGAAGCCCTGCCCGGGTAGCTCAGTTGGTTAGAGAATCCTTCTTACTACGCCAAACTGCGGGTTCGATCCCTGGTCAGGGCACATATAAGAATCAACCAGTGAGTGCGCGGATGCGCAGGACAGAACTTCTGGAATGACCGAGAGCCTGTTGGGCCCCCCCTGCCTCTCCTGCGGTGTTGGAGAGCTCTCAGTTGGGCAATGTTTCTGCTGCCGGTGAAGTGCACGCCCCTGTCTGTAAAAAACAGAAATAACTCATCTGAGCCCTGTCTTCCCAGGCATGGCAGACCATCAACATCACTCTTTCCATGGCACGGGAAGGCAGAGGGGAGGGCGCTGGGGTGGGGAGCCCTCACGTCAAACGCGCAGCTTCTGTGTGGCGGAGTTCAGAGTGGAAAGAGCACCTAACCACTGGGTTTTAGTATTTCACCCCCGCGTTGTGTAATTAAAGTTCTCAATCACAGAGAAGGTGTGGGGGTAAAAATCACATAATAGACACCTACAGACCTACCACCTAGCTGCTAAAACTAATATTTAGTTGTATGCCTACCCACCCTTTTATACACCTATCAATGCAGCTTACGTTTCTGAAACATTTCAAAACATATTTCAGACATCAGTACACTATACCCCTCAAATATTTCACCATGTATAGTATTAACTATATGTCTATGTGGTATTTTTTAAGTATTTTTAACAGCTCATCTGAGCAGATTTCCTTACTAGCAAAACACTGAAAAGGCCCCAGTTCCAGTGTGGTGTTAGTATGAAGTATTTAGTCCAGAACTGATTCTCCTTTGAAAAGTTAGTGACCCACCAGTGCATGGAAGGAAGCTCTAATCACTAAAGTCCATTAGAATTATGGTCTCGGGTTCGGCAAGCAGAATAAACGGATTTGCCTTGGACCTCTGTCCAGTGTGTCCATCTACGTGACCACTCCATCTCCAGAGCCTGCCCAAACCTCAGCTTCCCTCTCTCCCAGGAGGTCTTTTCTGATCAGACCACCTGGATGTGATTTCGCCCTCCCTCCAGACCTGGGTAACTCTTGTGCACAGACCTGACGGCTCTTCCCGAATGATCAACTTTGAATCCTGCCTGGCAATGCTTTTCAAACTGCAGGTTGTGATCCATTCAAAGGCAGTGGTCCTCAAGCTGGGGCTGCACCTCAGAACCCCACAGCAAAGGCGATCAGATCAGAGCCGAGGGTTGGGCAGGGCATGCGCTTTTTCCCCCAAAGCTCCCTGGGTTGAGAGCCTTTGCATTAGCGCAGTATGAAAGCAATGCCTTGAGCACATGGTCAGTATTTGTGTAAAACAACAGAAAGGACAGAACAAGTAGTATCAGAGTGTCGCCATGCAGTAATGACAAAATTACTTAATAAAACTTGTTTCAATTATATACACAAAATATCTCCTTACATGCGCTGGGTCATCAGTGTAAATGTATCTTTTTGGGTCACAGTCAACAAAGTTTATGAAGTTTAGGACCACAACCCTGAAGTTAGCACATTAGCCTGTGCATAGAAGGTGCTCAAAGATGTGTGGCTTGAACATGGGGCCAGAGGCGAGCAGGACACTGGAGCTCCTCTCTTACTGAGACCATGTTCTGCCCTCGGGAACACGGTTCTCCTGGGGACAGCCAGGTCTGGGACCAATTAGCATCAGTTAGACACGGACAGGGAGTTGGAGAGTGAACAGAGCACATTCTCAGGGAACAGAAGGAGTAGGCTTTTCAGGGCTGAACCCAATATTTAAACGTCTATATTTAAGATTCCACGTTTGGACCACAAATCCTACTGGCACTCTACCCAGTATCTGCGAGGCCCTGGGAAGGACACGCAGTTGAGTGAGAAGAAACAGATCCTGCTGTTAAGGGTCTTATAACTTAGTAGAGGAGAAAGGCCACTATAAAAACCATCTACAATACTAAGTAAAAGGGGAAAAGCGCTATTAATTTTTCTACAACATCAATCTGTAATGACTGCTGAGCACAAAAAGTTGTGATTCGGGTCAGCAGGATTTTGGGATACAGAGCCACGGCCGGGGCTGCATGTGGGAATTTTCAAACTACTTGGCCACAAGCTGCACAATCGTACCAGGACTATTTCTCAGTGGGTCAGTGCAGGAATAAGCTCTGCTCAACAGTGATGGTGAATGACACGGCTCCGAACAGCTCTGGGATGCTCTGGTCCACACAGGACATCCGCTTTACTCAAACATATGAATTTGGACTCTATGAAAAGCCAAGAGTTCAGAGAGAGCTGCTGTACCAGATTCTACAGCAGGGGGGGAAATCACGGGCACATTCTACTAGTACTTTTGTCACTCACTAAATATTTACTGGGCTGGTGTCAGACACTGTTCTAAACACCAGGGATACAGCCATTAAGAAGACAACCAAGGTCCCTGATCTTTTGTGAGACAAATAAATAAACGAACAAACAAGAAAAAGAGATAACTGCCAACACAGTGAAGGAAACTTGGGTGAAGTGATGGAGTTGCTACTTGAGAGTGGGGGTCAGGGAAAGCCTGAGGACCAGACATTTAATAAGAGAGGATTGTGAAGGTCAGGGAAGTGCATTCCAGGCAGTGGAACAGCAAGTGCAAAAGCCCTGAGGCAGGTGCATGCTTGGCATGTTGAACTAACAGGAAGAAGGGCAGTGAGGTGGAGTGCAGAGGGGGGCAAAGCACAGGGGGGGTGGAGTCCAGGTCACGAAGAGGTATGTCAGCCAGGGGAAAAGGTTGGGCTTTTATTTTTCATGGGATGGGAAGTTATTGTTGCCTCCTTGCAGAGGATGACACGGCCAGGTTTTCCTCTCCACAAAACCACCGTATGGAGGGTGGATTGTAAGTAGAAGCATGGAGAGAGTTCACACAGAGAGAGGCAATGGGGAGGGTGGTGGAAACACATTTTGAAGGTGCAGCCAACAGCACTTACTGACAATTTGGCTGGAGGTGAGTGAAAGAAAGAGTGCCTCATAAACAATTCCCCGTTTTGGGCCTTGGTAGAGCAAATGGTAGACTGGCGGTGGCCCTGAGCAAAATGCAGGAGCCCAGAGGAGAAAGGGGTTTGGGGGTTACAGTCATCAAGACTCCTCTCTAGACCATGCTAAGTCTGAGGAGTCGATTACTGGACATGCAAATGGAAACGTCCAGTCAGGAGACAGATAAAGGAGAGAGAGCTCAGCCAGTAAGGAGACGGTTAAAGGGAGAGAGAGCCTTCAGAGCTGGAGATATAGATTTGAGTGTCGGCAGAAGACAGATGTTTCAAACCGCTGGATTGAATTAGGCACTTAGGGAAAGTTATAAACAGAAAGAAAAAGGGGCCTGGGCCAAGCCCTGGGGACTCCAACACTTACTATTAAGTAACAAGAGAGAAGCCAGCAAGGAGACCAAGAGGGAGGCCAGCCAGAGAGGCCTAGAGAAACTAGAAGATGGTGTCACAGAAGCCGGGGGGGGGGGGGGGGGGCGGGGGGGGGGAGAGGAGGAGAAAGGGTGGCAAAGGCTGATGAAAGATCCCGTGGGGTTAGAACATGGCCGATGGATTTGGTGACAAGGAGGCCCCCAGGGGACCCATCACAACAGTGGTGAAATGTGATTAATTAGGAAGGGGCACCTTGAGTTCACTCCCACGATTGGCATGACCCAGGGAAGTGGCTGTTAGCAAAGAGAACTCGATCGATGTGGCCTCAGGCAGGTGCCACCCCCACCCCACCCCCCCTAAAAACCACTCCACTTCTGTGAGCACAGGCTGCCAGCTGGAGGTGCAGGGCCATGGGCAACACCCCACTGCCACTCCCAAGCCACCTGCAGGAAGCAGTGCCTTTCCACCCGGCCTGTTCCATTCCCACCGCTGCCTCCTCCCCTCCCGCTTCCCGACCCCCTTCCTCCACCTTCCAGGACCCTTTTCTGTCCCACACAGCTGTCCAGCTTCCCTAACCCAGTCACGAGGGGTCTATAATTTTTCAACCATCTTATATCAAAACGGCACCTTTCAAAGGCTCTTCAGCTACAAACAAACTTGCTTTTGGGAAACACAAGGAAGTGAAGGGGAAAGAATTGGTAACCATGTGTCTACCTGTCACCTGCTGAACTCCTGAGCCCATGTTCTGAAGAGGCTCACATGCCAGTCAGAGAAACAAACTAACACAGGACACAGAGACCAGCTCGCTGCCAAATGGTGCGACATGTACTCAGGACAGCGATGCCATCTGTGGCTGCTGTGGCAGGAGAGAACTTTCTGGAAAACCAGAAATGCCTCACTAGAGCATAAAAAAGGCTGGACAGGAAACATGCTAGCCCTTCAAGTCTGATTAAAAAAAAAAAGACATCTTGCACCAGGCCCAAAGCCTATCTCAGCAATGTGGGATGCATGCGTCCAAATTACGGAGAAATGAGCGCTTACAATGACATCTGTTGGGTTAATTAGCTGTGTAATTAGTCTCCCCCCCCCCACGGAGCTGGGCCTTTTCGCCGCTATCTGAGACTTCCCCAGGTGAGATTTCATTCCAAATGCCACGCTCCAAGAGGAATAAAGGACAGGCCGGGCAGAGAAGAAACGTGTGTGACAGTGTTTGTGGGAGGCAGGGAGAAGGAAGGCGCATCTAGGGGGCTTTTGGGGTCCTTTGGGACCTGGAGCGTCAGAGAGGAAAAGTCATCCCCAGAAGAATGCCTCGAGAACTCGCCACCTCAGAACAAACCCGCAGATGCTGGAGTCCGAACCTTAGATAAACTCAAAGCACCAAAGGCTCAGAGACAGGAATCGTCACAGCAAGAGAATGGAGATGGGTGTGGATTCGATGCTGGACACAAAAAGACTGGACAGAGTACAGAACTCTTGTCCCTGGAGAGGCTGTTTGGTCTTCCGACCCTGGCAGCTGTGGCCATCACTAATGAGAACACATTCTGAGCAAAAAATAATAACAATAATAAATTGATCAGATCCTGATCTGAAAACCAGAAAGCGAACAAACACACACAAGCGGATTCCTCCAGCCAAATCGCTCCCCACGGTGCTTCCTCCGCCACAGCTGGCTGCAGAGCCACACTCGCTGACTAATGTCTGGGACGTGGAGGAAATCGCAGTCCCGGGACCCACACCTCTTGGCCTAGCTGACTGGAAGAGCCTAGGAATGCTCCCCAAGCGCCCTTGTCTTTAATGATTTTTTGAAAATGAGAGGTGGCGGCAGGAGGGAAATGCGGAAACACGACGCGCAGAAGTGGGAAGATCGCTCTGAAACCACCTCGGCCCGGGGACTCCTTCGCTGGAGGGGAGCCAAGAGCTCGCCGCGCCCTCCCTGCGCAGAATAGCTTTTTAAATAACACGTTACAGACTCATCCGCCCAGGTCTACATAAAATCAGCACTCGATAAATGGCGCTGACCCAGTGGGAGAAATTCTTTCCCTTCCCCGTAACGTGGGGCCCTGGGTCCAGACCAGCAGAAGCAGCGCAAGGGAAGGGGGCGAACACGGGGACTCTTCCCGTTGCCAAAGTGCTGGTCCCTGGGCCAGTCGTTTGCCTGGTTCTGAGAGACAGGAAAACAAGGACTACCTAGGGTCACAGGTCACCCAGGACATCCAGACGTCAGCTCAAAAGTGGTTACAAAGCCCCAACAAGCCTCAGGATTGAGCAGAGGGGGAGAGAGGCTCAACGGGGATGGCAGGCGGATGCAAAACTCCTGCAAATCCAACACACGGGCCATCCCGCCGGACGAAATGGTGGTTACGACTGTTGACCTAAGCGAGCAGATATGCTTTGGAGGCCCTCGTCCTGGGCCTGGGCACCTGCCCTGCTAATTAACAGGCTACAAATCAAACACTATCAGTAGATAAACATTTCTGACCTTCTCACTAGTTTTCCATTTGCAAGATGAGAACGCAGGCCCTGGAGGAAGTTCCCTGGCCATTCTTGACAATTAGTCCCAGTTCAAATCTTCTTTCGGCATTTCCCATCAGCGTCCTACACAGGGTGGACACCTGGGGGTCCTCCGTGTACAACCGCCAATGCTCAGGGCTGTGAATGTCTGTCACCTACATTCACAAGGCAACTGCAGGAGGACCCCGAGGAGCCGAGTGTGAGCAAGGACACACCTGGCCAAGCCACAGCAGACTCCACCGGGCACCCTGACCCGCAGCGGCCGCGTGGCTCAAAAGCGCTTCAATCAAAGGAAATGATGGGGGGGGGGGGGGAAATTACTGAAAAGCGAATTTTAACAAATAGCTCTGGAGAAAATGTTGATCTCATTATGGGAAAAGCACTTTATTTAATGTAGAAAATGTGAAAATCTGATATGACAGTTTTCTATAAATAACAAAAATTGGAAATCATCATTTGAGGAGTTTGTAATTTCCCTCTTTTGTTGGGTATCACTGGGGGGTGGCGGGCGGGGGGGAGGTTTTACCAACTAGGAAGCCACTTGTCTCTTGAGGCTGTTGGCAGGGACACCGGGGAAGAATTTCTGCTCCGTCCAGAGGTAGGTCTATGCCAGGTAAGACACAGAATGTCCGGTTAAATGTGAATTGCAGATAAGGAGATGGAATAGTTATGTTTTAGGGTATATACTTGTAATAAAAACAATTTGTTGTTTATCTGAAACATATCTAGCTAGGTATTCCCTATTTTTATTTGCTGAATTTGATGACTCTACCCAGGGGCCTCCAATGGGGTGTTTCCAGTGCCCTCCAATCACTGCCCCAAGGTCCCTAGTCTTAATAACCTCCGACATTTCTGTGAGCAACAGATTTTTTTGTCCTTAAACATTTCTAACTTTAGTCCTACATTCTGGTCGTTTAAAAAAAAAACGCTGATGCTCGGCTGGTGTGGCTCAGTGGTTGAGCATTGATCTATGAACTAGGAGATCAAGGTTCGATTCCCCGTCAGGGCACACGCCCGGGTTTCGTGCTCGATCGCCAGCAGGGGATGTGCAGGAGGCAGCCGATCAATGACTCTCTCTCATCATTGATGTTTCTAGCTCTCTCCCCCTTTCTCTCTCTGAAATCAATAAAGATATATTTTTTAAAAATTCTTTAAAATTTTTAAATTAAAAAAATGAAATTAAAAAAAAGTGCTGGAAACTTCAATTAAATGTCAACGTATAAAACAACTCAGTTCCTGCTACCAAAATGGTTTTCATAGTAACAGCTTTTCCCCCACCCTACGCTTCAACAATATTTATACTTTCAAGTTGTTGAAAACAGAATAAAGAACATGGTTCAGGTGTATTATGTAATTACTTTAAAAAACGCCTGCCTTTTCCTGACAAGGTTTCTGACAATGCTTAATTGTTCCCTTACAATTTCCCTTTCAAAACAAAACACCAGAAACACCTGTTGGGGCTCCATCTCTTCAAATGTGCCCCTTCTGATCAAGTCCTTGCAGTCCAGGCCCTCAGCGAGCCGGACGGCGTGGGAACGGGGTGCCCGCCTCGGCCCAGCTCTAGGGCACCGTTTGCCCGCCGGCCTGGGTCTGCCCGGACCGACTGCAGCACCTGGGGTCACTCTGCAATGTGGGGGCAGTGGGAGGGCGGCGGTGAAACTCTGCCGAGGGTTACAGACCACCCCTAAGACAGCAGGTGGCATCCAGGCAAGGAATTCCACAAGTGTGGCTTATCCTGTGTGTGGGGTGGGCTGGAGGCGACGGATGGTTTGAGATTTTTCTGTCACCAGAAGATCTAGGGCTTTTAGCTTGAGGATTTGGGGTTGGGAGGCTTTCAAGTACTTGGACAGAGCGGCAGTTCTTAAGGTTTTCTGAAATGAGACCCCCTTGCTCTTCTGCCCGAGTCAGCGGCCGCGGAACAGCCTCTTCGTCGGAATCCAAAAGGAGCCTGACCGACCTGTCACCAGGAGCTGCAAGCCGTTTAGACTGAAAATACGCAGACACAGCCACGTTATCTCCACGCTATCTGAGTTAAGAACTTCAGAAAAGGGAACATTTAGGACTTTCAGTATTTGTTCCCTGACCTTAGAGAGAGAGAGAGAGAAATAGTGAGACCGACAGTCCCCATTAAGGAACAGTAAGCTGGGCCCCTTTCCCAAGCCCCTGTCTCTCATGGAGACTCCGTCATCCCAGTGAGTTTGATGAAGGTAATTAATCCAGGAAATCCCACCCTGGGGAACATGCTAGAGAGAAACAGGGAGAGGCGAGAGGAAGACATTTCATCCACGAGACTTCACGTGCTTTGTAGGGAGATGTGGGTCTCTCCGCCCCCTCTCTTCCTGCTCCTTGGGACTGGACTGATCTAAATCCCTGGGGTATTTGAGATTTAGAGGACAGGGGACCATAAACAAGGCTTTTCACATCGGCGAGAACGGGCGATTACTGAAGAAACTGTTGGACAATCAACCATCCAATTTGAAAGAGGGTGCAGGTCTAAACCACACAACACTCAAAACAGGAGCCCTACACCGGCCCTACCATGCCCCCCCCAAGCATCCATTCCTCGTAGATTAAAGACATAAATGGGACTGGGGGGAGGATACTGAAGATACTGCTCAAGCAATGCTGATCGGCCTGGGTTTGAGCACCGAACCCAACAACACTTACTAACTGATGACTTGTAGCTGCTCCCTGCCTCAGTTTCCCCACCTGAACACAGGCCACTTTAACAGAAGACAGAATCAATGAATACACGTGAAGCCGGGATAACAGTGCCTGGCTTGTAATCAACATTGTCTAGGTGTTAGCTGTGATTTTTTTTTTTTTTTTTTATTGCTTTATAACGTTAGCAAAAAGCAAGCTTCCCTGCGAAAAGGGAAAAGTTAGAAGCATAACAAAAAATACGTACAGATTGGACATCGCAGAAATGAGAAGCTTCTATATGTTAAAATGCACCATAAGCTAAGTGACAGACGCACAGAGGACTGAGGGAAACTGCTGTAAACAGCCACAGCACGGCGGGGACAGTGGGCCCTGATGAACCAAGAGCTCTCGCCAGTCAACCAGATAAAGGAACAAGCCCAGAGAAGTAAAGGGCAGGGGCTACGAACAGGAAAGCCGCTACAGAGACACAAACGGCCAATAAACGCGTGGAAACGTGTTCGCCCTACCTAGTAACTATAGACACCCACATTAGAACAATCTGAAGAAAACAGAAAAATAACATCAGGCTGGTCACTGGGGGCAGAGAGGGGCAGAGCATCACCTAATGGGGGTGGGGTGAGGGGGTGGCCACCTTTCTGAAGAGCCAGTAGAGAGTACAGTACCCACAGGCACTGCACCTGGGAGCCCAGTGATCCCATTTCTTGGAACAGCACAGGGCAGAGAGATGTATGCGCACACCTGTTCCCTATAGCAGAACACTGCAAATAACCTAAACACACATCAGGAGGAGGCTGGTTTGCCTCTTATTGTCTGTTTCTTATTCTTTAATGAGCCTGGTTTTTTCCCCCCTAAAATATTATACATTTAAAGAAACTGCTGAAGACCTGACAACGTTTGGTAAACCTCTAGCATAGGAATCAAGATATCTGCCAAGTTTTCACGATAGTTAATAAATGGAATACTATACAGCCACAAAAAGTGACCTCGATTTGTATGGGCTGACCTGAAATGACTTTCACGATAAAAAGTTATAGTATGAAAAAAGGCAAGCTGAAAGCATGTGTCTATAAACGGTTTTTAAGTGAACAGTATGTACATGTATAAGTACACACACACATGCATACACGTTCCTAACAGCATGAGCACCAGAAGGAAACAACTTAAATATAACAGTGATTTGCTCCTGGAGAGTACAAAAAGAACTTCCATTTAAAAAGGTTATTGAAAAATACTTTTAAAGATATGAGAAAGGGCTCAGTCCCAATTCTGTGAAATGCCTGTGCTATATGCAAAAGAAAGAAAAAAACTACATTGTATGGCTCTGGCTGGTGTGGCTCGGTTGGTTGGGTGTCGCCCTGTGCACCAGGGGGTTGCTGGTTTTATTTCCCATCAGGGCACATGCCCGGGTTGCAGGTCTGATCCCCTGTTGAGGTGCGTGCAGGAGGCAGCCAGTAGATGTCCTGCTCTCACACTGGTGTTTCTCTGTTTCCCTCTCCCTTACTCTCTAAAACCAATAAAAACATAATTAAAATATGTATGTTTTATGGTAGGACTAGGCTAATATTTATTTTCTCCCCCTTGGATTCTTCAAATTTTCTACAGTGAACATGTATTACTCATACGAATTATTTCTACCATAAAAATAAGAAATCCACATTTTATTATTAGCTTACATTTGAGGTAACATGTAATGCCGGTCTCATAAGAAATAATTAAGAACACAGTATTTTCATCGGGTCTGATCAGTTCTTTACCATCCACAAAAAAAGATTCAGGGGAAAAAAAAGCGTAAACAAAAATACTAAAAGCTTTTGGAAAAACGAGCTAAAGTGTTATGGTTAATGGTTGTAAAACTGGTTTTCCAACAGGTGGCATACAGAGTGCTGGACTTCCAAAAAACGGGCACATCTCCTAACATTTCAATGGCATTATGGGGCATCTAAAGCATAGAGCCAAAAGACAACACTGGCCCCGCCTTCTTGACATGGGGGCGTGGAGAATACTGTAACCAGAGGGATCAGGGCAAAGCCTGTGCTTAAAGCCAATAGGCCGAATGAACGTGTCGGGAAAAAATAATACCCATGGTGGGGATTCAGATGCAGATGGGCCGGATGGTTCTAGACGGAGGTGAGGGCGAGAAATCTCTGCAGTGTGGAGCTAACCTTTCTCACCGCCCACGGTGCATGACCAAAGGATGCCCATCGTTATGACAACAGGAGAGGGTTACCTTCCTCATGGCGGGAGCACTCCCTCTAAAAATAAAAAATAAAAAATAAATCCTCCCATCTTCCTAGAGTCCCCCTGAAGTTCACTGTGGCCAGAAATACTGCCGTAGCTAACCCGGGCTCTCCGGCAACGACCACAGGACCCACGTGCCGCCTCCCGGCCCAGCTGCAGGAGCCCCACGTCCCCTAAGACTTACGGCCATTAAGTGGGGGAAATGAACTTCAGGCCCCCGGCTGCTCCAGGAGACGGAGGGCATCAAGGCTAAATGTGCTAAAATGTACCCAAACATCTGGCCTTTCACACCTTCTAAATCAACCCCACGAGAACCTTCCCCTCCTTTCATTTTTGGTGGAAGGCACCAAGGTATGGGGAGAAGAAGGCAGAGGTATACACTTAAAAAAAAAAAAAAATCTTCCTAATGAGAAAACAAGGCTTGAGGAAACTGGTTCCAGAATGACGATGTAAACCAGATGACACTCACACCGGCGCCTCAAACCGGGAGCCACACCAGGGCGGGGAGGACCGGCGGGGGGGGGGGGGGGGGGGGCTCGCCGGAGGATTTACGCTCTTTATTTTCCAAACCAAACAAAGGCCGCCAGTCACCACCTATGGGCATGAAAGGCGCAGCTGTCTTCCTCAGACCCCCGTCCCGCCCCCGTGCACCCATAAAGGAGCATGTAAAATGCAGGTGGCAAACCAAATACTTCTATTCTGTGCGTTCCCATGTGTCCACGCACCCGGTCATGAGTTTAGGGCCCTGCTGGGAGCGTGAGGGCCAACGCGTTTCTTACCCATCCAGGAAAGAGCTGAGAAGATGGGGATCTAAAGCAACGCGGAGTCTGGCAGAGGGTTTCTTACTGCCTTCCTGCGTGTTGCGTAATCCTCCCAGGACGGCAGAAGTGAAAGTCCACTCCGTGGAGAACCTGGGTGTGTTTTTCTGCCAATCGGCGCCGTACTCCTGCTTAAAGCCAAGTAGAGTTGGCATCTCACCGTCTGTTTGCCCAGCCGGCCAAAGGCAGCTCACATGGGGCCCAGACCCAACTCTGTGGTAGACAACCTTCTTTGTGTCTAATTTAAGATTAATAGGAAACCTTCGGGCTTGGCCCAATCAAAGGAACTTCAGCTGGGAACTGTTTGAGTAATAGATTCTGGTGGGGTCTTAATCTATCTGCTCAAGTTGATGGATTTCCATTCCAATGACTCTCAGGTGAAGAAAAACATCAAAGTGGAAAGCAGATTCTAATAGTTGGCAGGTGTGCACTGATCGCCCAATGCCCTTTCTGCACCCGCCTCCCCCAAGCGGAAAGCCCTAACGGATTTCAGAGAGCTCGCCAGGGCCGCCACGCAGCGGAGGAGTCCAGATAAACACAGGAGAGCTCGCGCTAGCTCTGAAGCCACACGCTGTGGCCTCGGGACCTGTGTACTGTGCAGAGCAGAGGGCAGATGTCTGTCAGTGCAGTGGTCCCCCCTTATCCGCGGTTTCCGTTTCCTACAGTCCACCAGCGCACAAAAACAGTAAATAAAAAATTCCACAAATAACTCGTAAGTTTTAAATTCCACGCTGTCCTGAGTAGCCTGATGAAATCTCACATCATCTCGCTCCATCCTCTCTGGGATGTGAATCGTCCCTTTGTCCAGCGTATCTACGTTATACATGCTCCCCACCCTTTAGGCACGCAGGCTTGGTTATCAGATAGACTGTTCTGGTATCTCAGTGCTTGTGTTCAAGTAAGCTTTGTTTTACTTAATGCCACATCCATAACTTTTATTACTATGTTGTTAGAACTGTTCTATTTTATTAGCAGTTGCTGTTCATCTCTCACTGTGACTAATTTATAATTTAAACTTCATCCTATGTATAGGAAAAAACTTAGTATATTCAGGCAGTCACTGGGGCTCCTGGATAAGGTGGGGGGACTGCTGTATCTGCTGCTTCCCTATGTCAGTCAAGCGAGAGCACCCACATCTCTGTGGCTGGGAAGGGAGGGAGGAGGGGGCTGCAGTGTAGGTCCCACACTCACAAGGAGGAAAGCAACAGAAAGGTGCAGAATTGACACTCTGGAACTCAAGCTGTAATGAGACACAAGTACCTTTTCCACAACATGCTTCCATTCTGGCTCAGGTGAATCACTATGGAAAGAAACCAGGAGCCCAGCCCCTAAGCTAGACGGGGCTGCTGGCCTTCCTGCCGTCGTGATCAATCACGTCCCGTGATGGCAGGTGTGAGGATCCGGGCACGTGACTGGAGCAGAGTCACACAAAAATCACGTAAGGCACTCAATTGCGAGCTCTTCATGAAAGTAGCCTGGCAATGCAGAGAGGAGACAACATCTTCCATCCGATGTCTGGGGTCCTCCGGCCTCCCCCCAGCCCTACTCCCTTACACTCCCAGGAGGCAGGAAAGGGAGCATTCACTGAACATTAACCTGGATTTAAAAACTGCTCTCACACAATAACCAAAACTGGACAATTCCAGGCAACGGAGATAGTATCACCAGGCTTCAGGTTTTGTTTGTTTGTTTTGTTTGTTTGCAGATTAGTCCGGATGAGAAATTCTCTCACGTTTTCAGGCAGTTCAGTCCTAGAACAGCAACTTATGTCCCAGCATTTATGGCACCAAGAGAAGTGGCTCTGGACCATTGTGAGGTCAAATGACAAACCGGGAAGCCACACCCCTTGCTTGCATCTCCCGAGGCCTCTGCTCTCTCCTCCAGCATGAAAGAGGAAGGGGGGAAATAAAAGCCTCAGTTGAAAGAGAGGGTGGCAGACCCATCGGGAAGCCCAATACATCACGGCCACTTGCGTAGGTGAAACATCAAGCAAGTTGGGGAGTCTCCCTGACCGACAGTGAATCATTTGCCAGGGGAGCGGGGTGGGGTGGGGTGGGGTGGGGACTGGGAAGGGGTGAGTCAGGAGGGCTGTGGGAGAAGCCGGGTGCCCTCCCCGGGTCAGCAGCATCTGGAGCTGTTTCTCTAGCAGACAGTAAAGAACTCGATTACATCCAGTTAACTGTGCACTAAACTGATTATGCATGTGCCGGGCTAATGGATTACATTAGCAAGAGGAAAAATAACATGCAATCAATCTCCATTTACTACAGGCCACACCAGGGCCGAGAGGAAAACTCGCTCTCAAACCACCTCCAGTCCCCACCCCGAAGCCGTGGAGTCCCGAAACCCTGGGAGAGGGAGCCCCCTCGGAGGCAGGAGTCTGTCTAAGTCACACTGTGGGATGAGCAGGCCGAGTGAAAGTGCTGGAAAGATAGGCCCGTCTCTGTGTCAGCCAGGAGTGGGTGGGAAGGCTCCCTGCCCCCACCCCAGAGCCATGGCGAGCTCAGGGACATTCGTTACCCAAGGACTAATGAGACCAGACTGATGACACAGGGAATTCTGCCCTCAATGTGGGGCTGATCACGCCCAGGATGTGCCAATCAAAGGCACTGTTTGGGCACCTCTCCTTCACACACTCGTTCCCATATTCCATCCTGCATCCCAGCACCTATGCCCTTCTACCTACACTGCCCTTCTTGAGCAGGATTTTCCTGTCTTTATTAAAAAAAAAAAGAAAAAGCTGAGAAACTTTAGGCCAGGGAGGATAATGGAAACACACGCTGCTTCCCTCACATCCATCCCGAAAACCACCTCAAACTCGATTCTAGGTAGAACCCGTGGACGTGGTTCAGGCCCCAAGAAGGGACATTCGCAGCAAATCCTCCCGGTCCCAGGCCCTTTGCAAGCAAAGCCAAGGGCTTGGTGTACTCTTAGAGGATGCAGCATGGAGTTAATCACCACTGTGCACATTTTATAATTTTTTCCTTGGATGGAAGAGGCTGGCTTCATGCCACCTCTAAACGACCTTCATCGAGTTGCATACAACCTTCCACGGCCACACCGAGTCCTTTGTACTAATTTTGCTCAGTCGGGTCCTTTGGAAACTTTTTTTCCACTGGTTTTTCCATCAGGTTTTCTTGACCACATGGGCACCACCCTGTGGCCAGTTAAGACCTCCAATTTAGACTGACCGCAAAGAGCCTTTTATTTCAAAGGTGGCACAAAACTCAGCCACCCAGTGAGGTTCTTGATCACTTAGGACAAGGGGGGCTGGCTCCATGGTGTCCAGACCTTCCCCACGGCATCAGCTGGGCCCATCCATGCTGGAGTCGGCCGTCGATCCCGGAACATTCTATTCCCACTGCCTCGTTCCTGCTCTCTCCCCCTTTCCCTGAAATAGGTTCTCAACTAACCCCGTTGTAGAGGCCTCTGGCCAGCCCGAGGTCGAGCCGTCGTAAAAAAAGCGTCACAGTTATCGACGTTGCAGAGACCGTGTTGGGGAAGGGGCAGAGACTCCCTTATCTGAGTCCCCACGGAAAAATCACCATGAGTAGCGTGGGGAGAACGGCCGCTCAGGGCGAGCAGAAACTCAACCCTCACTGGCCCAGAGACGGGGGACCCGGCGGGAAGGGAAAGGGGAGACAGGCTGACGATGCGGGGAAGAAAACGGGAAGAGGGAGTGAGGGCGTGGACCGTGCGTGGCAGGAGGCTGGGCAGATTTATGGCGATTTGTACCCGACTGTTCATACTAAAGCCATTACGGGATCATTAGGGAAAAAGGTGAGGCTTTAAGTCCAGTGGAAATCAATAGGAACGTCTGGAGCAATTCTGCCGTGCGAGCGGGAGGACTATTTGCAGGATCTGAGCACAGACTCCTCGTTCCCGTCTACGGACTGAGAGACAGCCTGGGGGGGGGGGCGGAGAGGGGTTAAAAGGAGTAGAAGGGAGGGAGGCAGGGGGGAGAGAACAGAACAAGAGGAGGGAGATGGGAGAAGCCTGGAAAAGGGACTCAAAATCCAAGGAGAAAGGAGATACAGGACGTGGGAAGACGGGGGGGGGGGGGGGGGGGGGGAGAAAAAGGAGCCCCCTTACCTGACCCTAATTTTCCCCCCTTGCATTTACCACTTTCTAGCCTACTGTCCAATTTATTCATTGTGTTTATCACCCATTTACTGGGAGCTCTATGAGGGCAGGGATTTTTTGTCTGTTTTGTGCATGGATGCAGGCCTGCGGCCAGAACAGTGCCTGGCATATAGCAGGCACTCAGTGTGTGTCTGTTGAATGAACAAATGAATGAACAAATGCACAGAGCACCCGAGGCCTATCCAGGAGAGAAAAGCTTTCTTTTTAAAGGGAATAAAGAGATGGGATGGGCAAGAAGAGCAGAAAACTAGCAGGGGAGGGGGGAAAACACAGGAGCACAAAAGTACACAAAAGCCAGAACTAGGGAAATAGCCACTGTGAGTAAGGAAAGAAAGTCAGCTGTAAAGACAAGGGGCAAGGGGCAAGGGGACGGTGTGATAGTACTGGGCCGCTGTAAACAAAACCTGTCCCTCCAAAACGGGGCACCCCACAGAGAAAGCCGTCAGGGACCGGCTGACGCCCACCACCGCACCGCAGCTGCACGGGGGAGCGGACGTCAGCTCCCCTGCCAACAGCAGGTCACCATCCAGCCACCTGCCCCGCTGTGACGCGGGCCGTGCGTCCACCCCGGCCCTCGCCACCGCCCGGGGAGGCCGATCCACTGCTCCCGCAAACGGCCTGGGTCTTACCTTGTACAGCTTCAGGCTGGCCTCGTGCCTGGAGTTGACCGTGTGCAGCCGCAGCTTCTCCAAGCTGTTGGTATAGTAGTCGCAGGCGTTGCACTTGAGGTGGACCGGGTTGCCGATGGCCACGCACTTGAGCCGCCACTCGTTGGCTTTGCCGCCCTCCTTGATGTGGGCCACCAGCTGGTACTTCTGCACGTGCTTGTCCGTCTTGCAGTGCAGCTGGAAGTTGGCCTTGAGCTGGGTGTTGTAGCGGCAGAGCTTGCACTGGTACGAGTCCCCCATCACGGCCTTCCACTCGTCCTCGGGGAGGCTGCGCTCCACGTTCATGTGCAGCCCCAGCATGTCCAGGTTGTCCGTGGTGAACTTGTTGCAGACGGCGCACTGGAAGAGCTTCAGCGACGGGTCGTTGGTCTGGATGAAGCTCTCGCCCAGGTTCATCAGCTCCTCTGACACCAGCTGCCCGCCCCCGAGCCGCATGTCTAGGGGGATCTCACCGCCCACTACAGGGAAGGAGAGGAAAGGAGAAGTCAGAGGCTAGGCTCACAGCTGCAGCCATAACCGAGGCACCTCCCTGCCCTCCGCTCCCCTCCACCTGGGTTCAAGGAGGGAAAAAGATCACATTTCAAGTGTTGCAAGGTGCTACTAACTGGAAAAACCACCACATAAAATCAGCTCCGTGCATTCCGATCTTTCTAAGACGTGTTGAAGGCTTTATGTTTGTTCGTTTTTTTTCCTTTTGCAGAAGAAACACCTAGAGTAAGGCAGGAACCATCATCTTTTGAATATTTCAATTTAGCCCCTCGCTTAGATCTGAGAAAAGAGTGAGATAAACATCATTCACTGGACATAAGAGAATCTGAAACTCCAGACCCTAAAAAATTGGAAAGGAGTTACAGCTGCAAACTACGATACCGAGTCTCTATGGCCAAGCAGAATGTATCTAAAGCAGGGCAGTCCTGGAGGACTTTCCAGGGTGACGGAAACATTTTGTCTCTGTGCTGTCCGACCAGCAGTCACTCACTAGTCACATGGAGCTACCGAACACTTGAACTATGGCCAAGGTGCAACTGAGAAACTGAATTTTTAATTTTATTTATTTTTACTTCATTTAAATTTAGGTGGCCATGTGTGGCTAGTGGCTATTGCACTGGACAGTGCAGGTCTAAATCTGAGATTTCGGGAATGATTTCATCCCACCCCAGCAATCAATGTCCTACCTTCCTGTCAATGGCGCCGGCTCCTCCCACATCTCCCCAAGAGTACGATCTTTTCCCTTTTCTGAGCCCCCACACTGCGTGAAATGTATGTCTCTTGTGGCACATGTCACATTCTCCTTTGTTGTAAGCCAGCCACCTACAGAACCATGTGCTGGCCAGTGTCCCCATTAGGGTGCTTTGCTTTAGGGCAGGGGACAGTCTCCTCGATGAGCCTCCAGAAAGTCCCTGAACAATTGTTCAAATGTTTGCAGTACCAGGCAAGGGTGAAAGGTTTGGAAAGTGGCTTTGGGGTTGGCAGTGAAAATGCAAAGGTCAGATCACAGTCCCCACCCTACCCCCAAAAAAGGGCTCTGAGAAAGCTTTGCCCTTCCCTCTCCACCCCTGTTCTTTTTTGGTCCATCACTGCCCTGCATAAACCAGGGACAGGCTCGCATATACCAGCAGTAAATTAATCCTGCAGACTCTTATTTATATCACCAGGGAGGCTTGGAAAGAGCAGCCCTCCCTCCATTACCCAGAAGTGTACAGTCAAGCACAAGGCTGAGCATTGGCTTCTATTTTCTGCCGCTCCCGTGAACACACGCACACTTGAGCTATGTCTGCCCCTGCCTCTCCCCAACTGGTATTTAAACTTGACCTTTTACTGGGCTGGGGTTCTTTTCTTTTAGATGACTGATTAGAATCCAAGTTAGTGGTTAATCAAAGAAAAGACGTTATATTTTTTTTAAATGTTTTTTTATTTACGCTACACGGGGCACCTCCAGTGAGAAGATCAGTGCGGGATCTACTGAGCAGACCAGCTGCCTTTGAAGCCTGTGGACAGTCTGGCAGCCACAGAAGTCTTTGCATGTGCATTCCAGAAGGGTCAGGAAGCTTTCTGCTTGTCTTCTCTCTTGTGATCTCCCCTGGTGAGAGGAGCCATAACTAAGACATTCTTTTTAGGACAAGAGAGAAAAAGAGACAGAAAAAAGTAGCCTAAAAGCTCTATTCCTTCGTGGGGACCAAGACCAGGCAGCATCCACCAAACGTACATGGTGTTCAGTAAAAGCGGAAACTGCCCGGAGGGTGAGACAAGGGAGCAAACACATATTTGTTTCTGATGCCAACCACCTGAAGCATCAGACCTTCTCCACTTTTTAAATTTGACCTCAGCACATCAACATCGCTCTAAAGAGAAATTCGGCTGTCACTTGTTGGATGCTTGCGTGAAAATGAGAAGTCCTCCAACACACAGAGGAGTAAGACCCTACTCCCGTTCCAAGCTCTTAAAACGAAACGCAAATCAAAGACAGAGGCAGAGACGCGGTGAAATGAGGGCGACAGACAGGCCCAAACTCCCTCCGAGAATCGTGCCCTTGGGGAAACAAACCCAGGGCTTAGAATCCTACAGGTGCACCCTCCTCCATCCCTTTGACAAGAGTAACCAAAGAATTTATATGCATATATGCACAACCCAAGGACACGGACAATGGTGGGGAGAAGGACTGGGGAGGGGGAAGGGACGGGGTGGAACGGGTCACTGGGGAGAAAAAGGGACATCTGTAATATTTTAAACAAAAATAAAATTTAAAAAAAAAAAAGAATCCCACAGATCCACAGAACTGAAGAAACTAATTCAGGCCCCAAAAAGTAGAACCTCCCCTAGTTCACAGGGATTAGGAGGAGTGCCCCAGTAAGTGGGAACTTAGCAAGTGTTTACTGTTGAGCCACTCCGGAGAGATGGTCTTGGGAAGGAGTGGCCACCATCTCCCCATATGCACCTGACTTGAACACGGGGAATTTACACTCAGGCACATAAGCCTGCCTGTAAGCACATGGTCAGAGGGGCACACGGATGAAAAAACACCTTCTAGACTCAAAGGCTGCAGCCGAGGACCCATTAACCTCAGGCAGGTGTCCCATGGCTGGCTGGCTGGCTGGCTGCTCGGGAAACACAAGGATGCCCCTTCCAAGCTATAGGTTTCCCGGTGCTGCGCTAAACTTCCAAGTGGAAAGGGATATTTGGGAGGGTACTGAGATGATCTCAGGTCTATATCTCAGCTACAAATGGTGCCAAATCCAATCAGCCCAGACCAACGGTGCTGACCCTTTCCTTAAAGGCCTCTAGGATGAAGGCATCCCAGGATCAGCATATTTGCTATCACGAAAGACAAGGTTCTAAGGAAGTATGAAAATAACTTTGTAAGCAGGACTGTATGTCACCAAAGAAAATTTCCCCCTGCAGAGCCCAGTATTATCTAATAACCTACATCTCTCAAATGGCCTAAAGAAACGTGAGTAGAGCTGCAGAGAAAACGGAAAGGGATGGTTCTTCTCATGTCTATATGTCGGCTTCTACTGAGGTCACATAACTTTGGACCTTCCCTGTGGTATCCACACCCAGTCAGGCATTAGCACAAAGCATTTGTGGCTCCTGCTCCACCTCGACAGCTGTTGTGGCCCGAGGCAGACACAGGAGATTTGCAGAGACACACAGTGCTGACAGGCGGTGCCACTGGAAATTCAAGGGCCCTTCTTGGCTGACCTGGATCGGGTCTTTGGAAGGGAGAGCTCTGTTCTCCTTAAGAAATAAATCGAGGACCTCCTATGTATGCCCAGAGCATCGAGATTCCGTCTTCTATTTCTTTTGAATCTGCCACATGCCCGTAATGCATGGAGGGCCCCAGAGACTCAGACGCTTGGTGTAAAAGCAAAACATTTCTCTACCTCTCCATTCAGGCCCAAGTCAGAATTACTGGTTTTCAAGGTAATTAAAAAGATCTCACTTCGGCCGAGCATGAATCCCATCCATTTTCTGTGTCTTCATTCCACCTACATTATAGCTGATTTACTCCAAGATCTGCCTCCTCGAGATTTTAAATCTCCAGACTAGAAAACCCCAATTCCCATAGGTGTTAAAAATAAGAAGTCTCAGAGTACTGATGCCATCCCTTGCTGTGCATCCCCGAGGTTTACTCTGGGGACAAATAAGACAGTGTATCCCTCTGCATCCACTATTAAGCAGCCAGTGAGACATCTTCAAACCACTTGGTAACAGAGGATCAACAGGTCAATGTTCCAAAACAGAAAACGAGATTAAAGTAGCAAGGACTCAAATTTAAATGCATAGCAGGAGAAACTAATTAAATGTTATGAAATGTAACTCATCAGCAGCAATTAGCACTAAAACCCCATGCAAATAAAGATGTTCCAACTGGTGAGGCTTCGCCCCTGGGCGCTGACCTGAACCATGCCAGAATAAAGGTACTTTGCTCGCACTCTGTTACTGAGAACAACTCATTTACATGCCAGTAAGGGGATGCTGCTTGATTCAGGCCATCGCCGCTGGTCCCAAGTGGTCAGCAGGGTCAGGGGATGGAGACCAGGCCGGGCCTGTCCGGGGCACAGGTGGCAGGGCAGAGGGGGCCCAACCATCACACTGGTCCTCATGAAAGTATTTGTACATTTTCTTGCTGTACAAGCTCTCCCCCAAAAGTGATTATGATTCTTTGTACATAAAGACTCGTGGCTTTCAGCAGACGAGTACTATCCTCGGGTCCCACGCTAGATCCACGAAGCCAATCGGTAAGACGCGTTGTCTGCACACAGCTGATTCGCCTTCTCTAACATGGGTCGTTTTTCACGGCAACAAAGGCTCCATTACCCAGGATCTCACCGATGTGAAAACTTAGCTTTCTTTGATGTACAATTTTAGAATTTATTCATTTTCATCTATCACACCAGTCCTTACGGTGCCCCAGGGCAATTTAATTCCCAACTATACTAATCACCAACGAGCCATGCAAAAGAAGAAAGGAAAAGAACACAGCTCTTTCCCTCAGACCCTCGGGAACACGTGGGAGAACCTGCAGAAGCCTATCTGGGTGGCTCCCCGCTCGGCACAGGACCAGCCTTTGGTTGTCTGAATAAAGTACGCCCCAGTTCCGAGTTCCTTTTATGGAGATGAGTGTTCCTATTTAAAACTCCAGCTACAGTTTCCTGTAAGTCCCAATTAATATTTAATGGAACCCAAAAGTTTTGGATAATTGTGGTGATTTTTCAAACTGAGAAAGAGACAGGGAAAGAGAGAATGGGAACAGAAAGGAGGGTTGACCAGAAGCCAAAAAACCAGAGGAAACACTTAAATTTTGACCCTGGCCCGTGGAACTGGAGTGGAATCACGTCTCTGTTGAATGCACACGATCTTCCATATGCACACAGAGGACAAGGGGGTCTTGAGAAAAATTATCGACTGTTAGACACTCAAGCTTATACAAAACAAAAGGGGGGGGGGAATCAACCGCATCCACAGGACCTTGGCTTATTTTCAACGTCTCCCCCAGTTGCAGTCACATCATAGGACAGACAAACACGGAGTCAGCCTCACCTAGAGCCGGCGTCACGGTGGCCATGGGCCCGGAGGGATCCAGCTGGAACCCACTCATCATGAACTGGGCGTCTGAGGCGGCACTGTCCACCTTCAGGTTGGGCAGGTTCATGTTCTGGGCCAGGTAGTACTGGTAGAGCTCGGCCTCGGCGGGCGAGGGCAGGCTGCCGAGGCCCAGGTGGCGGTTGTGCTGGATCTGGGTCATGTTCTGCTGTAGCAGCATCATGTTGTGCATGTGCTTCTCGCTGGTCATGTGGATGCGCAGGTTCCTGGCCACGTTGGTCTCATAATCGCACACCTCGCACCGCCAGGTGGGTTTGGTTTTTGGTTTCGTGGGCGAGGGGGCCCCGCAGGAGCTGCTGATATTGGCCGCCGCTGCGGCCGCGGCCGCGGCTGCGGCCGCCCCGGCGGTGTGGCTGAAGACCTGCTCGCCCCCTCCGTTCTGCAGGTTCTGCATGTTGTTGAGATGCTTGTCGGACTGCATGTGGATACTGAGGTTGCCTTTGGTCGTTGTGGAGTAGTTACACACCTCGCAGCGGAAAGGCTTGTAACCACACGTGTAGCTCTCGCCTCGTGCCAACCGGGGGTGGGGCTGCCCACTTTTGCAGTAGACGCAGGAGCCCCCCGGCTCCGGGTGCTTCTCCTTCATGTGGGCCTCCAGCGTCTGCTGGTACTTGTAGTGCCAGTTGCACTTGGGACACTTGAGCGTCTTGCACGAGTTACGAGAATGCATCATGGTCATGTGGCCGCCCAGCGAGCGGGAGGAGCCCAGGACCGTGTCGCACTTGGGGCACTCCACGCCGCTCCCCGAGGGGCACTCCCCGACCCCAAGCTCGCAGAGGGAGCCGGCGTGCGGGTGGTGGGGGGCGAAGCCCCCGTCATCGCCCTCCGTGCTGTCATTTGGTTCCGGCCCTGCGGCATTGTCTTTATCGGCACTTTCGTCGGCAAAGTCCAGCCTCCTGCCGCCCTCTGCCACGCTGGCCCTGACGCCCTCACTGTTAAAGCTTAAACGGTTCCTCCTGTTCGCGCCGTCGAAGACCGCGAAGGAAGCAGCGGGATTAGAGCTAGTAGAAGCCGCGCCCCTCGACAGCGTCTGGAGCACGTTAGGCATCAAGGGGGAGTTAGAAATGCTTTGGTTTGAGAGAGCAAGGTCCTTCTTGCGGCTGCCGCCCGCCGCGGCCCCAGGCTCCGCGCGGGGCCTGTCCTCCAGGTCATCGTCCAGCTCGCTCGGGAAGAGCCCTTTGCAGCCCCCCCCATCCTCCTCCTCCTCCTCCTCCTCTTCCTCCTCTTCTTCCTCCTCTGCCTCCTCCTCCTCCTCCTCCTCCTCCGCCTCCTCCTCGGCCGGCTCCGCTTTCTCGGAGAAGCCGTCGGGATCACCCGTGTCCCGCTTCTCTCCCTCCGCGGCCCCGGGGTCCTTGCCCTCTGAGGACCGGGCGGGACTGGAGGCCAGGGGCCCCAGGGGGACTGAGGTAATGGGGGTCTTCAGGACCGAGCTGGTGAGCCCGCCGAGGTTCAGCAGGGCGCTGGGGGTCAGGAGGCCCGCCTGGGGCTGCTCGGGGCCCGCGGCGGCGGCGGCGGCGGCGGCAGTGGCAGGGCCGGCCGGGAGGGCCTCCTCCCCGCCTTCCATCCGAATGCCGCTGAATTTACCGTAAAAACTGTGTCCGGGGCCTATGAGGTTAGCTGTGGAAACGAAGGGGTGCTGAAAGGTTTTGTTTTTTGGTTCCAGAAAACTCACGAGGGGTTCCTTGTCCTTGCCGATCCCTTGGATGATAGCGGAGATGTTCTTATTGCTAAGAATTTTCCGCTCGTCCTCGCTCAGGGTCATGCGGTGGTCATGCACCGCGTGGGTGACGAAGGAACGGACGTACCCGAAGGAGAGCTTGCACAAGAAGCACATCAGGATGGGCTTCCTCTTGCCGTAGAGCACGAAGCCGTCGAATTTGGACAGGTCCACATTGTTGGGGACATCTTTGGATACGCAGGAGCTTTTGGCAGAGCCGTCGCTGTTCAGGTAATCCTTGTTGCTTTTGTGTCGCACGTCGAACACGCGGAAGCTGTGCAGGACGGGGCTGAGCCCCGCCAGGGCTGAGGTATTCGGGAAAGCCGGGTCGGGGCCCTCGAACCACTTCCCGAAGGATGAGGCTATGTGGAAAGTGTTGATGATCTGTGGGTAGACGGGTGCAGCACACGAAGGGTCCCCCGGCTTGCCCCCCGCGCCGGGGAGAGAGTTCAGAAAGAGCGAGGGGAGAGGCCCGCTGCCGCTCTGGGTCAGCTGGCTCAGGCTCTCGACGATGTACGCCGAGCCGTCGGGCTGGTAGACTATCTCCCCAGCCAGGTTCTCCACGTCGCTCTCCTCGTCGCCCTCCTCGCTGGTGTCGCTCCCGCTCTCCTCCCTCAGGGGCGGCGGGGGGCGCGCGCTGGGGCAGTGGTGCTCCATGTAGGTCTGCAGGCTGGCGAAGGAGGCCGCGCACTCGTTGCAGCTGACCTCCTTGCCGGCGGGCTCGGCGGTGGGGCCGGCCGAGGCGGTGCTCTCCGCGAGGCGCTCATTGAAGGGGGCCCTCAGGCTGTCCAGGGGCCCGTGGTTCTCGCTTGGGGACTGCTCCATGCTACTGGGTTTGTCGGGGAGGTGGGTGCTGTTGAGTTCAGTCCATTGCTGGTGCTGAGGGATACCGCACCCATTGTCCTTCCCCGAGACGACGGGCGAGTCACAGCCTTCCATGGTAAGGCCTGCGTGGAGCTTTCATTGCACCCAGTACGGATCGGACCTGAAGAGCGGAGGCGAGGGGGAGAGGAGGGAGAGAGAGGGAAGAGAGAGAGAAAGGAAAGAGGTTAGGAGGGCCGAGGCTAAGGTCCCGCACTGAGCACTCTAGCAGGCTTCTGTCCACACCCACAAGAGAGACCGCGGGGGGGCAGCAGGGACCCCAGCAATCGCCCCACGTGCCTTCCAGCACCACGCAGAGGGCAGTGGCACCCCCTCGGGCGTCACAGCTGGGGTCCGTGGCCGGAGCAGGGAGCGCGGGGCAGGGGCATCAGGAGAATCCCTCTGTCTTCAGACTCTCGGCTGCTCTACCCTGGAGACCCTTCCGGATTTCCATTCTTTGCCAGCACACTGTTAGGGTCAGGGCTGGGCGACAGCCACTGTGGAGGAGGGCCGCACCATCTCGCCAGGCCACGCCGAGGACACAGAGGGGCGGCCCTACCCTACACGCGCAGCCAACAGTCACCCTCAGCTGTCCCGGCTGTCTGTGGGCCAGGGGAGCACCGGGGACGCACGGACGAGAGGAGGAGGATTTCGCGCCCCCAGAACGGGAACAGTTAGCCTGTGCAGGGGCGTGCTCATCGATTTGGAGGTGAAGTCGCTGCTGTGGCTTTTACTGACCGCGCCTCTAGTTTGAGAAGTTCAGAGGAAAGCGTCAGAGGGCTGCATGACTCAAAGGGCAAGTGTGCAGGCCTGGACATGCTCCGAAAAGCCCCTTGAGGGCATCCATCCTCCCGGGGTCTGGGGAGCACTGTCCTGTGTTACAAGCTGAGGGGCAAAACCTCAAAGGGGGCCCCCTGCCCCCCCCCGACACTGTGAAACAGAGAAGGCAGGTCTCTGAATTCCTGTCTCCTCCCCCCTAACCGTACAAACACCTTTGCTTATGACTCAGCTGGCTTCAGACTGAAAACGTGTAGGTGCAAAACATGAGCTCAGTGTTTCTAGGAAGAACCTCCCAGACTCAGTGGGCTGACTCCCCCTCCTGTGGTGTCAATGTCACCCTGTCTGGATAGAGCCCCGTCACCGCTGGCTGGGTTGCTGTTTGCTGTCAAGGATCTTAGCAGCAAACCGAGACGGCAGCTGGGCTCGGCCAGCCCCTGGTTCCACACCTGCCTCTGAGTTGCTACCCAAGCAGCTGTCCTTCGGCCCTGGGGCTTTTCCGTTTCCGACTCCAAAGTGCCACTGAGCTGAATTTGCCCTCTGAGACCTCCTGTCCCTGGGGAGGGAGGCATCCGATTGCCCGCCGCTGCTCCGCTCCTGTGGCAACATCACCACAGGGCTATTTCTTCCACCCAGCGCTGCTCCTACAGGCAACTCAGAGCCTCAGACGCCTTGCACAGCCCCAATCCCAGCCTGCAAATCCCAGGCAACCCTCCCCTCCCTGCGCCTCCTTCCTGGAGAACACTTGGCTGCTTCCCCACCCACCATCTCATTCAGACACAGCGGATGAAGGTTTTGGCTGGGTTTGGTTCCCCCCACCCCCCCCAAAAAAAACCCCATCTTCCCATTCTCTTTTCATTTCTCGATTGTTGACTGCACAGTGAGCCAACAGCTCCCCCTCGGGAAAAGATGGGGAAGGCAGGTTTACCAGAAGTCTTAGGAGAAATAACTTTTTGGAAGAATGTATTATGTTTTGTTTAAAACACACACACACACACACATTCCACCTCTCAGTTTATAACCTCAAACTCCATTACAACCAAGTTCTGTGTGCCTGAGAAAAGACACATTGATTTTTAAACAAAGATGACTCCACTAAACCAAGCCAAACAGCAAATGCGATGGGACTTCCTCGCGAGGCTGAGATTGCGTGCAGGTGAGAATCCAGGGTGGCTCTTCTTAAGGATGCGCCTGATTGACAGCTCAGGCCAAAAAGGTTGGCAGGCCTGAAGGGGCGGGAGGGTTAACAGCCCGATTGTAAAATCGATGTCATAAATGCCTGGTAAGTTACAGGAACATGCGGGAAGGGGAGGCCACGATTGATAAAGGAGAACAGCTTTGATGCTTCACCAGGGACTTGTGTATCGACAGCGAAGCCAATCTCCTTTCCAGCCGGGGCTGGGCCAGAGAAACCTGCAAGCGTTTACCAATTAATTGGTGGGCTTTTCCTGCTGTTCTCCACCTCCGTCTCCTCCTCTACAAATCATCCACTCAAGGGGTTGGGACTTTTGAAAACTCACCTAACTTTGTTTTCTATTTCCCAAGCAAATGGTGTCAAGAAAGAATGACGTTGTGGCCACCCCTGAAAGACAGATGACCTCACGGGCGGTGACACCAGCCCCAGGAGAGGGGCACGTGGGAGACTATTCACTCACAGGGACTGGGAGCCCAGTGAAGCACCCGTGGAAAACAGGATCCCACTCAGGAGCTAAGCCGCCCGCCTGCTCCGGGCTTCCTTTCAATGCACGCTGGCCGTGACGAGCAGGACCTTTCACGGCCTCGCTGAGCAAAGAGTGGGTCAGGGAGCGGTAGTATTGTCTTCACCAGGGAGCCTGTGAGGAACGCGGACTCTGCATTCCTCGGGTCAGAATCTGCGTTTTCACACGGTCCTTGGAGGAGGCACATCAGTCAGGTCTGAGGCACTCGCTGCTGCTACATCACGCCGGCCAGACTGCCGACGCGTCCGTGCCCCGCACCTGCGCTGCTCACGAGGTGCCCTGGCAGCGTCCGTCTTGGACTTCCCCACCGGTCCCTGGGGCGTGAGCGGACGGGGTGGGCAAGAAGGGACCAGAGCACGGAGATGAAGAAATCCCTTACGCTGCCCAGTCCTTCAGCTCAAGGCCCTCAGGCCGTCCACCGCTCTCCCACCCGGCCGGCCGTCCCTCTTGCTCTGTTTATCAGCCAGTCAATAAGAAAAAGGTAGTTCTTACTTAAGGAGGCAGAAGTCAACTCGGCAGGTCGATCGGCACTCTGTCTGTAAACACGGTTTCCCGTAAAATCAATGATCTTCAGTCACAGAGGGCGGCCTGGGAACCCAGTGGGTCCCCGCACTCTCACAGGCAGCCACCGGCAGCAGCCTCCGTTCAGGCCCCCCAAACCCCCGGCTCTGCGCCCCCTGCCTCACCACCCTTCACTCGCCAGGGCCACCTCACACATCACAAACCCTAAACCCTTCCTGCAGCCTGCATGTCTCCAGCCACCTACACCCCGAAGTTCCCTTCAAATAGAGATGCGTTCTGCTCGTGACCACCAACAGTGTACTCAACATGGGTGTTTTTTTGGGGGGGAGTGTGGTGTTAAGAATTCAGTGACTTTTCAGTAGGGCACCTCTCTCCAATGAGAGTTCAAGGGAAACTATAGGTGTGATCCAGGGCGCTGTACGCTCTCTGGGGAGCGCTTAAATCTGCCGCTTGAAGTCACCTTGTACAGAAAAGTTTCAACGCCTTCATCAAAGCCTTTGCGCCTCTGTACAATGTTTCCTTGGAACCTACCTGTAAAGCTCCCTGTATCTTCCCAAATATCACTCTTTATTTTTCAAACACTGTTTAAAATGAGAAAACTCCACCATGTTACCCCGGGGCCCCCCCATTAACAAAGTCATCCATCTCCCTCTTTCAACGGAGAAGAGGAGACCTGACACTTCTATCACATTCCTTTAAGGAGACAGGACTGAGTCCAATGCAACAGTTACAGGGACGCTGGGGGGGGGGGGGGCGGCGCAGTTATTAGGAAGGGGAGGGGGCTGCCGCTGTTGCTCCAGCTCCCAGAGAATTAAACGAGAACAGTCGCACTGTGCAATTTTAAATTGTTAATTAGCACAGGGTTAATTAGGCGGTCCTTTCACAAGAGGCTGTTTGGCAGAAAACCAAGAAAGGAAACAAAGGGGACGTAAAGGAAAACAAAGAAGGGAACCGAGACAGGAAGAAACGATTGCCTCTGTGAGAAACCCACGCGGCACCGTCAGAGAGGAGGAAACCAGCAGGCAGGCGATGCCACTTCCCCAGCTCCCTGCGCTGCCTGAGGGGCTGTCGGCGGCACCAGCTTCCTGGAGGCGGCTTGGCAGCAGGTACCCAAAGCCTCAGAAATGCACATGCCCTTTGACTCAGCAATTCCCCCAATTCTAAGAAACAACCCAAGATATCCATAGAGACGTAACCTTTATAACAACAAAAAAATTTTTAAAAATCTGGAGAAACAAGAGACTTTCTAAGTGAATTACAGTGCATAGAGTTCCACAGGATGTTATAAAATGTCTTTTTTTTTTTTTTTTTTTCCCCTCAAAGAAACTATTTAAGGGCGTGGGAAAATGATCACCCGGGATGGTAAGTGAACAACGCATATATACATCTGCAAATGGAAATACATTAGATTTATAATCAAAATTTTTACAGTGGCAATTGCTGGAGGAGGAGGTTATAGGTGACTTCATTTCCTCCTTGGTGCCTTTATTTCCCAAAGCTTTTTGAAATCAAAGCCATCATAAGGGAAGCCATCCCTTCTTGAATTAGGCATCATGCGAAGGCCTGCAGGTACAGCACCACCTTGATGCTCGTAGCCGCTCGGTGAGATAGATGCTATTTTTATCCCCATTTTAAAGATGGGAAAACTGAGGTTGCCCAAGATACGCAGCCAGCAAAACAGAACTATACACGGTCTGGCTGCGTGGAGTCTGCGTTCTTAGGCACTCTACCGTGTTCTTCTTCAACGTCTCTTTCCAGGACGTCCTTCAGTCTGACATTTGCATCCAGTCGTTATGGACCCAGGGACTGCTCTAAGATCATGGGACACCAGAATCGCTGTGTAAAAGAGCATTGCCAAGTCATACAACACCCGCTCCTGCTTGGTAGTGGCGAGGGGAGAACCGTCAAAATAGACTTCTTTACTTGGCTATCTTCACACAGGAGGGGGGAGGGGTCAAGGCTGCGGGGGAGGCTGTTGCAACACGCTGTGTGGTAGGACCATTACCTTCACCTTTTCAAGGAAAATAAAAGTGGCAGATTCCGGAGACCGTAAATCAAAACATGTATTCGTTCATTCACGCATTCATTCAGTACTTCCTGTGCACCTGCCCTGTGCCGGATGCTAGGGGATCGACGCTACACAGGTCACAACCCACATTCTTGTGGGGAGAGGCCACCAGCAAATAAATATAACATTAAGTGGTGAGAAGCCCTCAGAAGTAACATAAAGCAAGAGAAGGGGGGAGTGTGATGTGTGTGAGTACATCATTCTGGGTAAAGTAACGATATTAGATTTTAAAGGATATGTTGTAGATTAAATATTGTAGAACAGAATAGAATTTGGGGGGGAATAATGCTGAGGAATTAGCAATTAGCTGTAGGTTCAATAAGAAAATTCATGGAAAATAAACTGAAATATAGATTCCTTCAGATTCAATGATCTGAGAAATGCAGGAGAGAGTACTGTTTGATTTTAATAAGGTAACCCAAAGTTTATCACTTCTTTGTATCCAGGATAGCAAAATGTCTTTCAGATTTAAAAAAAAAAAAAAAAAAAGTCTGGCTGAATGTTTTAGCTGGTGGATGCCATTACCCGAAGTACCCATTCGAAGGTCAGCATGCTAGTGACGGGCCTCGAAATTCATTCTTGTCCCTGGTTCCCTTCATGTAGATCAACAAACTGAGGGACAAGACCAAGCACACAACACCAATCACACCAATTTGCAAAGTACATAAAGCTAAGAGGACTAATTAATATGCTAAATGGTGGAATTAAGCCACAGAAAGAGCTCTCGGACAAGTGGGAACAACAGGCTCAAATGAAGGAGATGCAACTGTGAAAGGATAGGTAGGAAGTCCTGCATTTACACTCAGGCAGTCGGTAAAACCAGCAGAGGATGGGAGAGACCAGGATTCACGGGAATTCACGCAAAAGCCACCTGGCAGTGTTACTTTACTACCCATCCAGCGGAAGCCCAAAGCTGGTGGGCAGTCGAAGACGCAAGTGCCACCCGCCTCTGGCTACGGGAGCCCGCTCTTGCTGCCGAAACGCAGCAGGGTCCGCAGCCCTGTCATTTTCCCTGGAAGGGCGGAGGGGGTGGGAAGAGCACGTAGGAAGGGAACCAACAGACCTACCTGAGCATGGTCAGGATGGCCGGCTGTGACCGGCTCAGGGGTGCGGAAAAGCGGGGTCCCACTGCCCCGTAAGACAACTGTGCTCGACCATAGGAAGGCCTGCCCGCCACCTACAGAGAGCATTAGTTCCAGGTCTACCTAGCTTCAGGGTTTAACTGGGCGTGACGAGGGAAATTTATTAGGAGTTAGAGTTCAGTCCCATGCACGTGAAAATCTTCCTCAAGATGATCAAAGTTCCCAAAAAGGAATGCTGACTCCGGTGAAACACGGCAGTGCCTGGTTTCACAAGTGGAAAGGGGGCCTTTGACGGGGCCAGGAAGTGCCACCGGGCAGCCTCTCGGGTCCCAGGAAAGGTGATGATTCTTTTCATTCCTGGGTTATCAGTCCGTCGACCCAATCAGCTCGAACCTCCTCCCTCCTCTGCGATCGCACAGCAATGTGGCGCATGGCGACACACTGCAATTCTGGGGTTATCACACCGCTGCAATTATCCGCTGACTGGTGTGTGTCTGCTGCTAGGCTGGGGCAGCTTGCGAGCAGGTCTGAAGCCTCATTCATCTGAGTCCCCCACATCAGTGCTTAGTGAAACTATGAAGGAAATTAAGGTATTGGGAGACACGGCAACACTTCGAGGAGAAAAATGATGATCTCTAAACATGTTCTGTTTCTTTCTCTCTTCGTTGAAGAAATGCCTGGTGGGACCCTCCAGAACTAAATGGAACCAGGGCTCCTTGGAAAAAGAGACAATTCTTGGGCTGGAGCGGGTGGAGGGCAAGATGGGCCTGGAGCATTTTCTTTTTTTCAAGATTTTTTATTCATTTTTAAAGAGCGAGGAAGAGGGAGAGAGAGAGAAACACCAATGTGAGAGCAAAACATGGACCAGCTACCCCCTGCATGCCCCCCACCGGGGATCAAGCCCACAACCTGGGCATGTGCCCTGCCTGGGAATCGAACCCGCAACCTTTCAGTGCTCCGACGAAGCCCAACCAACTGAGCCACACCGGCCAGGACTGGAGCATCTCCTTGAGACAGAACACAAGGAAGTGCTCTAAGACTGGTTCAGAATGTGTCAAATGAACACAGAGATGGGTTAAATGGGGCTCCCACTGCCTAAACCTGGGGCAATTTGAGCAAGAAAATAAAATGAGAGTAGAAGATGACGACCCAGTGCAAAAAAAATCTAAATCCGTAATTCCATATTTTTATAAGTTCATTTTAGGGTAGGAATCCAAAAAACAAATGCAGAGGGAATTATGGAGTTAGAAAATCACCATGTGGTAACCACCGTAATAACAACCCATCCAGGAAAGAACCGGATGATACCAAAACTGAAGGAAGTTTGAGTAGTAACAGGATATTTACAAAGTCACAGAGCGTCTCCCCACAAAACACTTACTAATTACAGAAGGGAAAACGGTAACTTCACAGCAGAGAAACCTGGCACCTTAACCAAGTGATCAAAGTTCACATCACCAGGAACGAGACAGACAGACATAGTGTGCCTCCTGAGAGAAGACGCTGGGAAGCACACCCCTTCCCTTCCCGGACAATCCCGCCAAAAATGCAAACCCCGAATCTAATCATGAGGGAACATCGGAACATCGTGCAAATCCAACAGAGGACAGCCTGCAAAGCATCCTGCGCTCTCCAGGAAAGTGAGCGTCTGAAAACGGACAGACAGACTGAAGAAATGAGACCAAGGAACACAGCAAGATCTGAGATTTTATTTTCCTACAAGAGCCAGGACTGGGACAACCGGCAAAATCCGAATAAACTCTGTAGGTCCGATAATTGGAGAATGTGAATGTTAATTTCCTAATTTTGATAACTATAACGTGGTTATATAACAGATTGTCTTTGTTTTTTAAGAAATCCACGCTGATATATTTAGAGGTGAAGGGGCACGACATCTCAATTTTCAAATGCCTTAGGAAAAAAAGTGTGTGTGTGCGCATGCATGTGTGTGTAAACACATATACAGACAGCTAGAAATATGAAAAAATGTTAACATGTGGGAGGGGTCGGGACAAAGGGATATGAGAATGCTTTGTTCTCTTGTTATAACTTTCCTGTATATCTGAAATTATGTCAAAAGAAAAAGAAAAAAATTGTCCAGTGTAACAGCTCTACATATTGAGCCTCCAACAACCTATGAACAGCCAGCCCACCCTGGTTCCCACGTCCTATCTTCACGTGAAATTCATTGCTCGCACAGCTCCGTGAAAGGAGGGGGGCTAAGAGGCTGGAGAGAGAAGTACAGACAGACAAGGAGAGAAAACTGGTTTCCTTCCTCCAGCCAAGAGGCTCCAGGCAGAGCTGTCTAGCTGGAGAAGGCAAGTGGCCATTCTGACTTGAGTAGAGTTTCAAGTAACACAACCCTGAAAGACATTTACCCGAGACACCCATATCCTGAGACTCATCATTAGAGAGAAAAATCCGCAACAATGACTAAACCATCCCTACCTCCTAAAAAAAAAAAACGCAACCCAGAGGCTCAGAGAAGTAGACACCTCACTCAAGGGGCAGAGAAATAATGCCCTCGTCTGTTTAGCTTGGAATCCACTGAAGAACCGTATCCAATTCCATTCTGCGCTTTGTACACTGACTGCATTTGTGTATTGCTGCTGCATACAAGTCAATAAGCGTTAAACCATAAATAGGTGAGACTCCATCCGCTTGGTAGCAATTTCCCAGTAGCCTTACGAATTATTCTGTAACCACGGCAAGGTCAGAGAACACACACGTGCGTGAACAGGTCCCTCGTGTGGCAGGAGGTCCACTGCCCGGAAGGCCCAGAGAATCGTCAGGCCCTGGGCTCCGTGTTTGCTAATAAGTGCATCTGTGCTCTTTCCAGCGTGAACATAAATCAGCCCAGAAGTGGAAAGTGCTAACTCAGTCCCTTCTGCAGGGAATCCACAACCACCGCAATATTCTGGCTACAGTGGAGTCGTGAAGGGGAAGGGGAGGGAGTGTGAGATCAGAAAGAGAGCCACGTCCCGGAACCCAGTCTGTGGGTGTTGGAAGAGGGGAGCTGACATTTAGGGGAATAGAATTTTTTACTATCTATGCAGATGCACCCACAGTCCAACGACCAAAGCCATGGATACAATAAAAAGTGAAACTACCCAGCTCTTACTTATACTCTGCCTTGTTCTAAAAAAGGATCTGGGGCAACTGACCCAGCTATTCAAGTATTTGTATCCCAACACTTAGGTACTTATTTAAGCATCCACTCAGGCCTTTATGCTGAAACAGAAGACCAGCATCCTTCGTCCATCACTGGCTGGAATGGTTCTCTCCTGACCTGAATTGAATCACCATAAAGCACCGATCCCCCTCCCAGATCCCCTCCTTTCACAGAACATGGTAACTTTAACTTCCCTGCTGCGCCAGCCACCCCCCCTGGCTGGCAGGTGCGTAGCTCACCCACCCCATCTGCACGCGTCTCTTGGTGCTTTCACGCCTAAACTGGATACCTTCCCACGCTACCTGTAACCAACGACTTCAATGCTTCCTTTGCCAGCACCCAAAACTTTTCATGTCCTCTGATTTCCTCAACATCCCTCACTTCTGATCTCTCCATTCATGCTATTGGGTAGCAGAGCGAAAGCTAGACGATTGGAAAACGGGCCATCCAGCCCATTACAGTTCCAATCTGGCATCTTGTGATATTAAATTTATTTTAAACAACCTCTCCTAATTAAAGTAGTATGAGTTTTTAAAACACTGGATATGTGTAGAAAAACTCAACAGCTAAAATAAAAATTGTAATTCCACCAGCCAGGGGGCCACTGGTACGTAGGTAGATTTAGACTTTTTTCCTCTGCATGTCTATAGTTACAGATCTTCTTTACCAACCTCAGACCACCCTGCTCCTTATGTGGACTGCCCTTTGAGCTTAATTTAGCATGAAAGTTTTCCCATGACATTAAATATTCTTCATAAGTTAGAATTAATGGCTGCATAGATGGTGCATTGTATGGACACAGCATAATTTCACTAAAATTCTATTAGTGGATTTAGGCAATTCCTAATATTTTGCTGTGAATGCTGCAATAAACTCTCGTAAATCTTTGTAAGTATATAATTAACAAAATAATGAATAAAAAATAAGTAGCAGCTCCTTTGCGAGCATCCACTACTACCCATTTATTTGGGCCAGGCATGTTTCTAAGCACTTTTAAATATACATTATTTCATTTGACCCTCAAAACAACCCATTTTACAGATGAGGAAATTGAGGCTTAAAGAGTTAAGCATCTTATACAAGTCACATACTAGCTAAGTCAGCCTTTCCAACCAGGTAAAGCCTTCCTTGCTACTTTATAACATAGGCTCTTATTTGCGACATTTCTAGCTTTTGAGCCAGTAAAATTGCTGGCTCAATAGCTAGGAATACTTAAGGTTCTCTGGCATATGCCAAACTACCCTCTAGGAAAGTCCTTCTAACTCATGCTCGCATTGGCACGTGAGCATCAATTTTCCTGCATCTTCATCAATAGCGGGTATTATTTTGTGTGTGTTTTTAAAATGTCCATTTGGCAGGCAAGAAGTCACATCTCATTTTAACTCATTTTTTGCTCGTAAGATAGAACCCATCTGCAGATACTGGCGATTTAGATTTCTTTTGTGAATTCCCTGTTATTTCTACAGTGGGGAGGGGGGGGGTGTCCCTTCCTTGAAGATTAGTAAGAGGGCTTTATAGGATTTTACTGGTGATCCCTCTCACCTCTCTCTCACTCAACTCTCTACCGTATTCCTCAAGCCCACAAGCTCTGGGATGAGAGTCTGACCCGCGAACATTGCTGGCTCAGACCATGTCCTCTGTCCTTTCCTTGGATCCCAGCTCGTTTAAGCAAGTGGACTCTGCCCACTGCTTCACTTCCTCAACGCCAACCTCCTCAAGCCGGGCGGCCTCGCCCTCCTCCCCGTGTTTAGAGAGAGCCGTCCTGCATCGCCAGCTCGCAAGCTTGCCGAGCAGTGGAACCAACTGTGGGGCTTCGTGAAGATCCACAGCTGCCAGGCTCCACCCTAGAATCCGGGGGCAGGCTCCATGAGGACAGGGCTGGACACTGCTGCAGGGGGGTCAGGAGGCCCTACGTCTCCAAGGTCACCAATGCCCTCCTCATGGCGGCCCGTGGCTTTTCCTCCTGTTTTCATCTTCCTTCATCTCCCCCACATTCAGAACTGCTGACCACAACACCCAGAAATCTGCTCCCCCTTCACTGCTCTGACATAGTTTCCTAGCTCTCCGAACTTTCCATTGTCTGTCCCTCTTCCCGATCCTACAGCTCTCTATGGATGCGCTTTCCCACTTATTTGAGAGCATTCCCCTATCACTTCAGCCCGCAGAAATCCCTCCTCTCTCTTCTCCTATCATCATACTTTTCCCCCCTTGGCTCTCTGCTCTTATCTCTGTCCATCGGCTACCTTAACTACTTCTGTGGTTTCAATTACTGAAATTATGAGTTGACTCCCAAAACAAAATTTTCCATTCCTGCCTTATCGCTTGAATGCGTGTCTCATACTTTCCATAGACCACAAGATCTCTGTAAGTGGCTAGCCTTCCATCTCTCAACACTCAGCAAGGCTCAACATGTCCAAATGGAACTTCCCCTCACTGACTGGCCTGGTCTCTCCAGATGCAACTCCTGGTACCATCTTTGATTTCAGAAAACAGAAAAGGAAGATTGGTCTGGGCTTCCCAATGCCATATTCCTCAGGTGCCTTCCCCATGCAAGAACCAACCGCCAAAACATCCCAACTTACACTCTTCAGACTGGCTTGACACTCTAAAATCTACCCGCACACTGCTACTCAACGACCCTCTCACTTCCCTCCAACAGGATCCCCTCCCCATCATCTCCATGTTCTCATGCACAAACAGCACACGCTCAGGGTCCACATAGGTAATAATATCCCTGTTAGCTCTCAAGCCCCCAAACGTCTCTCGCCTCTCTGCACTCCTACAGTAATTGTCACCGCACTGTCACTAGATCAATCTCTCCGTTTCACTTCCTTTGCTTTCATCTCTACAATGTGACTATAAGCTACTTGAGGGCAAAAATCAGCTTGTATTTCTGCTCATCTCAGCGCAGTGCTGAGCATGCGGCATGGACACACACAAAAACTTGATAAATGTCACACTTTCTCTGTCTAGCAGACGTCTTAAATAACATTAGCGGGAGTGTGCTGATCTCAATGTTACATATAAGTAATCACCAAAGACCCAACCACCCTAATTCGGAAGCTTGGGCATGATTCCGGAGTACTTTGGTATTTTGGGGTTACAGCATTAGATTTATTATTTCCTATTCCAAAATTACGGAGGGTCTGAAGTCTACAAAACCAGCCCCTGTTCCAGATATCTGAAATAGCTGGTCAATGAAACAGAAATCCAGGAAGCTACACAAGTCCCTAAATACAATCCTGGAGAGGGGGTGAGGGGGAATTAGGTCCAGACCATATACAAGTGAACCTCTGGGGTTTCCGCCTTGTGGAAAGAATTATAAAGCCACACTCGTTGGTTTAACAGGCCAATGAGTCTACTAGGCCTCCTGAATTCTTATTTAGGTAGTTCTTAGTGGAACTTTTAATTCGAAGAGCACAAGTAACAGTGGTAGTTCAAGGCTGATGCACCCAAGAGAAACTAAACTGGGGCAGTTTTTTGTGTTGTTTTTTTTTCCCACTTGTTTCAGGAATGCAGGTAGAAACAGCCATGGCTTTAAGCTTTCTTTTATGCAGATCTGATCTACATAAGAACAAATGAATAACCTCTTACAGCCGCTCTTTTTCTGGTCCTGGGGCAGCACCTGTGGAACCCCTCTAATTTTCTGGAGAGAGAAAAGTCCTGCTCTGCAATAACTAAGTCCACCACCTGCTGTTCACAGGACGAAGGAGAAGCCTGGCAAGGGCCAGGTGAGAGGTGGCCTTGTGGAAGGAAACTCTCCTTCAACCAGCACTTCCAAAATGACCCTTTGAAAAAGGAGTGTCTTTTCCTCCCAGCAGGAAGAAAGCCACACAGTGGGCTCACCATCGGTCGTGTGCTCTGGCATAAGGCTCCGGAATTGGCACAGGGACAAAACAAACAAGGGTTGCCCTTGGAAGGCTCATAAATGGGGCAACAGGCGCACACACACAGAGCCTCTCACCAGTGCAGGCACAGCAAGTTCTTCAGATCTTCCCTGGCTCGTTAGCATAAACAGCTTTTCAAGCAGCAGGGAGCAAGAGGCACCACTAAATAAAGCTGGACCTGGAGCTGCAAGGCCCAGCCACTGACTGGCAAAGGCCTGGAGAGGGGATCGCCATGCAAAGGCCGAACCACCCCACAGGGTCTTTCCTGTGTCCCAGGAGAGGTGTGCCTGGCTGGATGCCCCCAGGCATCCCTCCAGGGTATTTACCAAGGGTGTCCCCAACTTCCTATTTGGAGGGCACACTGTTACAGTGATTCCATCACCGAATCTCCTCAACAGCTTCATTTTACGAAACTGAAGATCTGAGAACCTATTTCAGATGGGACAGTCCTCAAACCCTAGTGGCCTGAGGAGTTGTTACAAATTTCAATTCCCTTCCTTACAGCAAAGTGGAATGAGATAGCCATAAGGACACTGGAGGGCTTCGAGACAGACTGGAGAGGGTGCAGGTTCTGTTCCCCTCAGAGTGTGTCTGAAGGACTTTCCAATTCCAAAGCTTAACACCCAGTTGGGTGGTGGGTGGGTGTGCGGGTGGTGGGCGGGGTAAGACTTAATTATGTGTCCCATTCTTCCCAGCCCCTTCTCCATCCCACACTGGTAATTAGGAAGCCCATTACTTGCACTGTTACTTTTAATCAAGAAAAACAGATTGAGACATATTCACCACTGGCCACTTCAAAGAGTGGCCCTAGGAATTAGGCAAAACAACAAAGGAAATCTTCTCCTTCCAGTAGAAGGATCCAAGGCTTTGCATGACTTTAACCTTCCGGAAGCCACCCAAAGAACCAAGTGACTGTGGGTAATAATTACACCCTCACAAACTCAGCAAGAACGGCTCAGATGGCCTTTCTCTTCTTGCTGCCTTGGGAGGTCAATAGCTACTGTGAAGAATCACCACGGCCACGTTAAATAGTACTTGGGTTAATTACGCCTGAAAGTCTCTTATCCAAGCACTGCTAAGACCGAACGATTGAGTTTGGGAACGAGTGTGGTTACATATTTTTCCTTAATGGCTTCCTGAACACCCTGGTTAGGACAGATCCCTGGGGGGGAATTGCCAGTTCAAGTCATAAAATGGGATCAATGTAGATCAAGACCCCGTGCTAAGTGTCTAAGAGGAGAGAGGAGAAACGTACTGGGACAAACACACAAACATATGAAAAATGCATGTCAACCTAAAGAACTTCAGCTTCCCTTCCCAAGGGGCGCCCTCTCTCCTTCAGCCCCCAGAGCTCTGCTTCTCCCATTAAAACTTGCGACCAGCAGCTCCAATCCTGGACAGCGCCTGGGCGAGAGAAAGTGGCGGAAACCTTTGTGGCAGCTCCAAGAGGTTCCCGCGTTGAGCCACACTAAGATTGGGGGACTCCATCGTGGCCAGTTTGTGGGGCCAATTCCTTAGGCCACAATAATAGAGAGGCTACTGGGGTTCTGGCCTCACTGGTCTTAGTTTTAAGCTCCTGTGCATAATGCTCAGCCCAAGGCGCACTGGCTGCTCGAATGATTTTTACCTAAGTAAGTATTTACTGAGTGCCTACAATATACACAGACCCCCACTATCAACACAGGCTCCTGCGAGCTTGTTCTCACTAGAGTCCAGACATGCAAAGTAAGAGCCGGGGTGGCAACGGTCAGGGCACTGGTGGGACAGACTCAGCGCTTCACGTGGCCGCTGGACTCAACGGCGTCCACACGGTTATCCAGGTTACTGCTCCCCTCATTCCAGTCTCGCTGCTCAACTGCCAGAGTCTGTCCTTCCATTAACCAGATATGGTCAGTGATGACCTCTGATGTGCATGCATTTAGAAACACAGTTCAGCTATTGCAACACATACATGGTTTGGCAGGTTGAGCAACTGCCCTGAAACCCTATAGCACTGAGGACACAGTGGCCCCCACACTTGGGATCATCCTACCATATCCTCGAGCCGTGCTAATCCCTCTCAGAGTCTCGGCCTCAATCCACATGGGAGCCACCAATTAAAGGAACATTAGGGATGTTAGAGATTGACCATTTCCCGACAGCCCAGGATTTTCACCCCTGGGACAAAGGGCGTGCTGTCCCTCAAATAACCTAGGAGAAACTGCCAGAGCCACTGCAGCGCTGGCCCACACACAAGCATTTCTCCTCGTGTGATGCTGACAAGAGACGACAGGGTTTGCTTTCCACCGGCTCCTCTCAGGTGATCCAACAGGTTTCCCACATCCTCACCTGCCCTTTGTATTCCCCATCCTGGTTTCTTTGGCCTCAGTTCCTCTTTTACACTGGACCTGGTGACTTTACAGGCTCACGCACACAGCAGCAGAATGTTCTGGAAGTAGTGTCCAACCTCCCCGAGTCTTATCAAGGAGGTGCTGGGGCTGGCGTGTCGCCATGTTTGCTGTGCTCCGCAGGGAGGTGGCTCGGCCCAAACAATGGCCTTTCACAGAGCCTCACAGTCATGACACGGTGCTGGGAGTTACGGGGAACAGTGCAGAGGGGGGCAGTGTTGTTCTTAATGGACTGAGAAGTGAAGCATAAAGCCTCGGAATTAAAAGGAACCAGCTCTGAGAAGTCTATTCACCAAACTTCACTTGGCTTCGAGTTGTCCACCCCCAACCATCTGGCTCTCTGTCACAGGTCAGTGGAAGAAGCTGGAATTTCTGTAACTCATTTGGCGTCTATCTTTGGGGTACTCAGAAGAAAGAAAAACAAATGCCACCACAAACATGTGCCTGTGACACAGAAATTCTACTGACCCCAAAAAGTAGGGCAGGAAAAACCTGTGCACAGTTTGAAACCATCCACACAGGGGGGTGGCGGGAGTTCAGGGGAAGTAAGGGACAAGAGAATGGAGAAGAAAAAGACGGAGGATTTTCTTGTTCTCTCCCTTCCTTTTTTTTTTTTTTTTAAGGGAATCTTTCCTAAACCTTCACTCCCCAGCCCTTTCTGTCTCCGGGATGGAAAGTGTTACTCAGCTGCAAGGCCTCTAGCTAATTGTGGGTTTTTATTTTTATTTCCTATTACCCTCTCGCACGCCTGATGAGATTATTTTACCGGAACTGACACAGCTGGAAGCAGCAGGCATACGTGGAGCCTCTGAGGAGGTGATGCAATTTCATTTTCATTGATCAGAAATCAGCAGGGCAGTAAGTGATGGGAAATTCCATTAGAAGAAAACTTGCCAGCCATGAGCCTCAACTTCCTTGCCACACCCAGGACCCCCCAGGGGTCCGGCCTTCCTCTGGACTAAGGCCCCAGGGAGCAGAGGATGAGAAATGCTGTCCTCAACATGGCAATAAGAAAATAAACGCCGGGCTGCTGGCTTGGAGAGCGTCTGACTGGAAGAGGACCACCAACTGGGCTCCTTCAACCAACAAGGGCACCTCGGCTCTCCTCTGTGGATGCCGCAGAAGTTTTCCAGGGACCCAGAACAGGAGGCCTGAAAACCAAGCCCCTCCAAAGCAATGCTTACAGGATCCCTTTCCAGGGGTCAACAAACAAGAAAAGAGGCCACTGAGCAACAGTCACAAATATGTCCCCCAACCACTCTCAGAGAGCATCCTGAAGGTGCCTACCATTTACTGAGCGCCTACTGTGTGCCAGGCACTGTGCTAGTGCTCATTGTATATGAACTCGGATCCACCCCTAATGCTCCAGGATGACCATCCCTCTCTCTCTGGGACAGTCGAGGAGGCAGAGGTCCTGGGAGGGAAGGGAGAGAGCCAGCTGGGACCAATGCCTTGCTGAGGATTAGCAAGTCTCCCATGAACAGCAAAGACTGAGTGAAAGTCAAGGAGAGGACTTGCTCACTCACACTTGAGCCGTGAGGGAAAATGAAGATACCTACTTTTTTCCAGATAGAGCAAATGAGAGACTCTGATTCATTTACCCTCCATCATCCTAAACATCCCAACAAAAGGGCTCCTTGTGTCCAAGGCTGGAGTTAGAGGTGACATCTTCAAAATGGGTAGAATGGCTACTGCTTTAGCAGTTAAGATCCGCCCCCATCCTTTCACAACTGTTTACCCAGCAAATATTGCTTCATTCACTAAAGGCCTACAGGAAAGAAGAAAAAAAAAAGACAAATTCTACAAAAATAAAAAATTTTAAAAATCACCAGGCAGGTGGCTCACCAGACTTCCTCTGGCTGTTTTGCCACATAAAAGGTGACTCAGAGAAGAACCAGGCCTTGGGCACAAAATTAATAGTGCTGCAAACACAACTCTTCATCGCTAGAATGGAATATTTTAGAAGCACAAGTGGTAACAATATGTCAAACTAAAATCTATCAGTAAGCTTTTATTGAGCACCTAATCTGTGCCTCAAACAAAGCAGAGAATCGCTAAGAATACCTGGTCCCCATGAGCTTACAGGCTGGGGTCACATAAGAAAACCCAGCACGCAGCCATTTATTTATACTCCTTCCAAGAATAAAATATAGTATCATAGCATAAATTGAGGCCAGGGCAAAAGAAGAAAGAGAAAAAAACAAGAAAAAAAAACCAAAAAAACAAGAGTGGAGGAAAATTTGAGCCAAAAATGCACACAGTAATAACCTATATGCATTGAGCCGTAAATTAGACTCCAAGCTTAAAAGACCAGGAGGAAAACATAATAACTCTGTTTTAGGTGCAAAATTCACAATGTCCAAGAGAAAAAGAACAAGCCAGTTGCTCAGGATTATGTAGTACCAATAAATTCCCCGTCACAAAAACTGGGACAAGGACTGAAAGGAAGCAGAGCCTGCAACCCCATGTCCCTGATCTCTTTGGGGAGGTGATGACGAGAATGCCTGGGTGTGAAGCCTCTCAGTCGCACTGCCTCTTCTGATGGACGGGGGTAATGACCTCAGAGCATGCTGGTGGTCTGCCCAAGGTCAGACAGCTGGTCAGTGGCAGAGCCAGCAAGAGGGCCTGGGTGCCTGCGCCCCACACTCACAGTGCTTTTCCCACCACCCGTAGCTACTCCCCATTAGCCTTTAGAATCCATGGGCTGGTTGGGTGGGGGGCACACATGGAAGCTGATATTGAGGGGCAGGGGGGGCTGTTCTCGACTAAATGCACTACGCAGGCCTCATCTGGATACCAATCCTAACAAACCAACTGTCAAAAGCCATTCTGGAGACAATCAGATAAGTCTGAATTGCAATTTGGGATTCAATGATGATAAAAATTTGCTAATTTTGTTATATAAAGATAATATTATTACCACCTAAGAAAATGATGAAGCATCATGATATCCTCGATTGGCTTTAGATCAAAGCCAATGAACAGAAAGATTAAACAAATCTGACAAAAAGTGAATTGTTACGTCTAGGTGACGGGGTCTCTCAGATTATCCTATTTCAACATAATAAATTTGTAAAAGAAGAAGAGAAGAGAAAAGGAAAGCCCTGTCTTTACCCAGTCCAGAAGTATTTTCTGAAAAGAGAACAGCACTGGCCAGAGCCAAACTTCTCAGCCTTGAGTTAACATATTCCTGGCACTCTAAGCCTTTTTTTCCCCAAAGAAATATGGACTCTCCTTTCTTCAGAAGAGCTGAAGGACTTCCTAAGAGTCGTTTAGGTCCCAGCTCTCTCTATAACACTCACCATCTGCCGACCCCACCCCTACTCCTACCCCCATATACATCACGCTCTGGGCACAGTACTTGAGGCATTTATATGTGGTAACCATCACTACTGTGCAAAAATGAGCCCAACGTAACAGCCTAGGAATACACAAGAACTTGATTTAGAGCTTGGAGCCAAACTCTGATTAAGAAAAACACACCCACTGATAAGTTAAAAGCCTCCACTTGTTGACTGAATGGGTTAAAAAATAATTTAAAACACTTTCAGTGACTTTACAAAATAAGGCGATCTTTACCAACAGTTGTTTTTGAGCTGATTGTCTTTCAGCTCAGTATGAATGTTTTATAAGTCACCGTAATTGCTTTGTAAAGTCTGAACTGAGCTGGTTCCCACTGGGCCACATTCATCTGCAAGTGGGATGGCCCAATGATAAGAGGGCCTCTTGCCACATGTGGGCCCACACACGCCCATCAGCATGCTTTGGGCTCCTGGGAAACTCTCTTTGCCATAAACTTTTTCACAGCAGCCTTAGCATTTGACTCCAGGGAAGTGGCTTCATTCCCATCATGAATGTGACTCGATGGGTCTGAGCAGCCGAGTCTACCCTCGGTCATCATGGTGGAACCCTGTGAACGCCAGTCCCCGTCATGATGAAAAACAATGGAACGTTGGTCAACTTCACCGCCACTGCCCACACTCTGAATCAAATTCATTGATCTAAGTGACATTTTTAGGAAGACCATTGTTTAAAATAAAACTTTCCAAGGTAGTCCAGGCAGAGGGAAAGTAAGGACAGAAGTGGGTGGACCCAGAATATGAGAGTGACGGGGGCTCCTGGGCATCCCAGTCAGAGGGAGGGTGACCTGGTAGGATGGAGTCAGAGTCAGGGGAGAAGGGGTGCTTAAGCCATGGCCCTGTGCAGACTCTCCAGCCCTGTGTGGAGGACACTCCCGCTGGCTTTCCCTCTGGAAGGAGGAGACCCACTGTTCCTCCCTGGAGGGCCTTCCCCTCACCTGCACAGGTCTATCTACTCACCAATACCTCCAGGCTCAGCCCTGCTCATCAAGCCTGTTACTTGATACCTAGGTCAACTCTTGCTCTTACTACTCTAGGCCTCACCAGATAAGAGCCCACAGCCTTACATCTTGCTGCCCGGACTCCATGGCCTGGCTTCTTGGTCCTCGCATCTGTGGACCCTTACTTACCCTGCTGGGGCTTGTATCCCATGGCCAGGAATCCCACATGCCTGGGACCCCTTGCTTGGATCCACCTGCATTTCTGTGGCACTCACCTTCATCACATACCTACTGGTCCCCTCCCTGTCTGATAAACTTCCGCTCCCGGCTCCTCTTGGGCAGCCGCGAGGGAGACAGAAGCCACAGGCTGCAGCCAGGCAAGAAGGGCAGGAAAGTGGCAGCTGCCAGCACGACTCACCCTCCTTTTAGTCCAACTACTGTCGCCGCCTCCTCCTTTGCTCCCTTCTCTTCCACTCCCCAGTGACTCCATGAAACTCACCAACTTTATTATTATTTTTAAATATATCTTTATTGATTTCAGAGAGAGGAAGGGACTGGGGGAGAGAGCTAGAAATAGCAATGATGAGAGAGTCATTGATCGGCTGCCTCCTGCACGCCCCCGACTGGGGATTGAGCCTGCAACCGGGCATGTGCCCTGACCGGGAATCAAACCTCGATCTCCTGGATCCTAGGTCGTTGCTCAACCGCTGAGCCACTCCCGGCCTGGCAAAACTCACCAACTTTAAAAACTGACTCCTGGCTAAGGTAGCTGGCTTCTCAATAGAGGTCAATGCCACTCAGGCTGAACAGAGCCTGTGCTGTTGGGTCTGCAATGTTAAGGACCCCATGATAGTCTTCACTAAAATGGGGCCAAGGGGGTTAAACCACTGGACGTGTGTCCAACCTCACCCCCCAGTTTCGCATATATTCACGTACATACATGCCTATATTTCTCATTTAGCACCAAACAAAATAGAGCATTTAAAATAGAGGAAAAAACACAGAGAGTCAACACACACACACACACACACACACACACACCCCTCCACCGCCCCTACTGCTGGCAAGATCTCATCCTGTGAGTTTCTGAATGAATGACTATCACTTACTACCACCTAATCTCTAACTACTCGTTGGTCTGGGAAGTCCATCAGTTGCTCCCTAGAGTAGAATGGACTTGTTTCCTTCGTTTCATCAGGAGAAAGAGGGAATGCAAACAGCAGCCAGACCAGAGACAGGACAGCCGGGGAGAGTGATAGAATCTACAGCGGCACCAACATCTATCTCCAGCATTCTGTCATCTCATGACCGGCCATTTCACTCCAGGCACTGACTGGGCCAGAAGAACCTGAATCCTAGGACTGGATGTCCCCGAGTAAGTGGTTTCTCTCTAAAAGTAAAATGAGGATCGTAAAACAAATGCTTGAAGAGTCCCAGGAATGCCTGTTGCATCAGGGCGTAAGCACAGCAGTCCACTATTCAATTCCACACATGTCTGCTTTCCCCCAGGGAGGGTAGAGGTGGAGTTGAGAAGAACATTGGACAGAACCCAAGCTGGGAAGAATAAGAATTTTCCCTCTTAACATTCAAATTCCTGAGTCACAGCTGAAACCCCACTGCTATAATTGTTTTATACACTGTCTCCACAAAGGAAAAAAAAAAAAGCCTTTAAAAAGTTGCATTAGCTTCCAGATTCCCTGTTTAAAACCCTTCCTTCTGTTGGGTGCCTTGAGATAAAAGCTGTGTTTGACTCTCTGGCCAGCTGTCAAATTCCAGCGCTTGCCTGGGCTGGGACCAGAACCAGTCTTCCATCCATCCAACCATGGAAGGCCCGAGCCTGCTGGCAGAGCAGGGGTTAATGGAAGCTGACCGCAGCACAGTTGTTAAGGTAATCAATACCACTGAGATACTAAAGCAGCATAAGCCACAATATTGATTGCCAAGCAGATGATAAAACTGTTTATTATGATAATTGCAGGGTCCCTGCAAGATGCTCCCAGCGCTTCCTAAAGCTGTTTACAAAACTAATAAAGATTTGCCATTTTCAAGGTCTTCCATTTTAACCCCCCTCCCTCCCCCCAAACTCCCACCCCTGGCCCACCACCAAAAAAGCAGACCTCACCCCCTGGGCTGACATGGTCCTCGCTGGGACAGCATCAGAGCCTGTCCTGGGCGTATCACACCCTCGGGGCGCTGGGGAAGGGGCTGTCCAACACCCTCGCCCTGCCTCCAACTTCAGGAAAGGGAGGCCGGAAGCTCAGCCGACGAGACACTCAGAGCCTTGCGATTTCCTCCTTGGAGCCCACCGTGTGATAATTATGGGGTTTTATCGATGGAGGGGGCTGCTCAGGGCTACTTGGGCGCACATCCATTTGTTATAACACATTTAAGAAACCACACCACCTTGGTTTGTAATTAAAACTTCTCTGGAGAACTTGGTGGCCATGGGCTGAACACGGTCAAGCACCGGTTCTAGAAGGCATTTCCGCCGACACAACTCGGTGGCGGCTTTGGCTGCTACACTGGGCTCACGTCTCGGGTTCTATCGTGCCCAATGCACCTGCTGAGTTTTGTTAACAGTGGAAAATCACTCCTTCCCGGTCACAAGCACAGCTATCTATCTGCCTTGAGACACAAGTCTTTGAATTAACAGCACTGCTCATGATGAGTGTGTTATTTTCAGGATGAACTGGACGAGTGTGGAGATTTTTCTCACTAGGAATAGGCATCTTATAGGTAGCATTATGTTCTTCAAACCACTCAAGGGAAAATCCATTGAGTCTTGAGAATAAGTATAGGAGCTTTAGGACACCAAAGCATGCAAATATACTGACATTGTGTTTTCAGAGTTTACAAGAGGGGGAAAAGAAACCCAAGTTTTGAGAACCAAGTAGCCATTCTATTAGCAATTAGAAGGCAAAGCCCCGATCCCTCACTCAACCCTCCACAGCTCTGGCTCAATCCATAGCCTACCAATAGGATTTTACCCATAATAGAATTCAACAGGACTTGGCCTTCAAAACCACATTTGCAACTTAGAGGGCACTACTTTGAGAATTGATGGGCCCAAGAAAGATGCTTTGGAGACAGCTTCTCTTTTTTCCAGCCCTATCCAAGCGCAAAGAAATCGTTAACCAATGCCCCTGTCTTTACCTTGTACCACCACCTTCAGTTTAGGGAGCAAAGTCCCTGCCCTCTCGATGCTCTCCCCTTTCAGCTGCACCCGGCAGCCCTGAAGGTCATTGCCCACAGAGCTTGCCTGTGCATACACATGTGTGGTTTAACTCTGCAGACCAGCAGAGACATGCAGCTCCTCTGTAGACACCTGTCTGCTCTGCCTACTCCCAATCACACAGAAATCAGGAGACTAGAGCCAGTTTTTTTGTAGAGTATAATCCCTTTGCCAAAGACCTTGCCATGAACTCCCAGATTCCACAGCATGGCTGGAAGGCATGCATTGAGATTCGTTTAACCTGGTTACCTGCTCTTACAGGAACTACTTGGCAACTGGGAACAGCCGGAGGAAATCTGAGGCTTCCCCACTACTGCATCTCATGAACAGCACACTCCTAGGCAAAGTAGCAGAGGACAATCGATCGCCAACCACGAAACTCCCAGCTAAATGCCCTGCTCACTCACCATATGCCCACAAACACACCCCTGGATTTGATATCAAGAGAGAGTTGAACATTATGTGTGACTAATTCTGCTGTTACCTTTTAACCGACCTTACACATACAACTTGTACTCTCAACAATAACTTCAAGGGAACATATACCCTCAGAATGATACGGTCCACACTTGGAAGCCCGCCCACAATGGCCAGCCAAAGCCTGCCTAAGTGCTAAGAACCATTTAGGAGCATTGTAAACCATTAGGGCCATTAGCTCTAATTTGACCTCAACAAAATAAATCAACCCACTAGGAACAACTTTAGAAGCTTTCCAAAGTCAAGTCCTCAAACCCTGAAAGCACAAGCACGAGCCACGGCAGGGAACAAAAGTCCAGCCTCTGAGCCACTCTTCCCAGCTCCTACCTTCCCTGCATGCTCAGCTGGGACGGTGGCCGTGGGTCCCTCTCCGTCCACTGAGTCAGGAAGCTGTGACCCTGGAGAGTCCGTGTGCGAGTCAGAGCCCATCTGCCATCTCTGCTTCGGGGATTCCCTCTTTCCTTCCTCGGAGCTCTCATCATATACGATTTTCCACCTGAACTGCTCTTAATGCCCTCTTTCAAAACATGTGGACATTCTGATTTACTTTCAAGATATCCTGATTGGCTTTCAACTCTGCTGATTCTCAGCTCTGGGTCAGGGTTCATCCAGCCTTTATGTCCTTAAATGAGCAGGTATCACATATGATAAGAACTATGGTCCCCCCCCCCATTAATGCACGCTGTCAGCACAATACATCATTTCTTTAACAAAACTGATAACCATCAGCATACACTCCAAGTTTAAATTGCAAAATCACCCTAATTTTTTTTTTTTTCATTTTAATTCTTCCCTGATAATTACTCATTGCGTTTTTTGAAAGTACTGATGGCACTGCCTTGAAGCAGCAGGAAGTGAAATAAACTATGACACATCGTCAAATCCCACCGGCGGAGAGGCGAGGAGAGGAAGGCTGCGAACGCACGTACGAGGGAAGCAGGCAGGCCGCATGCGAAAGCCAGTAGCCCTTCAGCTGTCTGATGATAGAAACACACGGTATCATTATTTCGCTCATCTTCACGGGACAGAAGGAAGGAAGCAGCGAGGGTATTGGCCAAACAAGTTAGCAGTAACCGGAGAGCCGGGCCGAGGCACACGGAGTTCCACAACCCCAGAGTCTGAATTGCTAAGGGCTGAGTAATTCTTTCCAGCTCCACCCAGCATGGATTTCCAGGTATCAAATTATATGTTAATTACAAGAACGTGAAGTTATATGAGGGGAAGCGGTGTTAGTCAGCACCCAGGGGGTGGAAGTTCAGTGAAATAGTTCTGGAAAGCGTGTTTCACACACAGGCTTCTCGGGCTCGGGGGGGAAAAGGAGAGGCATCGGGTGTCTATCCCAGTCCCTTCCCTTCCTTTCACCAGACCGCTCAGCTGAACTTTCCTACCTTATAAATTAACATGGGCTTCTTTTCCTTTCTCTACATTTGCTACACAAATCAAAAAGGGCTCGGTCTGGGCCCAGGTCAGACTTGGCCAGTCCAAGGAGCGGCGCAGGTCCCCAACTGCCAGAGTGCGGGAGACCACAGTTCTGCCTCGGGTGATGGCGGGGTGAGCACTATACTGCCTAACACTGTCCCTCGGCCATCTCGGAGGGTCAGGATGACACCATGTCCTCCTGGGTCGTCAGTGCCAAAGCCTCGGATGCCGGGGAGATGCGGTGGATCTGCTAGGAGATCGAACAGGGAGTTCTGAAGCTGCTCCGGAGCTCAGGCTGCAAGAACTTTATCCATGTTACACATTGTACCCCTGCCTTCCAGGCCCCCATCAACCGCATCTGATCTCACCCTGACTAGGATGGAGGAAGGGGGAGAGCTATGGTGAAGTCCAGGCCTGTCCCAACCAGTGAAGGGCCGCACGGACAATGGGAATTGAGCCCTTAGGACCATGAAGCGGCTGCTGAGGGAATTTAGAGATCCACCTGTGAGGAGCTGAACACTCTTTTCTTTCCAGTCCTTCTCACTTCAAACGATTTTTTTCTAACACTGCACCCAACAGGCAGGTAGCAGAGAGGCACTAAACTAACACCTTGAAGTGGGTCAATAAGAAAAAAAAAACACACGACAAGCAGATGCCCTGGGCTAGCATCCCAGCACGGAGGCCATTTAAAAGCTCAAGTTGTTAACCTACTTTGGGTTCACTATACACATAATGGGTGTATACAGAGATTATATTTGCCCCATATGGTTGTAAGGATTAATAGACAGTGAAGTATTTAGCACAGTAGATGCTTAACAAGTATTAGCTGTTTAGCTGTTAATATTTATACAGAGAGAGAGAGAGAGAGAGGGAAAGAAACATTCTCATTTCATGTGCATAAAACCTAACAAAGACCGCATCCTGCATTTTAAGGCCCAGGAAAGCAGGGGGACTCACCCACAGTCACGCCTCGCATGAGAAACCCAGACTGGGCCTGAAGACAAGGGCTCACAGTTCCAGTCTAGTGTCTTTTCCACCATTATTTTCCAGCATGTCCTACAAGCCCCGCTGGCCACAGGCTGGGTGATTGTAGGTGATAGGTGAACATTTTAAATTCAAATCTTTATCTATTTAATGTTTATTTGAGCCAATACAACCAGCCCAAACCTGAGATTCCTGAGATATCACTGCTCGGGATGATGCTAGAACAGGTATTTATGGGTTTAGCAGGAAGCCCAGGGAAAAAAGTTAAGCAAATATAGTACAGGTGGTAACAACATACAACAAAAAGGGCACCCCGTGTTTGGAGAGCTCTCTTAGGCCCTGCTTCCCCTCGCAGAGGCTGTGGCTGAAATGATCTTTCTAACAAAGTCAACATTAAGTCACCAACCCACGTGTCCTGGTTTCCTCTATGTGTCTGTCTCACCCTCTCTAAAGCAAAGCCTCGTAATGAAAGGGCATCGCCTTCCTCCAGGCTTTCTGAGAAAGGCTGTGAGGAGGGTTATCAGCTTCCATGACCCCTTTAGTCATCAATAGCACTTCTCCCTCTCCCATCCCCCCAGCAAGGACCCTGCAGCCCGGAGCTGGCTGGCTCCCCAGCCTTCCCCAGTTAATGCCTTTTTCCTTGTGCAGCTATCACAAGAGGGCTGTTTAGTGAGAGGACCTCAGGCTGACCTTTGCTGACAGGCTCCAAGCTCCCTCTGTAAACTGATCTAATGTTAGGCCGGGTAATTAGCGACCAAGTCGTAATTGCAGCTTCTAACTATGCTGGCCCGAGATTGCAAAAATTCCCCGGGGGGGGTCCGCTGGGGACCCCCAACCCACACAGAGGCATCTGCTCACGGCCAAAAGGAGGGACTCAGCAACATTTCTGAGGGAGGCCAGCACTTTTCCAGGTCTTAATTAAAGTGGGATCCGGGTAAGGAGACAGACAGCTACAAAAGGAAATTAGTAAATAAAGGAGAGTGGCTAAGAAAGAAATCCGTGGCTAGCCTGGAAGAGCCCATTCAGGAAAGTACAGGCTCTCCAGGCGGATGGCCATGCGCAAGAAACTTTCATCTCAGCCACAGAAGAAACTAGGCAAATACCCTTCAAGCGGCAGCAGAAAGAAATGCAGAAAGGGAGGAGGGGCACCGCCGGCTCGCTCGCCCTCCTTCGGCCCCACACCTCCCCTGCGAGGGCACCACCCCCCTCTGCTCACCTCAGAATCACTCCCCAAACAGCTTGGACACTCCACCTTGAACTCAGAAAATTCAAGACGCTGTCCGGCCTACCCTAAGGATCTTTATCATCTGCTATGATCTGGTAATTCAAACGGCTCCATCCAAGAGGCTGCCTTTACGAGTTGCCTTCACATGTATGTAACGTGCCTCCGAATAACACGCCAAGTCCCGGTGTGAGATGTCGTCCTGTACAGTAGGCTGCCCTCTCATCATGACTCTGAACGTAAATACAAACGCACAAAAGAGGCCGACGGTCAGAAAGACTAAGAACTGTCCCTCCTTCCTGTGCAGGGCAGGAGACAACCAAGAGCAGGACAGCGTGATTCGTCCTTCCTGAAGGAACCCTTTATTTTTCAACACCGCCCCATCCTAATGTCCTCTATCTGATTTGTCCTGAGAAAGGCCCCTTCACTGAACTGCTGCTGCCCATGGTTACCCCTGGGTCTCTTTCCTCAACAGAGGCAGCAAGATCAGGGGCCACGGTACCTTCCCCGAGTGGAGGAGACTTTCTGCCCATCTGGACCACACGACAGGCCTCCTCCAACCCCACTTCCTTGGCCAGCACGCCGCCCGACTCCCAGGGCCCCCCAAGGCTGCAGAGCCTCGCTGGGTTGAGCGCAGTGACAAAAACGAGGCCAACAGCAGCTGACTGCACTAATTCACCCTCCATTTCCTTCTCCAAACAATTAATACACTTAATAACTCCGGCCCCGACGATAGATTCCTCAGACACCCCTTTCTATTAACCTCTCCCCGCTATAAGCAGTGGGTCTCCACCAGCATGCTTCTGTTCCCTATCACTTAATCACTTTTTAATCCACAACAAAGACTTCACGCCACACTGTGGTTTTATTCTCTCAATCTTTTATGAGGGACCTTATCAAAAGCTTTTAGAAAACACAAGTGAATTTTGCCTACCAGGTCATCTTTATTATTTCAGAATTCCTTATGAAGAAATTACAGACGTTAACGTTGTCGATGAATACTTAAGGCCCCCGCGTTCACCGAGACACGCAAGTCTGACACAAGTCACATTTAAGTGGCTGTATTACCTCCATCTCTACAAAGATTCTTATCTGCCTATTAGTAAGGAGCGATGCCCCCAAATCCCAGGTGTGGGGCTCCCCCAGGACTTTCTGGACCAGCGGAAACCGAGTACGTACTGAGTACCAAAGGGAAATAGAAGGCATACCAGAGCTTCAAAGCAAGGAATAAAAGTCACCGAGTCAAGGAAGGCCTGGACACGGCAGCCTATCCAGTTTCTACCATCTCTACCTTTCCCCAGGTGGATGGGAAATCAGCTGCACGGCTCCCTAAGCCCCAGGGAGCCGGCGACAGCTTCTTGATGTTGACACCATTTATGCTCCCTGCTAGCCTAGCACCTGTTTGTTGGTGCTATTATTTCTAATTAGCACTCTGCAACAAACTCAGCCCCGACTGCAGGGGCAGGCTCCCCGGATGGAACAATTACAGATGCACAAGGGGCAGGGTATTTCCTGGCCACCTGAAATTCTTTTCTTGGCAACTTTAAAGGTAAGCCATCTCGTCAACTGCACGCCTCTTCAAGAGCTGCCTTTGGGCAGGGTTCAAGAGCTGCAGTGCAATTTTGGAATCCCTGTCTGAAAACCTTCCCGTCAAGTGAAAGAGAGGGCTGAGGTAATCCACACTTAGCGCCAACACGTGTCCTAATGACCGGGGAAATCCTCAGCCTTCATTGCACACGCATCGGCTTCTCATGCTACATCTAGTCCAAGGCCGCACTTCAGTCACCAAAAGGGTAGGCAGGGCTCCCGGTCCTAGGGCCAGATGAGATGGGTCTGCCTCTTCCCCACGACATCGCAGTGAAGTTAATGAGTCCCGAAAAGTCCACAGGGTCTACAGAATCCAGGGTACTGGGTAATTCTTTATCTTGAGGCAGACCGTAAATGTCAAGTCATAACTGGACGTCTGTTAGGAGGGTCACCACAAGCGGGCATCCCAGACTCTCCTCCGTTCTCGGCAAGCACCTCTCCAAGCGGGGTGCCCTAGAGAATGGAATGGGAACTGCAGGTCCGGGCGCTCCATTATGGCAAGGCTGCTATTCAGCCTGGACTTAATGAGCTCTTGCAAGGAAACAGGAAGTCTATAAAGTAATTTAAATAACTTCCAGTCCCGAAATAAAGGAAATTAAACTGCTGGCACGAACCTCTCTGATGGACACCTTTTTTGTCCCTCCAATCACATCCACAACTACAGCTGTCGAAGTCTTCTCCCCAAGGCCAGCCCCCAAATTCCTCTAATATGAAACACACTATGGCTGTCAGTCAGTCTTCAGAGCTCTCCGAGCTTCTGCAGAAACATGTGGCGTGGTGTGCAGCAACACCAGCAGCGGCCCCCACGCCCCACACTGAGTCCTGCCCCTGCCCGGCTGCATGACCCGGGGTGACTCACATAACTTCACAGGGCCTTGACAGCTCACCATCAACACAGGGGACCGCGTGGTCTGACCAAGCGACCTCTGAGACTGTTAAGAGGGTCCAATGAGAACAGGGCAAACTGAAAACACAAATAAACGTCAGGATTATTCCGGCAGCCAAAGCCCTTGGGCTCTGAAGTTTCTAAATTTTCTGTACTGGAGGCACTGTGCTAACTTCTTGCCTTCCTCGTAACTGCGAATACTTGTTCATCGGTTCTCCTACTTCTCCTAAGCCCCTAAATGGAAGCAACTATTTGTGTGCACAATTATTAGTCCAACTAGATATGGCTTCCTTGCAGGCAAGGGCTGTGGCCTTTTATCTTCTGTAAACCAGTGTGCACAGATCACCAACCAGCACCAAGTAGATTCTCAACGAAGGGTTGGAACCAACAGCCCACAGAGTTACCCATTCATTCTCAAACACCAACATGCTGACAAGGACCCAGCAACTCTCTATAAAACAGAGAGACTAACCTTAAGACAACAAGATTCATAACTGGCTGTGAGTCCACAGGGGTTTGGGTTCCCTCTCTGTGCAGAAATGGCCCCAACTTCTCACATCTAGGGGAGCTGCCCTCTGTGAGATGCAAACCACACTCACCATGGCAGTTTCACCTGGTAAACCTAAGCTGTCAGGTGCTAGAGGCTGTTTCTGGCCACAGAGTTAAGTTTACTTTATTGATAAGAATCAGCCTGATACTGACTGGTTCAACCAGTACTCTGGATGCAGAATCACAAGAAAAGACAAACTAAAAAGCAGCTTAAGATCAATCTTGTCTTGCCAGCCCTCCAGATATTACTACTGATGATTGGTATGGTGAACCCTTGACCCCTAAACTGGGACAAGCCAATAGCGAGGCTGGACCTTCTATGTTGCCCCCCCTCACCTCTTTCTGGGCATGAAGACAAGACCTGGTGCACTTGAAAGAAAACCATTGGGCCCCTCAAAAAGAGACCCTCCCAAACCATCCTAAGGAAGGAAATCAGGATCAGAAATCCACTGTCACGAACAGGTTCTATGTGCAACTGCTCTGTCGTTCCTGCTGATGATTGTGCGGTAAGCTCTTAATTCCACCGAAGAATTAAAAAGTGCTGTCTTGCCCATGGGCCTGTGTAACTGGAATGATTGGATTCAGAGGGTCCAGAGGTCCATTTGAGCAATAGCTATCTCCCTTAAAGGTCTGGCCATTGAGCAAGAGGCCTTTACCCTGGAGGGCTGCTCCAGCTCTTGAGAAATCACCCTTCCCCCCAGGGCTCGCCATGGTGAGGCCCCACAGCCTCTGTGCATCATCTCATGGCACTGAGGCTCCCCGGGTGTGCGTGGCGACTCACTCTCCCGGCTGCAGCATCTGCTCATCACTTCACAGCCTGACCACAGCCAGAGGGACACCGTCTGATGAATTTCAGTCTAACGTGGGTTAACCCAAAACGCAAACACAGTCAGTCTCCGATGGTGGCATTCAACGTGCTCCCAACTGGAGCCAACTTTGACTTTCCACAAAGTTCACTGACCAAGAACCATAGCCAGCACATCATCGTTGGGTCTCCCTCGGTTAGCCATCCTTGATCTAAATTCTTCTTCTTAAAAGGGAGCCACATATGCAATTTTAAATTTCCTAGTAGCCACATTAAAAAAGGCGGGGGGGAAGGGGAACCAGTGAAATGAATTGTAATAGCTCTTATTTAACCCAATATGTCTAAAATATTATTTCAAATGTAATCCATCCCAATTTTATTAAGGTATCTCCCCGTTGTTTTCACACTAAGCCTTGGAAAACTGGTGTGTGTTCCACTTACAGCACAGCTCAGTGCAGACCAGACACATTGCACATGTTCAGGAGCCACGTGTGGCTGGTGGCTACCAAGCTCCAGCAATCTGAATGGCCGGCTTCCTCTGCCGATGAGAACCTAAAGCACAGCTCTAATCAGCCTCACTGTAATAACTCAGGCTTGTTTTTCCCACTCACAGACTTCACCGAACTCGCCCCTACTCAAGATTCTTTCCCACGGCACTTGCAAGTATATTTGGGTGACATGTCAAGAAGTGAAGCTGGCTGGGCCTGGACTGAACAGACATTCAAGGAATCTGTGGACAACTTATCTAGTCAATCAGATATTCTTTCCAGGGCTTGCCCACCATTCAACTAGACCCCCAGGGTTCCTTAGTTTAAAACCCTCACAAGGTCATGCAGTTAACTCTGTGGTGGCCACGTGTCTCTGGGACACACTCCATTTCAAACTAAAAAATCACACTGAATTATTACTGCTCTGGTCTCACAAGATGTCCATACACGACATATACAAAGTCACATAGAAAAATCGACTGCCTGTCAAATCCTAAGGCACAAGTAGACACAGGAAAAATCCACAGATTTGGGAGTTGCTGAGAAGAGAAAAAACATTTTTTCGTGAAAGATGCAACGTTGAGACCATGTTCTCACAACTGTTAACCAGAACACTGTAGGCTCAGCCTAGGTCTGTGCAGGAGCGGCGCAAAGTTACCTTAAGTACCGTACCTCAGGGCTGACGCATCTGTCCTGAGCACGGAGCCCCCACAGGACCCCCTTCTGCAAGGACACTGAGCACAGCGCAAGTCAGGTGTGGGAAAGGATGCCTCCCATGCCAGGGCAGGACAACGTGGGATGCCGCACCTCCCAAGCCTAAATCAGCCCCTTTCCCTGGATTGACATGGGACCTGTCCAGGAGAGCATAGGATTTGATCTGGAACGTGATACTGGAAAGTTAAAGAGTTTCCTCAGCTCATCAGTATGGACTCAGCCCCAAGAGCAGCACAACCTGGGGAATCTGAAACGCATAGAAAACAGTTCATTTCTGGCTGGCTGTTCTGGCTTCAGGCAAGAGAAGGTGAGCACAGAGCTTGGGAGAAAGGACTGGAACAGGCTGAGGCTGGGATTTGTTCCAGGAGCCCCCAGGGGACAGGCCTGGCTCCCGAACCTGGAAACGCGGAGGGCTGCTCTCCAACAGGTGGAGGGCTCCCCACTAAGTATTCCAGGCAGGAGAAGGGAGGAGCCACTCTCTGTCGACACTGTTCTCAGCATCCTCCCATCCTGAGGGTCCCCTGATCTGTCCCCAAGGCAATGGGGAGAGGCGCGGGCTGAAGAGCATTCGGGGAGAGGAAGGAAGGAGGCGGCTCTTCTTGGCGAGCTGATGGGTGTGAGTGGTGAGCATTAATTAAAAAGCCATCGGGGAACAATGGTCTTTTCATATTTGGAGCCTGTTCTGCACAAAGCTCAGCTTGTTCTAGGGGGAGGTCTCTGCTTTAAATTTTTTTCTTACTCATTTCCGAGGGCTGTGGCAATGTCTGGCACCCAGCTCAACCCACTGGAGTGTCCCCAACCAGAGGCTGCGCCAGGCAGGCCTCTTCAACTTCATAGGTGGTGGCATTTAGACACAAGAAGGGGCAGCTTCAGGGGCTGTTCCATGTCAGCCCGCAGGCTCCCAGGGAGCTCCCGGGCGTTTCCCTGAATAGCTGCCTAACCCATGGAAACACTCACTGGACGTTTTCTTCAGCCAAAAACCCGTTTCCCTCTCAAATTATGCTAGACGTGCCACACCCAGCAGACACAGGGCGAGGAGTCGTGGGTCTAACAGACTGGCCAAGAGACACTTCAAGGCTTAAGTGTAAGAAAACAGTGGATAGACATTAGGTCCTGCAAGGAGACCCCACCTCCCTCACCCACCCTACATTCCAACCTGTCTCTGGAGTCTCTACTCAAACCCACAGACTATCCTTAAGAAAAGCAGATTTTAAACCAGGAGTAGGGATGGGGGTAGGAGCATCGAAGACGTTCCCGAACTTAAACAAACCACCAACCACCTCTCTGCCCTTACAACCCCGGGTGGGCAGTCCCCTCTCATCCCACCTCCTGGCATTCACATCCCTGTGCAATCCCCTCCCCTTCGGTGTGGGTGGTGCACAGTGACTCGGTTCTAACCAACAGTCCACAAATAGAAAAGGTCACTGGTTACAAGAGATTGTAGTTTCAGTCTTCTACACAACCCTTGCTCTACCCAGTGGAAGCCAAGTGCCGTGCCATGTGCCACTCTAAGGAGAGGCCCTGTGGCAAGAGACTGACGACAGCCTCCAGCCAACAAGGAACAGAGGCCCTGGATCCAACAGCCCTCGAGGAACTGAAGCCTGCCCACAACCATGCGAATGAAGAGCTCAGGCATATGCCCTTGCCCAGTGGAGCCTTCAGATGGGACCACAGCCCAGGCCAATCAGTCTCAGGAGAGATCTTGGGTAGAGGACCCAGCTAAGCCACACCCAGATTCGTGATCCACAGAAACTGTGAAATAATAAAGGTCTGTTGTTTTAAGCCACTAAGTTTTTAGGGGTAATTTGTAACATGGCAATAGGTAACTAATACATTCTTCTATCTTACAAATGAAAAGGAGATTTAGGTCATTAAGTGGCAGAGCTGGGATTCTCAGCCAGGCTGGTCCTTCACAGCTGCTTCCCCTCGCCTTGTGACTTCAGCCACCCGGCTCGCGTTTCGGTCGGTGGAGCTGTGAAGTGACAATACACGCCAGGCCGCTCCATCGCCACAGATGCACACAAACACCTAAAACACATGCCTTCAAATAAAAAGACACTGGGTCCCTTCGTAATGTCAGAGCTGAAGGAAGGGTGAAGCGATGATGGTCTAGTTTAACCTTTTATTTCTATAGGAAAAGACACGGGGACCTCCAGTCAGTGCTTGAATGTTAAGGGACCAAGATCACACATGATTCCTTAGGGATCTGGGAAATTTCAGCCCAAACATACTGAACTGACATCTGATTTGCTGGCTGGGAAACTTCCCTCAGTGATTCTCACCTGCTCCCTTGGCCACCGCTGTGAATGTCCTGTGGTGGCCGCCCCCCCCTTGACATTTCCCCTCTAAGTTGGCAACTTCTCCTACACTTGTCCCCCAAAGTCCTGCACAGCGATGGGTCACCACAGGTAACTAGTCTGCCCCTTGGTTAACGTGAGAGTTGAAAATCCTGTCGGCTTATGCTGAGGGGCAACCTAAGTGTGCTCGGATGTTCTAGGACACTTCAGGAAGACGACACATTCCCGTCGGGACGGCTGAACGGGGCAGAGGTGTTCTCGCATCTCCCGGAGGGTTCCACCGGCTTGCACATCACTGACTAAGACCTCCAGTATTTTTACAAACACACGCTCTAGACACTTACAGTAAAGATCATAAATAATTAAGACTAAGTAGCCTGAGGACATTTTATGAAGCGTTCTTGCTGATTTTTTTTTTTAAATTGGGCTCTCGCTAATTTGCAAGACTGAATAATCTCCCAAAGTCTTCCAGACGTAGCCACAGACAAGTGCTATTCCAGCGACTCTACATTCTCACGGTTAGACACGTGTACTTTATATTATGAAAGAAAGAACTGTTTGCTACTCAGAGTTCAGAAAAACAAAGTATTAGAAGTAACCCACACTTCTACCACCTGGAAATAACCACTCAGTTAATATTCTGTTACAGGAATCCTTCAGCCTCTCGCTTTATGCACGTTTTTAAAAAATAAACGCAAGTCCTATCGTACACACAACCTCCTTTCGTTTAATGTAACATCACTGTTTTCCTACATCCATAACCATGAGATGGGAGTTTGGAAAAGCCACACAAGAACCTGCCATATGGATGCACCAGTTTAAATCAATCCCCTGTGAGGTATTTAGATTGTTGCTATCTTCCACTATTGTCTGTAATGAGAATCTTTATTTATAGATGTCCTATGCACAACTGATAATGTCTTTATTATAAAGGAAGATGCTGGGTCACCAGTCCTGTTCTAGACATTAGGGATGACTTAGTGGGAAAAGAAGACAAAGATCCCTGCCCTTGCAAAGCTTATATTCTAGCAGGAGAGACAAGCAAGGATAATAAAGTTCCATAGCATTTTAAAGTTATATAGCATTTTACTAGATAGCATAGGCTATGGTACAAAAGAAAAGGCAGAACAGAGTAAGGACGATCAGAAATTCACGGTGGGACAAGCTACAGATTTAAATAAACCTTGTTTTAAAGCTTCTTGGCACACACTGACAAACTACTCTCCAGAAAGGATGCACTAATTTTTCTACTCCCTCACCATAGTAGGGTGTTTACCTTATTCAAAACATCTTGGCTGAAAACAAAACAAGCTCAACTCACTAGTAATCAAATAAGTTGCATCAGAGAGCTATCACCTGGCCCTTCAAATGGACAGTCTGAATTTCTTCTTCGTATGACTTACCCATTTGTATTCCTCGCCCATTTTTGTACTATGTTTATCATTGACTCTAGGAGCTCTTTATATATTAAGGATATTTAGGACAATCTGTCCATTACATGTGTTGTCAATATATTTTCCCAGTTTGTCGTATGCCTTTAAATTTTGCTATTAGTACCCAGCATACTGAATTTTTTTAAAAAATGTAGTAAATCAGTCTTTTCTGTTATGATTTCTTCACTAGAAGAATTAGTTCCCCCCCCCCTTCTGCCACATATTCCCATGAATGTTAACCTATACTTCCTTCTAGCTCCTTTGTGATTTCAGTTTTACTTTTACCTCTCTAACTTCATCTGTAATTTATGGTAATATATACCATGAGGAATGGCTCCAACTTAATTTTTTTCCCCCCTATTTGGTCATCTCACTATCCTACAGCCATTTACTCTATGACTGCGTAATATACAACATCATTTACTACTACAGGCAGGAAAGCACAATGACAGAGACAACTGGCTTTACTGTCAACTGGATCAGCGTTCACGTCTGGATCAGTGAGCAAGTTACTTGAAACTCTCTGAACATCAGCATATGGACCTAGTCATAGTGTCCACCTCGTACAGTTCTTGTGAGGTTTAAATAAGTTCACACATAAGTGTCCAGCATAATGCGTGGCACTTAGAAGTACTGGGAAATGTGAGCTGTTACCATTTTAATTCCTCTCACTTATTTGAGATGCTACCTTCACCAGACACATTTCTATTTGGTTCCATCCCATCAAGTGGTCTCCGTAACAGTTTCTAACCAAGTTGTCCTGGTATATGGGAAAGCTAATGATTTTTGAAATGTTACTTTGTAACTGAACTGTGTACTTAATTCAATTTAAATGCGCCTTGGGTATTCCAGGAAGACAGCAACATCTGCAAATAACTATTGTGGTTTTTTTTTAACCATTATTTGACTTTGGTTTATACATTCTGGACAATTCAATAAGACAGGAAAAAGAAATGAGCACGCTGGCAACCTTTGTTTTGTTCCCGATTTCATTACGCTGTCTCTCGTGGTTCATCATTAAGTCTCCAGCTATTGGGGCTGCCGGTTTCTTCGTCGAATTAATGCAATCACTTTGTAGTTTGGTTTTTAAACATTCTAAGCAAACCAGAAATAAGAACAGAAAATTACCAAATGCCCTTATTTGATATATATTATGTTTTGTTTCTTTGTTCAATGTATGTGACGTATTTGAAGAACATACATTCTAATGTTAAGCCTTTTTTAACATTTCTGAGATAAACTCTATGTGGTCGTGATTTTTTTAAAATACTGCGGAGGCCCTGGCCAGGTAGCTCAGTTGTTAGAACATCATCCTGATAAGCCAAGGTTGGGGGTTCCATCACGGTCAGGGCACATACAAAATAAGTGCAAAAGTCTCAGTCTGCCTCTCCCTCTTTCTCAATAAAACTGCTGCTGAATCCAATCTGCAACTGTTTTACTTAACATTTTTGCATCTGTACTCATGCCTGAGCTCAGTCTTCCGCCTTCTTTTGGTGTATCTGTAATGATGTTGGATCCCAGAGTTATACTAGCTTTATAAAGTCAACTGAGCTGCGTTATGTCTTTTTCTATGCTCTGAAACAGTTTATTTAGCAGGCAATTATTTTAGCCCTCAAAGTGTAAAAGAACTCATCCATTAAACTGCTTGCACCCAGATCCCTTTTTCTAAGTTGTTGTTTTTTTTTTTAATGTTCAGTTTCTTCTCTAGTTCCTAATTTAAGGTTTCAGACTTCTGAGTCATTTCCCAGAACAGCTTTGCCCAGTGAGAATTTCAAAGCTGGTGTTTTAAGTTACTATATTTTATTTTTATATTATAAAATAAATATTTCAAAAATAATCTAAAATTTGTTATTCCCCCCCCCCCCATCACATCGACTCATTTTTAGTTTTGTACATTTGGATTTTCTCTTTTCCATGAGAGTGGTCTGGTCTATTTCCAAGATTTTTTTCCTCCTAAATAAATAGCTCTTGGACTTATCAGATCAACATTTTTTGCCTGTTTTCTAATTCATTCAAATCACTTGTACGTTATTAGTCTTGCTTCATTCTTTCCAACTTTGAGTTGAATACTCAGTTCATTTACTTCCATTTTTTTCTCACTTAACAAGAAGAGGATTTAAAAGCTATGAATGTGCCCCTGAATATAACTTTGGAAATAACCCATACATTTAGACACACAGAGTCCACAACATTTTCTAGTGATTCTACAACAGTAATTTCATTTCCTCTTTGACCCAAGTGATTCAGGAGGTTATTTTTAAATTTTCAAGTAACTGGATTGCAGTAATATTTTTAATATTAAGTATTCTATAGAGCACTACAACATCTCAGGAAGAAGATAAAGAAACTCTGAAAAGGGGGATAAATTTAAGCAGAAAACACTGCTTAATGTTTAAGTAGTTTTTTTAAAAAAAAAAAAGCTGCTTATATAATGCTGTGAGAGCGCTCTCCAAGCACATGCCTTACAGAGGCGCTCCAACAGCAGGTGATTCTAGGGATCTGAGGGGCCGCAGGGCAAGCAGCGCAGGACGACAGGGGAAAGGAAGTCTCTTCTGTACCTTCTGAAAATTTTATTATGGGCATGTAGTGCCTCTTTAAAAATTAATTTAAAAAGCAAAGCCATCTCTCAATAAATGGGATAAAACCATCCCAGATACACTAAGTATATAACCAAGTAAATTTCCATACTTTCTTTGAGATTGGTTTCATTAAGCAAGACTTGGCTCCCAACTGATAAACATCTGTGGCTAGGGAAGGGAGGAGGGAAAAACACACACGCCAATTCTGTAACCTCCAATTTCAGAAGAATTAAAAGCTTCAAGGAACAGGAAGTATCAAAAAATAAAAAATAAAAAAGCTGAGTGCTGTTTCCACCCGGCTACCATTTTGAAACCTGAAATGCAGGAATGTGCAGCTGGGAAGACGGTAGAATCCCATCTCCCCACCTCCTCGCCTAGCCGTTTCCCATTTCAGGAATGCCCCCTAATGTGCATCCTGGCTGTTGCAGACTTCATCATTCCTTAAAACGAATTTCAATCCAATATGACTCCATTAAACTTGTGATTTTTTTTAAGTATTATGACACGACCGACTCCCATCTTTCCCACCAACTTTGCAATATCAAGTAAAAAAGACAAGGAATCACCAACTCCATAAATCGGTTTTCCAAGTTACAGGATGGGGGGAGGGCGGTTTACAGCGGTTTGTGTGAAAAATAATACAATACTCCATAAATAACAATACAAGAACAAACTCTGTGTTTTGCACACACAACTGCAAAGCTACTTGTGCCCCGCCCTGTACACTGAAGAAATCTGCTTCCCGCTTTCTAATTTCTGCAACTGGGAAGTTCTGTATATTGTTACCATACAGTGAAGGATGCCAGTAAACAGACTACGCTGTACGCAGCTGCAAACACAACCAAGTCATGTACTCCCGGGAGTATTAGTAAGATGTTATTTAATGCCTCATCTATTTTTTAAAAATTCATTCCATATGGATGAAGGATGAGTACACTAGCCTGAATGTGGGAAAAATATAAAATATAATCATACATCGCTTAAAATCTATACTGTTTCACGCAAAGGTAAGGTGGTAGTAACAAAGCTCAGAGATTCAGAAAGTCTCCAATTACAAGGTATTAGCTCACGGCGGGCTATTAAACCCTCCACCCTGGCACAGGGGCTAGAGGAGCCCAGCGGCAGAAATCAGAGCCACCCGTTTAAGAAACTCATAAAGGGACACAGCACCTTGGGACTTCCACTAACAGCACCCATAGAGGTGTGGCCTCATGGGAAGGGAGCGCTTACCAAGGTCCCTCAATACTAAGAGGCCACGGCGCGACTCTCCCTGCTGGGGAGGAGCCATGCAGCCAGGCACCCTCAGGGCCTCGCGAAGAAGGCCCAACTCTGGGGAAGGAAACGGCCCCACCTCCATCCAACACCCACGTGCCAAACAGAGTTCAAGACTCTGCACCCGGCCCCATTCATTCCCCTCTGTCTTGATGAGCACAGGAGGCTTAGCAGCCACTGCTGCTAAAACAAAAGACAGATGACAGGAAAACCTACTGCCCTTTGGCCATTCCCTAGCAAAGGGGAAGTGTAAAAGTGCAGAAGGGAAAGCGGGCCAGCTGCACTAATCCCTTTTTGTCCAGCAGTAATTAATAGTATAATCCACATTTAAGATGCATTAAAAGCAAAAATGCTGCATTATCAGAGCGCTGGGCACATCGCCCCAAGGCACAGCCTCCCCTGCTGACCTGCAGGACCAGGTTACCTCATCTCAGCCTCGTCCTCTCAGGGGAGCTGACTCTGGACACCTCATAAAAGGACTGAGCTGGCAGCCAGCAGTCTCCACTTGGCTGATATGCTCCATGTCCATCTTCTGAAGCCAGGCTGTGCACATGCAGGCCATCCAGTACAGGGGCTCTGCTCAGAATGGTGAGGCATTCCAATCAAGACCTGCTCTCTGGCCAACACGGGACATTTTAATGCCACAAGTTCCCCTATGGGTTTTTACGTTTCAAGCTAATCCCTCTCAAATAATGCTGTGATAATGCAAGAAAAACTAAGAAACCCTTCAACTCAATTTGGTGCACCAGGGGGTTTCACACAAATTCGGGGACACCAGGTGAGTTTCTATCAAGGCCTAGAAGTCAACTGCTGCCACCCAGGGCCGAGGAGGATGCCTCTTCCCCCACCACGGGAATACTATCTTTAGAGGGAGGCATGTTATTAGCTCATTGGGCACAGAGCACATTCAAGCTGAGTGTTAGAGTCATATGTCAGAGCCACTGATAACTCCAGGCACCTGAGAAGCAGTCTTCTCAACTACACGTTGCGGCCACTGCTGATCAAGAACTCAATCGCATTCTTTTGGGAGGAGAGGAGCTACCGAATTTCACCTTGCAGCAGCCTCCCTCACCCCCAAGGGAAGCCCCTTTGCCAGACCAGCTCAGCGGCCTCAGCTTTCAGGATGCTCTCTGATTTAGCTTCACCCTCCCGAGCCACCTAACTCCAGGCGCACGCGGGGCTCTCCTTCGCTGCTGGCTGCACCAGTTCCTCCACGGGACAGGACCCCTGTGTGGGCTGCATAACAGCCCCCCAACATGTCCACATGCTAATATCTAGAACCTGTGAATGTGTTAACTTATGTGGCAAATGAGACTTTGCAGATGGGATCCAGTGAAGGATTCTGAGACGAGATTATCCGGGTGGGCCTCGTAATTATAGGGCTCCCTCTGAAAAGGAGCAGAAATTAAGAGTCAGAGTAGATGTGACATGGAAGGAAGAGATGGTCGGATGTGACAAAAGGGTCACGATCCGAGGAACATGGGTGGGCTCCAGAATCCAGAGAACGCAAGGAAAGTCGGTTCTCTCCTCAGAACCTCTGGGAGCCAGCCCCGCCAACACAGTGACTCTAGCCTGGTGACTGATTCTGGACTTCTGGGCTCCCGAACTGTAAGACAGTCGATTTATGTTGTTTTAAGCCATCAAATTTGTAGTAATTTGCTGTAACAAATTACTTGTTACAGCATCAACAGAAAACTGGAAAGACCTTTCTGGAGAAAGGGGGACTGCAACAATGAACACCCAGAAGCAGGAATGTCCCTAAACTTCAGGATGAGTCGACCTCATAGGGTTCACACAACCTCCTCCCCTCTGGACTCTAAGAGCCAGATGAATCCTCTCTTTATCCATCACCAAAAATTAGAAGCAAAGGCCCTTGATGCCATAAGCAAGTGTTAGTCTTAACAGGTAGTACTTAGTGAAGCATCTTAGCATAACACAGAAAACACCTCCCATACCAGCCTACTGCATTTGAGATTCACAAATATCCCTAACAAACCACAGAAACAATAGAAAAAGGGTAGTTAAACAAAGAATATATATGTAGGACATTTTGATTTTATCTAATAGGAGATCCTGGGCTTAAAAAAAAAATCTACAGGGCAGAATCCCAGCTCCACAGTTCCTTTTATCAAGGGAGCCATGCCAAGCCAACCTCACCCAATGGATCCCACAGGTGGAAAGCCTCGCCAGGGTGCCAACAGCCAGCCTGAAGAACTGGAAATCCAGGGCCCATGCCCACTGGTCTCCTGAAGACAAAGGGAGGAGGAAGGCTCTGGAAGATGGTGGCATCTTGCCCACCCCCATGGTAGCCTGGGGCCAAGAGATCTCGCCATCTTGCCAGCACCTGAGAGCCACAAGCCAGGAAGCCAACCACATCAGACGCTGGCTGCCAGCCGGCCCCAGTTGCCCAACACCTCGGCAGGAGCCAGCTTTCCAGGACTGGGTTTTACGCACCACACAGGTACAGGCCACTGTTGACCAGATCAAGGCGGGGAGCCCTGAAGCACGTCCCATGCAAAGACGGGCCGGGTCGATACAGGAGGATGTCCTGACACCTGACACGGAGCAATAAGGTGCATTTGTGCCTCACATCTGCCTGGGTGCAAAGAGCATTCTTCTCATTCACTATGCCAAGGACGATGCCACTGGGGTCTTCCTCCTACTCCGACCTACCCCAGCTTTCTTCCCGTCGCCAGTCAGACCATCCATCCACTTGGTTCTCCACAGCCACACACCACTGAATTGTCCCATGTACACCAATCCTACAAGCTTGCTTACACTCGCCCAGTCCAGCCCATTTTCTTTATGTTAACAACTAACAGGAGGAATCAGGTTACATGTTTAGGGTCTGGGTAACTCGGATTGCTCTACGGGATTTAAACATGCATGTTCAGTGCACATGTACAAGTGTTACCTCAAACAGGGTGACGTTAAAAAAAATTAGCCACCTCCTGAAAGATTTCTCACTCAGACTCCTGCTTAACAAAGATATCATTTGGAATAATCAAAGTCCAAGAGAAGGTGAATTCTGGCAAAAATGGCATTCAGTTTTGCCCAAAGGTCCAAAATCTTCCTGTTACTTGACCTGTTTCTCTTTACCTCTTGCATCTTCCGATGCCCCCTCAAAATAAACCAGCCCTAGAAATAGAATCCCATCTTCCTTAGCTCTTATGACTAATTTATGGCCTTCTTTTAAAGCCCCTGCACCAGAGCTCTGACTCCAGTCATTTCCTCTTCTTCTATATGAATGTCCATTTACGGCCACTCTGTAACCTCTATGTGAACCAAGAATGTTCTCGGTGCCTCCCACGGATGTGGGATCGCGCCCTGGCGAGAGCAGGTCGGCTCTCCAGCACAACCTCTCCACTGCAGTGTGAGTTCGCTTGGAACCCTACCCAAGTTTGGCTGTATATCCCTAGAGAGCTGACTAGTCCTTATGCTTTAAAGTGCCCTGAAAAAACACACACAAAGGAATACCAATGGCCGGCTCAGCAATTAGCACCTGATCTCAAGACATCATCTGGGTTTTCTCATACATTCGGATTAAGAGGCCTGGTATGGGAAGATGTCCTGGGAAATAAACCCCATCAGTTACAGGAGGAAGAATACTGAAAAGGAGTATCTGCAAGGGCTCCAAGTTTCTTCCAGCCCCCATCCCGATGGTTCCCCTTGCCAAGTCATCCAAGTCTTGCCAATACCGTGCTCTACGGCACTTCTGTGGGCTCTCCTCCCATGTCCTGGCTGCCTTCATCTCTTAACATTGCCTTCCCTTCTCCTTGGCTGACCTGAGCCTTTCTGATCCGTAGCATAGCCTCTCGGCTGACTTCTCCAACTCCAGGGTGCTAGAAAACATGGTCCCACACAAAGAGGGTTTCCAGCTTACCGGAGAACTGCCCATCTATGCATTCAAATATCCGCGTGGCTAAGGTACACCAGGGGCTGTCCTACGGGCAAGGGACAGGAATGAGCAGGGAGCCTAAAGAGACCAAGACGGCTCCTGCTGCCTGCACAGAGCTCACCCCGCAGGCCCTCACACCACAGCGCCTGCCCCGTTGCCAGTCCTTCTGAGCCCGCTCTTGTCCTTAATTTCACTCCCTTCTTTTTGGGAAAGGATTTCCTTATTTTTGCTGGAAAATTCCGGGGTGTTTAGGAGATGGGGCAATGGAAGACTTATTTTTTTCGTGGGTTTTGATCTTAGGTAAAAATTAACTTTAGGCAGCAAATGGCTAGAATTTTCTTAATTGACATTTTCCGGGGACCCCTAATAAACGGACCCATGCTGTGTGTGTGTGTTGCCATGTTCTCTTAGCCTTGGGGACTGGAAGTATCGCTTTCCCCTAAAGAGTGAAACCAGTCTCTGTAAATTTTAAATCATGAGCTCAGTTGTCAAACCATCTCCCCAATGCTCGGCCACCATGGTTTTATCCCCGAAGCTACAATTCTTCTCATTTAAAGGTTATCCTCCTCAAGCCAACCCAAAAAGAACTCGCTCTCCAGCTTTGCTTGTGCCCTTGTGCCGGCACTAAAATTTCCCGTAAGGTGAAGGCTCTGTCCTAACTTTCTAAGGACTCGAGCCTTGGAGACCTAGTATCACTCCCAGTACATTTCCTCAGATGCACCACGCCCGCATCTGAACGCTGGCATTGGGCAGGGAAGTAAAACAGCGATAACACTTGGTACCTTCTCATCCTGCCTCCAGTCAAAGCATCTGGATGAAATCAGCTGTGACTTTGCAAAGTTATTCCTCCGAAGCCAGGACCCTGTGGCCATTTCAGTTCAGGGAGTGACCCAACGCCACTGAAGTTGCCAACAGCCAGAGAATGTCTGCCCCACTCGGCGTTATCTTTACCCGCCGGGGAAAACGCGCTTGGGCACAACACTGAGCCCGTGAGGGGCCTTGAAATCTTCCATCATCCCCAGCGTGTGTGTGATGAGCTTTGGGGTTTTAGGCCACTAGCACCCTCCCTCTGCTCTGTGTCTAACACTATCCACCCTTCCTCACCTTGGTGCCTACCGGAGGCCCTGCCCCAGGCTCCTCGCAGCCTCCCTGCAACATCAAGGCAACAGCACTTTCCTGTCCAAACCTGAGCTGACTCTGGGCCACTGTTCACACCACCTGCCTTTGCACCTCTGATTGCCACTTTTCCTTATGTAGACCTTCCTGTTCTGAAGGGCATGAACCTGGAGGCTGTGATTCATCATTACTTACAGGAAGCAACTTCTCCATCCAAAATGTGAGCCAGTTCCTAGAGAGATTTCTCTGGTCTCATCCTTTGTCTCTTCGATTGGGCTCGGGCTTACCCAAACCCAGCCCCTTTCCCTACAGTCTTTTCAAGATTGCTTCTTCCATCTACCCACCCACAGCTGGGACTGTTTATTTGTTTATCCCACTGGAAAGAAAAATGAGAGAGCTGTCTGCCATTCCTGGCAGGGCATAAACACTTGTTAAAGAATTGCATGTTCCAGCTATGCTTGAGTCCTACACTGAGCCCATCAACCTGTCCAAAGCGCTGCGGACATTCCATGGGAACTGACTATCACTATTCCTTATCATCGCTGAAAGACAAAATCCACTTTACCCTGCAACATCTCACATGGATCCTTCACATTCTTGGTCCAAGAACTGAACATGTCAGACAGCGAGGATGCAGCAGGAACGTGGGAAAGGCCACTGTGACCAGCACAAGTGGCACCGACAAGAAAATACTTTATTTCAAAGTTTAAAAAATAAGTTTAATGAGCCACATGCAAAACATTACATTGGAAGAACATTTCCTTAGCAATCAAGACCAAATCTCAGATCAGGTTAAAGGGATATTGTCCAGGGAAACCTTAGAGAGCTCCAGCATTGGTAGTATTCAAAAAATAAAGATACAGCTCTGGTTTCTTATAAGAAATGTCAAAACAAAAGGTCTCCCATCTTACATTTTTGAAAGGAAAACATCCCCCGCATAACCTGTGAGGACCAAGAATGGCCTCATCCTATGGGACAGTTGCTGAAACGCACAGAAGATGGGAAATGGACACACAGGGGACAGACCCTGTGAAACGGGCAGCCCCAGCCAGACCCATCGTATTGACTTTGGCTTGCTCGTCAACTACGACTCTGCAGTCAAGTTATAGAAACTGAAATCAAGTGGGACTGACAGGTTTAGATGCCAATGCTGAGTTCCGCTCAATGATTCTTCAATGCCCCACGTGTTCCTGACATTTTTCCATTCACACATCTACTAGTTTTAAGGGTAAGGCCAGAAAATTACGGGCATGATCACTGGTCTTTTTCTGTCTTACTCTATTCAAATCTGGCTAAAGTGGGAAAAACATGACAAAGCATTAAATGCAACTGTACAATTAACAACTGTTCAATTATGCACCAGGAGGTATGACAAACATCCTACCTGTACTCTTCATTTCATCTCCCCAACAACCTGTGAGGCGAGTACTAGCATTGAGTGCATTTTGCCCGGAAGGAAATCGAAGCCCAGAGAGCCCAAGTAACTTTCCCAAGGTCACACAGCTAAGAAGCATCAGAGCAAGAAGCCAGGCCCTGGTTTTCCTAACGCCAGAGCCTTTGGGAGCACAAACAACTGGAGATATTCTTCTAGGTAGGGTTGTCCGTATACCAGCCCACAAACCAATCATGAGCGTCAGCTGCAGAACGTCTGCTTCCTATGTGAAACAGCTCCTGCCAAGGAGCTCATCTCGATCTGTCCTCCACACACTCTTGAAACTATTATGGAAAAGCCTGCTCATCTCGGGAGGAGTGTAGCCCATTCACTCCTTTGTGCAGGCCCTCAAAAGTTGAGGACCCAATATGCACAGAGTGGTCCAGAGGCCTCCCTCTGTCTGGATTCTGAGCCATCCTGGGGTGGTGAATCCATAGAGGCAGTGAGTAGAGAAAGTCTCCCTATAATCCACCCCCTCCCACCCACCCCCAACACCCTTCCATATCGGTGCCTTGCCCACCCGCTGGGGTTCAAATTCAGATCTGAACCAACTGCTAGGTGATCCCCCTAAGACACTTCTTGAGACGCCTCTGAGTTTTTCTCATCTGAAAAAAATCACATGTCCCCACTCTGCATACCTTACAGAACAACTGTGAGGATTAGCGGAAAGGGCACAGGCTCCGAGGCTTTGAAAAATGAAGCCTCTTAAATTCCTTCCCAGTTTTCCTCAGACAGATATGGCACCTCTCCCCGCTATTTAGAATTAAACAGTTAAATATTTGACTGGAAAACTCCAGCCTAAACAGTGATACGGAGTAGACATGCAGTAGCTCAATAAAAGGAAAGATCAATGGGGTTCAGAGCAGTGAGGAAGGCAACCAAAGAGGGGGGCTCGCAGCTCTGGGGGAAGAGGCTGCCTAGGAGGCCGTCCGGCCAAGCTCATGAGGACCCCATCCTTCCAACAGCTCAAGGCACCCTGGACTTTTCTTTCCCTCCCACCCCAGATCCCACCTTCAAAACATATCCAGAGGGTGACCCACTTGGTGCAGGCTGAAGAGTGTCCCCAAAAATGTCTTGTCCACCCAGAAGCTCAGAATGTGACCTTATTTGGAAATTGGGTCTTTGCGAGTATAATTAATTTAGTGTGAGGTCATATTCGGGTTTTGGGGGGGCCCTAAATCCAATGACTGGTACCCTAGGAAGAGAAGAGGAAACACACAGCCGTATGGAGACAGAGACGGAGTGGAGGGATTCAGCTACAAGCCAGGAAACGCCAAGGATTGCCAGCAGCCACTGGAAGCTGGGAAGGATCCTCGCCCAGGGCGCCTTCAGAGGCAGCACGGTCCTGCCAACACCTTGATCTCAGACTTTTAGCCTCCAGAACAGTGAGAGATCAAATTTCTGTTATTTTAAGCCACTCGGTTATGTAATACTTTGTCACAGCAGCCCAAGGAAACGACTACACCGCTCCTGGCCCCTGCACCGCCACGGCCCTGGCTGGAGCCACCTTTTGCTAGCTGGCTGCAACCATCTCCCCTGGTCGCCTCGCCTCCCCCCTCACCCCAGCACAGCTGCCAGAAGGAACCTGTCCAACCCAAGTCAGATCCTGGGGATGAATCCCCCCCACATCCCCTCACTCAGAGCAGAGGCGAAATCCTCACAGTGGCCCTGGAGGCCCCACAGATCTGCCCCTTCCCCTCACACACCCGCTCCAGCCACGGGGGCCTCCTGCCGCTCCTCAGGCACACCAGGGGCTCCACTCAGGATTTCTGAAGGAGTCTTCACTCCGTCCAGAACTGCCTGCATCACTTGCCCCGGTCTTTGCTCAAATGCTGCCAATCCCATAAGGCCTTCACCCCCTACTTAACCTGCAAACCACCGCCCTCCACGGGACTCCCTAATCCCTTACTTGCCTTCTCTCCATGGCATTTAACATCTTCTAAAATACTGCTTTTTATGTACTAATTATGTATATTGAGAGAGAGACAGAAGTACGAGATCCGTGAAGACAAGGGTGTGTAGTTATCCCCCCACTGCTGTGTGACCAGCCCCGAGAACAGTGCCTGGCACACAAGAAGTTCCAAAGTCCTCAAACATGTGACGAAGGAGCGGACAAAAGGGCAAGGAGAGGAAGGAGCCCGAGGCCCAGAGGAAGTGGCAGCAGGGAATGCGGCCTGTAGGAGAGCACAGATCCTGGGAGCCATAGTTGGGAATCAGGCGAGCGGGAGGAGCCCGTGTGGAGGCCGGACCTGCAAGTCCGTGCAGGCAGGTAGAACATGCTAAGCGTCCAGGAGCCACTGCAGGCCCCTGGTCAGGAGAACAAGACGAAGAAAATACAGCAGGGCCTCCTGACCTTGGCACTAGGACAATTTAGATTGCACAGTTATTTTTTGCGGGGGGGGGGAGGTATCCTGTGCACTATAGGAGGTTCGGTAGCATCTCTGGCCTCCACCCACCAGATGTCAGTAGCATTCCCCAACCCCCAACTGTGACAATCACAAACATCTCTAGGTAGGGCCAAACATCCTCTGGTGTAAGCAGAAGGCAACATCATTCCCCTCTAAGAAGCACTGAAAGAGTTTCAATCCAGCGGGAGTGCACACAGTGTGACCACAGAAAGCACATGCCTAGAGGAGCCAGGCAGGTAATGGATATGAGTGAGCTGACCAGGGATAAAGTCGCAGGGAATGACAGGGACCCACCCTAGTGACCTAAAAAGTGCATGCCCCATCTAAGAGGGGCAGCAACTACTCTGTTCTAGCAGGCCTTTGCCTTCGGGGCCCAGAGTGCCAAATCCCTTTTCCTTTTTTCTAAAGAAGATTTTTACACTGAAATATGCCAATTTAAAATATATACTAGGTAGCGAACAAAAAGTGAATAGGCCAGGTTTTGCCTACAGGGCACAACTTTGTAACCCCAAGCATAGAGGCCACTTGGACGTGGAAAGAGACCGGTGGACGGGAGATCCATTAGGAACTTACAATTCAGCCTCAAGGGCACACGGGGCTGGACTGGGCCTGTGAGAGATTATCAACAAAGGGCTGCACCTCAGAAACTTAAGGTGAGATTGATAAGTACTCCAGGAAAGCTCCCGAATATTATGAAAACACATGCCTGGAGGCCACAAGGGTCAAAAGAACAGCCATGAGCTTTGGAGAGGCTCTCAAAGATCAAAATAAATGCAGCAAGTCCCAGCCTTAGTTCTAGAAGGTATCTGAGCCTGTGCCTACATTGCCCTCCGCCTGAAACCCATCCTGGACAGAGCCAAAGCCTCCACATCTTTACACTGCTCAGGAACCAGCCTGGCCACCCCGCGGACCTCCCCTTCCATTCAATCCATCCCAAGCACCAGTCTAGGAACAGCCAGATGGTGACCGACCTCTGTGAGCAATCAGGGCAATGTCACTGTGCTGCTGAAGGACAGCGCTTCCTCCTGCCCCACACAGGCCCAGCTGCCTCCTGGACTCACTCCCACGATGCTCTGGACAGCAGCGCTCTACTTATGCGGAATCATAGGCCCCTAAGGCATCCTTCAAGTGGGCCCCTTTGTGCTGAAGAAAACCAGGGCTTGGAAAGGAATGAAGTGAGCACTCTGAAGCCTGCTGGAATCAGAGCTCAGGTCCTCCTCAACCTCAAATCCACCAGGCAGGCTTCCTGTCGTCTGGCCGCCACCCACACCAATCAATCCCAGAGCGGGGAGTAACCAGGACACTCCGACAACACACAAGTCTGTCCGAAGGCAATGTGGCCATCTCCGCTGGACCATAACCGAAAGCGACGAGGTTCTGAGTGACACCTGGATGGACTTGCTGGGGGGACGCCAGCGTCTGCTGCCCTAACTGTAAACTGGGTAGAATGACTTCCTTTGAGGAACTACTGGACTCCACAGAACTGATGACTGGTCTCCATGGAGCCTCATGATAAGCCACAGGCAAAGGCTTCCTCCCGCCCCCCTTCCCTCCCCCACCACAGGCAACAGCCACCATCCATGGTGACTGAGTTTGAGACCATCCAACCTTCACAACACAAGCTGAGCTCGCCTTTCACCGACTTCCAAGCAGTGGTTGCAAAGAAACCCACGTAAGACACACTAAAAGAATGTTTGGACTGGGCCCCATGGCGTGGGAACACAGAGGCGAAACCCAAATCCCGCTGGCATTCAGGGAGGCCAGAGGAGCCAGTGGGAGCCGTGGGCTGGTCACCCCCAAATCGCCATGTGTCAGGTTCCGCCTCCCAGTGTGAGTTTCCCTGATTTGCGAGCTGATTATTTGGAGAAGAATCTGGGATCTGAAGGCATCTGAACGACTTGGCCATGTGAAAACACTGTAAATCAAGCCACCAGACACTTTGCAGACAGACTCCACATGAGTAGTTACAGAAGGAACAGAGTGTTCGACTGAGCCCCATCCCAGCAGCCCTGGAGTCACCCATCCCCTCCCCTCCCCCCAGAACGTGGGCATGGGGTGGCCCTGCTCCCCCTACTCTGGGTCCCACGGGGGGCCGGGGGGAGCTCTCTGCTCCCCCACACAGCCTGTGTAGACACCCGCCCATCTCCTCAGCTCTCTCCCACATATGATTTCCTCATGTATCCATTTTAAGGAAGGAACTTTCCCGGAGAGGAGGAGAAGTTCCCACGTGCAGAAAACCCGCACCCCAGGGAGGAATGGAGAGAGGGCCATTGAGCAGTTGTTGAAAGACCACGAGTACAAGAGCGATTAGGAAGGGAAGACGAGGTCTTGTCGGCTCTGGAAGTTAAACGGGAACATCTCCCACATTACTACCCCAGCCTGCCTCCTCCCCCAACCAGGAGGCAGCCACCCAAGGCAGGAGAGGGCCCCGGGAAGGGGAGGGCGCTCCCTGGTAGCCTGCAGGAGCTCCACCTCTGGGAATGGATTTGATGTCAAGTGTCAGCAAGTAAATTGCTATTGGCTTCTCAATAAGCAGCAGTAGTGAGCTAAGTGTTTCCCCGTATTGTGCGGGCTCTCGCGGACTCAATACGGCAGTATTGACAGCACAATCACACAGTAATCCAGGCTCCACTAATACCTACACTTCCTCAATGAAAACACACTTTCCACTTGGACATCAGCCCATTAGCTTGGGGCCGGGATCCCCGCCTCCCTCCTCCCCCCACCCCTGGGCCCCAGGAACTGGCATCTCGCCCCCAGACGCCCAGTGTGAACATCCCAGCCGGCGTATTGTCAGAGCCCAAACCAAAAAGATAAACAGTCAGGGACCCTACAGGAAAAGGCCTGCTCTCTTCACCTATAAATCACCGGCGGGAAGGAAAGAAAAGTGATCCAACTCTTTACGGATAAAAATCTCGGCAGACGCTGAGGAAAATTGATGTTCCCTTGCAGGGCAGGAGACATTCGCTCTGGGGGAATGCATACCTTCAAGTTTTCAGAGAGGCACCGAGACTCCAACTTCACTGGACGCAACACAGGGGTAAGACAAGGAGCACTATCCCTGCCAAACCCAAAGGATGCACCAGGAGCTACATTTCTATATGGAAAATGCTCACGGCCCCCGCAGTCTTAAATGGGTTTACCTACTAGAGGGTCTGCTAATTTACTAATAAACACTGTGTCATCTGACTTTCAGAACACCCTGGAGTAGGCAAGGGACAAAATTTTATTACAGAAACCAGTAAAACAGAGAAGTGGAGGGACTTAGCCAAGGTCATACAGCTACTCGGCAATTAATAGATTTGAGATTAGAAGCTACACTAGGGGTTGGAAAGCTTTTTCTGTAAAGAGCCAGTAAGTATCTTTGGTTTCGTGGGCCACACTGTCTCTGTTGCAACTACTCAGTCCTGCCATTGCAGCAGGCAAGCAGCCCCAGACCAACATAAACGGACAAGCCTGGCTGTTTTCCAGTAAAACTTATTTACGGACACAAGTACAAATTTCACATGGCTTCATGGGTCACGAAATAGCTTTCTTTGTTCGATTTCCCCCCGCCATCTAAAAATGTAAAAACCGGTCCTGGCTGGGTAGCTCCATTGGTTCGAGTGCCGTCCCATGGGCCAAGGTTGTGGGTTCCATCCCTGGTCAGGGCACATACAAGAATTAACCAATGAATGCATAAGTAAGTGGAAAGTCAAATCAACATTTATCTTTCTCTCCTCTCTCTCTCTCTCTCTCTGTCTTTCATCAATAAAAAATTTTTTTAAAGTTAAAAAAGGAAAAGAAAATAAAGATGTAAAAAACCATTCTTAGCTCGCGGATCACAGAAACAGGCTTTCGTTAGGCTGATCTGGCCCACAGCTATAGTGTGCTAACCTTGGACCGCTGGGAGACCAGTAAATGTCTAAAAACACCACAGTGAAGAAAAAAAAAAATCACGATCATTCTCAGGCTTATTAATTTTAATCATCTAGTCCAGTCAAACTGCTTGACGCTCAAAACACCAAACATAAAGCCCAGCACCCAGGTGTGCAGCAGTCATATGGCCGCAACCCACCCATCACGTGCTGGCGTGGTCTTAAGACTTCAGGAGAAATACTGTCTTTATGGGAATTTCTGCACAAATTTCAACGTTAAGAAACTTTCCATAAACTCAGGGTGCATACCCAAGCCCCCAATGGCCTGAAATGCTAACTGCAGATGGCATTTCCAAAGCCGGCACATGGAGTCCTGAAATACACGGATGGGGGAGCGACTCTCGCCCTACCACTGTCCCCCCGAAGCAAGGAGGAGATTTGGCCTGTGTTCAGTAAAAAGAAATCTGGCCAGAAAGAGGTTAATGCCCTTCCAGGGCCAGGATCTGATAAATGGCTGTGCAGAAAGCAGGTTCCCTCACTTTGAGATATGATGTCACTAACCTTTATTGATCCACTATCAGAGAACTTTGCTTATCTCTCTCCTGTGATATACTGCCCCTCCTGCGCTCAACTAGTGTTTAATACACTGCCGGGTGCCCTGCGCTCCTCATCGCTCAACGCTGCGGGGCCAGGCTGCCACGGGGCCGATATTTTATAGCCGGGCCTTGCGGCGCAGAGGACTCCCCGAGACCCTGGGGAGAAGACACCCACCTCCCGCCTCCTGCCAGGCTGCCAGGACCCAGGCACACCTTGACAGAGGGCCAGGGACAGGAAGGACAGGATGGGGCACGGCCCCTCTGAGCTTCTGCTTTTGCTTAAAGCTCAGCCCGTCCCCGCCGCCCCCAAGTTCTCCTATTTTTACTTCTACCTCGAAAAGACAGCCGTCAGCCGGCCACGTTCACTTGGCAGAAGGTGAGCACCTCCGCGTCAGGCCTCCTATCGGAGAAAGGAGTTTCCTGCTTCCCCCTTTCCACAATCGCAAGACCTCAGTCCACCAGGAGGTGGAAAGCACTGCCCATCGAGGTACCTAACAGTCATTCCAGAAGAACTAGGCCAGGGAGAGAGCCAGGGGACATACCCGGGTGCGGCCAGTCAGGCCCAGGTGCCGAAAGACAGCGGCCGGGTTCCACGGTCCGGGGCAGCATGGTGCTGAGGCTCTACACACTGGGCTGGCTGGCTGGCTGTCCTCTCTCCCTCCTCCCAAACCCACAGAAAAACCGCGCAGGGTGCATGGCCTGCGCCACACCCAAGGGTGGGAGAGTCAGCCAGTGCCAACTCAGGGGAGACTGTTACAACAGAAGGGCTGACATCAGACCTGCTCCCTTCAGCCCCACCAACCTCGACCACTTAGGAGGGACTCTCGGGCTCAGCCAAGACCCCACCTTTTGCCCCCTGGAGGAGCTGGTGGGCACGGCTCTGCCTCTCCCGCCCCATCCCTACCTACAAGGGGCCCCCGGCAGCCAGGGAAAGCAGCATGCCCTTCCACTGCCTGGGGCGCCCAGAATTTGCCTAATTGAACATTAACAAGTTGCTACAATAAAGTTCCTCTGTTGTAAGCTAGAAACCTTTTGGGCAACAACAACAGAAGTCTTGTTACAAACTGCTCTCAAAGCCAGGCCTCAGCCTCGACAGGTGTGAACAAGATTTAAACACCTCCTACAATACAATGCCATCCAAACAAAGGGAAAGTCAATCCCAACCTCCTGGGGTTTCTCCGTGTCTAACATCTTCACTCACTCAGCCCAAGGCAGCCAAGTGAACGTGGAAGGAGTTGTCTCCCAGCTGGGCCTCGAGAAGACCTAGCCAAGCCTGAAGCGGGCTCCCCTCCCCACCCCCGGGGGGAGTCCTTTCTGCAAAGCCTTGGCCAAGAAGGGGACACTGTTCAACACCTCGCACCTGGTCCTGGGCCCCAGGCGCCTCCCATGCCCTCCCGATGTACCAGCCAATGGACCTCACTGGCAAGCTTCCCACATGACGGGACCACCCCAGCTCACCAACCACCTCTCCAACTTGAAAGGTAAGGAGAGGCAGGAGGACCTAGAGGGAGCCGAGAAATACTCCCAGGCCACAGGGTCCGAGCTGTCCTAAGGGGACACAGGCACCTCCTAACAGTCCCTTCCTCAGAATGCTGGAGAAGGGGTGAGACTCCAGGACTGGATTTTTCATTTAAAAAAATGTTTTTGCTGTTGAGTGCCGCTCAAGGTAGAAACACATGAGAAGTGTGTGTTGGACAAGGAAGGCATTATCCCTGCCATTGATTTTCCGCTCTGGAGTATTAGAGAGAACACGGCATTTATCTGGAGATTTCTCCCCAAAGCCAACCACATCAACGGGCCTTGAAAGGAGCTTATCGGACGAACGATCTCCTCCCGCGGCCACCGTGGACAGCGGGCATCCCAGCGGGGACTCGGCGAGCCCCACGTTCCCGCGTGGACGTCTGCGAGCAGTTGTTACTGTTCCTCGACTTCAAACAAGTGATCGAGGGGGCAGAGAGGGGAATGACTGAGAGGATACCCTGGGCAAAAGTCACCATGGACAAAGGAACAAATTCTCTCTCCCTCAAAACAACAACTAAACAAAATAAAAATAAAAAACCCAGCTAGCACAGCTGCACTCCTACTTGGGGCACCCCTCCTCTGTTTTCTTTTCTACAAATTCTCGGGCATTTTTTAAAAAGTGATAAGCACAAATACCCCGGCTTTTAATCTCTTGCCCAGTGCAAGAGAAAGGCTGGCAACATTTTTTTTTTCTTTTTTAAAGCAAGACACAGACATGATTGCCAGGTAACTACCTCCAACAGCAGCTACTCTCAAATTTCTCTATCTCCACAGCTGCAGTGAGTCCAAGAGTCAGAAAGAGTGGCCTGGGGACTTTGCTGTAAAATGTACGTGACCACCGTGATGGAATCTGTTTCCCAGAAGTTTTTACTAATGGACCTTGTGGCATGAAAACGGCTCCTACACAAGGGTTGTGAAGCCGGTTCGTTTTCCTCCACGCGCCTCCGTTTCCTAACAGAGAAGGCAAAGCAGCTGCCCCCAACCCCGTGGAAGGACAGCAGCCCACTCACCACCACGACAGAAAAGGTCTGAAGGCTCCAGTCCCCTTTCCAGGTAGCTGGGAAGATGTAATTGGTGAGGCAGGAGATTAGAAATATCAGCAGGCTCTAAGTAAGACTTTAATTTACTGGCGGATCAATAGAGCCGGGGTTATATTGGCAAAGTGTCTACAGCTCTATTGACTCACGCAATGCCTCTTATCAATTTATCAGAAATCTGGAAGTCAGAAGATATTGTTTGAAGGGAAAACGGGGGAGGGGGGAATGAAGAGACTGGGAGCGTGAGACAAGAGCCTGAGCAGTGAGAAATGGGGGCCCCCCAAGACGAACTGGGTGTGGAGTTTTATGCTAACGTGTCTCCTGGAGAGGCGGCCAATAGGATGTAATTCAGAGTTAACCTGCTTGCTTACAAGGCCCCCTCGGCCGTCTCAAGTGATTCCACTTTCCATAAGCCTTGGATTCAGGGAGGGGGATCCCACCAAAGCAGAAGCTGTTTGTTTGTTTTTGTTTCACAAGGAGCAACTCCTTCCTGTGGATTCAGGGGTTCTTGTCGAAGTTGCAGAAGTTCACAGGCACCCCCCCCCCCAGCCCTCTTTCCGTTTTGCATTCTAGTGCCTCTCCAGCTCCACCGCTGCCAGAATTCTTCATCAAAGCTTCTTTCCCACCAACCCATAAGACGACTTCGTAAGTAAAAGGGGGTATCTGTCCCAGCATCCCGACACTCTCAAGGGGTCCAATGCTACCTGGCCTCAAGAAGTAAGAAGAAAATATAGTCAAGTTCTCTAAACTGTCACACAGGGACATGTTAAGAGTCTTCACAAATAATTAATCTTCATTTGGAAAAGTGTTTGAAATGTCCCAGTTAAGGAAATAAAATAGCTAAGGGGGTGGGGGTGGGGTGGGGGTGGGGGGACCAATAAACATTAACACTTCATCAAACCTAACAGTGAAGGAAGGACACAGGAAGACACAGGTTCCCAGGTATTTATTTCTATTAGATAACTCTAGGGGGCAGGTCACCAAGAAATACAGGGCTTGGAACACTCCAGTTATTGGAAGGCTGAAGGCAAGAGCAGTTTTATGTGGTTTGGAGGAACTGCGACCTGTTTTGACAATCCATTTCGGTTCCTGCCTCATACAACAAATTTCTGCTTAATTGCTGTTTTGTATTTCGTTGAGACATCAAGTAAACAGTACTTAAGTGTTTCCAGACAAAAACAATAACTCACTAATGACTAAGGCCCTGCTAATTAAAATGTCCCTGTGATGGCGTGACTGGACTGGGAGCCACCACAGGGAACAGAACTGCCTGGGCCTCGAAGGCATGAACCAGAACACAAATGGAGGGAGGGGGGAGCGGGGGGGGGGGGGGGTGATGTTCCGAAGAGCAGGTCACAGCGGCCCTCTGGCTGCAAAGAAGGGATCCCCTCACTGGGAATTCCGGGAGGGGGGAGAGCAGGAGGAGTTGGGGATGGGAGAGTGAGGGCACTGGGGTTTCAGAGGCAATGCCAGATCCCTGAACAGAATGTACATTCTAGAACCTTGTGGGTACAGTGACCTGGCATGACCCTCCTCCACTTTTAGTTCCCACATTTCCCTGAAGAAAAAAAAAAGTATGTGTATTGCCCAGCTGGCGTGGCTCAGCGGTTGAGCATTGACCTATGATCCAGGAGATCATGGTTCGATTCCCAGTCAGGGCACATGCCCGGGTTTGCAGGCTCAGTCCCCAGTGGGGGGCGTGAAGGAGGCAGCCGATCAATGACTCTCTCTCATCATTGATGTTTCTCTCGCCCCCTCTCTGAAATCAATAAAGATATGTATTTTTTTAAATGTATGTGTATTAAACTGACCAAGCGGATCCTTCCCTAAAGACCACACTTCTTACAGGAATGTTCCCAATCACACTTTACACATGAAACAAGACTCAGAAAGATGCATCGAAGGCACACGATGCCACCTGGTCAGTGTTCAAGTGTTAGTCGAGCCGAACAGTCGAGATTCACAAGTGCATCTGACAAAGTAACAGGAACACAGGAAACTGCTCTTCCTCCTCAAACGAGATCAAAATAACTTGACTACTCATTAATAGACGCTTTGCTCTATTAAACTTTCTGTCCTACAAATGGAGGACTACCAGCATCACTTTTTAAATCTCAGCTTTCAGAACCAGAGAGAAGAGGAAGGGAGGCGGCCAGGTCCCGGAGCTTGCAGAGGGTGGTATCTTCCTCGGGGCAGGTTAGAGACCTGCTAGTTAGCAACCGGAGGGGGTGGAGAGAGCCATTGAAACCGCAGGGGCCTAATACCCATTTGTATTCACACTCAGACCCTTTAGGGATATAAAAACGGAGAGGTTGAACTGTTTACATTCACCTAATGCTCAAGTAAACAAATCAGAGGCGGAGTGGAGGGGTTCCTGGCAGGCGGCGGCCAGACCCCCCTTGGTGCAGGGGAGCAGGATGGGGGGTGAGGGAGCAGAAGGCTGAGCCTGGAGCTTCTCAGCGCTGCAGACAGACAGAGGCCAGGCTCCCTGTCCTCCCACCATCACCCCTGCTTCTCTCTCCAAGCCTGGGACCTTCAGGACCCCACACGGCCCATCTTGATTGGGCCCTGGGAGGCCATCGAAGCTTCCAGAGGACGACGGAGGAACTGAGGGAGGAAGAAACTTCTGTCTCCCTCCAGGCGAGTGGCAGGGGGAGTTTGTCGCTGAAGAACTGAGCATTACAAGAGCACCCCCCGCCTCCCTCCTGGCTTCCAGGAAGTCCCCGGCATCATCAGGTCAGGGCAGAAGTGAGCCAGGGGCTGCCTGGTGTCCCAGCATAAGGCCGGATCACATCCTCTAAAACGTGAACTATTTCAACTTGACTGGGAAGGGGGCGGGGGGGGGGGGGTCCTGCACTCCTTTCAAATGCAGATTGGAACTTTTCACCCGGGGTCAGACAGCTGAGCTACTCCGTCCCCAGCAGAGGCTGGCGGCGCCGGGGCCACTCAAGCTCACACTTTCACAGTTTTTTTCCTGCCTGCACAGGAGGCCGCCTGCTGAAGGAATCAGACACCTCCCTCTCTAAACCCCCAAACCCACACCAGCCTCTCAGCTTACCAGGGGCACAAATCCCACTGTACTCCCCGAGAAGGCCCTCGAATGAGCAGAGGCTGGCCGGGCGCTCTGGGCCCAGCAACGGCGAAGAAACTGTTCTCATCACACGCACCGACTAAGGAACGTTAAGATCAATAGTGAGAAAAGCCAGGTGCTGATCCACGGCTCTGAAAGGAGGCGCATCTTCTGTGGGACGCGGTGCACAGCTGCTCCTTCTGGAGCAGAAGCCAGTGGCCAGCCTTCCTTGCTGTGGACTCACAAAAGGTGTCATGTTAGCGGGACTTGTCATCACCCAGCTTTGAGAAGTCACTTCAGGAGTGAACAACAGAAAAATATGAATAGCCTTAAAAAAAAAAAAAAAAAAGTCTAGGCTGGAACTTCTTGCCTCTATCATATCCCCTATCCTCACATGCAAGGCGGTTTCCGATTTGGCCTTGTCACCGCTCTCTGTCCCTCCCCTTTTCTCCTCCAACCAAAGGTGCCGCAAGGCCCTAGACTAGGGAAAGAGGATTCCACTGTGTGCCATCAAGACAATGTGGGGAATCAGAAGGCCTGAAAAACACCAAGGGAAGGGGAGGCTTGGTTTCTTGTTGGGGATGGCGATCTGGTCAACAGGTCCTGAGCTTCACATCTGGGTGGGGCGGGAGCCTCCCAAGAAAGGCCCCTCCCAGCAACACACCGCATGGGCCAGGCCAACCACCAGGAAGCCTGCGTGAGGCCAGAGAGGACAGCGCGGGTCATCCTGTGTCCAAGGTCCTACATGCACGCGAGCCCCATCCCCGCCACCAACGAGCAGACCACCACCATGCACGGGGTGAAGGAAGTGTTTCTAGACGCTCCCGCAGCCCTGCCAGTCTGTGACTTCATGAGTAAAGAGGGGGTGACGTAGAAGCCATAAAACTGTTGTAATAAACACACCAGACTCACACAAATGGGAGCTGACCTTCCGTGTTATCCCCTCTCCGCCGGGGTTGGCCCACCTGGCTGCCACTGCTGGTGTCCCTCACTGGGGGAGGTCTCCAAAGCCAAGTGGATACCCCACCTCCCACCTGCGGGCCACAACTCAGTTTACAAAACGTCTCTGCACAGCAGCACCGTATTTTTGACCCTAACGATCCCATGAGGGATGTCAGAGGAGTCGTGCAGTTTTTACAGAAGAAGCTGTGCAGATGCAGCCCGCACCCCCCTGAACCCCAATAAATGGAAGCAACTGGTCTCAAGGGGCCAGGGTGACTCAGCTCCATCTACGGAATGTCTCGGATGGGCCCAGGGCAGCCCTGCCCTGTCCAGTAGGTAGCCACCAGCCCCTTCTGGCTACTGAGCGGATGAAACGTGGCTAGTCCAAGTGGAGAGGGGATGTAAGCGTAAAATACACACAGCACGTACTTTTAAAGAATGTACAATGTCTCATTAATAGTTTTCTTTATATGGACTACATGTTAAAAATAACATTTTGGGTATACTGAGCTAATAAATATATCTTCTTAAAGTTAATTTCACCAGCTTCTTGTTAACTTTTCAGTGTGGCTACTGGAGCATTGTGAATGGCATATGAGGCTCACACGGCATTTCTATTGGGCGGTGCTGTTCTAGAACCATGGCCTGTCTTTCAACTTCAGATTCAGCCAGGAGTTAAGTGTTCTTGAGTACGACTGACACAGAATTTTCTTGTCTATTTTGAATATCCCCTTAAGGCTACAATGTACGGACTCCCAAGGGATTCTTTTAATTATGCTGGGAAATGTTGGTATCCTACCACCCTATTGCCCAGTTGCAAGTATAAGTCAAGCGGGAAAAACACGGTGGAAGGTCAGAGGAGTGTCAGAAGTTAGACAAGGTCAGTGGAGTGGTGCACCTCTTCCAAAATGTTATCAATTACTTCTGAGACCAACAGTCTACTTTAAATAATAATAGCCGTAACAAGTTGTTTATTGTAGTTTAATACAAGGATTACCTATTACGACACTTGTCAAATAGTCCAGCTTGATTTCTTACTATCGAGAGCAGAGTTCTCTCTCTGAACTGCCCTTTCCATAAAATGTACCCAGCAGGAGCCTGGTACCCGACCCCCACATATACACACTGTAGAGTGGGTGGGGAGGGAAGGGAGAGAAAGGGTTAGAGAACACAGGAATGGGCCCTTTCCTATTAGAAAGTAGCCTATCCTACCCTAGGGATCACAGGCCAGTCTCATTTCTCCATGCAAATGAACTTTTTAGCTACCTCCTGGAAGAAAAGCTGCACAGATGCGAAGGCCCATCCTGGGGCACACAATGACAGCCATTTGCATTCCTCCCGCGGCAGGATTAGCACAGGAATGTGCTTTGCAGCTTTGTGGGGGGAAAGGGAGTTTAGGAAGAAAGGAATGGGGGGGGGATTTCTCCCTGGTCTGTCCATCCAATGCTCTATGATACACTTCCACTTCTCTGAGAGTCAGAAAGTGGAAATAACTCCTGCCCGGGCTTTCTAAAGAGGGGGAGGTTGAAAAGGCCAGGGAGGGGGAGTGGGGCGAGGAAGGCCTTCGGGGGAGGGGAGCTGCGTGAATTAGGGGAACTGCCCCTCCTGGTGCTTTGATCCCCTCGGTTACTAGGAGAAACCAACTTTTCTCCTTGGGTTAATCAAAACCAAATTACTCAGGAATGTGGCAGGACAGGTCTGAGCTTCCAGGTCCCTTTGTCTTTGAGGATTTAAAATGAAATAATTTTTTTAAAGCAGATGGCAGTGGCTTACGGGATAGGTAAAGTGAAAAGTCTGAAGGAACCTCAGACCACATCCTCAACCCTCAAAAAAATTTAAATATATATATCTATATCTCCATAAATCTGCCATAATCTACCAATAAAGAAGCTATTTTGTAGATTAAGGCCCCAAGTCAAAAGAACCTTCTATTTTATCTTATTGCCCCCCTCAGAAAAGAGTCCCCAAAACTAAGTGCAAATAAGAAACAGTGTAAGATGTGACTGTCAAAGTGAAAATAAGAAACAGTGTAAGATGTGAGCAACATCCAAATTATAGAATATACCATTTAAAGCGAAGCCTCCCCCCAATCCCCCCCCCCCCCAGCCCAAGAACACACTTCTTCCAAGCACAAAGCTTGGAAGTATTTTTTGGTGCAAGGTTCTCCCTTGGGAATCCTAGAGTAGGAAGGGGAGCAACCAGTCACTATTCAAATGCATCGATCAAACAAACCCATGGGGACTTTGTAAACTTTGGGGTGTCTTTAAGCTATAAGATGAGCAGCATTCAGGGAATGACTCACGGTAGGGATGAAAGGGTCCCACCGAGTGCCAGAAGACACCACTGCTCATCTGCTGTCCAGAGAAAGCTAGGACCTCACCACCCAAAACTGCCCTGTTTGCTAGGAAAGTGTGCTGGGTGTGTTGAATGCAGTTTCAATAACAAGAGGCAACAGGAAAAGGCTGACCTCATAGATGAAAGAAACCCGGGGCTCAGGGCTATATTAAGGCCTCCACACCTCCTCCCCGGCTCACATCTCTTGGCGGGCCTGGCCTGCACTCCAGGCTACTGGAAACTACAGCGAAACACCCCACTGCACATTGTTAGTAGGGACAGCAAGGAGTGACACGTCCCGGGGCACCCAGCAGCAGTAATGTGAACAGCCCTTTGTGCATTATAAAATGCCACCATGCTCCACTGCAAGACCCGATCAGCCCTCACTGCCCCCCCCACCAAAAAAAATGATAAAATAAACAAACAAAGCACACCACCAGTTACGCTACAGAGCCTGGATTCAAAAGATAAAGTGAGGCCAACACACAGGCCTGAGAACCAGCTTGTCATACACTGTAAATGGCCCAGGGCCTATGATTATCTGGGAGGTGGCACTAAAGTAACTTTTAAAATACTCTTCACCTTATCTTTAGGCCCAAGCACACACATACACCACCCGTCTCAGATCTCTGCCATTAGTGTGGTCCATTTAGATTTTCCAAAACAAGGTCATCCCACTAGGCCCTTCCCCTGCTTCCGGTCACAGCTGCAGACTTTCACCCCCTTCCCCAACAAAAGGGACCTTGTACACAAAATTAAGCCGAACCATTAGTCTTTGCGGTGTGAGAGAGTACACTGAGCCCTCACAGTATTTACCCTCCTGCCAGGCTAGGCCCAGGGTGCTGCCCAGAGGGAGCCTCCCCCTCAATGGCTGGGGGAGCTTCCCCAGAGATTAGAGGCCCAGCTCCCTTAGCCTCTGCTCCACACTGCAGCTGTGCAGCCAAGGCCCTACTTTTCAGAAAATAAACACAAAGCTTTTTTTTTTTTTTTTTAAGAGAGAATGAAAAAACTTTCTCCCAGACTCAGTAACTATAGAAAATAGTTTGAAAGGGCCAGAATCATCCCAGGTACTGCTGAGCTGTCCAATACCGGAGCCACCAGCCACATGCGGTTTCCAAGCTCTGGAAAGGTGACTGGTCCCAACTGTTGAAACAAGAATGTCATAGCAATACTGTGGGTTGCATACATTTTAAAGTTAATTCCACCTGTTCCTTTTTTGTATCTTATTAAAGGGACTACTAGAAAAAATACAATTACATATGGGGCTCAAGTTCTATTTCTATGGGTTGGTGCTCTGGAGAATGGAAACATTATAGCCTTGAACACAAGCCCATGCCCATGCCCATGCCCATGTCCTAAAAGGAAATGCTTAATTTTTAAGTGCTAGCTAAAAGGAAGCAAATGGCAATATCTGATATCAGCTAGGTCCAATCACAGACTCAGAGGATGCTCACCAAGTATGTCCAACTTGAAAGAGAAGGCAGGAATCTCATGTCTTTTTAGCCAAGAGGAACAAATGCAATCTCTATCCCAGTGATTCTTAACTGGAGGGCCACTCTGCCTCCCCAGCAGAGTGCGGGCAATTCCTGGAGACTTTTTTTTATTGTCACATGGGGGGGGGGGGTGCTACTAGCCTCCAGCGGAGACGATCTAGTGCACACGATGCTGCTAAATGTCCCACGGTGCACAAGACAACCATCTCCTCTAACAGAATTATCAGGCCCACGTGTCAACAGCGCCCAGAAAAACCAGGAAGGGACTAGATGTGAGGCCCAAGAAAGCATACTTTTAACACTTGGATTTCCAGGGGGCGGCTGGCTAGAAGGGGCATCGCTTTGCAAAATGGCTTCTCTGCAGGTCTCAGCGCTGGTAACAAGTTTTAGTGGGAGAAACAATGTGGGTCAATAAAAATAACAAAAAATGTTAAAACTATATTCAGTTTCTCACCAGACTGAGGACTGAGTGTCCATGGTTGATAGGTCTGGACAGGTCTGTTTTTCAAGCTATTTGGGGGGGGGGGGGGGAGGGACAGGGTTTAAAGCTTGAAGCAAGTGAGCCAGAAACCCCTGTACACAAAGTGACGCTTCTCAGGGAGGACTCCAACTGGGCAGCCACCGGCCGGCCCAGTGCCCCACCCCTGACCACACAGGTTCCTGTGACGGGTGACAGCGCAGCAGCGGGGGAACTGTGATTGGGCCTGCAGGGGCAGGAAGGGAACAGGGCGACGGCCGGAGGAGGCAAAGACAGGAAGAGCACGGAGATGAATGGTTACAGCCCCTTTCTCGGGGCCTGGCTGGGAAGCACTGCAGGAAGGGGGGGCGGGGAGGGCCCATGATAATTAACTCAGCAAGTTGATAGTATTTGCATATAAATGCCTCCACAAATCACTACAAACAAGCCAGGACAAGTCAGGCCTATTAGCATATACAAGCCAGCCTGGGAAGGCCTCTCTAGGTGGGTCATCGAGGGGGCTGCTCACTTAGAAGGCCGCCTGCCAGCTGAAGGGGGTGGGGGTGGGAGGGGGACACATGAGGGGAGGGCTGGGGAGGACGGTGACACTGTCTAATTTCAGACTCTCTCACTTCTGAACTCAGTTGCAGGATGTCAAAAGGAACTGGCTTTCTTCCCAGCCTGTAAGGGAAGAGCCGAAGGAACGCTGGACCTTTTGGTTTCTTTCTCCCAGGGTGTTGGAAAACAAAAGGTAGCTGAGGCCATCGGCAGCCACAAAAGAAATACAGAAGGAAAGGAAATGGGGATGGAAGCAGCCTTTGTTAAGACGCTACTCAATATGCTAGCTATAAGCAGGCAAAGCCTACTTTTCCATTTAATTCCCACTATAAATGTGAGGTGTCTATTACGCCCATTTTACAGATGAAGGAAGTTAAGGCTCAGAGGTCCAATGAATGGTCCACAGTCACACAGCTAGGCGGGAGTAGAGCTGGGCCTCAAGCCTAGGACCCCAGCAGACGGCTTCAGGCTCAAGCAGAGTGAAGGGCAGAAGCCGGTTTCCCAAAGAGCAGGCTCATTTCATTCAGCTCTGCTTCTGGCAGGAAACTGAGTGCGAACCACAGGGCCCCCGTTTCAAGGGCTGATTCATAAGCGGCACTGTGATCCTGAACAGGACCCTACCCTGTTTCATTTTGTAATTATCTCACTCTTTCAACCAATGAGGAGGGCTGTACCTCCCTCCAGTTAGACACTTGGGAATCTGCACCAGGGTTTCCTCTTCCAGCCAGTTGCTCCACTGTCTGGACAACTGTTACAGATTCCCCAGCAAGGGCAGAATAAATTAACAGTCCTTTCCCAAGAGGTGTAAAAGTTCTGTTTTCCCCAAAGATACCTCTGTCTGGGTATCACACCTACTGAGGGAAAAGCCTGCTTCACTCCTCCACTTGGAAAAAGCGGGGGGGGGGGGGGCCTATTATTTCGCGTCTGCCATGCTCTCCCTGGAACTACATTTTAGAAGCCAGCCAGGTAGCACATGTTCAAATTGTCAGGTGCACACACTGACAGTCTTCAATGGCCGGGTGAAAAAGCGATACCATTCGAGTTGCTTTCACAGTGACATCAACCTCCTAACACACACTGAATCCGGGGAGTCTTCCTTAAGTGTCCGAAAGTTGACTTGACGCTTCAGCAACAATGCAGATGATCCAGGGAGAAATATGGAGGGAGCTGTTACAAGAAAAGCGAAAGCCACTCCCCCTACTAGCCAAATGGACATTAAGAACCAAGGCCCTGAGCCAAAGAGCATTTTAAAAAGCAGGGCCTGAAGTGGTGGAAGAGGCTTGCATTGTTTCTTGAGCAGTTAAGAAAAATTGTTTTTAAAAAGTCACAAAAATACAGAGGGAAAAGCTGCTGAAGAGGAGAAAAAAGGCCCACACGTGTTCTTTAGCATATTTTCACTGGGCAAAGATGTCAGGAAAAAAAAAAAAAAGTTGTCCAAAATAGGCCACTAAGAGACCAGAAGTGAGAGAAGCAAGTAAGTTCATGTCTACACATGCGTACTTTTTAATAGACTTACAATTTAAACTCTTTTGAAAAGAGCTTTTTATACACAGATGGGAAACTTCCATATTTGAACAGGCACTTATATGACTTTTGGGCGGGGGGGGGGGGCGAGGGGGCTGCAGGGCTGAAATCAAATATCGAATTAAGCCCCTTCGTCTTTTCACTCAGCTAATCTGACTCCAGCCTCTCCACTAAGGAGATTCAAGTGAGAAGACAGACAGCTGCCTGTGAACTGGGATTTTAATACTGAAATGCAGAACCCACGGCAGAGATGTGCACAGGCACAGTCCTCATTCATATTCTAGTTCAGCCCACAGACTCGGGAGAATCTTTCTCCAGGCACGTTCCTGGATAAAAGTGGGCACCACCAAGACCAAGAAACCAAGAAGTGCACAAAACTGCTCTTTAGCTCACCCCCAGGGCCCCCAAGTAATTCAGCCCTTCTTACCACACTGCCCCCGATCAGTCTACAAGACCCCTTCATGCTGAACCATCCAAGTCCTCAGTCTCAGCCCTTCTCTTTAGGTAACACCCCCCCCCAACACACACACACACACACACACACACACACAGGGGGAGGGGGGAGGGAGGGGTGAGAAGCAGTCACCAATCGTCTCCAGAAGCACAGGAGCAGGGGGAAGTCTCACTCCCAGATCAAAGGTCTGTGGATGAAATCACTTTCAGGACAGTGCGTGAAATCGGCAGCAGATGAAAATTCCACCGTCTTTTTCACAGAGTCCAATGGAGCCAGTTTTCCCAGTTCAGAGTCTTCCTACAGACGACTAAAGATATTCCATAAACGCCCAACTGTTGCTCCAAGAGACCCACTTAAAATTAAAGACGAGATAATCATTTGAGAAAGCCTTTAAGGCCATTATGTGATTAGCAGAATGGAAGGGGGAAGGATCGGGTGCTTCCCCATCTTCGCAAGGAGCTGGCTGCCAAGGGGGTTCCATGGTTAGTCCCAAACCAGCAGCAGCAGCAGCAGCCAGAAGGGACAAGCACGGGAGCAGAGCACAGGTTCTGCCCACCCTACCCCTTCCATGGAAGCCTTAGACCAACTGCAGGGAGGCAAGGGGAGGAAAAAATCTCAGAGGTGGCACACAATTCAAAGAGAGAGCAGCTGAGCCACCTTAGACCCTTCCTCCCCTCACTCCACTCCCCCAGGACACAGGAGGCCTGCTAAGGCCTCTCTGGAGGGGTGCACATCAAAACCCCCATGCATTAATCCTCATGTTGACAAGACTGCATGGTGACCCTCCCTTGGGATGAGAGAAGGGCTCACCCAAATGGCAGATTAAGCCCAGGCGTTTTGCTAAGAGGCCCTGCCTGTCTGGGGTTAAAACCAACAAAATAGAAGTTTTGCTCTGAAATGGAGCTAAATTTGCCACCTAGCAAATTTTCTATGTCTCTTACCTCATTTTTATTCACACCCTTACCCCTGCAAAAGCAAGAAACTCTGGGAATTAAGGGTGAAAGAAGGGGAGAAACATCTAAGGGGTGGGGGAACCACCTTTAAAAGTAACGAGAAGCCAAGACACCTTCCTTGGGCAAAGAACTCTTTAGAAACGCACCCATCAGGGCTTGGACCGCTCAAAGCCTTGTCCTCAGCATCTTGCCCGCTGCCCCAAAGAATGAAAAGCAGAAGAAAACACTCAAGTTGTCTCTGTGCTTCTGAAGCTTTGGCACAACACTGTTGTCAATTCCCCCGTTTCCACATCCATATAGAAGTCATTTACCACATTAGTAGGAAAAAAGCCCTCTAACATCTGACTGTCACTTCACACATGTTCAAAGAGAACGGTCTGGCAGCCAACTTTAAATCATACAGAAAAGAAATCTGACAGTTGTTGATTTTGTAGTTTTCCCCCTCAATCTGGATTTTGAGAGTGGCTTGCCAGTGAGCCAAGACTGTTGCTCGGGTCACTCCCTCGGGTCAGTCTGACCCAATCTTAGCTTCTGTGTGTGTTTCTCAATCTGAGCAGCCTAAGGACTCCAGACACTGTGCTCTGGACAGAACAGGCACCTTTTAACATTTGATTGAGATCAGCTCCTGCAAAGGAAATCCCTTGACTAGATTCTAGTAAACCTGGGTCCTCCTTTCTCCTTGACCATAGTTTATAACCCAGGCAGAGGCGGGTGATTCTGAGCTGTGATTTCTGACAATCACCATTACAATCAGATTCTCATACCAGAGCATGTGCAGACCCCTATGAAGTTCACTATAATGGAATCTGCCTTCCTGTTGTGTCTTCACGGTAACGCCCCCATCCTGGTTAATTACGCCAGCCTTGGGGACCAGAGTAGGCCAACAGGCCCCAGAACTACAGAAATAGGCCGGGCTAAGAGCAAGCAACCATTTTAATAACAAGTGAAAGTATAAACCACAGCACATGCTGCACTGCTTGAGGTTACTGATGCTGGACGTCAGGTGCATTATCCCTGCAATACTAGCAAGTGTGAGATGGAGCTTGCAAGTTTCTCCAGGCAGAATCTCGGTTGTCTCCCCTACAAGACAAGGCCAAGCCCTTGATGTTAAGAAGGTAGCTAGTTACTCTCAATAGTGGGTATAGAGACAACTCACTTTCTTCCCCTTCAAATAATTCCCTCTAATTTCCTACATTTTTATAAAATGCCACTTGGTCACTTAAATATTTACTTTTTAAAATAAAACTGTTGCAATTCTGCAAAAAAAAAATAATTTCTTAGGTGAGGGTCTGTTTTGGGCCCTTTTATTTCTCACACTAATACTTCAGAAGAAATTAAAAATAAAAATCCCCAGTAGCACACAGTGACAATAAGGACATGCTCCCTGCACACCACTCAGGACCAGAACTGAAGGAACTGAGCTAAATTATCACCAGCCCCAGATAATATCTTGCTAGTATTTATTCTAATGAACTAACAACCTCTGGGTCACCCAAGGTGAGCCAGGCCTGTCCTGGAAGTGTCTAGTAATCATCATTTAATAATAATGAAAACTGAAATCTCGCTTATTTTAGCTCCTTGCCACTGGGCAGTCCAACTGGCACCAAGTTTACAGGGCAGTTAAATCCATTCCAAATCCTTTCCGAAAGCATCAAGAAGGCAGGCATTTCACTGTCCTGCTGGGAGGAGCCAAACTGAGGCCCGCTGAGAGCACTGTTTTAGTTGGGTCCTTTCCACCCAGCCTGAGTATTCATTTGTGCAAATAAAAGACGGAAGGGAAGAAACCAAAATTAAAGTTTCAGGTGGTTGGGGAAGCAGCTCAGATTTTTTTTTTAATTTTGGAAGAGTGGGCAAGGGTTTCTCAATAGTTGCCCGTCAATCAAAACTGTTTTCAGGAGCACTGGAAAACAGCAGTTCTGTCCCAGAGAAAGTGCAGCCATTTCAACAGAGAGCTGGGAAAAGGGAGGTGACCCATGTCATAAAGACAGTAGGTCTTCAAGCCACTTAATTCCTTGTGATTCCAAAAGGACTGTTTTTAAAGTGTAAAAGTGCTTGCTTCTGCATCTGCCCCATGTTGTTAAATAACACTTGTGTAATTAAATAAAAGAGCAAAGTGTGACCCTAGCCCATTCTGAGAGGCACTTACACGCTCCCTGAAAACATGCTGGAAACGAAATGAAATGCAGACAATCTCCTTAGTCCTGTAATTTAAGGAAGGAAGGGAGGAAAAGTTTCTCTTGGCCTTCACAGCCACACACCCTCTGAAAGGGGGGGGGCACTTTGGGGTCTCTACAAAGTACACTGAACACAAATACAGGTGTGCAAACATCCAGGTATGTACCTCTCTCCAATGACCCCATTCTTGAAACCCTTAAATTATTCAGAATTGCGGTCTCCTGACTTCCCTCACACCCCACCTCTGCTCTCTAATTGCTTTTCGTGTTTGGGTTGGGTAACGAAAAGGATTTCAGAATCTCAGGCCGCTGGTGGCAGTTCTGATAACAAGGAACAGGCCCACGCTCCTGGCCTCGGCCTCTCACGATCAGGTTACCTTGGAAGGTGTATGTTTTCCTCTCAAATGCAATCTCGGCCCCAGCACTCAGGCTTCCCTCTCCAGCCCAGCCTACTGGAACTCGTGATTTTCAGGGTTTCCCCTTGAAAACTATCCAGAAACCACAGCCATTAAAAGAACATGAAGGTTTGACACCTCCTGAATTTAGGAATGAGGGGGACTCCAGGGGCCAACTCTACAAACTCGCACCTGCTGCTTGATGGCAAAGAAACGAAGTTCCCAGGCTAAAGTGAGTTTTAAATTATACTCTATTTATTTAGTGACTTGTCTCCAAAGATCTCAAAGCATGGGATGGAACAAGATGACGTGTGACTTTCTCGCTATCTACCTACAAGGTTTAAGTGAGTTTTCCTTGCTTTGCCTTGATATACTCCACCCAGCAGGCCCAGTGTGTGGGAGAGGCCTTCTCCCTGTGCTCAAGTGTGCCCTCTCCGAGGTTATCTGTCAGTGGCTTTTAGAGTCTTCTTCAAGGCCAGTGAAGTGACACAAATAGAGGATGGGGGAAAGATGACCCTTCTGGATTCACCTACTCTTGGGTTTCATTTAAGCCGGTTTGTAGACCGTGTGCCATGTGGCAGGCAATGCACTCAGACTACCCCAGGCATGAGCTGTGGTCTCTGTCCTCCAGGCGTTTACCCATCACTATAGCTCATGTATGTCTAAAGCAGACAGAATCATTTTCCAGAAAGTTCTTTTCCCTCTAAGTGTACAATGATTACTTTTTTTTTTTTTTTTCTTGCTACTGACCTAACTTGGGCATTCCTCCTGCTCCTTTAACAGGACAAACATCTCAGCTTTCCCTCTCTCACCCCCATCCCTGCGGAAGTGAAAGCTGCTCTGGTTTTTCCAGAGTGAGAACAAACTAAGATTAGAGGGTGGTCAAGGGGATCTGCAAACGTGCCTTCCAGCGCCCCAACTCCGATTCTCCCTTTAATGCTCCACAACAAGCGCATTTTTCACATTGTTTTGAACTGACCAGTGACTTCTCTTGGGCTGAAAAGGGGGGCATTTTTAGGCAGAGGAACCCAAACTTCAAAATGACACCAGCACCGCAAGTATTCAGAAGGCGGGAACTAATCCAAAAGCAAAATAAGTAAGGAGGGAGGGGAGAAAAGATGGAAGGGAGGGAAGGAGGAAGGGCTTTACTCGGCGGTGCCCAGCAGCATTGCGAGGCTCTCGCCCCAGGTAGGTTCCAATTGGACCTAGTAGTTCAAGTGCATCCAGCCGGCCCTTCCCCCACGCGCCCCAAGAGAATGGGAAGTTCAGCCAAGACTCACAGCACCTGCCCGCGGCTCCAGGCCGGCTGCGCGACCCGGGCGGGCGGCGGCGGGGGAGGCGGCTCCACTCACCTGGCACACAAAGGGAGCTCCGCGCACCTCCGGCGGGAGGAGGCACTTGCAGGTCCGAGGGCCGGGGCGTGCGCGACAACGGGGAATTCCAGCGGCACCAGAGCCCCAAACTTACCCACCCCAGGCGGCATTCTCCCCACCTCCCGCTGCCCCCGGGGCTCCGAGGTGGCTCTGCCTAGGTGCAGGGGGGCCGCAGGCAGGGGAGGGGGGCTCATGGTGGCGGCCGGGACTGGCGGTCGCCCCTCCCCAGGAGGGAGGATCCCCGGGCGCTCGGCCGGGATTCACCCAAGGGGCGCGCGGCTCGCGTCCCCGTCCCCGGCCTGCCCACCGCCGGCTCGGCCGCCCTCCTGGAATCGCTTTATGTAAATGAAGCTCCGCTCGCAGTTTGCGGCGCTCACCGCCCCGGGAAGGGGGGCGGGCGGGGCGGGGGGCCTTCGGGGATCCACATTACACAGCAACAAAGCGGAAGGTTAATTTGAAACTCACAGCCCCGCCGCCCGCCGCCGCTCTGCTCCCCGGGCAAAGCCTGACATCTACAGTCGTGCCGGGCGCAGGCCGGGTGCTCAGCGGTGGCGGCGGCCGCGCCCGCGGGGACACGGGGGACACACGCCGGCGCGCGCGAGGCCGAGCACTGGGCCGCGCTCCGGGCACGGGCCTCCGGGCTGGCCGCGCTGCGCGCCTGGGGACGCGAGCCCCGGAGCCGCTCGGCCTGAGCCTCCCCCCAACCCGCCCGGTGGGAACAAAGCCCGGGGCTCCCCAGGCGCTGACCCCTCGCTCCTCAAAAGTCAGGAGCCGGCCTAGAAGCCGGCGAGAAGAAAGGGACGCGCCCTTGGCCAAAGAAAGGAGCCTGGGGTCTTGGACCCGGAGCCATCGGTCTCTGGGCCCCATCCACGTCACGGCCAGGCCACTCCAGCATGGGGACACTAGCCAATGTGGACAGGAATTTATTTGAAACACACACCCATCCTATTAACTGCTTTACAGAGCACTTCTGTTTCTCAGCTGCAGAAAACTTACAAAAACATCCCCCGCTCCCCCCTTCCAGAGTTTAAGGACAAGAGTTTTTAATGAGAGAGAAAAGAAAAAGAGGGGAAGACGTGAAGAGGGGTCTCAGTTTGCAATTATGTCTCTTGCACAAGACTCGCCTTACAAAGCCACAGAGGTTCGGGCCGGGCACAGATGATGTCCTTCATAGGGAGACTCTACGGGAGGGGGTCAAGTTTCCAGGCGGCCACCCCGGTTGGTCAAAGCAATTGCTGGACACGTTTATATCTCCCCAGGTTCGCCTTTTCCATTCTGCTGGGCCAAGGGGGCACCACAGAAATCCCACCGGAAGTCCCCTGTCCTCCCTGCCAGAATCCCAAGCTCAGCCTGAATTGAGTCCGGATTCTCTGGGCACAGAAAGGCACCTGCTTTTACCCTTTCCGACAGCCACCCACCCAGGCTGGCCCCACAGCCCGGAGAGTCCTTTCCGACTGCACAATAATGAACCATGCAAGTGTTAGAAATATAATAAGCTCATGAGGCGAGGAGCTGTATGTATGGAATCGCATTAGCATTACGCACACGTGGATGCAGGAGGAAAAGGGGTGCCCGGCTGATGAAAGCTATCATGTCACCATGTAGAAGGCATTTTACACAATATAATTTGGGTTCAAATTAATGTAAATATCTAACTTGTTCGAGACAGATGACCCCCCTTTCCGTGTTAGTCCAGAAACGAGACTCCAAAAAAATTTTTTTTTCAGCTAGGGCCCTGGGAGAAAAGATTGCCTCTAGGGAATCATGTCCGATTAGGGACAAAGGAAAGCACAAGCCAAATTCTGTCACACATGAGAGAGTAAGGGGGGTAACGGGGGGGGGGGGAGTGAAGAGCAAAAAAGGAAAGTGGAGGATGATTTCATAAACCAGAGTATGATCACCGCAGAGCTGTTTCCAGACCGCCTGACTTCAGGCCCAAGAACAGGTGGTGTTTTCAAAACACACTATTATTTATATTAGCCACGTGAGTTGAGAACACCTTAAAGAAAACCAATTAATAATTTAATTGAAAAAGTGACTATGAATAATACATGAAGATGATGCTAGCAATAATGCAAGCAATGCGGCACACACCACACAGAGATGTCCCTGGAAATCTCAGGAAAATGAGGGCTCTGGGCCCCACTCCTTACCTGGAAGCAGCAACCCATGGCCCCTCAGATAAATTAAAGACAATGAGAAAGCATTTATGCTCCCAGAAAAATATAATTTTGCTGCTTTGTTTTAACTTTTATTAACAGGGGCCAACCTTGTAATCTGGTGACATCATCAACCTGTGGGCCTACATTTAAATATCTTCAATAAAATAAAAACTGGACAGCCCAAAGAACCAGCTATAAAATACTCTGGAAGGCTGAGGAGGTGCTGGGAACAAGGTCCTGAGGGGATCTGTCCTGACACTGCCAGCGTCCCAAGAAGCAGACACTATAACCCACTTCCTGCACCTCGGAGGCCTGACAAATAGAACTACGCGTGACCCAAGGTCCCTTTCCTTTATCTTAATCTGGCACCAGCTACATACATGGTGAGGCCTGGTCAAGCTTGCCTTTGTTACAGGCAAAAACTGAACAGGTAATCCACAGGCAGGTACTCTATGGTCTCCTCCATTATGAATACAAAGGACTGCAGAAAAGCTGGAGTGTTACCTCTACTAAAACTTATTTTCATCATTAACAAAAATAATACCTTTTCAGAGGGAATTTGCAACTTTTACACTTACAAACGGAATCAACAGTTTCTCTGAAATGCATGTTGCACATTCTGTCCTGGAAGGCCCTGGCTCTTCTGAGGGCAGCTGCCTGCCGATCAGCCCACGGCCTACACAGCAGGGACAGCCCACACTCTCGCCGCCCTGTCCTGAACGCTGTTGACAAATAAACCCACTCTCAGAGAAGGCAATTCCTCCCTTCCAGTTCTCCATAACTAGTCTCATCTCATCTGGAAAGCGTAATTGGCAACAGCCGAAAGGATAAATATTTAAAACTAAATCAGGGAATGCTAACCCCTTCCCTACTCCTCCCCTTACTCTCTCCCCGAGCCAGAGGCCAGCCCCGCTAACGCTTAGCTGGCTGGTAAATTACAATGATCCCAACCGAGCTAACTGGCTTGTCTCTCCACATACACACTCCCTCTCCAATGCTGTATCCTTTCGCTTCAGCAAAGGTAAATATGATCTCTGGGCTGAGACACAGTGAATGTCAGCATTCTGACTTCACACTAAACCCGGGCTCTATTTTCACAGCACAACTGGGTTTAGGCGGATTTGTGTATTCTTCCAGATCCTTCTATTTTTATTAAATTATATATACACATTGATTTTAAAACTAGTGCTTAAATAACCTTGAGGCTTTAACAAAGAAAAAAGCTGGGGGAGGGGGACAAGTCCCTGAAATAAACATGGGAACATTTGGAGCTGAATGCCCCGATATCACCCATCATTTCTAGGCAGTTATATTTAGGGGCCTGGTACCCTAAATTTTGGGTGGCCAGGCCCTCCTGGGTATGGGACAGAATGCAGGCTCTCCTCAGAACCCACACTCCCCCTCCATAACCTTCGCAGGCTGCTGTGCCAAGGCCTACACACAGATGTTTTGATTCACATTTCTCTGATACAAACCTCAAGGCCTCCATCTATCGCTACAATGCTAATTCCATAGATTAATTTTTACCCCCAAGTCGTAGGTGGAACATTATCTAGCTTACTTACCCACCCCTCCCTAGCTCAGACCCTAAATCTGTCAGTGACACACATAAGAAACTCACAAAAGAGGAACCATTTTTTTAAAAGCTGTGACTGGAAAGAGCTTTTCCAAATTAATTTTAAGTTACAAAGCCCAAGTTTTAAGAAAAGCAAAAATAAAGACCTTGTCTTAAACTAGCTTTAAAACATTAGGTAAAGAGCTTTCTCTCTTTCTTTCTTTTTTTTTTTAAACTAAAATATTATTTCTGAAAGGGCAAAGAGAATTTGCCATGCAAGACTTTTATACCCAAGGGGATTCTTACATTTGTGTTTCTAAACCTTGAAATTGAGAATTTTAATGAAAAGGCAGACAGATGCTTAAGGACAGCATCGCAATCAGGGTCCATACATTACAGGAGAGGGACTCTTTGTTTGGGGCCAGGGGAAGGAGGTGGATTCCATCCCCACTGTCTGACACATCCCTGTGCACTGGGCCTGACACCACTGAATTCTTGGAGGGGAAGCAGGTTGGAGGCAGAAGAAAGGAAAAAGGAAACAGGAGAGGAAAGAAAGGGGGGAGGGGATATGGCCTCTTTATATAAATCTTGTTTTTTTAAAAAAAAATCTCAACACAGCATCAATTCCACAGTATGTGCCAACAATTCCCCTACACATGCATTAAAACAATCAATTAAACGATCTACCAGGAACACGATAACCAGGATCAGATTTTTTTTTTTTTTAAATGAAGAATTTCATTGGGGTTTGCAATTCTTTCCCATCAAGCGACCACTTCTTGGGGCAGGATTCTAAGAGATAAACAAAAGATGACCCTCTTCACACTCCCCCCCAAATGATTCTGGAGTCCCATTTTCTTATCTTTTTATTGTAGTTGCATTTCTGTGTGAAATCTGTGCTAATCTGCCTTAGGAGCTCCGAGCTGAAATTTCACATATCCTCCAAGTCAGCCAGTGTTTTAGAATTTGGATTTCTATTGAGGCTGCTCCAATCGCCAGTGAGGCCTACGGTAAAATGTGCTTCATGCTGTTCCGTTTGTCTCTCTGCAGACAAATAGAAACTGTGAAATTTAAAGAATGGATGGAAAAAAAAATCTAAAACAAAGAGGTTAAAAAAAATAGGACAAATGTTTTTGCTTTTGTGTCTCCCTGGAGCAATTGTTTGGGGGAGTCTGCATTGACAATAACCATGAGAAGGCCATCTAAAGGCGATGCGCGCACAAGGGGACTCCTTGCCTGCTCCCTTTGGTCTGGGAGAGAAAGCACCTTAGCTCCATTCTCCAGGAACAAAAGGCCAGGGCCACGCAAGGGGGGAGAGGTTACTGGGGCTTTCACATGGAGCCAAGTGTCAATGCAGGTTCATTTTTCACCCGTCTTAGTTGGAAAGCAGCTCAGTGAACTTCCTAATGACTGCTTTTCCCTCTCTCCCTATTATTTCTAAACCTGAAAGAACAAAACAATAATTTTTTTTTTTAACCTAAAACCCCTCATCCTATTAGAGGAAAGCCTTGAGGGCCTATGGTCAGTTTTTCCTCCTTCCTTTCCCCACCCTACTTTTTATTTTTGGAGGAGGGGGGATTCCCATTGTAGATCACATGGAAATAAGAAACACTGGACATGGAGGTCATTTTTAGTAACACCAGAGCTGCCTTTATGTCTGCAAAAAGGCAGAGAGCTGGGGGGGGGAGGGGGGGGAGAAAAACCACCACCCTGAACAGGGATGGAAGGTGATGGTGGGGATGCTGTGGGCAAGGCCTGGAAACATTTTCTTTTTTTCACAGCATGAAGTTGCTAATGCCAGCTTCAGATACGCAACTGAATCAAAGTCATCCTAACAAGGTGGGTGTTTTTTCTTGGGGGGGGGGGGCGGTGTGCATGGAAAAGTGGACAAAAACCAATGTATTAAAGACATAGACAAGGTGTGGGGGGGGGCGGGCTGCTTCAGAGAAAGGAAGCTGGGATGAATCATGGCATGCCACGAAAATACCAGGGCAAGTGGATGTCCGAGTGTTTAACCAGATTCGAAGCTGGAAACATCTTCCCCAGCAGGCAAACCCTAGGATGAGGCAGTGACGTGCAACTCTCAGCCTGTGAACCCAGACCTGGCGGCTTAGGAGTGTGTCCCCCCCTTCCCCAGGCAGCCACGGGCTCTGGCTGGAAAGCGAGGTGGGGGTAGGGATGAGAGAGGGCCCAGCGAAGCACAATAAACTACTCAAATATGGACGGAAATGACATCAGCAAAGTGAAGGACCTGTTTATTGCAGATCAAAACAAAACAAACTTCCAAACCTTTTGTGTACACACGATAACTCTATAAAAAGCCCTCCTAAAATGTCACCAGGGTCAACACATCAGCATCCCAAGAAAACAGATTAACAGTTACCATGGTGGGGAGGGGGGAGGAAGGGGGATCAAGGGAAGAAGACGGGAGGGGATATAAAACCAGAAGGGGCCAGAAACCCAGCTGACTATTCCCCCCCTCTGCTGATCCTTAATATTTATTGGTGTTTATAATCTAAAAGCCATGCTCTGTGTTTCACTTAATACAAGGCCAGACAGTGCTGTCTAATGAGGCAGCATTACAATCAGCTTGTAATACTGAATTTTTAATGCTGCCAAGGATTCTGTTACATAATAATATGAAAAACAGAAGCTGAAAGTGGGCTCGCGGTGACAGGACACTAGAGGTTCCAGGCAGGCAAGCGCCACAAGCCTGCCTTCCCCTCCCTCTGCCTCCCCCGCCTCCCGATTTGCAATCAGCCTTCCATCCCCGTACAGGAGGTCAGTATGGAAACCAAGAGAATTTCTTAGGAAATCCACTTTACTATTCTACTCTCTGATCCAAAGTTATATTTCCTGAGTTTGAATTCTAGCTCATCTGGGGTTACAGGTCTGAAATGAACATTTTATTTTTTATTTTTTTGGTGAGGGGGCTAAAGAGACAAGGAATACAGGAGAGGGGAAATAGCTTATTTTAAGCAAACCGAACCATTTGGGAGAAAAAATCACAGAGGGGCAAAAGAACTAAGCTGCTGGGGGTGGGGAGGGTTGAAGTATGCTGACTATATTCACAGCTGCTGCACTCAGTTTACATTGGTGTGATTTAAAAACATATATATAGCCGTCGTTGCTCCTCTCTGTAATACCCCAAGACTGTAAATCTATAACCACTGCAATGATTTAGTGATTAAAAACATGATAACATATTGTGTAACTGCAAACCACAGAACCCCTGCCAACTCTCCTCTAAGATAAAGGGGGGAAAATACAGAAAATGTGTTGCTCGCAGCGATCTTCCTAAACCCAAAAGATTTTAATAAAAGAACCTATATAGTTCGACAAATCAGAAAAGGGTGAGTGAATTGTATGTGAAGCCAGCAAAGGGGGGGGGGGGGGGAAGAGGCAGCTTTATGTGGGATTCTTTTCCTTGTACTAACAAATTACGACCTAAACATGCCTTTTCTTTTCTCTCTCTCTCTCCTTTTTAATAGTTTGTTGTAACTGGACTAACTGGTCTTGTGTGCTGTCTTGCATATTCAAAGCTGCTTTGTAATCGGATCTGGAGACCCAACCTTATTTGCCTGAACTCAATAGGGGTTTTTTCCTCCCTCTCCTCCCTTGTTTTGTTTTGGATTTGGTATTGTGGGGTTTCTGTTCTTGCTGGGAGCAGACATCTACACAGGCAGAGGCTCTGGTGCCTTTAAACTACCCAGCAAACACCTGAGGGGGGGAGGCACAATTTGTAACATGGCAGGAGGAGCCTAAAATATACACAAAAAAATAAAATCAAAGCAGCTGTAGGGGTTTTGGCCTCTGAGCAGCTGACCTGACCCCAATTCTGTATATTCTTTTATTTCCCCATCACAGGATTCCTGCACCTTGGGTCAGATTCGAACTCAATGTGACCCTGAGGAGGCCATCACCAAGCCCTGGAAAGCTCCATATTTAATGGGGGAGGTATGGGGGGAGTGTAAGTGCATGTGCATTCAGACTCCCCCAGTGTAGACACCCACACAGCGTGCTCGCACACACATGCGCGTGCCCACACACACACACACACACAGATCAGGACTGCCAGACCATAAGGCCAACTCCCGCTCAGCTTTCTCAGTATACTACCCGAAACCTGAACTCTCATTGCAAGGGCCCCCCCAAATCTTCATGTCTACAACTCTACCCATAAACACATGCATGCACAGACAAACACTCCTCCAGAGACTTTATATGTTTAAAAAGTCCACAGATCTACATTGCCTCCTCTCTGGACCTGAGCAGGGCAGTTTATTCAGAGAAATCAATAGGAAAGAGCATTTGCAAATATTTATATAAGCCCTGTGCGTTTCAGCATTAAGTAATTAAAAACTAAAACTCCGGGAGGGGGAAGAGAGGAGACACACAGACAGAGGAAGGCTGCTGGCCTAAGAGTGGGTTTTCCTGCCCACACTTCATCTCCCCAAACCACAGTCCTTTCAAAACTGACTTCGTGTACACTTTTTATGAAATCCTGTTCGTGCACCATTTGCTCGACTATTTTAAAATCATCTCCAAATATGGATTCACCTACCACCAAGCTTTCAAGCCTGACTATAAGCGTCTGTATTCTCTCATTCTCTCTCTCTCTCCCTCCATCTCTCTCTCTCTCTATACACACACACGCAGCAATCCCTACTTTTGACATTGCTTCAATCCGGGGTAGTACTCTCTCGTATTCGTCTCTCTAAATTACTTGCACCAGTTAAAGATATCAAACATTAGAAGATTTGGAGAGTCCCGGAAGTGGTAATTCAATAAGCAAATTCCCATCCCTAACCCCCCCAATACTTTCTACTTCTTTCGACCTATAGGATACCTACACGTTGGGGGTTCAATACCTGAAACCCCCACATATAAACAGATTTGCCGAAAAAAAAAAAAATGTACAGTAAAATGGAGTTTTTTAACGGGCCACTTAAAGAACAGACTTCCCCTATATTGTTGTGGAAGGATGGGCAGTAATATCTGCTTGTACTGCCTCTAAATCTGCTCTCAGAAGCCGAGCAAGGCACTGGAGCACCCACGCTGCAGATATTGTAGAAATTTACAGTAAATGTAGGTACACGATTGCAGCACGCTGCCCTATCGATTATGCAGATTGTGATCAATCTTCTCCCCTCTCCCAGTTTCCAAGCCTATCTCCGAAGACCTCCAAATAAGTTGGTCTGTAACTGGCCATTCTCCCAAAGTAGGGAGGAAAAAAGTAATTTTTTTAAAAAACACAATAAATCCTCAAGTGTTCCCAGTGAAAGGATCTGGGTCTCTTTTTAATTCCAAAGTGAATTTATGTTCTGTAATTTGCATTACAGCCGAGCGATCACCGTATGTCATGTTCTTTAAAGGTACTTAACAAACCCCCTTTTAAAAGTCTGGAGAAATGGAGGCCAAGAAAAGGTAGTCAGCCTCCTTCTCCCATATAGTCCTTAGATCAAGTTTCAATAATTGAGACCAATAAAAATTGTCATATTTACTCTACTTCAAAGCAACAAGGGGTAGAAGAGTGGGTGATTTTTGAAAGCACTTGTAATCAAAGAATTGGCCACAGTCGAAGGAATTGTACAACATTTTCAAAAGTCAGATTCTAAGCAACAGATTAATTTGCAAAGTAAAATGTATTTTTAAATTTTAATAGCTCCACAGAGCCTGAGTCCTGAATCCATACACAATTTAAACACACTGCATAAAATACACTTAGACCTAGTCCCCAAAAGATATGCAAAAAGATGTACAGCGACGTACATGAAAATTAATAAAGCAAAATTCAGGAACACGGGTTCCGCATCTAATGGGAAAAATAACATAGAAAAGAAGAGTTGAGCAGGACGAGGGGCGAGAGTGGGGAACGGAACGTAAACAATCCCAGGTTCTCGAGAGAGAGAAAAAAAAAAGAGAGAGAAAGAAAAAGAAGAGAGAAAGAAAAGGAATCCTCCTATGCGTCTCCACTCAGCTGGCCGGAGAGAGGCCGGCCGGGCTCGGGCTCGGCGTGGCCGGCGGCGCAGCCCCGAGCCCCCGGGAGCCCCTAGTGTCCAGGGCAGAGTCCCCTCCGGACGCTCGCGGCGCTGCCAGCGGGGCAGGGCGGACAGCGCGCAGGTAGAGGGTCGGGCGGCCGCCGCGCCCCCTCGCCCCCTCTCGGACCCGGCGCCCACGTCCCCGGCAGCCGGAGCCCTGGCGGGGAAGGCGCCCGGCCGGCCGGCGGCGGCGGCGGCGAGAGCGGCGGCCTCGGCGACTGCTCCCGGCCGGGTGCGCGCCCCGCGCGGCGGCTCAGCCCGGGGCCCCAGCGCCTCTCGGGGTGGGGCAAAGTTGGGGGCCGGGGGCGGCGGGGGCGGGGGCGCTCGGCAACCGCGGACCCCCCCCCCCCGCCGGCCGCCGCCTTTGTCTCGGCGCCCGGACCCCGGCCGCCCTCCCGCCCTCGGCCCCGCGCCCCGGCCGGCCCTGCCCGGCGGCGCCTCCAAACTCGCGGCGCGGGCCTCGCCCCGGGCGCCTCCACCCTCCCGGGGGTCGCCGGCGGCCGGCGGCGGCGGCGCGGGGGCCGGGGAGGAGGGGGCGGCCCGGGCTCGGCGGCGGCGGCGGCGGCGGCGGCGGCGGGAGGAGGAGGAAGAAGAAGAGAAAGAGAAAGTTTGGCGCAGGGGGAAGGAGAGCGGGACGCAGAGCGAGCAGGGCGCGGGCGCGGGGAGCGCGGGCGGCGGCGGCCGGGCGCGGGAGCCGGGAGGGGGCAGGACGAGCCCCATGCAAAGCAGCCCGGGCGCCCCGAGGAGCCCCGCGTCCGGGCGGTGTCGGCGGGAGGAGGAGGAGGAGCAGGCGGCGGCGGCGGCGGCGGCGGCGGCGGGAAAAAAAAAAAAAAAAAAAGAGGGAAAAGTTGCCACTTACGCGGTTGCTTCTCCGGCGGCGGCGGCTGCAGCGGCGCTGCTGGCGGCAGCGGCGGCGGCGGGAGCTGGCGGCGCTTTTAATCCCGAAAAGAGGCGCTCGGGCCGCGGAGCCCATCAAGGCAGCAGCGGCGGCTGGCGGGGGTCGGCGGCGGCGGAGGACGCGCTGCTGGCGGCGGCGGCGGCGGCGGCGGAGCTGGAGCGCGCTCGGCGGAGCCCGGGGCGGGAGGCGGCCGCAGCCGGGGAGCCGGAGCCGCCGCCGCCGCTGCCGCCGAGCAGCATGGTTGGCGGGGAGTTTACAGCCCCCGGAGCGGGCAGGGGCCACGGAGGAGAAGCGGCGGCGGCGGCGGCAGCGGCTCTAGGCTGTAATTGGGATGCAAAGCAGGCGGCGGCGGCGGCGGCTGCGGCCGGGAGGAGGAGGAGGAGGAGGCGGCGGCGGCGGCGGCTGCAGCGGTCGGAGGGGACGCGCTGGAAGTGGGAGCTGATGAGTGAAAAGAAAAAAAAGTCTTTGGATCTTTATTCTGCTAATTAGTTTCCTGCAAAAAATGGCTGTGATTAATTCAGTGCGCATGTGCTTCATTACCCAGGCACGACGGGAAGGGCTAATTAGCCACCTTCTGGATCAATAAGATTCAGCAAAAAAGAAAAGGGGGAGGTGGAGGGAGGCAGAGGGGAGGAAGGGAGGAAAAAAAAAAAAAAAACCAGGGGAAAGTGATGAACAGGGCGAGGAGAGCAGGAAGAGAGGATGGGAGAAGAGCCCAGGAAGAGGGAGAGAGGCACCAAAAGTTTATGCATGTATTAAAAACACACACACAGGACACACACACACACACACACACTCGGAGAAGTGAAATGCAGAGAAGCAACAATAGGAACCTGGCTAAGACTTTTTTTTTTTTTTAAGATTTTTTTCCTCCTTTTTTTTCTTTCTCTTTTCTTTCTTGTTTTCCTTTTTCCCTTTTTCTTTCTTTCTTTTCTTTCTTTTTTTTCTTTTTGGCCAAGGCAGCAATGTTTAAATTAAGTAGGAAGAGAGCATCTTCAAAGAGAGGGCTGGGGGGGGGGGGGGAGGCAATAATGGAATGGGACAGCTTAAAGCAAAGATTTAAGTGAAAGAGCCGAGAAGCAGCAGAGACTTAGAATAGAGACCACTTTAAATTGCAAATCTGAGGTTTCTTTTAAAAGGAGGAAAATTACCTCCCCTCAAATCGGAGAACAAATAAAATATGGAGGAAACTTTAACACGTACCATCGACTAGACAAAAATATATATAATAGGTTAATTTTGTCTTCTGAAATAAGACGAAATCAATCTTCTCTGGTTCTTTAGGGGGCGAGGGGGAGTGATGATTAGAAAAAAATAAAAGGGAAAGTGAATCAGAATTGAAAAGGGGGGTCACTCAAAGACAAGAAAAGGAAAAGTTGCACTTGGAAACAAGTCCAACTTTCTACCTTTCTGGACTTAAAAGTAAAATCAGTTTTCTCGTGTAAAACCTGGAAAGCAGATGTTTTCAAAACACAGGAAGCTATTTTGCCATCAAAAGCAGGGATGTAATAAAGGCAGTGAAAAATAATTTCAGACTAAATTCGTAAGGAAGAAAGCCAATATATTTAAAGAGCGAGGAAAGGTCTAGAGTGGAGAAAAGGGGGAAATTACATACCCCTTCCCTAATGCCAAAAAAAAAAAAAAAAAAAAGTCTTACAGCTACCTCCAAGAGTTTGGAGCAGTCTGGAAGCCAAAGGGCTTGAAATGAGAGGATGGGTTTCAGATAAAGACTAGGAGCAGTACATCCCTCCAGAGCCCAAAGGAGATCCCTGGAATCAAAGGCAGCAGCCAGGGACCCTGCTACTGTACCGATTCCCAGTACATCAAAGCCATCACTTAGGCGGGTGTACGGTACCTCCAAAAAGCAAGCAAACAAACGCAGGGAGAACAGAGCCTCTCTCCCTCTCCTCTCTCTCTCTCTTTCTCTCTCTCTCTTCTCCTCCCCTCCTTTCAAATCCTAGCTTTAGCTTTACTGCTACTGCAGGTTTTTTTTTTTTTTTTTAATGACAAGAGTGTGTATGTAAGTTCTAAATATGAACTAGTTACCCTTGAAATCACAATATCTTGGAATAAAATAAAATGCAATTTGCACTTCAGGTGATCTGCAAACAGATGTGGCAACCACATTTATGTTTTTGAAGGCATTTTTGGTGCGCCCTGTAACATCAGGTAGAGAGAGCGCGTGCACTAAAACTTATTTTTCCTAGAGGAAAAAAAAAAAATTTTTTTTTTTTTGCCTCAGCCTAAATGGCTTATTTATTTTAGGAGAAATTTGGACATTCATCGTGAAATCTGTTTGATCAGAAAGGAATCCTTCATTTTGAGAGATTTTTCCAATGCTCTTAAGAGCGTGCAGCTTCTTAGTCAAGACTAGGGGGAGAAAACCGCTTTAGGATTTTGCAGGGTTACCTCATCTAATCCTTCTGAGTTCACTCTGGGAATAATGCTGTTTTATTTAGGGGGGGGGGAAGAAAAGAAAATACATTTAGAAAAATCGGGGGGTTTCCTCTCTATGAGCCAAATCTGGATCGCCATTCAAACTTTTCCTGGCTGCTTTTCCATGCGGGACAGTTGATCAATAAAGCCAAGTCCAGCCTAGCTTGCTACAGGTTTCACCAGTCAGTGCTTGTAAAACCTTTGTCATTTTCTAAAAATAAAAAAGCTAAAAGTTATTGTAGAAGAAGGGGCTTTTTTTTTTTTTTTTTTGTCCCCTGCACAATGTGTCTTTTGTGAGGTTAATGCCATTCTGGGCTCTCGATAGCCCTGGACAATGGGAACTCTCCAGGAGCCTGCAGAGACTCTGGCTTTTTTCTTTCTTGATTTTTTTTTTTTTTTTTTAAGGAAAGGATGAAACATTCCTACAGTCCAAACACAACTTCTACTTTGATTAAATAAATATTTATCTTTATTGTAGCCATTGTATATTTTTACCTTCAGTTTGTCCAGTTTCTGATTATTATTTTAAAATTTTCATTGGCAACAGTTAATCTTTTTTTTTTTTTTCCCTTTCAGTCCCAAGTGCAGGTCAGTGTAAAATGTAGCTGACTGAAGGAAGACTGGTAAATTCTGAATTTTTCCATAACACGTCAGGTAAGGAAAATTGTTCAGACCCTCAGGAGTGTGTTTGCTTCCTGTTTATCTGTCTTCACAAATCTGCATAAATCTGTTTATTGTTTAAGGTGTAGTAGAATTAAATTTCTCCTTGTAGATCTTGAGAACTCACTGAAATGCTATGTGCTTAATTTCTTTTAAAAATGTGGACAGTACTAGAAGCGAAGTTGTAGCTTGTCTCTTACACAGAATGGTGCGGAGGAAGTCAGTATCTCTCCTGGTGCAGGCTATTTGGGGGAAATTCTGGATATAAATGTATTTCATGTTGCAATATAGAAAAATGTCAGCTTAATCTGGTAAATACTTATGCTAATTTCACTGAGTGAATTGTTATAAGGAGGAGAGGTACCAAGCTTGTATGATTGAATTATGCTTAGGCGATAATCCAGCATCTATATGGATTATTTTATGTACAAAATAAAAAAGAAAACAAAAACAAAGCCCAAGAAATTCAAAATCTAAATCCTTCATTCAGTTCACAAGAGGGTAGAAAATTTTAGACCAATGTGTTTTGAAGATATGTACAGTAGGGGCAGAAAGTGGAATGTAGGCTAAATATTGCATTGATGTGTATCTCTCTCTGCCTCCTGCTCAAAGGAATGGATACATACATATATAAACACAAGGATATATGCGTAACTGGATACATATACATCTGAATGACTTTGGATGTCTTTACGTGTGTGTGTGAATCCGTATGTGCACACAAATATACAAGGCGTACCTAAATGCAGGTACAGTACAGAGCTCTGTGTTTTCTCTCTTCTCTCTCTCTCCCTCTCTCTCTCTCTCTCTCTCTCTTTCTCTCTCTCTCTCTCTCTCTCTCGCTGGGGCTTTTTTGTTTCCAAATCTGTTTGAAGTTACTTTTTTGCAAATATAACATGGAAGTGTTGGTTTAATGATGAAGATGTGGATGTTGAATTGGAGTAAGAACCTGCTCCCCTGCGATTCTCAGAATCTGGGGTTGCAATGTGAGCAGCTATTATTTGGTCCAAGGTGCGCTGGGCCAGCCTTAAGGGGAAGGGGAGGAGAAGAGGGTCTTAGGAGATCTTACTTCCAAAGAGCCTAGCTCCTAGGCCCTGGGTTTTCTTCCTTCTGGGGGCTGGGGGGGGGGGGACACAAAAACAAAAAAGGGAAGAGAAAGAAAAAAGGAAACCCCGTGTGGAGCCTGGGGTGGTTGAAAGGACGCCTCTCGGTACAACTCTAGAGCTGGATCCGAGAGAAGGGTGGCGGGGTGAAGAATTGCGGATCCCCTTTTAAATGTGTATTGTTATTCTGAGCCCATTGTATGTACGTGTCGCTGCCCTTTCATTTGCCAAGACAACGTATGGATTCCATAAATGCAGACATGCCGGAGCGCATCTGTCTGGCTGGTTAACACGATCCAAACATCCCTCTTCGTTCCGCTAACTCCGGCTCTTCCTCGGGCTCCCCCGCAGCGCGCCCGGCTGCCCGGCCCGCGCCCCAGGCTCGCAGCGCCCCGCAGGCTCGCCCTTCTGTGGTCTCCTCCTGGGGACCCGGGTGCCGCTCCGAGGAGGCCGCCCGCTCGTGGCGCCGGGGTCAGAGGCGCCGCTGCCGCCGGCCCCTGGGCGCGCGCGCGGGGACGAAAGGGTTAAGCTGTCCGAGCCCGGGGAAGCGGCTGCGCTCATCCTGGAGTGAGGTTCAGTCACCAGCAGCTGTGATTTAGGGGTCAAGTCCTAGATCACCTTTCTCCTGCCTCTGGAAATGGTAGAAGATGAGGTGGGGAGGGAGAAACTGGAGAGAGAGGCAGCCAGGCGCGGCACTTGGCGCTCCATCCATCCGTTCCCTCCCCCACCCCCCCAGTCCACCTCCTGACCCCCAGGCAAATCGAACAGTTCCCCTTTCTCCTTGGGGTACGGGTGAGGTTATTCTGAACGCCCAGAATTGCTCCATCCGCAGCTCTATCCTACGGTTAAACCGCTGTGCCCCGAGCCTCAATCACAAAGTTTGCTCTTAATGCGCCAGAGGACGAGCAGCTGGGGCTGGGTAAAAATTTGCGAAAAATAGGGGTGCCCTCGACAGGATGGGGGAATTTAGATGTCAGTGCCAGCTCCTCACACTCTGGTCATGCTCCTCACAGTCCTGAGCGGGTGTACACAGTGGTGTCCATTGCATGCAGCTTTTTGCTTTGTGCCCACGTTTTTCGGTCAAAAGCGCCCTCTCCCCACGCCCCCCACCTACAACCCAGGCAGCCTGGAGAATACTTTTGTCAAAATATTTTTCACGCCTGAAAGATAACCAAAAACCAAATTCAGATTTGTTTCTGAGGCGGTTCACTGGAAAAGAGCAAAGCGCCTGGAGTCCTCTTTTGTGTTGGCGCTGTGCGCCCGCACCAGGTTGTAGGGCTCAGTGCCCAGGTGATGCTCTGAAGACTGTAGGGGCCCCTGCATGGTGCCCACAAAGGGGCTGCCATTGAGAAAGAGCTTCCCGAATTCACCTCCCCACAAGGCTGCACTTTAGAACAGAGACAGCTCTTTTGGAAAGTTACTCCAAGAAAAAGGAGTTTTTGGTGAGGTAAGAACTGGCTCTAAATGACAGAGAGAAAGGGGAACTAGATCCCTGGGGCACAGGAGACAGGTGGGGGGTGCTGAGGGAGACAGGGAATGGAGAAGGTCCATGTACAAGGCGTGTAGGGCTCAGCCCAGGGAGACTTTAGGATGCGTTCCCCAGACGCTCCTTCCAGCAGCCAGAGTGAGGGCGAATCACCCTGATTTCAGCTTCTGCTTACAGGGCCAAAAGCGGACCAGCTGGTCCAGAAGGCAGCTGAGGTCTGTCTTCCGAGCCCTGCCGCCCCCTAACCCCACCAGAGCCTCCAAACCGCGCAAATCAAGCCAAATTGGCCGCTCGAATCTAGAGAGGTTTCATCCCTGGGGCAAGGGGGAGGGAACAAGACTTTTTTTTTTTTTTTCCCTTTTGAACTCCCAATTCAAAAGAGACCACGACCTACTCTTCAGTGCCATCCCAGTGCAAGGACTGTGGGTATGTCTCATTCTTTCACCACCACCCCCCCTTCTCAGAAGTAAAACCTTTAAAGAATTAGCTCCAAACTTGGAGCGCCTGGGTCCTTGAAAGGGTTCCAAATGATAAAGCTTGCCCTTCGTTTCAAACACGTGGCGCACTGTGAAAATGCGGGGCAATTAGTCAGTTCCAGGGTCTGAGCCAGATGCCCAGGTTCCTCCGCTCCTTCGCGGTGGAAATCTGAAATCCAATCTTGGGGCAGGAGGCGCCTTGGAGCTGGTGGCTCTTCTGGGCTCCGCGCCGCCCTGCACCACGGACAAGCGCTGGGCTTCCTTTGGTGACCTGGTACCAGAAGTTTGCGCTAAATCTAAAGCCCAGGGCGGGCGGAGAAGAGCCGGGACTAACCTCAACTCATGGCAACAAAGTTAACAACTTGAGGGCAAGAGACCCTGGGGTCCGGCTGGTTCGCGCAGGGATTTCCAAGGGCTGAACTTGAGGGGAACGATCGACTTCCGAACTTGCCAGCCAGAGGCAGAAAAAGGGGATCCCTTAGAGGCACGGGCGGTGGGGCTGCGAGCGGGCAACTGAGACCTGGTGCCCGTTTCCCCAGAGCCCGCCAGGGCCGGCTGGGGAGCCCGTGGGTGCCCGCGGTAGCACGTGCGCTGTTGACACGCAGCCACGCGGGCGGGCGCCGGTGGAGGGGTGCGCGGCTGAGCGGTCCCCGGGCGCCCGCATTCCTTATTTAACAGCCAGGGAATTGAATGCCTTATACCCCCCCCTTTTTTATATTTTTCTTCTTTTTGGCTGAGAAATGTAAAAAGGGACCTATATCGTGTATATATGCTGAAGAAACATGTGCATTTTATTCCTTGAGAAACACCTAGCGCCATAATATTTCTGATTTAAGGGGCGAGGGAAATCTTTGAAGTGAAGGAAATCAGTGGGGGACGAACTATCTTTCCCTGATTTTTTGTGCTACTCCTCAAAGCCAGTAATGGGATTTAAAATGAGAGATTCCCAGTCCCCAGCCTCCCTCCCACTCCATTTCGCTCTCTTCGCCCCAGAAAACATCTGCGGTAACCAAGTGCACGTCTAAGGGGCTGGTTTAAAGAGAAACAAGGTTTGGGGCGTGCGTCAACTTCCTCTTTTCTTTTTCAAATGAAGCTGGGGAAAAAAAAAATTCAAAAAAAAAAAATTCCAAGGACAATTTAAGCACCAAACGACATCGAACAGATATTTTTTCCAAAGCAGAAATTTTCTAATTCGTTTGTTTCCCGTTCTTAGAAATAGAGAAACAGGCAAACCCGATCTTCCTGCACGAGGATGGCACGAAATCTGGGGCCAGCGTCTGGCTAAGGCCGGCGGGCGGGCGCAGGGTGCGGCCCGCAGGCTCCGAGGAGCCGGGTGCGCAGCAGGCCCAGGGCGTGTTGGGCTGGGGCGCCCAGGAGCTGCGCTCCCCGCCGGGTGTCCTGGGCACCCGGACTCCACTAAGGCAGCGAGCAGGACAGTGGCCCCCTGTGGGCACGGCTCACCCCCCCCCCCCTGTTTAATTCCGGGGCGCAGCAGGGCAGCAGGGACAATCGACGCCAGTTTTCTTCGCCCAGGCACAGGGCGTGCCCTTTTCGCGGCTGCTCTCCTGCCCCCAGGGCTGGGCGTTTTTAAGACCAGGCGCTGTTCCCTCTTCCCCCAAGATCCATAACCTCAGGGATCCGGCTGTTTCCCGAGACACTGACCACAGTTTATTGAGCCAGGGCGCGAGTCCCTAATACCTGGCACACCCAGCCCCACGGCAGGAAACCTTTACTGTCCTGCCGGCTCGGGGCTCCCTGGAGGAGCCCTTGGCGAGGCCAGCTCGGGAACTAAAGCCCGCGCAGAGCCGCTGCCCCGGGACCCGGGCGCCCCTCACAGGTGCGCGCAAGGCACGGCCGGTGGCTCCTCGGCCCCGCGTGGAAATGGCCCCTGGCGGAGGAATTTTATCACCCGCTGCGCCCTTGCCGGGCGCCCCCCAAGGAAAACCGCCAGGACCCGGGCCTGGCTCCAGCAGCCGCTTGGGAAGATTGGGCGACGCCGCGGGCGCACCTTGCGTCGGCCCAGGCCCCGCGGCTGCCTCTCGCTCACTGTTCACTCTCCACCCCGCGCACTCGGGGTTCGATTCCCTCTCCACCGCCCTCACCGGGTTCCCAGTTTCTTCGGGACACAGGTGCTCCGACCTCGCCCTGCGGGTCATCAAGGCGGGGGCGCATTTTGGACCAGTAGGGGCACTTGGGGGCCCTGAACCCAACTGCGAGAGGACACGGGGCGGGGTTCTCAGGCGCCGCTCTGGGACCAGAGGGCGGTTCTGTACCCAGGCAGCCCCCAGAGAGCTGGGAGTGGAGAAGCCCCCCCCCCGGGCTCCTGCTCCCCTTTGAGGCCCCCGAGAACCGGACTCCCCAAGGAGGAAGGAGTGGGTGTGTAAGGTCAGAGAGGGGCCCACTCCACGAGTGCCTGCGTCTCTGTGTTTGGGTCTGCACGGTGCTCTCCCTCTCATTTTGTCTGGGTGCTAAAAGGAAAGCAGGCAGATTTGTGCCGACCCCTCTCCCTGCAGTCTGGGAACGCGGCGGCAGGAAGAACTGCTCATAACGACACTTAAGCCCCGACACTTGAATGCTAAAGGTTAAACTTACAGTCTTCAGGGAAGGGCGTCCTGCCAACTGGAACAATGGTGCGGGATGCCACCAGCTCTCCTCAGCCCTATCCGCCCCCCCCCCCCCCAAAGGTACAGCCAAGTTAACCCGGCTTTTGACAGCTGTACACTTCAGGGAGAGGTGCCCATGGGCACTGGCTCTTCCCACCTCCACAATTTTGCTTGCGGTTTGCCCTTGGGATCCTTGACTTGTGGGTTCCAACTAGCTCATGCTGTGGAGATGGAGGGAACCCTCCTTGGCAACGAAGATGTAAGGTTCACACAGGTGGACGCTCTGGGAGAAATCACACTCAGCCCATGTCCCTTTGCTCCGGGTACCTGGTGGCCCCTGCAACTTGGTGCAGGCGAAACCAAGACTAGTACATTGAACTTAGTGTCGGGAACAGAGGGGCTGCCAGGAAACCCTGACTGTTACAGGGGCAAGTGGGGTCCATATTTTCAGGCAGGGAAGGTTCCCCAAAAGGAACAGCCATGGAGGTTCTCTATCCCAGGGACTCGGTGGCTAGGCACCTGGGACCCCTCTTCCTTCTCTCTCTTAACTCTACCTCCCCAATGATAGTGAGATTCAATTCAGCATCCTTAAAAAAGGCATTCCTGCAGGAGACTGGTGCTACACAGTAAAGCAGGTGGGGGTTAGCTCTTAGAAGTTGGCCATACTGGCCCTTTCCCCTCCTCCCTCCCTCCTACATTTGTTGAGCACCTACTATGTGTTAGTTCCCTGGCACCTGCATGTAATTTGCATGTAATTGCATTTATGTCTACCAGTAGCTTTGGAAAACTAGTATTATTGGTCCCATGTCAGACTCAGAGATTAAGATCACGTAGCTATGGAGTAGTAGCTAGGCTTGAATTCGAACCCAGGTCCACCTGGCTTTAAAGCTATTTCTATTACATTGTCTGCCTCTTCTCAAGGTCAGGAGAACCAAGGACCCACGGGAAAATAGAAGAGAGAGACGCTGCACAGGTGGGCTGAGGAGAGGGAAAGAACAGTGTTCTGGGAAGGGTGCTCTGCTTTTGCTATGGACTCGGGGCTAAGAAACAGGTTGCTGAAAGTCGTGGTGAATGTTCTCTAAAGGCCAACAGGCAGAAGTGACAGTAAAATACAACAACATGAACAAGCCCCCGAGATGAGAGCAACATACTAACCCCTGAAACAGTTACCCAGTGTACCCCTGGATTTGCAGGCCTGCACTTGGCTACACCAGGGGAAGTTCACACCAGATCTTTTTGTTTTGTTTTCCTTTGTAAGTTTTCTTACTGTCTGAAGCTCATATAAGTTCCCAACTTCTGTGAGTCAGCAGGGCTGACAGGAAGAGATGATCAGATGACCAATTACTCACGAACCAATATGAGAAAACCCAGAAAACTGGGGACATCCGAAGGTTTGGAGGGTCTCCTGGCCACGGGGGGGCAGGAAGGGTATCTGTGGCAGCAGCTGCAGTCCCCTCAGAAGAAAAATGCCTGCTTTGTCCATATGGAGGCTTGACCTTGGGCGAGTCTCCCACCAGCTCTGGCCTCCGCACGCGCCACCAGGCCCTGAAGCACTCCTCTGGAGGGAAGGGGGTCTGCAGCCAGGGGATGTGGTGGTCAGGTCAGTGACGCGGGTTAATGTCTCTTTGTTGTTTAGCTGGGGCTGAAGAAGAGCGCGTGTGCAACTGGGCAGGGCTGGCCAGACCCGCACAGAGGGGCTGCTAAAAGCCTTGTTAAGGAAGTACTCCTGACCGGGCAATCCAATTATGTAATGCAGCAAAAATAACTCTGGGCTGGGAGTCTTGTCACAGTGACGTATTTTGTTAATGGAGAGGGTATCAAATATCTATCTTTCAACCCCCGGGCTAAAAGGACACTCGTGGCCCTGATGGACTCGCCCTCTCCCCACCAAATAAGGGGAGGTGGGGGTGAGGGGGGAATGAGCGAGGATGCACAATTTTTTTTCTCCCTTCCTTTTTCCCCCAGGTGCAACTAAATCCCACTGTTGAAGTTAGCTGTGTTCTGGCAGCTCCGCACATGAATCCACGTACAGAGCCACACAGACTCAAGTCAGCCTTGCAGTGGTCCCTGCTATAAATCCGTCAAGGAAGGTTGAGGGGAGGGAGAGGGAGACACTAGAAGAAAAAGTGAAGGGTTTTCTGTTTTGATTGTTGATGGAGCAGGGTGGGGGCCAGTTCTCTTGTTATTTCTATCTAGACTGGACTAGCTCTCCCACTGTAATGACCCGCTGGTGCCTGTTTGCCCAGGACTGTCCTAGATTGAAAACTGCACCCCAGGAACCCCCTCAGACCCCGGAAAACTAAGACAGCCAGTCACTCTCCCTCCTACAAGATTTGGCCAAATTTCCACAAGGACATAGAAAATCATGACCAAAATAGAGCAGATCCTTTTAATTCAAAATTATTCAAAGAATGACCTAAATGGGCTATTTCATCACAGGCCCTGTTTCCTGGAATTTGAAGGAAGAGCCGTATACTTTCCCCCCACCATTTCGCACTCTAGAGCTTTCCAGGTGGAAAAATTACCTGTCCCATCCACTTTGCTTTTCTGTTCGCAAACTTCCCAGACAATGCCTTGGCGGTTCTAAAATGCTGTGCGCCCCTGCCATGTTTTGGTTGGGGACTGTTTTATATCTTTTTTTTTTTTTTTAAACCCTCTGCTTGAAAGTCATAGGAACTTGTCTTTTTCCCCAACCTAATCTCTTTCACGAGGTCTCGCTTCCTCCCTGTGGCATCCCGGTCACACACTGCGCTGTATCAAACTCCTTTAATATATTCTCCTTGAGTCTGTTAGCATTTCTCTCTTCCCTAATGTTGATAATCACAGCATCTGATCCTTTCCTTCTACACGGCAGCCTTCTAATCCATCCTTAATCTAGACCCCCGTGACCCCCCCCCCCTGCCCGAGGAGACCGACGATGATAAACCATCCCTTGCCCCGGACACTCAGAGCGCCCCAGCTTCGCTCCACGTGCATCCCCAGCTCCCTTCTTTTTAAAAAATCAAAATGTCTCTTAACTCCTTGAGCTAAGTATAAAAGCAAATAGCGCTCTCCCTCCCTGAGTCACAGTCCCCGGGGCTCGTGAAGATGCAGCCCCCCCCCGCCGAGGGGCCACCTGGTCGCCCCCGGCCGCCGGCTCGCCCGGGGCGCAGCGGCGAGGAAAGGGTGCGCGCCCGGCCCGGCCGCCCTCCCCCTGCCGGCGCTGCCTTTATGGAGTCTATTTCCAGTCTGTTTACCTGGAAAGGGCCACGTGACCGATCCAGAAGGAAATGCTGACATCATTGTCTCTCTCTCACACTTCTGCGGCCTCCCCGCCTCCCGCCCTCCCCGCGCGGGCCGCGTTCCCGCAGCATCCCCGCCGCCTCGCCAGCGCCGCGCCCCTCCCCCACGCTCACGCCTTCTCCCCCTTATTTCTCTGTCTGTCTCCTGTCACACTTTCCTTTGTTTTCTTTTCCCTGGTAGGCTGTCTCATAGATGGTCTTGGACACACACGCACACACACACACTCACACTCACACACACTTCTGGCCCCCGCTTTTCCTACAAGCCTTTCTTCCTCTTTCTGCATCAGGTCTGTGGCCACTGAGTCTCCACTCTGCTTTTAAAATGCACTTCCTCTTTCTCTACAGATTCGAGCTTTCTAAATTTTTTTTTTTTTTTTTTTAAAGAAAATATATAAATGGCAGTCCTAGAAAACCTTCCAGGCCAAGGGTGGGGGCGGGGGGAGGGCAGAGCAAAGCTGCTCCTTCCAGCCACTCAATTTCCTGCTCCAGTGGGCTTAAAGATTTAGGTGTTGGGGGTTTGGTCAAACATGCCTCCTTTATTTATTTATTTCCAGCCTTTTCTCTCCCCGCTTCCCGCCCACGTTTCCATCGCTGCTCTGCCCTCTCTCCCCCAGAGCCAGATCAGAGGCCCCAGCAGCCCTTGGCCTTGTGCGCCAGGCAGCGTGTGCAACCGGGGGGCTCCTGGGCTTTTCACTGCCGCCTGCTGCTGCTCCTCAATCTGTTCGGGGGGCCCAGGAGGCTTCTCAGCATCCTTCCCGCCAGGGACACCGGGAGCCGGGGAGACCCCCAGGCGGAGAGGACCGGCAGCGGGCAGTGCAGGTGCCTCCGGCCTGTTCCAAGCACTATTTATACACAGATCTATGGGACCGGGCTCTGGGGCTCGGCTGCTCGGGGAAAGCTTTCTTGGTGCACGTGGGCGCAGAGCCAAAGCATGCAGTTTGGAGGAAATGTTTAATAAAGCCATGGGAGCCCCCAAACTGTTTGTTTATTCTTACAGAAAGGTGGAGATACGATGTCCCTGGAATCTGCCTCAAAAGCGGACCACAAGGTAGTCAGGCCAGGGGGTGAAACAATGGGGGGGGGGGAATCAAAGGGAATGAATGACTTGCTTGGGCCAAGGGGCAGAAGGTGCACTCCCACCCTTTCTCCCACCTCCCACCCCGGGGTCTGTCATATCCTGGGGTCCCACACACCTTTTAGTTTGGGGTGGGGCCACCAGGTGGAAGGACATATGGGAAGATCATGCAAGAATGAGGCCCTTAAGTAATCGTGACTTAGGTGTGAACTCAGAATCCCCAACGTGCGTTTAGGTGGGACTCTACCAGGACGGCATAAGCATTTCATATTTACCACTGAGTTACACAGAAAGTCAGAGATACGGCATCCTGTTGGAAGGCCTTAGAAAAATCTAGAGATGAGACCATCTACATTAAAATAGTACTGCTCTTCAGTGTTCAGATGTTTTCCTATGTCTTGAGAAACATTTCCAGCTCTGTGCCTGTTCAAATGGCCCTGGCAGCCAGTAAGGAAGAACTCAGATATGAGGTTACCTTCTGGAGACCTTTCCACAGATCAGTATACAAAGTTGGCAGGGGGGGGGTCTGTCTGGTTGAGGAGGTCCAGTTATAGATATGTCTCTTCAGGCATGTGAGGATCGTAATCCTCTTCAGACATGCTGATTCCAGGACTTTCTACAAGCTTTTTAAATATTTTGTACAAGTTCTAATTTTAAACTTCCAAATGTCATAGGCCAAGGACTCACTCTTTTGAGTTGTCAATTAGGTAGATAGCTCTGCTGGTCAATTAAATGAGTTTTGTGGCTTTAGAACCCAAATAAAGTGGTGTTGAGAGTTTCAGTGTTGCTCTTATCATCTCCATGAATATTTATGGGGCCCTGGCTGAATTAAAGTACAAACGAATGAGGTGGAATATAGATTCTGAACTTCCTGGCTGTGGGTTAGAGATGCCTCTGCTACGGATTCGACACTATCCAGTTATTATCAATGTTTATCAAACTAAATCCCAGGGTGCTGGAGGGAGGTGATAGAGGGTGTTGGGGCTGATGCAAAAAAACACAGCTGGGTTCTAGGTCTTTTAATATAGTGCCTTTCAACTTGGGAGGGATCTGCGAGAGGGTATTTGGGGAGCTCTTTTCCCATCCTTGAATCTAGCTCAGGCTCACCTCCTCCTGTGGACCCTGTCCCAGGCCCAGTGTTGGGGTTGACATCACCCTGCTTCTCAGATTCAGCTCTCCAGGCAGATTTCCTGGATTAGTTTATAACTATCCAGACACCAAAATAACATCAGTAAGATCCCTTAGTTTCACTACTCAATGCCTGTGCTGATGTGGAAATGCGCATGCATTTATGAATAGATTTGTATTCATGTTACGAGTGACCCCACCTGCTTCCCCATCTTGCACCATATGGAGTACACACCGTGTACATCTCCCTGAATGCCCACAGTGCTAATTGGCACTCAGTGGTGTGCCTACGGTGAAGAGCAGGCTAATGATAATGTTGATGATTATGATGATGACAATGATGACGGCGCTGGATTGCTAATAATGATTCCAGGATGAGAAGAGCTCTGGGCACAGAGACGTGCTTAACAAGGGACGGACTGACGGACTGGCGGACTGAATGAATGAATAAATAAAGTTTACGTCCTCTACTGAGTATTTTTCAGAGATCTGGTTCTTTACTTTTTTAAAAAATTACTTTTTCAAAGAAACTGTCTCCACAAGCTTGTGGGCTGGGCTGCAATGGTGTAGTAATAGTGCAAGGGGGATTGACAATCACTTTCCATCATCGGTGTATTTAAAAATACATGATTCAGTTTCCTAGCACTTCTCTCGCTCAAGGCAAATGAGAAGAGAAAGGCCTTTGTAGGTACCTAGAGCATAGAGCCTCCTTCCTAATCTGCTCGGGGCGGGGCATCAGAGAGGTGACACTGGTAGCTCAGGACAAACATGCCTCACAGTCAAGGCATGAAGGCCTGCCAGCCGGAGATGGAAGCACCTCGCAGTGATACACAATATATAAATCAATAAAGAGACTAAAAACATATAGAAAAGTAAATAAGTATAAGAAAGAGCTCCTTAACTACCTGAAAGAATCAAGATCTTTTCTTAAAACTAAGAGAGTGGGAAAAAAAATCACCGAAGACTTGGGTAGTGGTCCCAGCTCTGCCACCAAGAGCCAAATGGCCTTCAGCAAGTCACTTAATCCTCGGAGTGTGTTTTCTCCTTGTAAAATGGAGATAACAGTACACCCCCACAGGGTTGAGATGGTAGATTTAAAGTGTCTAGCGCAGCCCTAGCTGGTTTTGCTCAGTGCTTAGAGCATCGGCCCACGGGCTGAAGGGTCTCAGGTTCGATTCTGGTCAAAGGCATGTACCTTACCTCAGGTGCAGGCTTGGTCCCCAGCCCCAGTCGGGGTGCGTGCCAGAGGCACCAATCCCTGTTGCTAGGCCTCACATCGATGTTTCTCTCTTCTCTCTCTCCCCCCCTCTCTCTCTTCCACTCTCTGAAAAGCATGGAAAAAATATCCTCAGGTGAGGATTAATAAACACATAAATACATAAATAAATAAAGTGTCTAGCACAATGCCTGGCCCCAGGCAGGTGTTCAATACGTGGTAGGAATGAGTCATAGTATCCTGATACTATTTACCTGTCTGTACTTCTGGGCTGGAGTGTGAAGATCAAATAATTGTGGAAGTACTGCTTGAGCTAGAGAGCCTTAAACAAATCTAAGATATTCTCTTTTGGTATTATTGGGCTCTGGGTTAAATCTGTTAATATTGGGAAATGGGGCAATGAGATAAAGATATATTATCAAGGACAAACTTCCTCCATGTACAGATATCTGATATATCTAATTCCAGCCATAAAGTTACTGAAATATGAGGAATGCAAGCGCCCACCAGACTTCCTTGGGGGGGAGGGGTCCTGTGAAGATTAATAGTTAAAAATGACACAACAACTTATTAAGGTGGTTGGGTTCCCCGCAGCAGAGGGGATATGTAAATCCAGGGAATGAGCATCGTGTAATATCCTTACCATTTCTAGCAACAGACCTTCCTAGGCTGGAATAGAATTTCCAGAAATTATCTTTCCCTTTTGGAATTACAGAGTATGACAGATTTATTTCTGCACATCTCACTTGCTTTCAGAGTTATTGTTTCCTCTTACTTCCCCCCCCTCTCTTTGGTGATAGAGAAGCCTGAGAACTGATTCTGTCAGGAAGTTCTTGGGGAATTTTCAGAAGGATGTACAATCAGGGTATATGGATGACTGTGAGCAGCCAGCATTTATTTTATTTTATAAAACATATATTTATAACCAATCTTCTGAGGGTATCTAAATAATCAAAACCATGAATGACAAACACATTAAATACATTTTTCAGGACTCAGGGATCCTTCTGGAGTGAGTTACCATCATTTCTTCCTCTTAAAGCAGCTCAGGTAACTTTTCCCCTGTTGCTAGGCCTCTCTGAAAGGATGTGCCATTAAATTCAGACCCCGGGATAGGAGCTCCATTGCTCCCTGGACATCTAATGCCATTCCCCAAATTTTCTGAATTTATCGACTGAGATGTTGGATGGAGCAGGTTCAAGCATCTTGCTAAATGAAATATAGATTACATTTATCATTTCCCCTCAATCTACTAAAATCTTGTTACTCTTTCATGGAAGGAAATGAATCAGTTTGACAGGACTTGTTCTGACAAGTGATATAAGTTCCCAGCACTCTATTCACTGCAGATTATTCTAGAAATGGTTTGGAGATAATTTTTTTTCCAGGTAAAGTTCCAGATTAGGACATTACGAACTTCTCTTTTGCTTTACAAAAGTAGAGGCATTAATTCTGGCTCTTTTCAGTCTTTCCAAGTTCTTAAAACTGAAGTTACTCGCCCACAATTTTATCCAATAATAACAACGCCCTTATAAAAATGTTCACCCTGCAAGAAATCTAGTTTTTTTTTTGGTTTGTTTTAAATTAAACAAAAGGTGTTTCTACCAGTATTTGTGCAATATTTAAAAGTTGATCATGCAGAAACAACAAGGAAGCAAGCGGTCAAGGCTTAAGACCTCTATTTTCACAGGCCTGTCTCTAGGTCTCTCCCATGGACTTGGGGATTATCTGAAGAGATTTCTGCATTGAATGGGTTCAAGGGCAAAGACAGGCCTGCTGAATTTTCAGATTGTGTCAATCTTGTTAAGTCTCATGCAAGCCAAAGAGTCATTATTTTCCATAAATATATTGAAAATCCACTTGGATGTAAATGAGGAAAATGGGAGGAAAATGTATGAAGAACCTCAGAGCTTATACCTTTTAACATAAGTGACACTGGCCATAGGGTCTACATATTCGCTAAAATCTCAGGGCTTATTAAAAACCCAGCATTTCCAGAACACGCACAGCACGGAGATACCCTCCAAGTCAGAACAGCCCCGAAGCTGTAAATACCCAGGTGGGAGTATGAAGGTGACTTCCTTGAAATGAAATCCAGGCATCGGGGGTACTTCTGGCTATCTCCAGGGTTCGGGGTTTCTAAGTTTAATGGAGATAGGTGCTTGTGTAAAGGCTCTGGTGCGGAAAACTCCCATTGCCTTTAACGGGTCAAAGCTTGGTATTTACCCATCTTTGCGAGCCTGAAATTGAAGTTCCTGTATCCTTTCTTTGGTCCACCAGGCTGCCTCCTAGCCTCGCTTACTCCCGGCCACCTGCTCTTTGCACTGGGGCCTCTGGATTGCTCCACACTGCTGGGGGTGTGAAGGGCTCGAGGTGGCCGCACCGCAAGGCTCTGCAGTGCAACGGCTCCTCAGCACACTCCCCAGGCCTGCCGCTGCCCACGTTTCCCACCAACCCCACTCCTTCTTAACTCTGGGCAAAAAAACTAACCCCTTCTTTCTTGAAACCGTGACTGGAATGAACTTCATCAACTTGCCCATCGCATTACCTTAAGGTAATTACCTAATACACCATAAAACACCCCATATCTGTAACCACTACCCCCATTCTCCTCTTCTGCCTTGCTCCCAATGCAAATATTTCCGGAGCCCTAGAGCCCAGCCCCTCCGGGCCCCTCCACTGCCCGACCCCCCCCCCACTGTTCCCTTCCCCCTGTTCCCGTACCCACAGTGCACCTGCCCCCATCGCCCTATCTTTCTGTAATCACCCCATTTCTTTTTGGAAACCTACACATTCCCTATTCTCTATTAAAAACCGAGCATTCCTGGATCCTGCCACCTATTCAACATGTCACCCTTCCATTCACTACCCACTTTCCTAAAAAAAAAACCCCAAAAACAAAAGCACGTAAACGGGTTCTCCAGTGCATGGGCGAACACCTCCAGGTCTGGGGGTGGCTCTGACCGCTGGAAGAGAATGGTCACTATTTTGAGCCAAAGCGGGTCCCTTGGCAGCTCCCGCCCACGGGCTCTGGTGTCATCTCGTGAGACCACACGGAGCAAGTCTGATTCCCTGATGCAGACCACCTTTCTCCCGTCCTGCCTCCCTCTCTCTGAACTTTCTGAGTAAGCACTGCCAGTTCCTCCAACTGTTCTTTCCATGACCTAGTTCTGAGGTCCCCTGCCTCCCTGTGTACATTTGGACTGTCTCTTAAAGGGCTGTGGCCCAGAGAAAACATAAATGTACGTATCTGCTCTGCCTAGCGCAATACAGCAGGATTCTCACCTCCTCTGAGCTCCTCACTGCACTTTGCTCAGGGCAGTTGCTGAATCCCCCTGCTGTGAAGTTAAACCTCTGAGGCAGTGGTTTGCAAAGTGTGGTGCATGGAGTTCCCGTGTCAGGATGACCCGGGAAGCTTTAATAAATGCAGATTCTTGGGCCCACCTCAGACTTGTTGAATCTGACAATGTGGGGGGGGGTTGGCACCTGGGAACCTACGTTTTAAACAAGTATGCCAGATGATTCTTAATACATACAAAATCTGGGGGGAAAAAATGCTTTCTCGACATCTGTTGGCAAGCCCGGGCCCTCCCCCTGTGTTTGTGCAGATGGGTTTTTGGATCCAAGACAAGACCTTCCGTTCTCCTGCAGCATATTTCATCTGGTTAGATTTGCTGCGTTGCCTCGGTCTATCAAGATCTGTTGAGTTCTTTACTCCGCAACATATGACTTCATGACAACCACACATGGGATTAGGACCAAAAATCTTAATGTCCCAGCACCGGGAATCTCTTCCAAACTGTAGTCAACCAATTACTAACAAACTCATGCTTGACCTTGAGGTCAATGAACAAATTGTCATTTGTCGCGTTGCCAAGAGCCTCGGTAAAGCCCGGATGTTCTTTGTCTTCCATATTTCCCTGACCCACTGGTCCACACCAGTCCTATCAGGGGGAAATGAAGCATGCTGAAGGGCCATTTACACACGAATTGTAAACTCTATGGCCAGGCGAAGGACTGGAGTGTGCAGAATCTACCTTCTTCCCCTGTGACCGTTTTCTGAACACCTATGGGACGCAGGTCATGGGAACCCTGACGTGTTCTGCAGGTGTTCCTGCCCACACTTAGACAAAGAGCCCTTGAACGCTGGAGCTGTGTCTTACGTGTCTCTAAATATCTCCAGGTGATGAGCACAGTGTCCTGCTCAGTGACTTTCCTTTGAATGAATGCATTCTATATTTTATTCCCACGAGTCTACTTTCTTTCTTTCTTTTTTTTTTTAACAAGATGAAAGCAGACTCTGCAGTGAATATTGGGAGACTACGCTTCTCGGGCATGAAGAAAGTGGTGTGCCTGGACAGATCTGCACAGGCCCGACTGCTTCTCTTAGTCACTGTTCATTCAAATGAGCTCGTTAGAATAAAGGCCACCTTTGAAATGAAGTGTGACGCAAGCACTGAGAAATGATGACACAATTTCTGAAATATCACAGCCTTACTGGAATCTGTGGCAACGGCCAAATGAGACAGCAGGAGGAGCGTTTCCGAAAAACCTTGGCCTACTGGAGCCACCTAAGTCAGCATAACATGCAAACGAGTTTATTCTGGGTTTAAATCTAATGAGACCCCTTGAGATGGTCTAGACGAAGCGTGTCGATAGGTCATGAGGTGGCTGGACAAAGAGGTCCAGCTTCCTTCTACATCACAACTGCTAACATGCCTGAGCAGTTCTCTGAGGCACAGGATAGTCAGAGTGAACAACTGTAAGTGAAGACGTGAATGGGGGAAAGTCCTGTGGTTTCCTTGGGTCAAGTGACTTTCTTCATGGTTACATCTTGTCTTTCCTGTTTCTTATGGGCCTGAGGAGATTCAACAAATACTCCAGAACATTCACTCCCCTACTAGAAAAGCCACACAGCCTCAGCTCCACATACCTGTCCTGTGTGAGGTCTAGGGCAGTGGTTTGTAACTGAGGGGTGACTTTGCCTCTATTCCACCCAGGAACATTTGGCAATGTCTGGGGACATTTTTTGGTTGGCACAGAGGTGCCACTGGCATATAGTGGGTAGAGGCCAGGGATGCTTCTAAATATCTTACAACGCACAGGCCAGCCTCCCTCCACCAACAAAGAATTGTCTGGCTCCAAATGCCAATAGTGATTATTAACATTAAATTTTTCCAGTTAAAAATGTAACAAGAGCACCACTCTTGGAAAACCCTGGTCTAGGGCTATGATTCTAGTCCCAAACCTGGAAAGACTGATCCACATCAAAGGGTCACATACCTGGCTGTGGGTCTGTGAGGTGACACACAGGGGACAGACACTGTAAGATGCTTAGCAGTTCTGTGGAGAGGTGAAGGTACCAAGGCGGGAAGCTCTACCCGGTGGACTGATTTGGACAGCAGCTTGACTGGAAGTAGACAGGTTCTGGGACACTCCTGATGGCTACAGCTTTGACCTCAGAGTCACTTACTGGAAAGGCCCTCGGTCACCCCCACTCGGAGGGAAGCCTCCTCTACAGACGGAGGAACTCGGGCTTAGTGGAATTCTGCAAGAAGCATCAATCAGACACATTCATGGTCACAAAAGGGCCCTGAAGCACAGGTTATGAAGATGTAACTGGAGACTAAGGATTCAGGAACGTGCGGTGGACACTAAGCAGACGTCCCAGCTGGAAAGGGTGCTGGTGTGGTGCTGACTGCAGGGAAGTCTGAGTCCTGTAGGAACGAAAGGGGAACTCAGGCTACCTGAAGCCCCCAGACGGCACATACATTCCCCACCATGTGGCTATTATTTTTGATACCGCCAAGATTTTAAACATCACCAGCTTTATACATCACAGGGAAGCTGGTAGATTTAATGAAGCTTCTAGATGCCCCTTGAGAGATGATTACAACTCTAATTAAAAATGGGGGATGACAGAGAAGAATCCCATGGGATTCTCTAAGCAGGTGGCATTCGTACATCTTCTGTCACAGACAAGATCACTTCGTTCATGTCAGTCTGCGCTCTTTCCATTCGTAAAGGTTAGTGTTGCCAAATTCTAACACATCAGGATATTTAATGTGGTTCAGAGATCAGGAAATATTTAAAATGATACGGGACAGGAAAGTGTATACGCCAAGCCAGACTTTGATTCCTTTGCTGTCATACCCCCAGACTCACCATCTCCATGATTACATGGAGCTTAGAATACAAGAGGAACCACCTGAGCAGAGCCTGCCTTGGTGTCCCCTCTGGGCGCGGAGGAGATCAGGGAGGAAGGAGTGGGGCAGAGGACCAGGGCTCCACACTCAGAGAGGGCCTTAGGGACCAAGTAGGTATGGGCCGCAAATCCAGGTAATCAAATGAGGTTTAAAACATTATCAAGTAGGTCTTGAAGGTCAAGGCAGTCCAACTACAGACTCAGGAGATCAAGATACTAAGACGTCAGTTTCAGAAGACATCACAGCCACTTACTGCTGTTAGGTGCTTGTCTTATCACAAGAAGACAGCTCTTCCAACCTCTATAGTCAATCCCTACAGTGCTGGCCAATCACTGGAGAGTCTTGGCCCCCCATAGGGTCCAAAAGGGAGGTCATGGCACTGATTCTCCCTAGTGGAGGGGTAGGGGTGGGGTATAGCCAGAGACAACCAGCAGCAGACCCCAAGAGCTTGACTCCCAAGAGACTGATAATTTAATAATGATCATCAAGTCTTTTATTAATGACTGGCAATATTTGGAGAGTCCCCTCACCGAGGTCCAGACCTGGGGTTTGTCTAGGATTGAAGGGTGAAGAAATATTCCTGAACCCAGCTGTGTTTGCTTGGAGGCTGGTGGTGCCCAATGTCATCTGCAGCCCCGATTCCTCCCCGAATCCTATGCACGATCCACAGAATTCCTACCATGATTCCCACATAGGCCGTGTTTCCTCTCCTAGGAATATCTTGCTCCTTTCCGCCAACAGCTACCCGAAATGTCTCCTTGAGACCCCTGCTTCCTACTCTCTGCTCGCCAAGGTCAAGGCTCATAACTCTATTTAAACTATATTGGTAATTATCTTTCTACTGAATTATTTCTCTCATGGAGCAGAAGGTAGTTTGAGCTCAGGAACCGTTTGTTTGAGTATATGAGTACTGTGGGCCGCGCACGGTGCCTGCCACATAGTATATGTTCAATAAATGCTTGTGGAGGAAAAGAAGGAAAGAGTAAGGGAGAGAGATTAAGGCCCAGTAACCAGGCAGACAGCAGCGTCAGGCTCTCCCTCAAAGGACGTTGGCTAGCCAGCCTGGGAGAGCCCACCTCGGGGAGAGCTACGCAGCAGTTGGCAATGGCAGTTCAGTGGCTGCAGGGATGTGATTCCCACGGCACTTACTGGCAGAGCCCCTGGGAATCCCTCTCTTGGCCTAGCTGGTGACTTACCTTCCTGGAAGGCCAGCGCACAGTTCTGTGCTGGCGACACTTTCGCAGAGCCAGCCAGCACTAGCCCGAGGTTGGCTGCGCCAGAGGGTTCCTAGCATCCCAGAGGTCTGACCTTGCTAAGTCCTGTCACACTCCCACCACTTCCCTCAGAGGCCTCTGAAATGTGATATTATCGCATTTGGCCATTACCAATAACGACCCAAACCTGTCCGCCTCAGTTTTAGTGAGTTGCTTTTATCTATTTGCCTTCCTCAGCAGACGAGAGAGTTTGCAGAGCTGGGTCCTCATTCAGAAATTCCCAATATGTAGCTTTTGAAAGTGCTTCTTAATTCTCAAACAACTACCCACTGCTGACAAAGATTATTGTGGCTCACAGACCGGAATACATCTCTAAGGGTTTTCAGGACCCTAGAACTTGATAACACATCTCGTCTACTTTCCACACACCTTTGCAAACCAATAAATTCGGTATTCAGGAGATTCAATAGAACATTCAGCACATATCCTCGGCTGCTGTTAGGAATCGGTTCTGTAGATGCAGCAGCTATTCAAAGAAAGTGCTTTTGAGCTGGTTGTAGAACATGGTAGTGTAACATCTTGCAGTCACAGAGTTAAAGAATGTTTGAACCAGAAGGTGTCTTACGGGGCAGACTAGTCCGGACTGAGGATGCTGAGAGGCCCAGCCGGAGAGGGTAAGTAACTTGCCCAAGGACACACAGCTAGTGAGTGGTCAGCTGTAGCTAGAAACCAAGCACGATGACCTTAAGCCACCTTGCTGCCTGCCGCTTGGTGTTGATGGTCTGTTATATGTGGTAATACAGACACCCACGCCCACAAAAGGAGAGGTCTTCCCTCACATAGACTGAATTGTCTGCAGAAACTGACAGCCCTACTAAAACAATAACCCATTTAAATTTAGGGCAGGAATAGGCCCAGAGCCTTCCCAGCCCCCCAGAAAACAGAACATTGTTTCCATCCAAACCTTGCACTGAAAGGAAGCCTGTCAGCTGGCAGTGACCTCGTGAGACAACTTTGGGGAGAGCAAAGGGCCGCGAAGAGAAAGGCCTCATTCTCACTGCAAACAGGAAAAGGAAAGAGAAAAAGCCGGCTCTGTCTCCACACAAGGTTTGCTGGGGCTGCTGTGAGCTGTTCCAGGACGTTCGGACGGACAGCCCCTTTCCTAGGCCCACGCCAGACGCGAGCAGCGGGCCTGGGGCGCCCGCTCCCGGGACGCACACGCCCCTCACAGCTCACACGCGCTCCTGCTCCCTCGCACCCTGGGAGAGCACTTATATGGGCTTCATGAGGCTAAGTAATAAACACTTTGTCTTCACCCTGCTATTTATGGGTTGCTTGGGGCATCCTGTTCTCTGCACTGCCCTTACCTGAACAGACGGCTCCCGCGAGCCGGGCGTTTAATAGGGACAGCCGTAAATGGGAGGGGCCCGTGTGCCCCACACGCTCCTGTTTCCCTGGCCACCCCTGCTAACCCCGAGGCAGGGCAGCCAGCGGCCAGGCACCTGTTCTCTGCTTCCTTCCGCGAGGCTCACTCCCTCTCCTCTCCTTGTTTTCCTCCTTCCTGCCAGACATCGCTCTCTCTCAGACATCTCCGGGAGATATCCCACTGCCAGGGATTCTCTCACTCCTCAGCGATGGACCAGCCGTCTCGGGAAACAAGAGCAGCTGCGAACCCTGCGAACCACCGGCGGAGGCCCGGGACCCGCGGGCGACCACGCACACGCCGAGTTAAGGGCTGATCTGGTCCTACCTGTTGCCGACTTCCAGGTGCACTTAGACGCCTGGCGCGTCCCCCGCGCGTGTCGCGTGTGGGTTGCAAAGGGGAGAGGTGCACCTCCGGAACCAGGGGGCGTCCAGGCCGACGGGCGTCCGGGAGCTGCCGAGGGAGACGCTGCAGTGTCCGCGGGATGCAGGACCAGGGGCGGTCGCTTGGGTCAGTTTGGGGGCCCTTTTCACTCAGCTCCTTCGGGGGTTGCAGGGCTCCCGGAGCTGATGGGTGCTGCATGGAGAGCGCGCGCCACGGCTGCCTCCTGCCCGCCCGTGGGCCATCACGCGAGCCTGGGGCCCTGCCGCCTTGTCCTCACCTCGGGCTAACCCCTCGTACCCTGGAGGCAGACAAGACAGAGGACGGTGCGTTAACTCGGCTGCTCCCCGCAGAACGCAGTTCGCCATTGCAGCTCCGATTAAATACAGGACATTATCTCACCATAATGCCCTCCTGGCCGCGTTCCCAGGAAAATTCTAACTAATCATAAAAATAGAAAGAAAAACGCAACCTAAATTCCATTCCTCGTCTTAAATGAGTGATGTGTTCACTTTTATTTATTTTTCTGGAAGCAAGGCGGGAAAAGAAAATGAATTTTAGGGCTTAGAAAAACAAGCTACTAATAGTACTAAGTAGAGCTGGGCGGTGGTGCAGACGGCGGGATGCAGCCGGCGTGGCCTGGGCGAGGCCCGGCCCTGCTCCCCGCTGTAAACTGGGAGTTTTAAGCGGGAGCACCCAGGGTGGGGGCGGGGGAGAAGGGGAGTGGCTGTGGGGCCAGGTGTGGACACGCACACACGCGCACACACGCACGCAAGCACGCTCCCACGTACCTGCTCCCACACAAGCTAGGTGCTCAGCGGCACTCTTCCGGCCCTGGCAGGCAAATGCTCCTCCAGTCCTCTTTTTGAGCAATGAAAGGAAGCCTGTCAGCTGGCAATGACCTCGTGAAACAAGATCTTCCTCTGACACCACTGCTTCTGGAGACCCGGGGAATGGTTTTGGATCTTCCCTGCCTGGAGGAGTTTTTCCTGGAGGTTCACCTGGCCACCTCCTACTCCCCCTTTAGAGATCAGAGCAAATGGCACTTCCTTCAGGGAGCCTTTCTCCAAGAAAGAGCCCCTTTCCCCGCCCCAGCCCGGGCGCTGGTTCTAAACCCGCCCCTCACAGCACTTCTGTGCCTGTAATTAACGCACTAATTGGCTGCTGAAGGACTACTCCCCCCCTCCCTCTTAGATCTTAAAACCCTGTTTGTCTTGTTACTTTGTATGTACCTGGCACATAGTAGCTGCTCAATAAATGGCTGTGTTGGGTGAGTGCTGATGGGTTGGCCTGGATGTGAATGGCACCTTATGTCGCTTTGGCAGGTCCCAAGCAAATGTGGAAGCAGATCATGGTGGGTCCACCACAGAAAGCATCATGCCCCCCCCAAATAACTTCTGCTATTTCTTCCTGGGGAGAAACCACGGGAGAGCTCAAAATCCAGAAAACCAGCTCCTGAGATGCTCTCGTAATGTTACACTCGATGAAAAGAAAGTCAAGGCCACACCCCGCACCGCTCCTGCCTTGACCTGCCCCTGCGCCGGCCTTCGGATCCCAGCGCTGCCACCCCCATCATCGCTAGGGCCGCCGTAATGGGCCCTGCTACTTGACGGCAAGGTTCTAGCCGGGCTAATTAAGCATACTGAGCTAATAACCTTCCATTTTGGGCCCAGTATTATTCATAATTTAATGTATTGCTGCTGAAACATTAACCTTTCGACAACTGGCATGTTGCCCACAGCAGCCCAAGTGCTGACCATCTTTCAGTAAAATGAGTATTATTGTTAAAACAGGTATAAATCATTCATGGCTGCAGCTTTTGTGTCAGACCCTCCGTGAAAATAAGCAGTAAGCTGGGTAATTTATTTACCTTTTGGTGATTATTTTTTATGATTTTATGATCATGTTCAATGATTCATAAACATTGGCCCGGTGCCATTTTCTAATCATTTCACATTTTAAATATGGTGTGGCTGTTCTCCTTTTCATCTTCTAAAACTTCAGGATTGATACCGGACAACCTGATCCAGACACAACTGCAGTTTCGTTTGAAAGAAAGGGGTTGGGGTGTGGGGGCCGGGGGGGGGGGGAGTCCCAACCCCATTCATTTTAACAAAACCATTTTCAACAGAGCTATTTGGAGCTTCCACTTGTTACAGCTTTGCACTCACGGCAGCAAACTTTCTTTGAAGTTTAACACACAGAGGGTGCCTTGAAATCTGAATAAAAGCACAGGAGAACAGTTAACAAGCTTCTGGTTGGAAAGATGATGGGAGGGAGCCGAAGGGTGGAGGGAGGCCTGGAAACGCTGGCCTCGAGCCAACAAGGTTGGGAGCCACAAGTCTTACACCCGGCACCTGGTTGGAGAAGGTGATTATATCCCCTGGGGTTCTGGAAACTTTATGGCCGGCCTGCCTGCTCCTGCTGCCGGCGCTGGGTTTGGGCTCCCATAACGGTTCCAGAAAGTAGCTTTTGCTCCTGATGACAGCAAGTAGGAGCCGGAGGCTGAGAGGTGGGCAGGTCCCTCGTGGCCCACGGGCTCAGGAGACTGCCCTACCTACCAGATTCTCTTACGGTTCCCTTCACATTCCTTACACTGGTAAAAACACAGAATTCCTAGCACGTAGTAGGCCAGACGTTGTGATGGTGAAAAGGAAGCAGGCCGGGGGTGGGGAGGCAGGGAATGTGACCTCAGGCTAAAAACCCCTCTTCCCGGCACAGGCGTGCTGGGGACAAGCTTGCTCCTGGGGCCTCTTCTCATGTCAGGTGCGTTGGCACAGAGGGGGACTTGGCCAAAGCCAGGGCGCCATCACGCCGAGCGTGGCGATGAGGTCTCCAAGTGCAGCCACAAGTATGCTCTGGAAACCAACACCCGCATCTACAGGAGAAGCCCAGGCAGGCGAGGGGAAGGGAATAGTTGTATTACTGCCCGGGACAGTTTGAGCTGAGCTCTGAGATGGTCACTTACTGGTTTTTAAAGTCCCGCGTATAGCTTTCATGTTTTTCTTTTATTTTGATTGTCTGGTTTTAGGATTTACCTGGATACACACACACACGCACGCACGCACACACACACACACACACACACGCATATATGTATATATTATCATTATATATAAAAATTTTAAATTTTTCATTATACAAGGATATGACATTAATCACATTGACAATGTTACATAACTCTCACTCCATTTCCAAAATTTTTCATCACCGAGCAGAAACTCTGTACCCATTAAGTATTAACTTCCCCCTGCTCCTAGCCCCTGGAAACCTCTAATCTAATTTCTGTCTCTATGGATTTGACTATTCTGGATATTTTATGTAAGTAGAGTCATACTGCATTTGTCTTTTTCAACCTGGCTTATTTCGCTTAGCAGAATGTTTCCAAGGTTCATCCATGTTTTGGCATGTCTCAGAACTCCATTCCTTTTCATAGCTGAATAATATTCCACTGTATGGATATACCGCAGTTGGTTCACCCATTCGTCTCTTGATGGGTAATTGGGTTGTTTACACCTTCTGGCTGTTGGGAATAATGCTGCTATGAACAGTGGTGTAAGAGACTCTGAGTCTCTAATATAGAAGGACTAATATTTTTTGACCACTATATTTTTTTCCATTAAAAAGATCATCTGCACATTATATACATGGATCTAACTTGATCTTGCATGGTCCGCTCGCTAGCTTGGCAGTGCTGGCCTGGGCACAAGTGGCAAAGCCACTCATGCCTGGGAATGACTCTCGGGCCCTCCTAGCAACACTGCTGGCTCGGAGGACTTCCTCCAGTCACCTTCGGGCACTGTGGAGGCTGATGCAGGCTGTGGATTCTGCACCAGCAACTTCCATTCTCCATGTCGGACTTGATAAAACAGGCTGCCTCTCAGGTATGATAAATTAAGAAACAGAATAACCTGGCCTGAGTGAAATTCCCTTTCAATCATGTCAGCCAGAGCAGATGTTGTCATGAAATTTGATGTTATGGATTTATTTCCTAATATAAAGTCTAAAGGGGAAAACAGCCTAAGAGCTGATATGTGAATTGGACATGTCTATAGAGTGTGAATTGGATTCCAGACAAAATATTGTGAATGGTTAATAGGGTCAGTCTAAGTATATTTGCTGAAATAATCTCTTGGATATGCAAATATTCTGAGAACTACACTGTCAAATATCTATTGTATCCTCTTATCTATGTGTTCACAGAACTGCTACAAGTTGTAACAAATGAAAAATGTGAATTTAAAAAAAATAATGTCACCCTAAAATAATACTTTACTTTGAATAGCAATTTTTGTTGTCAGGATTTTAACGTTTTTGTCACACACCGGACAGCCAGGTTCTTAGAAACAGAATTAGTTGGAAATATTAAGAGGTGAGCTTTGAGTGTCCTGTTCTGAGTGGAAACAGAAATGGGGTGGGGCTAGGCAGGGAGTGGGAGCAGATCACATGTTCATCTTGATCTGGGTCCCTTCGCCTGCCATCAGCACCTGCCAGGCCTTGGTGTTATCCCTGGGGAACTTCTGCTTCTGGCTATCTGGGGGCCTCTCAGTGTGATTCCCCTCCCTGGGAACACTGTCTTGAGGAGTTGAGATGATACTTTTACGTTCACCATCTCACCATGGTAATCAGCCCCTTACACATGAGGATGGGGGCCGAGGAGAACTCAGGTGAAAAGCTCTTGGAGAGAGGCCTTAGGTGACTGCTGTGCTGCTGTCCAATTTCACGGCCTTTACGGTGCTCTCGGGCCTGGTCAAATCCACCCGCCAAGCTGATATGACGTTTGCAGCTAATTTTATGCAAAACGCAAAACCTTGTGCAACAACAAGACAAGTTGCTGCAATTCCGTGCAAGTGGAAAAAAAACTGGGGGCCAATTTGGCTTTTGCAGATGGGACTTTGTCTCCTTGTCTCCATCATTCATCAGAGGCCCTGCTTTGGAAACTTTAAGTAATCAAAATATTTATCCATCGGCAGTGATGACGACGTGCCTGTGTACAGTTAGTCGGTCTAGTTCCAAGGGTGTTTTCATGTGATAATTATGTAACAATGCGCTTGGATGCCATGTGGGTAATGAGAAATAAGTCATGACACTGTTATCAGCCATTATTGAGTTTTGCTAATGGATGGGACTAACTTTCCATCAAACTGGTAGGTGAGTAACTTGCAACATCAAAAGGGGGGGGGCAGGATTAGATACAAGAAGGTGAAGATATTAGCCCAAGAACACGTATGCATGACCCATAGACACAGGCAGTGGTGGGGTGGTGGCCAGAGGAAGGGTGGGGCTGGGGCTGGGTGGAGGTGGGCAAGGGTGGGGGGGAAAAATGGGGCATCGGTAATAGTGTCAACAATAAAAATAAAGTTAAAAAGCACAAGTATTTAAGTATGCAGTTAAAAATTTATGACTATTTCATTTTATTTCTTTATATCCAAACTTATTAAGAAAGAAAATCGATTTAAGGCAGCTTCCAGACAAGAGGAAAACCATGTGAGAAATCTGGTGTCTTGCCCGGCGGGCGTGGCTCAGCGGTTGAGCACTGACTTAGGACCCAGGAGACTGCGGTTCGTAAGGGCCGGGTTGCGGGCTCGGTCCCCAGTCGGGGGCGTGCAGGAGGCGGCCGAGCAATGGCTCTCTCATCGTTGATGTTTCCCTCTCTCTCCCTCTCCCTTCCTCTCTCTGAAATCCATAAAGACATATTAAAAAAAACACACACACACCAAAAAAAAAAAAAAAAAAGAAGTTGGTGCCTAAATTGTAAGCCCTTTATGCCCAACCAAGAGATGCCGTCCCGTCTACGTGGCACAAGGTGCTGGTGCTTTTGTCTTCCCCGCCCCACCCAACAAGGCTGGCAGCTCTCTCCTCTGCACCACCGTGTCCTGAGCGAACCTGTTCTTCAGTGGGGCTCCTACTGTGTTCAAGCCCTCACTTCCACGTCTGTGAGCGTCTTGGGGGCAGGACCCCGGCTTATTTATTTTTGTACTTCATAAACCTAGCACAGCTCTTCAACTAGGCGTGACGGTGGTGATGATGAAAATAATACATATTATTGAGTAGACTCCATTCTGGATGTCTGCCCCCCCCACGGCCTTCTGAGCCCACCCCCGAGCACACCCACCCACACCCACCCGTCCCTTCTGGCTCTCCCCTCCGCCAGGCCCTGTACCGTGGGAGGCCCGGTGCTGCAGCGAGTCTGGCTCTCTCTGCTGTGGCTACAACAGGGTTAAAGTTGAGGTTTCTAATCGCTCCCATGAGGTCTTATTACCTGTTGATTAGGTCCTTTTGGGATCAGCATCAAACCGACAACAATAATAAACACTCTCTTCATTGGAACTCAGTAATGACCCTGCCTGCCTGCGGGGCGATGGGGAGGGCGTCGCGTGGCCCTGGAAATCGCGGGCCAGGCCGCGGAGGGGGCACTTCCAGGAGTTGGAGCTGATGGGCACCAGCTTGCGACTCCGCTGGCCCGGGGAACCTCCTGTTACAGCGCAAGGCCTCTCAGCGAGGACCCTCCACAGCCAGCCCGAGGACTCGAGAGGGGGAGCTGGGTGGTCTTTCCGCAGGACCCGGGGATTTCTGCAGAATGGTCTGGTAACCGGTTCACGTGCATGTCTCCAAACTTTTTCCTACGTGTATATAAATGTGAGTGAATGTGTGCAAGCGCACGCATGCATGTGTGTGCGTGTGTAGTGTCAGTGTGTTTATTACAAAAATGCAATCATACTAAACATTCTGTTTGGCAAATTGCTTTTTTTTTTTTTTTACCCAACAATCTATCTTAGACACCTTTTTATGTCATTGCGTAAAGATTGGCTTCAGTCTGGTGAGGAGCATTACGGTAATTCAGAAAGAACAAAACAAAATATATTTAACCATTCTCCTGTTGTTGAACATTTTTCCCCATCTCCGGTTTCTTGGTGTTACAAATAAAGCTGCAATGAACACCCTTATCCATTTTCTCATGTACTTCAGCATGTGTTTCTGTAGGATATATTCAAAAGGGTTGTGCCTATTTGCACCCCCGAGGGTAATGTCTGAGAGTGTCCTTTCTGTGGCCCCTGGCAAGTATGATTTCATTTATTTGTGACAATTCAATTGTAATAAAATATATTTCAGTAATATTTTAATTTGAATTTCTCTGACATGACATTGCATTTATTATGCCATTAAACTACTGTACATAATTCAAACCTAAAGAAAAATTACAAGAATAATCTAAAGGATTTCTGCACACCCTTTATACCGATTCATAAGTTTATTTACATTGTATCCCAATTTTTTTATTATTCTTTCCCTCTCTTTGTGTTTATACCTGTGCTCTCCAATGTGGTAGCCACTAGCAGCGTGTGGCTATTTCAATTTACATCGAATAAAATCAATAATTCAGTTCCTCAGTTGCATTAGCTATATTTCAAGTGCTTGGTAAATCACGCGTAGCCCTTGGCCCCCATATTGTCGGAGCAGGTATAGGACGTTTCCATCGTTGTGGAAAGTTCCACTGGGAAGCTCTGAGTATACAAATGCGTGTTTTTCTGAACCATTTAAGAGCCACTTGGAGAAATCATGTGTATTTACCCTTAAACGCTTCAATGTGTACTTCCTAAGAACAAGGACATTCTCTTACACAACCACAGCTCAGTGAGCTAAATCGGGAAATTTAATATCAATAGGAAACTATCTAATAATCCACTGACGACATTTGAATTTCATCAAATGCCCAATATTTTCCTCTATGGCTATTGTTTTCTCGGGTCCAGGATCAAACCCAGGATTGGACCTTTCATTTAGTTGCCATGTCTCGTTATCCCATTGCATTTTAAGGACGGGGGCGGGGATACATGGTGATGGAAGGAGACTTGACTTGGGGTGCTCAGCACACAATACAATATACAGATGACATATTATAGAATGGCACACCTGAAACCTATATAATTTTATTAACTAATATCACTCTAATAAATTCAATAAAAACGAACTAAGTATTTAAGTATGAAATCTTCCAGGGTTTGTCGCAGGTCTCATTTATCTTTAGGTGCCCAGCACTTAAAGCAAAACCTGGAATGGAATCAACAACTGGAAAAATGGATGGATGGATAGATGGATGGATGGATGAAGGAAGGAAGGAAGGAAGGGAGGGAGGAAGAAATACATTTCTGTACATCCCCTTATTTCTTTCTCATTAACACCTTTCCTCCTCCTTCCCCAAAAACAAAAGAGAAAAGGGCTACATATGATTTCTTTGGAATGTATTAGTTTGGAACATATTATTTTGGAAGCATACACCTAAGAAAAGGTATCGTTAGTAGGATTACAGACTGATGGCACAGTCTTTGGGAGATATTTTGGCAATATTGATCAATATTTGGAAAAACAACTCCCCTTCGCCCCAGCAGTTCCAGTTCCTGGGACATATGCTAGAGAATCCACGCATCTGTGCGCAATAAGGCCGGCGGAGGGTGTTCGCTGCCGTGTTCATCCTAACAGGAATTTTGGAAAAAGAAATCACCTGGATGTCCAGCGGTAGGGGAATGGTTAAAAAGGTCATGGTACAGCCATATGAATTCACTGAATCATTTAAGGAATGTTCGTAAATGTCTGCCCAGCAGTAAAACGCCTACGATGTGACAGGTAGTATTAGAGGTTTAGGGGATGAAGCAATGAAGAAACTCTATTTATTGGGCTTCCATGCTGGTGGGAGGGCTGTGAAGGCACAGCAGCAGGTAGAAGACAGGGCTGGGCTCTATAGAGACAAGGGGAGGCCTGCAGAGCACCGTAAACTCAGAGAAACCAACAGCTGAGCTGCAAAATAACACATGGGAGGATACGTTTTTATGTTTAAAATCACAAAATAAATCTATGCATTTCTGTATGTACGCAGACACAGGTGAACGAGTTTTCCCTTTTGGTCGGAATGGATGCTCTAGGAGGGGGTTAGGGTTTCTGCCAATGGCCAAGGGGCGCTCTCATTTTCCCCTACCTAGTTTGATTTTGCCTTTTGCCCATGAGGACGCCTTCGTGCATTGCTGGTGAAATTAAAAATAAATAAATAAACACGCTAATGGGAGGTGGAACCATCATGCCAGCTAAGGGAAAGCAGGCACTATTTAAACATTAAAGAACTGAATGCAGTTACTGAAATGTACCCAGAATAAAAATTGACCTGTAGGCTTTTGCCACCCACAGGAAACAGCACCAACCCCAATACACAAAATGCTGTGCTCTTAGTAGCCTCACCTGCCAAGCTTTATTATTTATCCTGTCTTTATTGATTCAAATATTCTCTGGGATGAAGGAAGGAAATTAATATCCGCTGCATGCTTAACACATTCCAAGTGTTATATTTGCTGCTGTCATATTTGCTGTCTCATCCTGGGCTTGAAAGCCCTAAAAGTATCACTATCCCTCCATTTTACAGATGGGAAAACCGAGGCTCAGAAGGTTTACCACATTTCTGCAAGGTGGTGGAGCCTGGATTCAGACTCGGTCCTTCCCGACGCCAGACCCAAGGGCTCCCGTCTCTCAGGCATCACTTAGGAGTGGCTGGAGAGTGGGTTTGCCACTGGGCACCTTGTACTCCCGGGTCTGGGCGTCTCCTTGCCCTTTTCTTTCATTTTTGGGGGCGCTCTAGAAAGGCTTTAGATACTGCCCTGGGCGCCTTTGTCAAACTCTCCTCCACTGCTCCCTACTTTTCTCTGCTTCTGTCTGCCCACAGTCCCCCATCTACAGAGAAGCGAGAGAGAGTGAAATGAGGAAGAGTGTCAGTGACGAAGACGGGTCCCTGGGGAAAGAGCAGCACAGCACAGGTGAGTGGGTAGGGCAGGCGGGCAGAGGAAATGGGTAGGATGGAAGTGGAGGCACCTATGACAGTGAACGACGGGAGTCTTGGGCTCACAAATGGAAAGGATGCCATCAAAGCCACACAGGAAAGATTTTTAAAAAAATAAACAAACACTTTTCCTAATAGAGTGGGAAGGGGAAGGAGAGTGAGGGTGGAGAGGGCAGAAGCACCCAGCCACCAGCACTTTCCTTCTGCATCAAGGAAAGCTGCTGGAGGGCCCCGGGGCCTGGCTGAGCGGGTGGGGGGCCTGCACCCCCCTGGCTACAGGCGCACTCCGTGCCCTGGAGCCCTGCACCTTGGACGGTGCTGCCTTAGGGATTTTCACAGTTTAGGACCAAAGGAAGGAGGCTGAGGGGAGGGAAGGGGAAAGAAAGAAGCGAGAGGGCCAGAAGCCAGGAGGGGAGGGAGAGAGAAGGGGAGGGGAGGCAGAAGGAAGGCATTTTATATTCCTAGGAAGGAATGATACCCGGCGGGCAATAAGCCGGCCTGGGAAACAGAGAACAAGTTCGAGCTGGGGCTTAGCAAAGGCCCCGAGGACGTGCAAAAGCTCCCGCAAAGCTGCCGCCCAGAACTTAAAACTCCCAGGTCTGCCCACGCCCGTGTCACATTAGTCTGGAGAATTATAATTAAGCAAGAACCCCCCGCAGGCTATCACCCCCCCTCCCGCTATGAGAGCCACAGGGGTGAGGCAGCGAGGTGAGTGCCACAAATACACTGGAAGGAACGTTCTAGAAGAGATAACAGGAGGTGGAATCAAACACGGATGAGACGTCTCGATTCCAACAGGTGGGGCAGGATGGCGTCAGTTTCTATATCCCAAGGTAGAGGGTTTGAATCAGGTGGCTGTTCCCAGGACCAGGACTTTCTAAAAAGGAACTTTAAGGGGGTGGCTTTTGCGTATGTTACTCATTTCCTGAGGCTGTTTGGTGAACGGTCTAACGCTGGGTGAAGGTAAGCTGGAATTTTATTAACTGAAGTTGCATTTTTAATATTCTTTATTAATCCTCCCTTAAGTTGTTATAAAATTTTGGGCGGACTCATTTTCAGGATCTAAGCTTTACCACCTCACCGGGTGGCCTGTCTTTGATCACAGGGACAGCTCACAGGCAAAGGGTGGCCTTGATTTTCACTCTGCGGTTTAGGCCCTGCTATAACTTTTTTTTTTTTTTAATATGTTTTTATTGATTTTTAGAGAGGGAGAACGGAGAGAGAGAAAGAAAAACATCGATGAGAGAGGACATCGATTGGCTGCCTCCTGCACGCCCCCTACTGGGGATTGAGCCCGCAACCTGCACGTGTGCCCTGACCGGGGATCGAACCAGCGACCTCTTGGTGCGTGGGCCGATGCCCAACCACTGAGCCGCCCCAGCCGGGCCCTGCTGTAACTATTCCAGAGGAGTCACCAACCGATGTAGCAGTCTTCAGCTTCCCTCTCCAGGCCTCTTTGCTGGCCACCAAGTCTGTGCATGGTTTTCCCTTGGGGGAGTCCACACCTGGAGGGTCAGGACCAACCGCTGAAGAAAGCAAACTCTGACCCTGGCTGTCCCTCACCTCCAAGTCTTAGCAGACACTGTTGAGTTGGTGTCTTGAAGGGCATCGTGGAGTCTGATCCTAGGGACCCAAGCGCCACCCTGGCCTCGAGATTCCAGGGCCCCGGAGCCTGTCGTCTGTACCTGGCTTCCCGCAGCAGCTGCTGCTGCATCTCCAGGCTTCTAGAAGGAGACACCAACGTTCTTTTGGCAACTGCTCTACGGCCATCACGGAGCTGGAGCTTTATCTTCTCTTTAGCCTTCACAGAGCTAAGAGGCACTGCTACTCACTCTTTCACAGAAGAGGAAACTGAGGCTTAGGGGGGGTCAAATTCACATAGTTCATGATGAAGCCCATGTGCAAATCCAGTGTCACGTGGTCCAAAAGGCTTGCGCTCTGCACTCCAATGCTCCTGCCTTCAGCCCTGTGCCTGAAATTCTACCCCTGGATGGTAGCTGCTTGGAGGTTGAAAATGATTTCTTCCTTCAAGAGTCTTTCCACATAAAATTAGACACTCCAGAGGCAGTGAGGGGGAGGAGAGGGGTTAGGGGAGGCTCCTTTAAAAAGTTTTAGCACATTAACGGTTACTGAAACTTACTTTAAGGCTGTTTCCTTAGGACAAGAGGGCTGGAGAACTGAGGCTAACTTTCAAGAGGAGTAATGAGAGTTGGGATCAAGAAATGTTGCAAGAAATACCCCCTACATCGTGGAATTGCAAGTGGAGGAAGCCAGGAGTGGCCGGTGAGGGCGCCAGACCCCACCCTGGGAAGTTGGGGGTCATCATGATGCAGTGGGTGAAACTGACAGTTATTGTATCTCGGGAGGCAGACTGAGTCCCTATCAAAGCTTAATTTGGTAGGAAACGAATGCCTTCCTCACTCAGGCTCCAGGGACAAATGGACAAGATGATCCTCCCGGGTCTATATTGGACACCAAGAATTCTTTCCACGGCACGAGCCTTATTTCTATTTTTCATTTTACCAAACAGAGTTTTTACTGTATACACTCTGTTCTTCACCTACTGTCCTGGGTGCCTTGAGGGTAAATAACTCATTACTTAACCACAGGTCACTGGACCACAAGGAGTTACCTCTGGATCCAGGGAGAGGGGCTTCACAGAATGTAGTAATTCTACGAGCCTCTGGGTCCCTTCCGTTTGAGTTGCATACATTTTTATGTGGTTATGCATTTGTGAAAGTGTTTCTGTGGAAGGTGGGCATGAACAGATGTAGAGTGACCAAAGGGGTGGACTGTAGATGACAGTTATCGTTTGCTGCCCAGCATTTACGCCCCTGTCCCCCGGCTTAGCCGTATGCAGATTCTCATGCAGGTGACCACAGCCCCTGCAGCCCGTGGACTTGGGGGGCTATTCCAGCAGTGAGCCCTGAATCACTTCAGTCAGTCAGCACATTTTATTCCCTGGTTGCCGTTCATCTCTCAGGGACGGGCCTGTGTCCTGAGATGGTCCCGTCGGGTACATTTCAGGAATCTAGGAGCACTCTCTATCCCTGAACATAAATGAGGAACCGCACACGGGCTCTAACCTCAGCTGGCAGCTGCCCTGTGACTGCAAGAGGAGCAAACCTTAGGGTGAGGTCAACAGTGTGGCTGGCAGGTGGAGACAAAGAAGGGCTCTGAGCACCCGAACCAAGCAGATGCGGGGCCTGCCTGACCTGGGGCCTGCCCCCGGGAGCCAGCAAGCCCACTTACTGATGCCTACTTGAGTTGATTTCTGTTAGTTACATCACAGAAAATACACATTTCATCCATACTTTGCTTTGCCAAACTGCATCTCCAGTGTGGATTTGCTGAGCGTCCGTCCCAGGCCGCCAGGAGAGTGGATGCTTTTCACATTAAGGTTTAGTGGCCCCAGGCAGAGACTTCCCTCTGTGCTCAATTTCCCCTGGCTTAAGTACATACTTATGAAATATATGATTCTCAATTCTTTTGGATCACGCAAGGCCCATTATCACCGTCTCTTGCCTGTTCCCCCACCGTTGGCTCAGTTCCCACCACTAGTCCTGCCCAATATTAAACTGCATAGTTCCAAACCCCATACTATTTTATGTGCCTTTGCTCACCCTATATATTTTTCTTTTTCTGAACAAGAATGACCTATCTTCACTACTTTCGTTGCTTCACGTTTATTTATCATTTTTTACCTGTGCTCTCCGATACGGTAGCTACTAGTCACACAGAGCTATGGAGAACTTGACACGTGGCGAGTGGACATGAGGAATTGAATTTTTAACTTTATTTCATTTAAGTTAATTTAAATTTAAAAATCTTAACTGAAGCAATATAAAATACCATTTCCATTAAATGCAACTTTATTGCTTCGATAGGACTACATTTTTCTTTAACTTGAAAATTTGATGTCCAAATTGAGACGCGCTATAAGTATAAAATACGCACTGGATTTCAAAGACTTAGTACAATAAAAAATGTAAAATATCTTACTAATAATTTTTATGTTTTTGTGCGGTAAAATGGTAGTGTCTTGAATATATTGGGTTGAATGAAATATATTAGGATTATTTTCTGTTTTTGTTTTTTAATGTGGCTACGGGAAAATTTAAAATTACACATGTGGCTCACAGTATATTTCTACTGGACGGCAGTGGATAAGACCTTATCCGATATCACTCTCTGAGAAGGCCTTCCCTAATCACCCAGGCTAGACACAGTGACTTCCTGTCTTCTCATGACACCCTCTTACACAGGGCTTACCTCATTAATTGTCATTATCTCTTCATGTGTCTGTCTCCCTGCTGGCCCCAGACTATAAGTTTCTCAAGGGCAGGAACTATGTTTTATATTTCCAGGGACTGCAGAGAGCCTGGCACATAGTAGGTACTCAATAAAGACACATGAAATCAATTAATGAGTGGCCAGCCATGTCAAGCTCATAATCTCACAGGTGTTTTAAAGTATAATTTCATGTGCAACTACTTTTTATTTTTAATTTTCATTTTTTAAATTAAATTTATTGGGGCCGCGATGGTTAATAAGAACATATAGGTTTTGGGTGAGGGTTTCTATGTTAAAAAGATCTGTACATTGCTCTGTGTGCCCGCCAGCAATTATTTTTTTAGATGACTATTCTGTTTCAGGGCTTCCTGGAGGTCCAGTCTTCTAGGTAAGTCTCTAGGCCGCTAGGCTAAGTCACTGCACACCTGGGGGGCTGTACAGGGCAGTCCTCCAGGTAAACCTCCCGGCTCTTTCCAGAATCCTGCTCCTAGGAGGGTACCGAATGGGTGCGGGGCAGCAGTGGGCAGACAGGGATGAGCTCCAGGAGGGGCGGAGAAAAGAAAGGGGGAAGCGCGGAGGGCGGGAAGCGAGACCTCTCCCTCGGCCCTCCGCGGCGGTGCGAGCTGAGCCCTGCTGCCAGCACACGGTGGTGGGGAAGGGGGGCGCAGCCAGGCTGGCTGCGGTGTGCCACTGGGTGGAGTTAAAATTTATAACAAGGGAGAGGCCACTGAAGAAAAGAAAGATTCTTTTAAAAATTCTGCTGAAGCCTAATTAAAAAAATTCCACTCCCTCATGCTAAGTTTTAAGAGACTTCCCTTTCAGAATTATTTTCAGTCTGGTGGTAACAGGCAGGAAGGGTGTCAGATGTTCACCAAGCTGTAAAGCGGATATTCCCCGCCCCCCAGACACAGGGCCTGCCCACACTGCTTTTCTGACTTGGGTTATGAGGATACAGGATATGAAGTTGTCAGGACACGGTTCTTTCCAGAAAGGAGTGTCCCATGTGGTAGGCTGGCTGAGTATTTTGCAGCTCCTCCCACCAAGAGATGGAGTGGCTTTTGCCAGCCCTTGACTCTGGGTTATGCTCATGGGACAGCAGACAACCCGATGCAAGCGGGGCTGGAAAAGGGCTTGCACGCTGGGGGTTGCTTTCTTCTGCTCTTTTTGGAACCCAGCCACCATCTGAAGAAGTCTAGCTTAGCTTGCTAGATACTAGGGACGCATGGCCTGGTGAGCCCTGTGGCTCCCCACCCGCTGTCAGATATGTATGTGACACCATCCGAGCCACCAGGCCTCAGGAAAGAATCCGTCAGCAGCCACAGACGCACATCAGGTGGATTCAGCAGAAGAGCTTCCCAGCTGAGCCCAGCCCAAACTGCCGAAGCCCCAGGATGGTGGGCTGATGAACGAGTCCTCTTTTAAGCCTCTCCGATTTGAGGTGTATGTGGCAAAAGCATGGCAGAGAAGGGGAAAGAGTGGATCTGGGGAAATGCAAGGTATCCATCCCCAAGTTTAAAAGCAATAATGCATCAGAAGCACTGGGCTTGTACCTCACACCCACTAATTATTCTTATAGCATCCGTGTAAACCAAAACTACGGGTGGCGGACAAGGAAATGAGTATTTTTTCTTGCGAGGGTGACCTGGGGAGTGTTCCCGGAGCAGGCACATGTTGGGCTGTGGCTTGGAGGAGAGGAGAGGGGAAAGAAAATAGCGATGATAAGAGGAAACATTTACACGGAATTTACCATGTGCAGGTGCTATTCGGATGCCTTTCATCCCCTGACTTACTTAACTCTCATCACCATCTTACGGGGTAGTTATTATCAGACCCATTTCACAGAGGAGAAATTGAGGCGGAGAGGTTAGATGACTCCACTGAGGTCCCAAAGGTAATGAGTAGCGAAGCCAGGATTTGAACAAAGGTGGTGTGTGGCATGCCATTCTTTCTTCAGGCACAGAGCTAGAAAACCCTTGTAGAGGAAAGCAGGGAGTCATGCAGAAGGACTAGAGGATGGGGTTTCTGCGGGAGGACAGTGAGAGACAGTCTGGAGAGAGAGCTAAGGATCAGATCTCTGAAAGCCAGAGCAGCAGGCTGAGGAATCTGGCTCCCGCTGTGGGAGGTGGTGGGAAGCCATTGAGGATTTTCGAGAAGAGCAAGGCAACCACAGCAGGGCGCCAGGAAAATTAATCTGGGCGCAGGGTGAAACTAACAAAGAAGGGAACACCTGAAACCCAGGCAGGGAGCCAAAGGATACTGCAGTGGTCCAGGCATCAGGAGATGCAGGCCAGAATGAGGATGGCGACAACTGAGATGGAGGGCGGGGACACTCGGGCTGCACAGCAAGGGAAGGAGCAACAGGACTTGGGGACTGATGAGGTGGGTGTGTCAAGGGCGTTGGAGAAAGAGAAACAGGACAGAGGCTTTGCGACACAGGTCGCGGGGTCATGTGGTATCAGATGTACCATTCAGCCACACTTAGTGTACCTGTTGAAAAAAAGAGTACAGCCTGGCTGGAAAGACTCAGTGGTTGAGCGTCAACCTATGAACCGAGAGGTCAGGGTTCGATTCCCGGTCAGGGCACATGCCCAGCTGTGGGCTCGATCTCCAGTAGGGGGCATGCAGGAGGCAGCCAATCAGTGACTCTCATCATTGATGTTTCTATCTCTCTCTCTCTCCCTTCCTCCCTCTGAAATCAATAAAAATATATTTGTGTGTTTTCTGGTTATAACACAAATGCCACAAAGTTGTACCAACCCCCAAACCAATTGCAAAATAGCAACTAGTTTTGTGCTATCAGCTCCTGGCAAATTTACCTGTGAGCCAGGAACAAGGATGGGGGTGGCGGATTCAGGGGCTGCCCCCTGAGGTGGCAAGAGAACCAGGGTTGCGGGAAACTGTGAGACTCGTTCTGGGGAGGCTGGGAGGACGCTTGGTTGCCCAGCGACAGCGCTCCCTCCACAGCAGCCCTTGGTTTCCTGCGGTCCCCGATGCATCTCGGTAAAAGGAAAGAGGGGCGACTGGCTGACACATTTTCTGAAGTGGCATTTTTCAATGCCCCGAGCCTTGGTATCTTGTTTAGAAGTGGCACTTACAACATACAAGGGAAGGGGAAAAACGGGGAGAGGAAGAAAAGTTTCCTTGGATCTCGAGTGCGGGAGGAGCTGATCTTGACTCTGTGATTTCAGCTTGTCTAACGGAGACGGGGTGCAGGGCCTCCTTGAAACCCACCTGAAATGAATTAGCCTGAAGTCAAAGTAGGTGTTTATCTCAAGTCATTGCCTCAAAGAGCTGACTACCTGTTGGAAGAGGGTCTGATCGATGCAAACCAGAGCAGCCGTGCGTGAGCTGTTACACAGTGGTTAGTATTGATCAGAGCTAAAGGCTGCCGATAGGAATGTGGAGTGAACTGACAGGCAGAGAAGAGGGAAGGAGGAAACAGCCTTCGCTGGTGGCAGCCGTACAGTGGAAAGCCGATAAAAAGTCAATTCCACTTAACTGAATGGCTGCTAACTAAATATTTTTGGGGCCTGAGCCTTCCCAGGTAGCAGCTGGAGCATCTCTGCTTGGGAACTGAGACATCAAGTGAGAGCTCGCATTGACGGGCGAGATCGCAGGGCCCTGGTGATGGATGGGGGAAGAGGAGAGCCCCCCACCCCGATGGAAGAATGGGTGGCCTTGGTCTTGGCTGGGCTGACTGGGGGCACTGGAGGATAGCCACCGAGCATGGAGTGCTGCTGATGGGCAGGAAAGGGACAAGAGCTAGGCTGGGATTTGTGAAATAGTCGCTGGTTAATTAGCTTGTTTAAAGCACTGATGCTTTTCTCTGAATTTAAGGAAGGGGTGTTGAAACTAATTGCTGCAATAAGGAAAAGTTGAACAATGGCCGGTCTATTGCAGAGAGAGGCAGAACAGTGCAACACGGAGTAAAGAGACTGGCTTTGAGGGGGTATGGTGTTCACGGATAACTTGTCTTCCTGAACTTCTACATACCCAGAAGGGCTGCATTTTTCTTTCTTGAATTAGGTGTAACTCTGTAACTTGCTTTGGCCAATGAAATGTGAGTAGAAGAGACATGTGTCCCTTCTGGGTAGAAGCATTTCATTGCTAGTGCCCAACCTTCCGGCTCTTGGCTTGCCACTGTGATCACAGGCATTTGTGTTGATTATGGACAAGAGCAAAACCACCTGGACTGTTAAGCTAACAGATGGATAGTTGTCCAGAACTGCAATGCATTTTGTGTGAGCGAGGAATAAACTTCTATTGTGTCACAATACGGAATTGGGGGGCTTGTTCGTTACCCAGCATAACCTAATGTTTTCTGACTAATACATGGAGATCAGGTTTTAGAATCCTGTGTCTACCAGTTGTTACTAGTTGGGTGATATGGCCTGTTATTTAATCCATCCAAATCTTGGATTATGTCGATAAACCACATAAAAAACAGCAACAACAATAAAAAATTAGGATGTGCTGCATGCTTACAAAGTATAGGCGTGGCATAGGCTCTGCATGTATTAATTTGTCTAACTCTCGAGGCAGCCCACCAGAGGATGTAATACTCTCCTCATTTTACGAACACAGAACTCAAGATCAGAGCGTCTAAAAGACTTTCCCGCGGCCTCACAGCTTATAAATGACAGGCAGGAATTCAAACCCAGGCAGACCGCGCCAGAGCACTTTTTCTTAACCGTGTTCTATCCTACTTCTTAGCTGAGGTGCTTAATAAATAACATGTTTCCTAGTATAGGCTTGGGAATAAATTCACTAACTTGCACTCAAGCACTCTATGGAAAGAGGGGGAAAAAAGAACATGGTTAGTATTTCTTTTGATCTTTTACTAGCCCCACCGCCAAGCCTCTGTAGGACCTGAGCCTGTCTGGAATGTCCGTCTCCACTGGTTCACCCAACCTGGGGTACTCCTGAAGCTCCAGGTCAATTTCCTACTCATCTGTGATACAATCGAGGGAGCTCCTCATCCGTGGGAGCCTCAGAGGATGTTGCTCTGAGGAGCTTTTCATCTATAAAATGGGGACAACACCCCCCCACTGCCTGGGTGGTTATAATATACTGCTTTTTCATTTGTGTGTGTGTTTTTTTTTTTAACATCACATTCTAGGTTTTAGACACTAGACACTGCACTTTGTGATTATATACACATATAGATACAAACACCTACACAGATATATAAAAGATTGATCTATTTCTCTATCTATCAATACCTTTTAATCCAAATAGAAATCCTAGGCAGTAGATCTATTATGTCCATTTTACAGTGGAGGAAACTGAGGCTCAGAGGATTTAAACACTTTCCAGAGGTCACCCAGCTGGAATGATAGATGAGGGCTCGTTCAAAGGACAACTCCAAAGCCAGTTTTCTTTCTATTAAACTCTGGTGCCTCTCTCCGACTTGCGGAGTTAAAATGGAATAACACAGTTACGGTTTTCTTGGAGTGCGGGCCTGGCGCATAGCGGCCACTCCATAGTTGGTAGCACTTATGATTCAGTCATAAACATTTATTGAGCAGCTGCTATGCTCTAGGTAGGGTGCTCTAAGAAATTCCTAAAGGAATTCTTCAAGGAACTTTGAAAGCACACATACAAGGAAATCACATCTTGTAAACTGCTTTTCGAGATATCCCTGGACTGCCTGAGAGCCAGATCCCTAGAAAGCACTGAGCAGAAGGGATCCCAGGCCAAGCCAGTGGCAGGATGTGGGGAGCAGCTCTCATGGAGCCGGTGGGCTTTCTCGGGGGGTCTAGGTCTTGCTGAAAGGTGACTTTAGCCTCACATGCAGCCTGCAGGGGATCTGGGCAGGTGTGAGAGGAGCCCCTGGAGAGTGGAGCAGCCCAGAGCAGTCGAGGACCCGTGGCATGCTGAGCACCTGCGGTCCCGGATCTCATTCATTCTCCGCAACGACCCTCAGAATGGCCACGCGAGCTGTCCCCTGTCCAAAACTGGCATTTGAATCCGGGACTGAGCTTTTAGCCACTCTACCATGCTGCCCTTTCCTTATCGCCTTGGATGTGGAAAGAAAGGGTGGTGACTGAAGACTCTTTGACCGGAGTTGGAATTTACCTGGACTGACGTGTAGGTTCCACCTGGCCCTGCAGGGCGGAGGGGAGGTGCTCATCTCTCATCAGTCGAACCACCATGGGATCCCCTAGGAATAGGGGTCCTTACACTAAGCACCTCCTTACTTTGTGCTGGGCACCGTGCTAGTCATCTCCTTACACCTTCCCTGAATCCTCCCAAAGGGGATATCACTGACCCCATGTGCCTGATGAGGAAACCGCCTCTGAGATGTTAAGTGGCACTTAGTATTGGTCCCTATTTTCTCGACATCTTTATGAGATCATGGCACAATTTTGCTGAGTAACCGGCCCTTCTAAGTACCTTAATGAGGGGGTCATCTTTGCTCTCTGCTTGTCAAAAATGCTAGTTACTTGGGAAATGCATTCCATTTATTGATCTATCAACATATCGATGTGTGTGTGTGTGTGTGTGTGTGTGTGTGTGTGTGTGTGTGTGTGTGCATCTCTCGCCATCTCTATGCTTGGGCTCCTCTCAACCAATATTTTGGATGTACACCGAGGGGAGTGTGCTCAGGCTCTTTTGAGTTTCTGTATTCAACGCTTAGCAACTTTAATAAACTTCATTCCTTTAGGTAGGAGACTTAATATTTTAAGTATGGTTTTAATTACCATCCTCCTCATGTCGAAGGCAAAAACCAAGAAAAGGGGGGGAAAACATCTAACCTATGAGTGTTGCCAGTAATTCCACTCCCAGTGAGAATGAAGGCGAAAGTTCCAGAACGCAGAGGCTAGAGTGTTTCCTCGGGGCCACAACGCTTGAATCATTTCGAGTTGCTCGGGCCCCGTTCTCCCTGCACAGGTGGTAAACATTTATCTCTGGGCTTTCCCAGAAATGCGTCTTATGGAAGGGATTAGCTGTTTGCGCATTTATACTTCTGAAGGTGAACTCCTCTAACCTAACCCACATAATTAAAGTGGAAAATTTCTGGTGGAGAAAAAAAACACACACAAACTTCAGGGAAAATACCATGTTTGGGAAGAGAGCTGCACTCCTACGGTCTCAAGAGATGGCTCTGTGTTCCTGGCACTTAATTATAACCGGTTTTTCGGGGTGCTCCAATTCTCCCGTCTGTTCTGTCTTGTCTCCACGTGGAGAATATAAGCAGTCTGAGGGCGTGATAATGGAGTGGAGCATGGGGTGGTTTTTACAGTATAATTCCAACCATTACATTCATTAATTTAAAAATATGAAGGAGTTAAGGAAGAAAATAAAATAAAACAATGCTTCTCTTGTTCAGATAAATCCTGTTGGTATAGGACAAAACCATCCAAAGTCAAATAATACAGAAAAGTACAGAAATAAAAAAAATTAACTCTGCTATCCTCACCTGAGCTGAGCCCTTGCTCCACAGAAATGACCACTACTAATATTTTCTTGTGATGTCCTTCAATTTTAAAAAATATATTCATGGTACAGCTTTAGCGGCCCTCATTCCTGCTCGTGGTCTGTCCTCTTTGCTGTAACGGCTGATATTTCGCCACCGCGGATGCGCCCCTTTCTGTGTCAGTGTGATGTGCTCAAGCGCTTTCTTTTATTCACGGATGTTCTTATTTAAAAATGCAAATGACAAGCAGCAATGCTGAGTGTGTCACCTGCGCTCGCCCCCCTCCAACTGGAGCTCGCACTTGAACTAAGATTAGGTTCTGGAGTTCCGCCACGTAGGCCAGGTGCAGGGTCCCTCCCTTGCTGGCTCGGTTTAACCTCTCGGTGTCTCCGTTTCGTCATCTGTAAGGTGGGGTGGCGACAGGACCCGCTTCACGGGGCTGCCATGAGAGATCGATGAAGGAGTAGATGCATCGAGACAATGAAATGCGCAGCATCACAGAGTAGGTCTTGACAAATGCTATTACGCTTATTATAATGAATAACTAAATATGAATGAGTTCTGCCCTAGCCGGTTTGGCTCAGTGGCTAGACTGTTGGCCTGCTGACTGAAGGGTCCCAGGTTCGAGTCCGGCCAAAGGCACGTACTTCCGTTGCAGGCTGGATCCCTGGCCCCGGCTGGGGCCCGTGCGGGAGGCAACCGATCGATGTCTCTCTCTCTCTCCTACTCTTTCTGAAAAGCAATGGAAAAAATATCCTCAGGGGAGGATTAAATAAATAAATAAATGATTTTTTGAAACAACTGCCCATTTTGAGTGCTTAATAAATGACAGACATGGTTGAGTGTGATCAGTGCAAGAACAGGTAGGCAGACTGGGGGCCTGTGGGTGAGCACCACCGTTAACCTGAGGAACACACCGCCGTCGGAGCTCTTCTCTAACTCCCATTCCTCGGAATCCGGGGCAAGGCGGGGCGGGTGATTCCTCTCTGACGTGTTAGAATCTGTCCTGATTTACGGTCTGGCCAGCTGCAGGTCCACATGTCACATGGAGACGCAAAGCAATCGACAGCATCCAGCCGTGTCTTTCGGATGCAACATCTTGTGTCTAGGTTGTATTTCAGGCCAACTTCAGTTAGGCGGATCAATGCTTGAAGCACATAATTTAACATGATTCTTCAAGAGTTTGATTAATTGTGTCACAGTCACAGCCTCAGTTCGGGTTCAACCTTTTAAAAGTTTCATTATTGTATGAAGCGATCAGTCAGGAGGAGAGGGAAGACAAATGCTCGACTTCGGCCGCGTCTCTCTCGCCCTTCCTCGTCAGCAAGCATCCCTCTGCCAGTCAGTCCGTCCAGCTGGTGCGGGGGAGCCTTGGGGTGAGGCAGGTCTGTGGCGGGCCAAGGTCTGGCCTAAGAGGGAAGCAGTCAGGGGGTCCCCGTGGACGGCGACTCTCCAGCGCTGACCTAAGGTGTTCAGAGGCCTGCATCCCACAGAGGTCCTGATGTCATCGGTCTAGGGTTCGATCTGGGCATCCCCAGGGGATTCTAACGTGTAGCCGAGGACGATCTAGTCAGAGTAGCTCTTAGTAAAACCATCAGGTGTGGAAAGTTTATTTTGGGGGGGGGTGTCTTAGTTCCCCAATTTCTGTTTTCTCTATCTCACTGTCTCTAGGACCCTCTTCTATCCATCCCATCCTGTCGGAGCCTGCTCTCAGAGTAATCCCCGACAAGGTATTAGTTGGTAAAGACTTAACATTTTAGCCCTCCCAGAAGTACATGCATTTTAATATGGGGTTCTTAAAATCCAAAGACCTGGAGTAATCTAGCTGTAGCAGAGGGGTTTGGCCCTGCTGAGAAGGTGGCTGGGATGCACTGGGAGCTGATGGCTTTCCAGTCATTGTCACTGCAGTAGTAGTCAATGCATATTCTATGCCACTGTTCTAATTTTCCTTTCTCTCTCTCTGTAAATACAGGGTGTGGCAAAAGTAGGTTTACGGCTGTTCATATGGAAAATAATACAATAATTAAGAAATAATAATACAAGAATAAACTCTGTGTTTCACATTCTCACAACTACCAACCTACTTTTGCCCCCCCCCGCATACTGTCTTCATTCATCAGATCCCCCCGACAGCTCTATGTTGGTGGCTATGCTTACATGAGGAAACTGAGGACACAGAAAGGGTCATTAAGGTATCCAAGGTCTGACGGAATGAAATGCTAGAAGCCGGGATTTGAACCCAGGGAGTTGAATCCAGACACCATGATTTTAACCCCTCATCACTCAAATGACCTCCCTGGTTCCTACCAGGATCGGGAGGCAGCCTGAGAGCTGGCATTGTTTCTCCAATAGGAGCCCTTGGGGAAACGCCAGTATTGTTTCCCCCCCCCAAAGAGCCCGAGGCAGTGCCCTCTGTGGGGGATTGTTTTATTTTTCCTAAATATCGCCCCTCCCAGTGGGAGGGTAATACTTCTCCAGCCTCTTCAACATCAGGCTTGGCCATGGGCCTTGCTTTAGCCACCAGTAAAATGTGAGGGGAAGTGATTGATGTATGCCACTTCTCAGCAGAAGCTTTAAAAGCTATCATGTGGCTTCCCTTCTCCCTTCTAGCACGATATTGTTCTGAAGCCAGGGAGGAACTGCTCCTTCAGCCCAGGGCTCAGAGAAAAGATGAAACGGAGCAAAGATACAGCAATGCAATTTTGTGCATGGGAAATGCACCTTGGTTGTAAGTCACTAAGGCTTGAAGGTTGCTTGTTACTGCAGCATTACTTAGTCAAAACTGACTGATAAACCCTCTGAATATCAATATTTTTTAAAGCTGAAATGCAAAGAAGGCTATTAAGAAAATATCCTTAAGTACCCAATAAACTGTACTATAATTTATCCAAGAAATCTTGCAAAAAGGCTCAAAACAGCTTCCCATCTTCTACGAATACTTTCCATGCAGAAACCCATCCCTATCTCCGGAGGCTAAGAAGCAGAAGAATTTGCCTAGCTCAGTATGCCCTGAGTTTATTTATCAGCCCAATATTATAATACTTATAAAGAAAAGATGAAGTGAGTTAAAGGTGATTTTAGGTTTGAAAGCATTGGGTAGAACGGGAGAGAAGAAAGTATGTATTTTCCTTTATAGATGGGAATTAGTACCAAAACTTGATAAGGCTCTCCCTTACCCGAAACACAGAATGAAAGAACTCTTTGACATATATGATCCATTCCAGCCATCAGAGCCTGTTGTTTTTTTTAGTTCCCAACCATCTACTGCTGTCTTACGCAATTTACAAATGTATTGCTGAATGTGGCATGTAGAATCTTATATTTGGTTGTATGGATTTTTGTATTAAATTAAAACCAACACTTAAAATTTGAGATATTTCAAGTAAAAAATATCTATATTTCTAGCTGCTTCTGAAAAATGGAAAACTCTGGTTACACTGGGCCTGGGAAGTGACAGCTGGAGTTGAGCAGCAGCTGCTCTTTAATCTGGGCATATTTTCCACAGTCCCCACCTTTCCCTATTGCCTTACACTATGCCCACTTCACTTATTTATGGACTTTGCTTAGTTTATGCAGCCATTCGAGTTTGTCACTCTTTGAGTTTGTTCAACTTCTTTTCTTTTTGTTCTTATTTCTTCCACAGTAAAGAAGGAGATCTCTGGGGACCTGTTCTTTGCCTCTGAGGACACCACTCTCTGCCTTTTTTAAAAAAAATTAATTTATCTTTATTGTTGAAAGAATTACATATGTCCCCTTTTTTTCCCACACTGACCCCTTCTCCCCCACCCCCACCCCAAGCCTTCACCACTCTATCGTCTGTGTCCATGGGTTATGCCTTTTTCTCAGAACTTTGAGTCACCCAAATTTGACAGTCTGGCTCATTGGTTCCCAGAAGGAGTCACCCTATCCCATCTAAAACCATTCTGGGGGGTGGAGGGAATAGATGCTTTCCTCTGGAAATCCTGACCATGCTTGTTGAATGGATTCCATGATATTTACTGGTTTGCACACTCGTGCAGCTAGAAGGTCTTAGAGCAGAGTAAACCTCCTGCCCACCCGATAATTCTGTTGCTTAACAAACCATAACAGCTCTGATTACATGGAGAATACCAGCAGTAAATGGTTTGAAAATGATTTTACTGTTTTCTGTTATGGAAATTCACATGTAGGAACATTATGGAACTGTTTTGAAATTTCTTTAGCCTTCCAAATGTAAAATCACTAGACTTTGACATATCACCAATTCTACTTTTAAAATATCAGAGCTAAGGAGACCATCCAAAGCCACCTAGATGTAGTCAGTCGGTAGTCATTTCTAAGGTTCTAGCATGCCCTTCTCTTTTTCTGTTCAAAATTTGTTCCTAGACTGAGCTCTCGTTGACTAAAGTTTCACTAAAGGCTTGAGGGTTGCAAGCCTAGGAAGGGGACTATGCAGCTTGCAGTATGGAGCATGGGAATCAAGGCACACACTGGCGTTCCCGAAACTCAGCAATAAAATCATTCTGAGAGTTCTCACGCCAGCATCCAGCTAGCTGCAACCGTCTCCCGTTTGCCTTCTAAGGAGATTAAGACCAGACATTTTATTTTGTTTCCGTTTTAGTTTATTTGAAGGTTTTATGATGTCTTAGTTGAGTAGCTCATGGGACTTCCAAATAAACATGCTGCTTTTAAAAATGGCAAGTTGTTTTTATTTATTTCTTTTAGGTGCCTGGTGACCTCTGGGTATATTAGGCAGCTTTAGATTATAATTAAAATAATAACTGTGATCCTAAAGCAATAATAGATGTTGAATTATACAAACGCCAAATTAGGATGCCCAGAAAATCTGTTTGAAGGAAAGCAGAGTAAGCGTGGAATTTAAAAAAGTGATTTTTGTGGCAATGTGACCAAAGGAAACTCTTCTCTAATGGCAGCCTTGTTATTATTATTTTTTGCTTTCTTTTGCCTTCCTACAGGGCTACTTAAATTTGTGTGTGTGTGTGTGTGTGTGTGTGTGTGTGTGTGTTTGTATGTGTGTTTGCTGGACTTGGGGTGTGTATGTTGGGGGGGGGGGTGAGTATCCAGTTCTTTAGTTGACCTTGTTATGATTTTAGAGGAAAGAGAAATGAAATAAAACCTGCTTGACATCTGAGAAAATCCCGGTATTTTAATGGTTTCAGGAACATTTCTCAAGTCCATGGACACAGGCAGTAGAAGCCGACATGGTGCCCCACTGGATGCCAAATCCTGAGTGCGCTGAGCCCCCTAAGACACACACACATCTGCATTCCTCCATCTGTCACCTTAGCCGATCTTCCTCTCCCAATTGTTCTTAAATGACGACATCCAATGGGAGACTTTCTTGGGAAAGCTTATGAGAATTTGTCTGAAGGCAAACTAAAATATTGCAATGTAATCACCCAACTCAACTCGCTGCTTGGCTGGTCTCAGTGCCCACTCTTACCCAAAGGAGTTCATCAACCTTAGGGCACCATATGGGCAAAAGCAACCAGGAAGAAAAGCCAGTCGAGAGGAGATGGGACCCACCGGCTGGTGATAGTCAGAGTGTCAAGGGGTGAAGGTGCTGCAGAGTGGTCTGCATGCTGTATCCACAGGCCAGGGCAAGGTGGAGGAGTAAAATAAAACAAGCATTTAGTTCTAGAACCTCATGGCATGATGCTTTATCTTAGGGACAAGAAAGTACACCCCCCCTCTCCTTCATTTCCCCATAGATGAATGGATAAGGGTCACTGGGATTGAAGGGACTCTTTACCTTGGCCAGTCACTGCCCCTTTATTCCCTCACTGCTGCGTGGAAGCCCTTCTTAATATTTAGTTGAAGGGGACAGCTATTCCAGCAATTCCAACTTGTGAGAATTATCCCAAGGAGACAACTGGACGGATTCACCAAGCACGAGGATGTTCACTACAGAATTGTTTATAATAATGTTGCTGCCCATCCACAGGGGATTCGTTAAATAACTGATGGTACATCCAGCACTGGGATGCAATGCAGCCATTGGAAGGACCACGTGAATCTGTAATTCACTGACACGGTCTATTGTTTTGGACAGTATGTGTAAAATGATACCACTGACACAAAATAAGACACAGCTATGCACACGTATGCAGAAAAGACATCTGTTAGGGTGAGTTCCAGGTGAACAGTGTTCGCCTCTGGGTGGTGGAATTTTGGGTGATTAAAATGTTCTTTATACTTTGATAAATTGCTTGCATTTTAAAAAGAGATCAAATATTATCTTTATAATCATAAATAAAATTTAAAAAGCTTAAAGCTACATCCACCTTTGAAAGAAAAAAGAGAGCAGCCCTGGTTATTGGCATAGGGTTATTTGTGCTGCTCTGCTGGAGTCTCAAACCCAGAGAAGTCCCGAGGAACCGAATCCTGAGAAGGAGGTTTGGCTGGGTCATGATGGGAAGAGGGGTTGGTGGTCCTGGTGATGCTCCCCCTCTTTATTCCCAGGCTGCTACGGTCTAATTTGATAATCATTTCCCTCGGAACTTTATGCTCCCCAGTAAACCCTCCAAGTGCTTCCTCAGATCAATGCTTCCAGTTGGTCCTCATATCATCTCTATAAGGCCTGGGGACCTGAGACAGCGGTGGCCATGGGACTTGAGGGAAATCGTGAACTGCTGAGACCAGCATGCTGGTCTTCTGTCTCTCCGTTCAGTGCTTCTTCCTGCCTTAGTGCTTCCCTTTTGTTTATTTTTATTTTTTAAAAATTATTTTTTATATTTCAATTTCAGCTGACCTTCAATAGTGCTTCCCTTTCAGAAATGAGAGGAAAAGGTGTTGAAAGGAAATTTTTAATAACTCAGGAAATGGAACTGAAACCTTCTGCATGTTTGTGCATTGGGACGTTCAGGAGTTGGGTTATAATCTGGCCCTGATGACACTAATGGTTAGGAGAAATGTTTTTAGACCTCGGTGGCCATCAGTGGTCACAATTCACCCTGACGCTGCTGCGAAGGCTCCCTCCTGGAAGCCTGGAGACTGGAGAACAGCCTTAGACCTACTATGACCTGCAAACAAACTGCCTTCTTACTCCACAACACACAACCTATTATCCATTCTTTCAACCCCCCACGCCTTCCCTTGAAGATTGTTAGAGCCTGTGGAGTAACAAGAGTAAGTGCTGACATTTGAGTGGTTACTTTGTGCCAAGCACCACGCTAAGCCCTTCCCATGAATTTTCTCATCTGAAGTCCACCAACCTCCCCGTGAGGTGGGTACCATCTGGGCAGTCTGCCCAGAGCCCAGAGAGGACTGGTCTGGGAGCCATCTCCGTGCCCATGCTCTTGACTGGTTTTTCTTACTGTGTGTCTAGCGTGGATTTGAACCAAAGAGCAGGCTGGTTTAGTACCTGCTGATTTTCAGTCTAACTTGGGATTTACATAGAGTTAGATTCTTCCAAATGCTCTCTCAGCCAGCCTGCGTTCAGCAGGTAAAACTGAAGAAGGGCTGCGTTTGGTTACCCGGCCTCCTGACAGCACCAGTTCACCTTCGGAGGGTTAGCTCAAATGTGCTCCTTGTCTTTGTTTCTCAAATGTTCTCTTTTCTCTTACTTCCCTCTCAGTTTCCTCTTAACCAGCTGAGTGACAGAAACTCAATGCTGACCACTTCATTAGCCAATGACCTTGTCCCTCTGACCTTCTGCCCCGCTTGCTCTCCTGGGCAGGTTGCCTGACGTCATAAGTCCTTGTTAAAGGTCAGGACCTTGGAGCCATCAGCACTGGGCATGTTGTTTTAATATATACCTAGAGAAATCAGGCCTGTCGGATCGCATTAGGCCCTATTTGTAGACTGTGCGCCAGTCCCTGCGGTGGAGATGAACTGTTACCTTTGAAATACAATCACGGCTCGTTACCCGTGAGCACCGAGGAGGGACTGCGGTCCATCACCGCGGCCTCCTAATCTGTCCCTCCCCTCGTCACCGGGCTGCCCTCTTCCTGCACAGAGAGAATCCTCATCAACAGTCGCCTTGGAGAGGAGTGAGGCTAAGACACAGTGTGTTTCTAAAACCAGATGTGTTAACGAGCACATGAGGGTCGGTGTGGTTTGTGACAAGTCAGTGCCGGGGGAGCCCGCGGTAAACTGGCACATTGCTCCTGTTAGTTGTTGGTGTGGTAATAAGATGAAAACGTTGCCGGCCACTGTCTGTTGAGTGTTTATCCTGTGGCAGGCATACGACTAAGCATTAGCCTGCTTGATCTGCATAATATCCCTGTGAGCTCAATACCACCATGGAACTCATTTTATAGATGGAGAAATTGAGGTTCATAGAAGAGCAGGGGTTTGCTCAAATTCGCAAAGCAACTGAGCGCTGGGGGTGGGACTGATTCCAAAGCTGCTTGTAACCGCGAGGCGGGCCACAGTTCTGCTTCGATGTTATTTGGTCTCTTCTTTGGGGTGGGATTTTAGGTGGTGTTTCAAGAGAACCGTATTATCATTCCTCCTGAAGGGCCAGGCCCCAAAGATCTCACTTGACCCAAGAGAAGATTTGTTTAAAAGAGGAACCTGGGACTAAGCCAAGCCCTTTTCCCCCTTTCTTCTTCAGGATTGGTTTTAAACTCATTCCTGCATCCCGTGGGAGTCTGGCTGGACCGATCCCTTGACAGTGGATAGAAATAGCTCTCAGAGCCTATTTTTAAGGGCAATGTGATGTCAGGAAATGAGGCAGGCATGGACACCAGGAAGAGCCAAGGGCACACCAGGCCGGAGAACAGCACTTGCGCGGCGCTTAACCAGGAAACGCTCAGAGAGGGCGTGGGGGTGCCCACAAGGGGACTAAAGTTGGCAAAGACGGACCAGGGTGGGTGGAACTGGTTTTGTTTGTTTTTAAACCTGGACAGCACAATTCTGCCACATTCCTTGTGTTTTGCCCACGGCAGCGGCTCAGCCAGGGAAGGTGAGAGCTGCTGTCCCGCAGCAAAGCCACTTTTCTGGCTGGAGAAACAGCCTGACAAACACGCACAGAAGTGCCCGCTCGCCTCTTTCCTGGCACCTCCAGGCACAATGCAGAGGTGTCTGGTAACACTGCAATTTCCTTTGAGCTGTTCGGTTTCGTTTGGCGCCCTTGTCTGGCAGGGTCGTCTTTTTGACTGCCCGAACTCACCTGGTCTAACATTTTCTTTCATTGAGAAACAAGAAGGCTGGGACTCACCTCTCTGATTCCGGCAAAGCTGGACATGGTCCAATTGCGCTCGGCTGGACTTCTGGGGGCTGTAAATTATATCTTCCGAGCTAAGGAAGAGAAGAGACGAGAACATTGTTGGGGAGACGGCCAGCGAACCTTTGCAGGCCGCGTGGTTAATAAGCGATGAAGCCCCCATTCCTCTTATTTCTCCTGGGTAAAGATTGGTGTCCAGGGTGAGGGCTTATTATAGTCGATGCCACTTCGGCCAGTATCACAAGCTAACGACACAGCTACCTGGACTCGTCCCTGTTGATAATGCCGTGGACGGGCACTTTAGCTGCAGAAGCAGTCTCTAAAAACCCACCCCGGGGCGGCCAACCTCAACACAGCATCTGATACTAATTAGAAGTCACACAGCGCGCTCAGCTCAACTGGGGGAACACTGGCCGAGGGATCAGGGCGAGAGGGAGGAAAATTGAAAGTGAAATCCGGCGCTGATTGGAAGTGACCGGAGCCCCCACATTCCTCCCCAGCCACCGCGTGTCCGCCTGTCCATCCCAGGGAAAGCCTTCCAAGGGTGTTAACTACTGAACACTCGCCTCGCTCCATTCCCCGTTCCCTGGGCAGCTGCGGTGAGCTGGCTGCCGAGAGGGAGCCCTGAACCTATCCATCAAGTCCAGGGAAGAGAGAGTTAGAAAGGCAAACATTATCTGGGATCAATATCTTTACAAATCCGAAGGAAACCCCAGCTCCCGAAGGGTTAAGCTAGGGAAGGAAAAGCCATCAGGCTGTTTAGTGAGCTAATGTTTTTATTGATGGGGGAGGCCTTTAAGTCCCTAACAGGAAAAGTGGGGAAAGTGGCAGATTGTTTGGCTGGGGAGACAGGAGAAGGGAAGGAGGGAAGGATCATTCTATATCCTTCGCGCTCTCACTCCCCTTGCATCCCAAGCCCTGAAATCCAGGTAATGCAGGAGACGGGTCACCTTGAACAGCATTCAACACAAGGTGTCTTCCTCGCCCTCACCCCCCCCACCCAAAGTGGAACCCACCTTTTCCCCCTAACAATTTTGCTGTAATGCACATCTCAGGCTAATGCCTGCACTGAAGAGCACATCTTAATTTAACAACTGTGTTATAAAGCACATCTCAGGCTAACATTCCTAGGATAATCCATATTTCAACCTAACTACCCTGGCACAACACTTCAATCTAATTCCCCCTACTGTAAAGTACATTGCAATCTAACACCCTCATATAATGTACATCTCAGTCCATTATTTTGTATTTTGTAAGCCATATTTCGATATGTCTTTTCCATTAAGGAGCAGAACTGTCTGGAAGACAACGGCGACCCCCGTGCTGAAAGCTTCTGTCGTTGTTACATGTCCTTTGGTGACAGGCTGCTGATGGATATGCCTCTGAACTTTCACCTTTGCCATCTTGGGTTCAACTCCAGCTTGTTTCTGTACTTCAAGCCCTGAGCCCCCTGTTGGGAGCAGGGGTGACCAGGGAGCCCTGGTTGGTCTTGATGGGCCCTCTCTCATGCTAACCAGCAGGGCGAGCCACCTCAAAAGATCAGAGTCTACCTCGGGAGAGGGCTGCCTGAGGTCAATGTCAGGGTCACGGGTCAGGGTGTAGCTGCTGGCTAATAGAGTGTAAGCTAACACTGTTGTCAAATTGCTGGGCTAAACGACAATGCCTGCCTCCTGCTGATGACCTTACCCTGAGGGAGGGGGCTATTGGCTTTATTGGAAACCTGCCAGTCTCGGGGGTGATGGAAGTGGCTGATCACAGCTAAAGACTGTTTGATTGTTGACGGAGAGCCAGTTCTGGGGTCGGTCCCCAACCGAAAGGCCTGCAAAACTGTGTATTGATGGCCGGGTTTTCCACAGGTGATGGATTTCTCTTCTGTTACACACGCAGCTGGTTACAGTTCAGCTGTGGAGGTGGGCTGCGGTGGCCCGCGGACATGGCTTTCTCTGGGACCGAGAGACACTGGAGGCAATGAACGCACTGACTTCAGGAGTGACACCAACCTCCTATTGCCAGTTGGATGGGACTGACTGGTTCTTGAAACGAAACCAATCCCAAATGAATTGAAAATAGATGTAAGAGGTCCTTCAATTCCAAGGCATTTTGTTGGCAAACATGAAAGAAGGCAATGAGTGTGTGTTCTGGAGATTAGTGTTCTGGCCATCATAATCTCAGCCTCAAATTTCCAACCTATCCCATGAAGGAGGAAGAAATTAGATTTCTTTCTTTACTGGTAGCACATGACCAAGCTGGGAGTGCCATTAAATATTTGAAGTGAAGGACGTTACTGAGGACTGTGAATTCCAAAAATTTCTCAGCATAGTATGAATTCAGGAGAGACAAGGAAAGGAGGCAGGGAACAGAGTACAGAGTTTAAAAAATGGTCTTTATAAAAAATAACGTACGGATCATGGAGGATCACCAGCTAATTAAACCCCTAACGGCCTGCTAAGATAGACGGTAAGCGACTAGAAGGCATAAATGGGAGAGCAGCTTATCGAAACTGCAAGGCTATTCCCCTCGCGTGTCACGCCTTGGGAAAACTCGCATCGGGCCGGTACCGCTGGTCTTCAGTCTCTAACCTAATAGAGATGGTGAAGCATCTGGGGGACACGGAGTGAGGCTCTGAAGTGAACTTGGATGTTTTTTCCCAGGGAAGACTCGGCCGAGGGTGACTTACCCATGGCCTTCCAGCCTATTAGATGACGGGATAAGTGATACAGCTTTACGCCCTGAGAATATGGTGTGATGGCATTTAGTGAGATTTTGACTTGATTCCTGGCACGATTTTCACCTCTTTAAGCCTGTTTCCATCTTTGGTAAAGAGGATCCTGCCATACACCTTACATAGTCACAGTGCGGATTCATTCAGGCATTGAACTCTGAGGAGAGCACTTGACGCAAAGTTCACATGCAACACACATTTGTTTCCTCCCCCTTGACCTTGGCATGAGCTTCCGATGGTGGGCGTTAATAAATATGGGGGTTTTGGACAATATCCTCCTCTCTGTGAGCCAGTAAGACAACCACATATACAAAGTGTAGGCAAACTCCACTTGACCACAGGGGGATGACCTAAAGCAGAGTTAGCAAACGATAGCCCACCGCCTACTTTTATAGATAAAGCTTTATTGGAACACAGCCATGCTCACTCATTACATATCGTCCATGGCTGTCTCTGAGCTACCACAGCAGAGCTGAGCTGTCACAGAGACAGTGCGGCCCATGAGGCCTAAGATATTTTACTCTCTGGCCCTTTACAGAAAACACTTGTTGGCCCATAACTATTCCAATGGAACACTCCTTCTTTTGTTTAAAAACAAAGTGTTATGTGGAAATCCAATATGCAAAGCAGGTTCAAGCAGCAAATATTTTCCCAGGGAGCTGAACTCACCCCTGTTTAGCACAAATACTTTATTGTTAGTAGAACTCTGAAGCGACTCTCATGGTTCCACAGAGCAGCCTAAAAACTACAGACTGAATAATTTCTGGATATTTCTTTAAGGTCCTGGAGACTCAATGATCTCTTAAGAGATGAGAGAACTGCACAGGGAATATGTTCATGCCTGGCATATCCTGGGCTTTTTTTTTGGTACTACTAACTGTGTGATGTTGGGCAGGTTACTTAACTTCTCTGTGCCTCCGTGTTCTCATTTTAAAAATGAGGATAATATTTGCCTTGTAATTTGTTGAGTGGGTTAAATAAAATAATATTTAAAGCACCTGAAATAGGGCCTGGCTCATAGTCAGTGCTTAGTAAATGTTAATTACTGTAGTAATTGTTATTATTAATATTTTAAGCCTTCATTTCTGCTGTGCAGATCATCTGCATAATCATGTCTTCTGTTTGTTAGCTAATTCAGTCGGTCACTCACTCAACACATAGTTTCTGTGACAGAGTAATAGTAAATGAACTGAAGAAGTCGCTTCTTCCCTAGTCACTTTCAGCGGTTCCTGGGGGTTCGTGTTTATTGCTCTGCATCTTACACTGAGTTTCAGACTGACACCACTGCTCAAAACAACGTCCTACTGCTCCATCCCCGACGGCTCCACAAGTAATTTTTCAATGAGCAGTTTGGTTTGGATGCCTACAAAGCAATTAGACCTTAAGCCTCTTTATCGGGATTTCATCCTGTCAGCGAATGTGAAAGAAACCATAATTATTATTTAATATTTATTGAGTGTCTTCGTTGTGACATATAGACTCACGGAAGTCACCTACCTACCTGCCTTCTTGTGGAAGACGACAGCATAGCACAGACAAGTGTGGCTCAGGAGAGCAGTCAGGCAGTTCTAGAAGCCCCAACCGGGAGGCCCAAGTTCTCAGGTCCTGCCATTTGTCAGCTGCTCTATCAGATGGCGCATTTGGGGGGTTGAGAGCGTCCTAATTTGTTACCCCTAAGTATATCTTCTAAAGTTTGATTCCAAACTGGCAAGTTCTGACAGTGACATCCAATGATTTCTTGTACCAAGCACAGGGAGCTCTTTGGGGGTTTATGTTTTCCATCATTATCAAGAGGACAGTGGAATGGACACAAACACAAATGCCATGGGATGAAGACTTGAGGCTTTGTCACGTAATCTTTTACCCCAGAAGCTAGTTCAGGTTGCTCAGACCAAGAAGCAGCGCTGCTCACCAGAGTGGCAGGTGGACAATATTATCTACTGGCTGCTAAGTGTGTCCGCCACACAGGTGGGGGCTAGTGTGGCACAGTGACCACCCTTACCAGACTAGTGACCTTCAGCAAGTTGCTTTATCACCCTGAGCCTCAGTTTCCCCAACTACCAATGAAAAAAACAATAGCTGCCCCAGAGGATTGTTTTTCAGATCAAATAAAATAAATACACAGTATGTGGTAACTGTGGCAATTATCATTAATATCATTACACCGGAAAAGAAACAATGCATAGTTACTGTTTTGGGTGGTGTAACTTACAGAATAGCATGGTATAAACATATGAAGTAAACTTGGAAAACATTTACACATCTACATCCAAATAATGTAAAATAAAGATTACTTAAAAGCTAAAGGAATCAGAGTGACTCATGGACATGATTTGCTTTTATAAGCTGATGTAAATAGATTGTAAACTCCTGGATGACAGAGGCTGTGTCCATTCATCTTTTCCCCCCAACATTTCCTAGCAAAAGAATCTTGCGCACTTCAACACTCAGTATGTGTCTGTTGAATTGAACTGAATTTCTTCAAAAATACAGTAGAATCCTACAAAAAGTAATCACTGGAATAATTAGAGGGTGCACAGATGGGAGGTGTGAAAGCCACTCAGTTAACTATAGACATCAACATCACAAAACAAAAGTACTGACATCAATATCACAAAACAAAAACAAAGCAGAAACTCTTAAAAAGAATGGAATATTATTTAGCAATAAGAAGGAATGAAAGAATGCTAAAACACATGGATGAATCTTGAAAACATGCTAAGTGAAAAAAGCCAGCCACAGAAGACTGCATATTGAATGATTCCATTTATAGGAAATGTCAACAATATGAAAATTCATAGAGACAGGAAGTAGATGGGTGGTTGACGACGGCTGAAGGGGTTTGGAGGGAAATAGAAGTGGTAGTGAGGCCAGTGGATACGGGGTTTCTTTTTGGGGTGGTGAAAGTATTTTTAAAATTAAATGTGATAAACGGTTGAATATACCCCAAATTATTAAGTTGTACACTTTGGGTAAATTGTTTGGTATGCAAGTTATATCTCAATGAATTTTTAAAAAATTTTTAAAAAGAGTGTGCAAACAGCCCTAGCCGGCGTGGCTCAGTGGTTAGAGTGTCGGTCCTTGGACCTAAGGGTCGCAGGTTCAGTTCCTGGTCAATGGCACATAGCTGGGATGCAGGTTCCGTCCCCAGCCCCTGTCGGGGTGCGTGTGGGAGGCAACCAGTCGATGTGTCTCTCTCACACTAATATTTCTCTCTCTCTTTCTCTCCCTCCCTTCCACTCTCTCCAAAAATTCAATGGAAAAAATATCCTTGGGTGAAGATTAATGAAAAGGGTAAACATATTGACATATCTTTGGAACAGTGAAAATGTAGGTAAATACTCCAAGATTGTATAAACTTAGGTATGCATAATATATACATGTAATCTATGTATACTACATAGATATGTGATCAGCTTTTTGAGGTATAATTCATATATAAGAAATTATAAAACTCACCCACTTCAAGTGTATGTACATTTAAAAAAATTAAAATCCTGAAATATTTCATAAGAAGAGTTAGAAGCATAGACGTGATATGTATATCCTAATGGAATTATACGGCATTTTAGTTTTCCACTTTTTTGTATATCTCTATTTTCTAAAATTTCTACAATTAACTTATATTACTTTGGAAAGAGATAAGTTTTATTAAAATATAACGTGCAATAGAGACAAAAAGTAGTAAAGGACATAGAGGGACGCTGAGAGTCAGTTAACTGGGGCCGATGTCTCAGAGGGCAAAGGAGGGTGCGTGGCCGTGGGAAAGGCGTCCTGGGTGGGAAAGAAACATCACGTGTGGAGCGCGGCAAGTGGCCGGCCTACAGGGGCGTGAGGAGCAAGGAGCCTGGTGACGTGGGCTGGGCACGTAGGAGGGAGGCCTTGAAGAACAGCGAGAAGGCTCTGAGTCCGAGTTAGCTGGTTCTGAGAGGTAAAGTGATAAAAGAGTGTCCTAGCCACACGACATCCTGGCCCAGTGACTGAGGGACGGTGGGCGGAAATCCGCAGGAGACAGGCCTTCTGGGGCTCAGGAAGAGGAACGGGGTGGCTCCTTCTGAGCAAACGTTTCCAATCTGCTTGGTTAGTACTGGCGATTTTGGAAGCGACAGCAGTCAGGGGGCCGTGTCCTCGGTCTTTACAGTCTTTCTGAAAGTGTTCCCAACACTGTGACCCCCTATCATCAAGAGCAAGAGTAGGAGCCAGGAGCAGCGCCGGGAATAGGCTGAAGGGAACCGCTCAGCACCAGGGGTACAGCCCAAGGGTCTCCAGGGGCAGTGCAGGGCCCGGCAGGAATGACAGCCAGCGTTCAGTGCGTGCCCCCAGTGGAATCCACTGCAGGTGGCTCACAGGGCACTGTGCTGAGAAGGATACAAAAGCTGCCCCTGGCTCAGGTGAGAGGCTGCTGCGGTCGCTTAGCGATGTCTGCGTGGGCACAGGCGTGGGCAGTGATGGCACCCACGCCCCGCTGCGTTACTTCCCGACCCTGGAAAAGGGGCGCTTCTTGGAGTCAGCCCAGCCTCATTCTGCAAGTCCCCAAGAAATCCGAAGGCTTACGGGTCTGCCTCAAGGGCCGAGGTCTCACAAAGTAGGTCTAAATCGGAATGCCTTTCAATTCCCATGAAAATAGTCCAATCCCCTCGAGCTTCTTGCGTCAAATCCAGGAAGAATTCCCTTGATAAGACTGGCCTTGCCGGGGGCGACCCAAAGAAATGTAAACTTTCTATTTCCAGCACCGTGCAAATTAAGGGACTGAGGAATGTAAAATGGAAAGGACGGGTGGGAAGGGGGCTGGAGCCCGCCAGTCCCCGAGAAGCCCCTTGGTGAGTGGCATGGGCAGGCCGCTGCCTCGGAGGGAAAGCCTCCTCTCGCTCCAGTGCGAGGTATTTTTAGTGTATCCTGGGCACCAAACAACTGTTCATATGTCCCGAGTGATGATGAATTCATTCAAACAACGAGTCAAGCCCCCTGGATGTCACTCGACTCCAGTCAGTCGGAACAGCTGACAAATATAAAATATAACCTGCACTCTGTTAGCCTAGCCCCGCCTTCTCTTCAACATGCATATTCAAGAAGCTGGGCCCGTTCCTGGCTCTCAGAGAAGGTGACAGTTGGGGGGGGGGGGGGGGTTCTAGTTTTATCAAGGGAGATTATTTTTTTTTCCACCCAAATTATTTTCCATTGTAAATGTTTAAATCCCTATTAAGTCCAGATTAATACAAGAAGCAGCTTCAAAGGATATCGACTGGGGGGTGGGGGGTGGGGTAACAATAAATGAAATTGCTAAGGATGAGACCCGTCTCTAGGAATATTTTCAGACTAGAAAAGAAAGTTGTTTGGATTTAAAAGCTATCCAAAGGAAATATGTTTCTCAGTGATTGCCGGCCCCTTTCACAAACACCCGAACTTTGTATACAAACCAGGGCCTGGAGCACTATTTTTTTCCCTTCATGATTGGAATTAATAATGCAGATAAACCTTAAATAAGTCAGGATTAGTGTTAACGGCATCTTAAGGTTTAGGATGCTATAGGGTAATGAAAAGAGAGACAGAAAAAAACTGGTTGCTTTAAAAGAAAAAAACTGCCTGGGCTACTGGGTGAGGTGAAGGGGCTGGGGGAGGGGAGAAGAGAAGAGAAATACAGAGAAGGGAGGACCAGCTGAGCTGAGTAATCAAAGACCTTCTAATCGCCGCAGCTCTGGAGATGTGTTCAAAGGCTCTTTCCTGACCACAGGCTGTGCAAGGTCACAAGTGAAATGCGGTTGCCTGGGAGGGGGAGGGGTGTCTGGGATTTTTGGATGGCTCTGCTCTCAGGCTTTGTTAGGGGGAGGTCAGCTGGATTGTCAGATCTTAGCATCTCTTCAGGAAGCAGGTTCAACGTCCTGGTTGTTAGGGAGAAATCACTCCCCGGACCCCCGTCGCCAGCCCTCGCCAAACCAGCAAAGAAAAGGGAAAGTCAAGCCTGGATGTTCTGTCCAACCCTGAAAAAAACCACCACCAAGATGCTTTCTCCCTGAGCTCTGAACTCAAGGGTAGGAATCACTTCTAGACAAATAATTGCACCTTGGGACGAATTTTAATGAAGCCATTTAGATTCTTTGATGTTTCTGCATTGGGGTCACGGGAAATGACCCCAACTCATTTATTCCAGGCTCGGCTCTTTTCTCTCCCTCACATGAGCCCCCGAAGGCTGCAGATGTGGAAAACTGAGTCCTTTTACCTCCGGCCACTCTTCTGGGCTTAAACTTAGCAAACGCCTCTTGATTCTTAGTAAAGAAAGAAGTATTCCTCACCCCAAAGTCACATGGTTGCAGAGATTTTAGCTGTCGATGTGAAACCAGGGTCGAGGCTGTCATTGCAAGAGTGGGGGCCTTCCCCCCACCTCTTGGCCTAGATTAACTCAGTAATGGTCTGGCTTTCTCACTTCCCTTTGGCACATGCCAGTTGGACGTGTGTCCCACATGACACGGCTCCTTGCTATGCCCGCTTCGGATCTCACTTTTGTCCTAATCTTCGAGCGACCGGGCTGGTTTGAGGTTTTGCAGAATCTGGGGAGTTTTGAGAGATCACAGCTCCCATCTGTTTCCTGTTCTGTTTCCCAACACTTCCTCTTCTCTCCGCGCCACCCCGGCCGGGCACACACAGCACCGGACGGGCTCTCCCTGCCCGCGAGATAACAAGAAGAGCCTGTCCTGACAATTTTATTAGCCTCGTAGGCTTGCCATTCAATCTTCCCCCGAGATGGACTAAAATGGAAAGAAATTAATGACGGTGGCTCTTTTCTCAGCCCTGGATGTAATTCTTATGTAATCTCTGTGGCCACTTTTGGTGACTCTGCGTAGGTTAAGTACAGAAAAAGCAACATCTTGGGGCCTGTTGATAGTTGCCATGGTAATCTGAAATTTTGTGAATAGAAATATGTTCCAGGGGAAGAAGTGTAGGTCAGATACAAAATGCTCAACCTTCAGAAAACTTCCGTCATACTGAAGACGGGTAAAGAACGGGGGAGATGTGTGTACTGAAGGCCATTTAAAAACTAACTAAACGGCACGATCGTGGAAATGAAGGAGCATGAATAGAATTTCACCCTAAAAATAAAGAAGGATTTTTTTTTTTTTCCAGTCAGCATATAAAGCCTTAAAAACAGTTCCATTTGCTCTAAAGCGGTGCACAGTTAAGGGTCGATATTCCTTAGGGCTTCAGGTTTTAGTTGTCAATGGAAAGGATGAGGTTCCTCCATGAAACTGGGAGCATCTCCCAGACACAAGGACTCGTTTCCCAAAAGGAAGCTGAGTGAAAATAAAGTCCTTACCCCAGTCCCTCAACCTGCTCTGTAAACAGAACGGCCAGTGGTGACGACATGCAGCCTGTTTCAAAAGGATGCCGATGATACAATGGCATGCGAACACACATGCTTTAGATCCACGTCAATATATAAAAATATATATATACCATATAAACACGGTGGGCCAAAGTAGGTCTACAGTTGTGAGTACACAAAAAAGTTTATTCTTATATTCTTATTTATTCATTATTGTATTTATTATTATTATTAACCTACTTTTGACCACCCTTATATATATACCACACCACACGTACATATATATATAAAACTTTTTTTTTTGGTAATGCGAAAGTCAGGCTTGTTATGAGAACTACTTGATAGGTAGGCGAGTTCCCATCTAAAGAAGCGATTTTAAGTACTAAAAGAAAAGTGTGTCTTTTGTTCTTTTGAAAAGATGACCATTAGAGCCAATGGACTAGGTTGCAAAGCAAACTGAAATGGATTTTCAGACAACCACTGCCACGAATCCACCGTTGCTTCCAGGAGACATCTCACGGACAGGCAAGGCTCTCTCTCTCTCTCTCAAAAGAAGACTTTGCTCCTAGCCCGGCCTTCTCAGAAGCCACGTTCCTAAAGCACGGCCAGGTGTGCCCGACTCTAAAGTCTAGCCTCTCCCAGGAAGGAGGACAAGTCATGAGTGGGGTCGTTTGCAAGTCCCAAAGGTGCTGGCAGTCCCCAACTTCAATTCCCTTTCCTCGCCCAGCAGATGGTGCAGAGTAGCTCCAAGTCTATTTGAGCTGATGGGGACTGCTAAGTCCTGGGCTTTCTGTGGCAGTTCTTACTTAGAATGCCCTCTGCCATTCTTGCATCAGTTAGGCCTCAACATGGACTTTTGGGCTGGAAACTATGGTCTCTATGGTCAAATCACACGTCAGGGCCCAACATAGCTTAACTTCATTTTTGGTTGATGATAAATGTGGAGAAATTGACCTGAGCATTTTAGGGATGTTAATAAAGAAATGGCAAGTCAACAATATACATTTTATCAGAAAGAGACAACAATCATGTCACTTTCCTGCTCCCCCTTAAAAAAAGTAGTCAATTGGCTATCCCTTAGCAGTAGTTCATTATTTCCAACTTTACATAATTGAAAATGAGAAAGTTCTTTAAGTTTGAACAGTGGTAATTAAATGTGAATTGGATGGGATATTCGTAATTTTAAATGCTTGAATTCTGAGGGGAAAAAACTGTGTAATGTTGTTGGCTAAATGACCCTAGTCATTAAGATTCCTATGGCATTATTTAGCTATTGGCTTTTTATAACACCATGAGGTTTGCTGTGGGACACAGAGGAAGCCACTGGCCTCACAAGGAGGAGAAGTGTTTTAGAGAAGGGCTCTGAGGGGAGAGAAGAGCCCCTGAAATTTCTACTCATAGTTTGCTTTAGCATTTCTGGACTCCTTGAGATCACGGCGCTGAGACAAGTCGAGGAAAATGAACAGAAATAACTGTTTTCATGAGGCCAATGGAAACCACATTCAGATCCAGGAAAAGAAAAATGAGACAGGAAAGGGAGGGTCACATTTTTGGAGGAAATCATGTGGTATTTTGGTAATCCTTTGTTGATGAAAAAAAAATTAACAGCACATTAATTATGTCCTAAGAATGGGGCGTTGCTGGTCTGCATCTTCGGCCTTTCCAAGGCTGGGCCAGCAGTCCAAGCATTGACCACTTTGTGGAATGGAAACTAGGGCTTCTGCTCTCTGAAAGGGTCCTGGACGTACACCCCCCACCCCCAACACCTTTTCTCGGGCTGAAATCTGATCATGCAAGAGTTCAGGAAATCAGAGGCTCTTTTACAAGACAACTAATGACAACCAAAAAGTGTAGGACCGTTATAAGATTGGTAGTGTTCTGTCAGCACAAAGTAATGTAACTGAATATGCTAAGAAAGATATGTTTTCCTCCCTCCCTCCCTTCCTTCCTTCCCTCCTTCTGTCCTTCTTTCTCTTTCTCTCTACCTCTCCCACCCCTCTCCTCCTTTAAAAAAAACTGTATTTTATCAGTAATATATATTTATTAATTTCTTTCACAATAGTTCGAATATTCCCATTTAGACCAATACAGCGTAAGCCCAATACTGACCCCCGTTCTTCCCGCATCTTTAAGAATTAAGTAGACACCCGTCACCTCCTTAGAGCTCGTGGATACAGTCCACATATATTGCTGGGTAGGAAAGAGGTCCCACGTGCCCCCTCCCCTTTCAGTCTATGCTCTTGAGCGGTGCCTTCCGAGACTCCGGTCTGGCTGTGTCCCTTTCTTTGGCCAACAGGACCACAGCAAATGTGACGCAAGCACGGGCCTGAAAATAGCTTATGCACTGAGTCGGGTTGTCCTGCTGCCCTTTGAAGCCGGAGGCCCCCGTGGGGAGAGGAGCAGGCTGACCTACTAAGGGCGAGGAGCGCGCCGGCGACGCTGAGCCTGCTGCGGGCCACGAGGGAGGCCCCGCGCCCCGTTTCGCGCGAGCCACGCAGCAGGCGCGGGCGGCCCACCCACGGACCTGGGCCTAATGACTCAGAGTCTGGGCCTTTTTGCTTTGGGGCTGGTTTGTGACCTGGCAAAAGCTGTGCAGCAAACAGTAACCGAGCTTGTTATTTCGCTCCTTGAAGCTCTATTAGTAGGGGCATTGTCCCTGAAGTAGAAGGCATTGTCTGGACATACGATTATTCACCATTGCAAAGCGACAACTCTTTCTGCTTGGCTGAGAAGAGTCTTATCAGGTTTTCCATAGTGGTCACTGTGGCCCTTCGTAAAGGTCTGCTTCTCGGGTGTTTGTAGGCCCGTTTCCGCGGAAGCAATCAGTGGTTCTCCTTCCAGCTATTCCGAGCGAGGTCCTAAGGATGAGCGCTCCAAGCCGGGTCTGGCAGATGTGGTTTTCCATCGCCTTCCCTTCTTCACCCCACGGCCCTTTTTTTCTGATCTCTGAAGCTGGTTAAATCTTTTTTTCTATCCTGACGTCCCTTATTGCAGCCATCACAGTCTCACCCTTCATTGCGTTTCTTCATGTTGACATCTCTCTCATCATGAGGATAGTACTAGTATTGCTTTTCTCTTTTAAGTAAAATAGGGTTTCGGTCACGGCATGCTAATTCTTTTTTGGGGAGGAAGGCTGTTGTGGGGGGACTACTCCCAGAGCCTCCAAAGGGTTCTCTTATCTCTCCTCTCCTCCTGTTCTAATCCACCCTGGACCCTCCTTCTATCATGCTATCCCTCCATTATTTATGCATCATTTCATCCCAGAAACACTCACACTGACTTATTATTGGGTGAATCCTTTACAGCAATGACCTCAGCTCGTCAGTCTCCATTTCAAAAGTTCTCAGTGGGTCCCCACACTCTGTGGGTAAAGTCCCAGCCCCTTGACCAGGCATTTAGGGCCTTTTGGAATTAGGCTTCACTCTGCTTTACCAACTGGGCCTCTCTATTCCTCGTGTAAACACGCTATAGCCAGTTACTGTGGGATAAGCCTCCCTCATTGTCTAGTTTCTTCTTTACAGTCACAGTTACATTTTAAAGTCAGGCCTAAGTGACCCTGCCCCTCCATAAAGTTCCCCAACCACCTGGGCCCAAGGCGCAGTTTTGTTCTGCTGAATTCTCACAGCCCTGAGAGATCTCATCGCTCATTTGTTATTAATCACGTCTAGCGCATGTAGTCAGTTGTCCTGCTGTGTCTTCCCAGTCTTCCAGACTTGAGTACGTGCCCCTTGCAGGAGCGACTAGATGCCCTAGCTCACCCAAAGCGCCCGGACAGTGCAGGTTTACGGTTGGCGCTCAATAAACACCTGGCATTGCGCTGGTTTCCAGCATTTGAGAGTTAGCGCAGTATTTCTCAAAGTGTGGTTCATGCATTCTTGCGTCAGACTTGGGGTGCTTGTTAACTACTCTGTCTCTTGGGCTCCTTCTCGGACTGGCTGAACTTGCCTTTCTGCTGCTAAGACCTAGGAATCTGCATCGGTAACGAGCTTTCCGGAGGATTCTTCTGTTCATGAAACGTTGAGAGTGCCCCTTTTCCTGCAGGTCCTCAATCAAGAAAAGGCAATCCCTCTATGGCCTGGCGGAGCCCTTCCTCCTGTAGGTAAAACTTAGGAGTCCTGAACTTACTAAGACTTCTAGAATCTAGAGCTCTGGTTTTTAACTGGGGACAAGGGTGATGTGCCCCTGGGAAGAAGGGTTTGAAAAGGCAGATTTAAGATGATAATATGATTTGTACTTGGGGGAAAATGCCATTGTTCTTATGATAGAAACCACTGAAACGTGGAGCGTGACCAAGCCATGTTGATTGGTGTGATGTGTGAAGAACAGCTGAGCCATAAGCTCATGACTCTAGGAACTTGTTCTCTCCTGTGTCCCTACGTCCAATATAGTGTGCAGCACATAGTAGGCCCTCAACACACAGTTCTTTTTTAAAAAAATTTTTTTATCTTCACCTGAGGACATTTTTCCATGGATTTTTTTAGAGAGAGTGGAAGGAAGGGAGGATGGGGGAGAGAGAGAGAAAGAGAGAAACATCGATGTGAGAGAGACACATCCATTGGTTGCCTCCCATTTGAGCCCCGACCGAGGCCAGGGATAGAACCTGCAACTGAGTTTCATGCCCTTGACCGGGAATCAAACCTGTGACCCTTCGGTACCCAGGCCAACACTAACCACTGAGCCAAATGGGCCAGGGCTAAACACATAGTTCTTGACTCTGAGTAATTCTAACAACTAACTGCGTTTATAAATGACGGTGATCTATATACACCCTCGGTAAGTACATTTCAACACCACAGATGTATGAACTTAACCAATCACTGTCTGCTTTAAAAATATCTCTGTACATAACACTTTTTTTGGGGGTGTGTGTGTAGAATTCCTAAACTATAAACATCTAGCTCATTTCAAGGGAAGAAGGTATATATTACAGATTAATTTTTGATGAGAACAGCTAAGTTAATTTACTTTTTTTAAAAAAGGAAATGCCTTAAAAAAACAGTTTTATTGAGATATAATTTACATACCATAAAACTGACCCTTTACAAGCGGTTTTAGTATTACACAGAGTTGTGCAACAATGATCTATGTTTAGAACATTTTCACCACTCCCTCCCCAAAAACTCCATTCCTGTGAACAGCCACTCCTGATTCTTCCTGATTCTTCTCTAGCCTACACCCCTCCCCCAGCTCCTGGCAACACCGATCCGCTTTCTGTCTCTGCTTATGTGCCTATTCTAGACACTTCATAGAAATGGACACATACAATATATGGTCATTTGTGACTCACTTAGCATGTTTTCAAGGCTTATCCATGTTGTATCTAACCTGTATCAGACCTTTGTTGCTTTTAATGGCCAAATAATACTCCAATGTATGGATATACCACATTTTCTTCACACATTTGTCAGTTGATGGATATTTGGGTTTTTTCCCCTCTGGCTATTGTGAATAATGCTGCAATGAACATTTGTGTGCAAGTTTCTGTGTGGACAGAGGTTTTCATTTCTCTTAGGTATAAAAAGAGGGGTGGAATTCCTGGTCAGTTGGTAGTTCTGTGTTTAAAGAAATGTATTTTACTTCTGTGCTTTACTGCGGCTACTGTTGCTACTGCTCGATGCTACTAATTATTGAGTATTGACTCGGTCCTGAGCCCTATACTAAGTTATTCATATACTTGGTCTCATTTAACCCTCACAAAATTCCCATTACACAGAAGGGAACATTGTAGCTTGAGGAAATCTGACTTACTTAAAGGCTCAGAGATGTGAATTAGGTGCAGTGCCAGGCCCTGCTGCTCTTAATCACACTTCTACCTGCCCCTGGAGTACCATATTTCCACAAATGAAAATGTTTATTTTCAGATGAATCTAAATGGGAACCAATAGTGATATTATTCTAAATTCAAGGATAATGATGAAAGAGTTGCCTCTGAAGAACGATAGCTGTCTGTGAATTTAGAGTTATAACCATGTCCTTAGGAAGGAGCCTGGCTACTCGTGTTCCCGGCCTCGTATGGCATTATTCCTACCCGGAGCTCAGATTCCAGACACATGTGGTCTTCAGGTGTTTTCCATAGCCTTTTCCCCAGGATCTGACAGTGATTGGTGGGCAACGTTTCTCCTGCACTCACGTGTTTGACGCGCAGATGGCCGTCTCATTCCACAGAGACAACAGGTCTCTTTTCTCTGATTTAACTCTTCAGGGCATTCGGCATGGATTGGTTGCTTAAATTCATCTATTTACAATAAATGTACAATTTTCCCATGAGATAGTTTAATTTGACAAGTATGCACTGAACCAGGTTCTTGGCTCAGGAGAAGTGGGGACTCTGCAGCGACATCTGTCCTAGCCTGGCTTTTGCTCTTTTCTGGAGTTGTTATGGCGGAATCAGACATTGACAGAATAATATGGCAGACGTGGGTCTGTGGAAAATGCAGTCAGATGCTGACAGAAAGAGGGATGTACCCACCTCTCTCAGAGTGGCCTGAGTCAGTCCCACTAATGTCAAGTCACTGGACTAGACTCAAAGAGTAGCAATCTACTAGGGTCTTTTCTTCCCACCCCTCATGACCTAATCAGGAGTCCAGCTCTGAGGCAGGGGCATGCCTTTCATTACCTGTCTTGGACAAATCTTATAAACTGGCCCCTCTAGAGAGTAAGGTTTGGGAATAAAAAGAACTACCTAAGATATAAAAAAGGGGGGGCACTTAAGAGAACAAGACAATTCCCAACAATGACATGGATAGTAGAGTCGAAGGTAATTATATTTTGCACCAAATTGGGGTATAATACAGAAGAGTACAGTACAGTTCAGAATGCCTGGAATACATTAAGGCTGTGGGCCTAGTAACAGGCTTATGTAATTTAATGAGCAGAAATAGAAGTTACAGAACTAGAAAGATAAACTAAGAAACAAGATTATTCCTGGCAGGCTTGGGATGGGCTTTGAAACCATGTGGCAGATAGTCCCCCCAAATTACGGAGGATACAGAGGGTTGTATTGAGCCTAAATAAATTATTCTCACTGCTGTGTAGCAAATGTCAAGGCTTTATCTCAACACCGCGCTCAGTTTGGGCCGCCTATGATAACATAAAAATGGGCATGCTAAAACGGTCGGACGCCCGCTGCAGCAGTCAGCGGGACACAGATCTGTGGGGCTTCCAAGGCCAATGTTAAGAGCAGCCTGGACTGTGGGCCTCCAGCAGGCAAAGATTCAGAGTCGAGTTCAGAGACATGGAGGCCCACCAGAAGGTGGCCGGGCATGACCGCCGTGCAAGTTTTTCAGGATCATGCTAACATACAAAAGAGCAGGAGCTGGCAGTGATCTGGATACTGTTTCTTGCTGCTTTACGGAAGGTATGGCAGGACAGAGCCACCGAGGAGGCGGCCAACTCAGTCACACCACGTAAGAGAAGAGCAACAAAGACCTGGGACTGGGGAGCGGATTCGCCAGGAGGGAAGGCGGGAGGTGGCCTGCTGCCTGGCGTCCTTCGGAGGGCTCGTCTCCTGTGTGCTCCCTCCGGTCTGGGATCTGGGGGAAACTCAAGGAGGATGTTTTCCCTTTCAAACATTTGAAAAAGCTATTTTCAGCTGTTTTTAGGAAGGGAGGGAAAAAGAGCATTCCTCTCTCAAACCACAAGAAACCTTCATGAATGTAGCCAGGAATGGAAAGTAAATTTGTTATTACGCTGCTTCGATGATCCGGGCCTTTTCAGAGTCACCTGAGGACCAACCCTTCAGAAAGGGGGAAATCGGGACATGATAGAAGTCCCCAAGGAACGAAGCACCTCCGCACGTCGCATCCCTCGACCCTAACTGAAAAGGCAACGCGACGCACAGTACCCTCACCCCGGGTTCAGCGCTTCAGATGCATCCCTGGATTAGGCCCGTTGGAGAAATTAGTGCCAAACCATAGCCACAGCCGCTCGCCCGTGGGAAGAGTTTCTAGTGGCTGTTCTGTTCTCTGCCTTATAAAGACGGCACTATGAGGGCCCAGGGCTGTTGTACGGGGAAAGTTCTCTTGTTGATCTTATTGCAAAATTGGGGTTAAAGAATAACTGGTTTTGTAACTGTGCTGGCCTTAAGACTTACCTGATAAACAACACTGAGTAATAAGATTGGAAATTCTCTTAAAAATTTTTGCACGTTATTTGGTTACAGTCTCCATATGGCAAGAAGGCGAGGGGAGAAAACCTTCCATTCCTTGTCTCCCCCACCCCAACCCCCCGACCACATATTTAATCCATGCGCTTATGTCAAACTTAATTACAGGACTTTTGGCATAAAATAACAGTCCACATCCTCAGAGAAAAGAACTTAAGCAGTTAATATGTGCGATTGAGTGAAATTGCTTTGCTGAATGTTTATGAGTAACCCAAGACCAGTGAAATGTGCTGATATTTTAACCATTTCAGGGCTGAACCTTTGCCAAGATGCCGCCAAATAGGAAAAATAAAATAAAATAATTTCTCCCGATCTGCTGTGTATCCTATTTCCTGAAACTGAGAGCATTGGGTAAGACAATTTTACGACACTTTCACAAATAGGTTTCTGGGGGGGGGGGGGGAACAATAAAGCCAGGACAATTACGGGCTTGTCACCATCTCAAGGAGCTGCCAGGATTCAGCCGCAGAGCACCACGTTCAGACCCGCGCCCCGTTCTGCAGGAAGCCTCCGGAACGTCAGCGCTCCCTACGAGGGGCAATTATTTTTGCCTTTGGGCTTTCCCCTACCTCCCCTCGGACCTTTTCAGATAGTTTCCTTTTCCATTCATCCCCAGCTTAATATGGATAGTTTTAAAAGGCAGAGATTTCGGACCCTAACGCGAGTCTATGCCCCTTTGATGAGATAAACTCCTACCTCTGTTTAAGTTGCCTTTTGTTTAAGTTGTTTGCAGTGAGATTTGCCTCCTTTAGACTAGAGGAACCTCTTCAAATATAAAATCGCCTCCCTTGGTTTCTGTCCTCACCCAGCGTCCTTTCTTAAACCAGTGAGGTTCAGAGCTACCTCTGAGTTCACACTTCCTTTCATTACCTTTGTTTCAGAAAGCGGCTCCGTTACCACCTGCCCCATAAATGCCAGCCTTTTAACGTGACCGTTTCTGAAGGTCGCCTGCGCTTAAATGGTCCTCTGCGCTCAAATTCTCTTCTCTCCGTGCTCTCCAAACCCGGTCCCCTCCCAAGAATTAGGAGGGTGTATCCAACACTGTCCCAGAGAGGACAGCACCCAGTCGCACCATCTCCGCCTACACAACCTTTCGTGGACTGTTTCGGGGGCTCGGACTGCTCCCCGGGTTTTGGCGACGCTCCCCCTCCCTCTTACCCTCACTTTAAAGCCTCTATTTCTTTGTCCTATTTCTGCTTCAGAGTGTTTGCATCCCTCCTGAAAATGCCTTTTCTCCCTTATCTGCCTCTCCAAACTTCACGAGGGTTACATTTTATAATTACTTTCAGAGCTATTGTTTAGCTCAGCCCATTAGACTCCCGGCCTTGAGAAAGGTGCGATAACGTGGCGGCGATGAAAGCAGAGGGCGCTTGTGAAAGTACCTGGCACAGTGCCTGCGCCGCGGGAAACGTCCTGTGACAGTTCCTTCATTCGTTCGCGGACTCCCTCATTCATTCAGGGCATGGCGAACGCTCCGGACATAGAACTGCTCCACGGCAGCCGCACTCTGAACTGCGTCAGGTGTTGGGGATTCAGGCGTGAGAGGCCCCAACGTTTGCTAAAACAGTTCCAGAGGGATGAAGGCCATGCTCTGAGCACCTTCTGCATTCAAAGGGCGGCACTAGGAGCTTCACACACAATTAACCACCTGGAAGTGAGGTATTATTATTACCTCCTTGTATTCTTCTTCTTTTATTATTATTATTATTTTTAATCTTCACCCGAGGGTATTATTTTTACTGATTTTAGAGAGAGGGAGAGGGGGGGAGAGAGAGAGAGGCCCCCTTGTATTATTTTTGATGCTGGTTATAAATTGACAGGCCCGAAAGTCATTCCTCCAAGACGCTCCTCGTCGTGAAGTAAAATATTTCTTAGGGACTCCTGATGGGAGTGGATTTCTTTGCCCAGTTCCTGCCCGCCGTGCAGGTCCTCGATTAAAGCTGCTTTATTAGAGGGCTTTCCCCGGCCCGGCCGAATGCACGTTACGCCCCCGCTGTACTTTCTCTTACGCTCTGCACTTTTCCCTTGCAGGACTTACTACCACCTGTAGTCGGGTATTTATTGCGGGATCAGCCCTTTAACGTCTGTGTCCCTGAGGACACCGTAAGCTCCAGGGCAGCAGGGACCATGCCCATTTTGCTCGGTTCTCTGCCTCTGGTCTCTCGCGCAGTGCCTGGGACCGAGGAGGTGCTCGAGAACATTCGCCGAGTGGTTATTAACACCGCGCTATTGATCGCAAAAGTGTAGACGGTCCATGAGTTGCTTATTTTTTTTACTTTGGATTCCACTGCATAACTTCCGAAGCATCGTGGCCTCGCTAGGGACTTCCATAGGGCCCGCGACTGGATGATTTTGGGGGTTCCGTGGGCTGGCTGGAAAGAAGGGGACAGAGGCAGTCGATTGCCTTCGCCCCCAAGGGCGGCTTTGCCGATGGGGATGACACAAAACGGGCTGAGCTCAAAAAGTTCACACAGCAGACGAGCCTGGGAGGCGGGGAAAGGCTCCACGTGGGAAGAGGGCGACCCCCGCGTCTTCCTGTCCTTCCTTCCTGTCTCCCCAGGAAGTGTCAGTCAGGGATGCTCAGGAAAGTGTCGCCATGGTAACCTGCACTGGCTCTTCCCCTCGCGGGGACACGCGCCCTCGTGTGCCCCAGCTGTCCCCGTGCCTGGTGGAAGCGGGCAGCCACTCGGAGGTTCCAGACGCATCATGGAAAATCCGGGACCGACAGTGTCTGCGAGGACAGACTCAGCGACAGCGTGTGGCGGGGAGTCAAGCCCAGAACGCAGCGGAGCCTGTTCTTGAACTAATTAAAACTTAATCCACTAAAGACATTTCCTTGATAATTTGGGAACTCTGTCTTGACTTTTGCAAGTTCCAAAGAGCCTCGAAAATAGAGGATGCTGCTGCTATGTTTTTGTACTTTTCCCTGTGTATTAGATTTCATACGCCCCAAAAAAAGCATTTTTTAAAAAGGGACTCTGGATAGAGTAACCCTATAATTTATCATCCAAACTGGGACACTCTGGAGGGTGAAAAGAAGCGCTATTAATAATTACCCAGGCACAATAGATATACGCTGGGTGGTCCCGGGCAGACTGGGATGTGCGGTGAAGACAACTGGAGGGCCCAGGGACAGATCAAATGCATTCACGGGGCGGAAAGACTCAGGGGGTCAGGGCTGCACCTGTGGCACCCCATCTCCCACAGTGCTCGGCATACAGTAGGTGCTCAAACTTACTGAGTAAATGCAAAGTTGTCCTGAGTGTGCTTTCTGAGCAGAAATTGATAGGGGGGCCACGAGAACAGGGGAGGCCGTGCAGGCCCCGCAGCGACACTGCCCCAAGTGGGCGGGCCCCCGATGCAGAGTGTATGTGCACCGTCCGTGTATCCGTTCCCCGCTGCCAGCAGTCCCCTGCTAACTGTGGACACACCCTTAGGGGGAACGCAAAGCAGCTCGCAACACTGCATGCACATCCTCTGCTTCCATAGTTTGCTAACATATTTATGGGCCCTAATTTCCTAAAATGCACCCTAATTTCATAATATCTGTGTATAGAATGTCACACTTTGGGGTCTGACCGGTAAAAACGACCTCCTCAGGGTTCCCTTCTGGGTCAGCCAACGTGCCGGTGCGGCCTGGGGCCTGGGCACCCGGGCTGGCCCGCCCTTGTTCCCACCCTTCCTCCAGGGCCTGCTGCTCCTTCTGGGAGAGCGAACCGGTCCGCTGACCCCTGGGGAGCAAGAGGGCACGTCCAGCTCTTTCAGGGGTTATGGACACGCCGAGCGCCACCAGAGCCCATGCCTCTAACGTGGAGGCGGGCGGGCCTGGGGAGCGGGCCGGCCTGGCCGCGTCTCCTCCGCCCACGTTGAACCTCGCCGGGAGCTGCCCGGCCCGTGCCCTCCTTCCTCCTGCCCGCCGAGCGCTTCGTCTTCCTCCCGTGTCTTGGGAGAGATCCGTCTCTTCTGACAAAGTCAAGATTCCAGGCCGAACTTTCCCATGCCACCGTCCCTCAAAATAGCCCGAGCCGGGCTGTATTTATAGCCGTGTGAGACTCTAATGGGCCAATTTGTTTGAATTTCCACTGCTTTTGTGTCGCACGTCCCCCTCACCCGTGGGCAGTCTCCTCGGGCCTTTATTGATGGGGTGTGTTAGGGGAGAGGGGCCGTGTTCAAGATGGTAGCTGTATAGAGCACGGGGGCTGTTTTGCATATTTACTGTTCTTTAAAGCTGGTTGTTTTTTTTTTTTTTTGAGAGAGAGAGAGAGAGAGAGACAGAGAAAGAGGTTTCTGTAAGTAGCCCGGACAATGAGAACAAGACCGGCTGTATGCCAAGCACGGGATCCCGGCCAAAACACATATCATTAGCTTGGACCAGCTATAAGCAAGGAAATGAGAAACATATGTTGGAGAGCAAGGTTAGGAGTGAGAGACTATGGGTCAGTGACAGTCACCCTAAAACTTTTCCCTTGTTCTTCAGCTGTGGCCTGGCGGTGTCAAATGTCATTTCCACGGCCTTGATTTCTCATGGTGGGGCTGCTTGTGTGTTTTTTGCCTTTTTTTTTTTTTTTTCTTTTTCTTTTTCTTCCCTCCCCCTGCTGTTTCCTGATGGGAGCTTTTTTGGGGAGGGGAAAGGACAGCAGGGAGGGACGGGTTTGCCTGGTAGGTTTTTTGGGTGTGTTTTTTTTTTTTTTATCAGATCTGGGAAAAGCACAACCTGGTTTCCCGTGATGCCCTCGGAAATGCCTCACTTTCTCCGAGTGGACGGCGCCCCTCCGTTTGCGATCCGGACTCGTTGAGGCAGGAAGGAGGGGAAGGCTGTGAGAAAGCATGTCTTGCTGCTTCTTTCTGGAATATAATTAGACGCGCCTCATTACCTCACGCCCAAGGACTTTTGTACTTTTTCTGGACTGGGTTTCCTGAGATCTTCGGTGGGCTGCTGCTCGTGGTATCCCCCCGCATTTGATCATATTAGCAGTTATTTTTTCCCTGGCACATTTGTCCTCTCCTGTCCATCCCCCCGAGATATCTGGAGTTGATTTGCTTGTCCGGAGGCCCCACCCAGGGAGTCGGCCGGGCCTCTGGCTCCGCCAAGGGCCTGTGTTCCTTCAGCTCTGCCAGGTTCCCCTCTCCTCCGCCACATTCGTTTGCCTTAAAGTTTTCCCCGGACGGTCTGCTAACAAGGCCGTGCTCTCTTCCATTCCAGGGTCGAGGCCTCTGTTCTCTATAAAAGCCAGATGAAGGACTGCATCGCAGCAAACCCAGAGGCAGTCCCCGGAGAACCAACTGTGGCTACTGTTCTGCAGCCGAGGACAGTTCCAGGCGGCCGCCGGGAAAACTCGCCAGGCTCAGCTTCGGCCAAAGTCACAACACAGCCACCGGTATACCCGCTGCTCCCCTTAAGGAAACGCCACGGGAGTGGGAGCATCGGGCTGTGGCAGGCCCGGGGGGCAGAGAGCTGAAGGGACATGTTTCCCCATGAGTCCTCCCTGACCTTCGTTCTTTTAAGATTTAGGGAATGGTGTTGGGGGGTGGGAACCATTTCAAATAATTAAAACATTCGGCCCTGTTTATCCTTTGCTTCCTTCTTTGGGCCTTGTTCAGAAAGTAAACTTTGCTCCGAGTTTCCGGGCTCCGAAAATTCCCGAGTGTGTGAGTGTCCTGAAGGCCTTGGGCAGAGTGAATGATTGGCTTGAGGTTAGCGGGACCTGTTCTCCCCAGGTGAGCCATCTTCACAGTTTAGTCTTCATTTTTTTTTTTTTTGTAACTGCATTTTCTGGTAGCAGGTTCTGTCTCTCTTCTTTGCACAGTGAAATTCTCTGGTTCCAGAAGGAAGCCTTACTTACTGACTATTCCTAAGTGCTCAGTGAATAGGAGGTGCGTTGTGTGAGTGACACGTGTGTGTCCATTGAACAGAAAAACATAAGCGGAATTAGGGCAGCCAACCCACAACACATTGGCAATGGGTATTTAATTCTTATATTGACAGAGAGGCAGGATCCTGGTTAGGTGCCTGGAAATCTTCCAGTTCCAAGATCTCTTTCTCAACTCTCTCTCCCTTCTATTTCACAGCAGGCTGCTGGTATCGGGTTTGAGCCCACGCGTTTTCTTTCTGTGTCCTCACTGTTTGGCTCTGTCACTCACCTTTCAAATCTCAAGGCGGCCAAAACATGCCTTGAATCCACCATTTCCAGCCATCCTCTCTACCACCTTCCTGGCCCAGCCACATCTACTCTTGCCTGGAACCCGAAATGCCTTCTAAATGGTCCCTCCACTTCCTCTCTTGCCCTATTTTAGTCCAATCATCAATGAGCAGCCAGAGGGATCATTAAAAAACCCCAAATCTGATGAATCCCATTTCCCTGCTGAAACCCTTCTGGTCCCTACCTACTTCTCCAACTTGATACTGAGCTGTCTCTCCTTGGGCATTTTCCTCATCAGATGAGTGGGGGTGACAACGATGCCCACGCATAGGGTTGGGAGGGGGAAGTGCCTTAACACCCATAAAGCACCTACGCCAGGGTCTGACCATGACAGTTGCTCAAGAAATGGAAGAGCCATTCACAGTTTACTTCTTGGCGTTCGTCAAGGACTCCCCTGCTTCAGGGCCTTCACGAAAGCCTCTGTCACTCACCTCTTTCTCTTTGTGTGGCTGGTTCTTTTTTACCCTTCAACTTCCAGTTACTGTTAACCCCTTAGAGATCTTCTCTGACCAGCCTATCCAAATTGATTCCCATCGTTCTAACCCCTAGTCCCATTAGTTCCTCCTGTAACACCCTATATGTTTCCTTCATAGCACTTTTTCCAACTTGTAATGACATATTATTTGTTTACCTAAGCGGCAGGGTTCTGTCTGTGTCGCCTCATCTAGCTCAAGAAACATTTGTGGAATGAATGTGTAAATGAATGAATCTAACTCCTTACCTTTCCTTTTCTAATACCAGAGCCACCCCCAACCCACTCTCTCTCCCATTCCTGTGATCTGACCCAGGCTCCTCTCTCCAAATCCTGTATTTATTTATTTTTTCTCTCACCCTCTTGCCAATATTGACCATGGTCTCTTGGCAATCGAAATTCTCTGAATTATCTAGGGACTGTCCCATCCCTCTCCTACTACTCCCATCTTCTCTTGCTTGTGGGCCAGTTTCTCTTGTGAGAGGCTCACACTTTCGTTTATATGTAAATGATAAATAATAGAATATGTAATGCCCAGAGTGAGTCTGATGACTAATACCTCCACATATGCCAAGTTAGAAGGGTTTGGGAATGGATTAACCCATCATCTAACCATCAAGAGATCGATGTCTATGCAATTACTTTGTGAATATCCAAGATCAGGTGTCTCACTGCCCTACCGGAAAGCCTGAAGGGACAGTAGGAAACCAGGTAGAGGTGAAATCACAGTTACTATTTCTGATTCTTTTCACCAATCACTGTGTGTATATATTGTGTTATATAGAAGCTCCGTAACGAGAGCTACGAAGGGGTAACCTGACCTGTCCTCACGAACAGCTCTCTCGTAGCCAAGAACACTAAGATGGAAAATGCCTCGACTGAATTTTTTATTATTTATTGATAGCTTGTCTTTTTTTTTTTTTTTTTTTTTTCCCTTAAGCCTCCCCGTGCACTTTGCTAATTACTTCTCTGGAAATCATTTTCCTTTACCACTCACCAGAATGCTGCCACCTTTGGGAAAGAATGTGGTAGTGTGATGGAATGCAGGCTTGGTAAGAGCTAGGCTTCCAGAAAGGTGCTGGTCCAGCCCCACCCTACAATCTCATGCAATATGAAGGCAATGATGCAATCACAAGAAATAGCACAAGACTTGCATCACAGCCATTCTTTTTGTCCAACAGAATAAGCACAAGGATAGCTGCCGTCATTATTTCATCCCTGGCCCCCCTGGATTTGCACCGTCAGCGTGACCAAGTCACAGGAAGCAAGTCTATCGGCATGTGTGAGGCTCCCTCTTCCGTTACTGGGCTCTGCAGGTGAGATCTGTATATCCCCTGGACGAAACTGTTCAGTGATTGGAGTTATTAGGAAAAGCCCAATTCGTAATTCCTTTGAGGAGAAAGTAAAGATCTCTTCCACTATATGCAAAGGAGACTCCACTGGTTCATACATGTTTGGATGGGTAGCTGATAAATGGGCTTTATTACAAATGAATTTCCTAGAGGGAACCTGGGGGGACGAAAGGGAATGCTGAGGGAAAAGGGCAGGGAGAACTGTTTCTTTAATACAATATATATCATCTTACCTGCCCCTTAAGTTTAGAGATTACCTTTATTTGAGAGAATATGAGGCATCACGTATACAGTGCTGCAGACCTCAAGAATACAGGTACCCTTACTTTGAAGAAGGAAAGAATGGGTTCACAGATGACATCTCCCCCCCCAAGTACAGAAACTCGAAGGAGAGCGAGCGAGGCCATATCGCCATTCCAGAGCTGCCGTGCTTCCCCACGTCTCAGGCCAGACCAAACGGATGTTTCTGGTATTAGCCTTGAATCACAGAGGCAGCCAAGTTCTATTTAACTTGACAAAATGGATGTGGACTGAGTGTCTACGATGTATAAAAAAATGCGAAAGGCACGGGCCTTGTGCTCGAGGAATAAACAACGATAACTAAATTTAATGGAGGCGCTATTGAAGAGAGCCCCGAGAAAGGAAGGCTGACCATCAGCGGTGACGGCGTCGCCGCGGAGGGGCTGCTCTGGAGGGGGGCCGCCTGTCCAGAAGAAAGAGAAAGACCCAGCAGGAGGACCAGGCCGCTTCCCGCGGGCAGCAGGGAGCCCTTCTCGCTGGCAGAGGCTTCGTCTATCTGTAGCCCCCACCACGTGGTCCGAGCTTTACCCTCTGGAGCAATCTAAATTATTTTAATCCCTCTGGCACACGCCCCCCTTCGCAATTCGGAATCTGAATGACATTTTCCTCCCTTTTCCCAGTACCCCTTCCCCCAGGGATTCCTTTCCCTTCCCCTACTTTAGACTAAATACCCCAATTTCTTCAACTCTTTCACCCAGGGCACGATTCCCCAGCCCTTCGCTATCTGGGCATTCATCTCTCGACACGTTCCACTTTAGTCCATCCTCACACACACATGGCATCGAAAACAGGACAATGTTGGCGGCTCCTTCCCTTGTGATCCATCCATTTACCTCGCCATCCCTCCGTCCATCCCCCCCACTCCACAGGTGACACTGAAATAAGCTTCTGTGATAATGAGGCGCTGTTCTAGTTATTTAGGGGGTAAGAAGACTGAAAACTTCAATGAGAGTCAAGTCTAGTGAGATGACTGGAGGGAACCACGCTCATACCAACACAACCTAAGATTTCATTAGTATTTTTGGCAGCCATGAGTCACACGGTTAGCACCTACTGAGCTTGTGGACACCTAAGCTTCCAAGATAGTCTCACAAAACGCATTTAAATAGATTTCCCTTGTTTGGTGCCTTGGCAATGAATTGATTTTTGGAACCAAAGTTCAGAGCTTCACATGGATCTTATCCTTTTAATCTTCAGCCCAGCATTTCAGTTCATTGAGATCTTTTGGGAATCCAGACCCCCGTCCTCAACATCGAGCCTTTCCTTTCAGTTCCCACCTGCAAACACAAGTGGCTTAGCCCAGAACCTGAGAGCACATCAAGACACCTTTGCTTCCACCTGGCTCTGACTCATTTCTTTATCTTGGCCATCAAGGAAATCATCTTCAGTCAGATGTGATACTGAAATCAGGATACTGTGTGCCCACAGAATTTTTTAAAACCAATTTACTGGTATGAATACTAAATAAATAAATGCATTAATAAAAAGTAGAACCGAGTACCAGGCCTTATTCAACCCCATGTTTACAGAAGGATCAATCTGCTAATGTGGAAATTGGCAGCTCCAGAAGGTTTGAGAAGGAAGATCTCCCTGTTCAACTGGGAGATACTAAATCAGCGGATTAAGTCTCCAAACTGTCTCTGGGGCTAGAGAGAATAGCAGTGTTCTTTATAAGCATCTTGGATTTCTACTTTTAAAATGAAATCCACTGGGTCCTATCAGTCTGTGGTTTGTCTGCTCTGGTTTTTAGCAAACTCTAGATGGGGCTGCACTGTGATTGGTTAGAACACTCTGCTCTTCGGAAGGGGGAGCCCACTGACCCCTGACCACAGCTGGTCATAGACGGAGTGTCAGAGGCGGACCAATTACCTAAGAGGACTGAGAGAAAAAAATCAAACAGAGGCCGGGCACAATGAGGGGGAAAAACACACAGCAGGCCCAGCTTTAGTTCCACTGCTTGAATTACCACTATGTCAATAGAAGGTGATAAATCAAGGGAGATATTTACTGATTAAAATTACAGACTCCTACGGGAAAACTGTATAAACAGATTGGAGAACAAAGCCTTCGGGGACTGAGCCCAGCTGAATCCATCCAGGCTTTGGCCGGTCATTTTTGTTTCTAGCCAACTCTTGGACCCAGGGGTCACCGAGAGAGCAAGTTGCTCCATGAAATCAGACTTGCTGTGCACAGATCCAAATAGTTGCAGGGGAAATTTAAAGCCATGTTGGGAAGAGACTCGGGACTCAGATCCATTCATGAGGGATCTTGCTATTTCTTATTTATTTATTTAGCTTTTACTCTCATGTCTGGTCTAGACTTACTAGAAGGATCCAGAACACCTGGTCGGCATGCACTGCCTGCCAGTGGCGGTCCTGAGGTCGCAGGTGCTGAAGGCAGGACAAGAGGAGACGTGAGTGGGCACGATCACTCTCCAAGAGGTTGGAGGCTGGTAACGGGTGCCAGTAAGCCTTCTGTGCCAACCCAGTTTGTCGGTCATGTCTGGCCTGCCCGTGTTGATGCTCCCGGGGGGCCCCAAAGCTCGGCTCTGCCATCCTGGTCTCTCCGGGTGTGTCTCAGGGTCAATGTCATTCTGCTTCTTTACGTGGGCTTCTTCTGGAGTAAGAGAGATGCCTTTGGGAGCTTGGGAGTGACTTGTACAAGGCGGTCTTTGAAGCAACGCTGCAGTCTACTTTCCAGAGCCCTCCTTTGTGCTAGGTCTGCCTGTGGGAGTGAGACCACCGCCTCGAACCACTGTTCCGATGAGGGGCAGCATGGGTTACACCTGATGGCCGGGGGGCAGGGGGGGGGAGCCTACATGGGGCTGTCGAACATCACCACTGGCTCCATTATTTACAAAGCGGTCTCAGGCTTACATTTTGCCCTCGGAACCCAAGTTCCATTCCTTTCCTTTTGTGCCCTCGGCGATGAACATTCGTTCATTCAAAGGGAATTGGGCAAAAGTATTCCGGGGTAAATCGGCTTTGACGATCCGGAGGAGGGAGACGATCATGGCCGGGCGTTTTTGGGGAATTCGTGCAGGTGCCCAGCCGGAACGAGCTCATGTGCTACCTGCCAAAGTGCGCGGACGGACGCGGGGTGGAGTCCACCTGGAGGAACAAGTCACTTTTTCTTTCTTTGCAGGAGAAGCCAGTCATTCAAGCATGCGGCCCCCAGGCTTTTTTGTCTGTCTGCCCACTGGGGGAACTTTTTCTAACTACCTCCCCCTCCCCAGAGGGAGAGCCTTTTTCCTAAATGGCACAAAGCTGCGGAACAGGTTGGACAAGGCCCCGATGCTTCCGGCCTTTTCCTTGGAGCCGGGAGGAAGCGGAGGTGAAGACTCCGGCTAGAAGTTTATGCTGTACCTTTGAAAGGGCAGCAGTGAGTAACGAAAAGCCCGTATAATTAATTATCCTGGCTCGCTCTCCCGCTCTTTCGCAACTAGGTTGCTGTAAAAGCCAGGTGAGTGCTCCTTTGTTTGTTTTTTCCTCTCTGAAGGGAGCTGTCGAGTATTCTCTGCCTGGGTGAACTCCTCGTCCGGGGGTGTCCCCTGAGCCCCTCTCTCCACGAGGGGCCTCGGAGACGGTGGAGGTCGTGGCTCCGACGTCACACACTGTCTTGAGTTCTGGGAAACTCTGAGACATCCTTTTTTTAAATACCTATATATTTATTTTTTCTTAAAGCAAGTTATGTTTCCAGCTGCTGCGCGTGACTGCTCTGCCCCTTGGAGCCTCCCCTGGTTTCCAGCGTGTGCGCCTGTCCCCGAAGGGGCGCACGGGCCTGGGGTGAGACGGGGAGACATTGACCACGATTTCGCGAGCCGAGAAGGCGAAGGCGAGGCTGCAAACCGTGGGGGCGCCCTGATCCCGTTCCTGCGCTCTGCTCGCTGGGGGAAAAAAAAAAAAAATCTCCCTCTGCCCTGGAATAGCGTGGCCTGGAGGCCTTTAAATTAAAACCAGTTGTGAAACTGGCAGCAATTTAGAACCTATGCCAGCGCATGAATGTGTAAGGAGCAGGGCCTCGGGGAGGCAGGTCATGTGTCTGTAACTCAGAGGCCTGCTTTGTCTCCTCGCTTTTTTACGAAGGCCAGCCTGTGGCCTAGCGCTTTTTCTCTCCAGAGGGGAATGTCGCCTCTTGGGGGTTTGTTTCCCGCTCTCCCTTCTGCCCTAGCCGTCTCCCCCAAGTCCCCCTCCTGGGGTCCTGACGTTTGTGCCCCCTCGTGCGCACTGGTGCCACCACAGGGTCCCAGGTCGCGCCCCGGCGGGCAGCTGGTGGCCGACACCCTCCCGTTTCAGTTACGAGGACACAGGGCTTCCAAGGGCAGAACCGCAGGGTGAGAGGAGACAACGCGGCTACGTGGGCAGCCTCTGCGCACAGCGTGGATCCAAGCCCAGAAAACCGTACGTGCGTTTTTATAGGAGATATTTCTGTCCATTTCAAGACAAGGTAGCGGAAATGCCAGACAATAAAATAGCGAGTTGAGGATGGGCCAGTAAAATTCCTCCTTGGTGTTTATGGCCTGGCTACTTCCAAGCCTGGAGGTGAGGCGCTAACGCCCCAAGTGGGCATTTATGGCCGGGGGGCTTGGTCAGAAGGCGAGGCCCGTGGTGAGCCTGGAGGGTCAAAACCCAGATTCTTTTCCTGGGAAAGGTCGTCCTACTGACACTTTCTCTAGCATTCGGGCCACTCCAGGGTGGAGTCCTTGCTTGGAGGGGTCCTAGAGCTCCACGTTATCCGGCATCTTTGGTTAAAAACTGAAATCTACCTATAAGGGGGAGGCGGAGGCCCAAAGATTCAATACCAGCGGAATCCTATCAGGCAGGAAAATAATTCACACTTACTGAAAATGTCATTGTTCCCCTCATCAAACCCACAGATTCACCAAGCGATCCTGGCAAACACTGATGGACCATCTCCTACGTGTGGAAATAGGAAACATGGCTGGCAAGTCTGGCGGGGCCGGTACGTATAAGACACCTAAAGTTAAGGAATCTGCGCTGTCACTGGGAAGCAGTAGATGTTTTAAAGCAAGGGGATGATCCGAGCAGAGCTATGCCTCGGAAGGGCCACAGAATGATTTTGAAGACACAGGAAATAACTAATGTTTCCCAAATACCTACTCTGTGCCAGGAACTGCCTTAATTATTTTATTACATGTGTTCAGTTTTTAAGTCTCCCTCCACACAACCGCACTACTACTCTTGACCCCATTTTACAGACAGGCAACTTGGGGCTCAGGGAGGCTGAGAAACTTGGCCAAGGTCACACAGCTTGCCAGTGGTAGAGCAAGGATTTGAACCCCAGTCTAGACGACTCAGGAGTCTACACTCTTCGCTGCTATGGACTGAACTTAGTGTATACATTGCTTGTTTCATCCAATGCCCAGAAAAACCCATTCCTTTTGTGTGTGTGTGTGTGGGGAAACCTCTGGATTTGGGATCATGAGACCCAGATGGGAGAGTTGCCAGATTTAGCAAATAAAAATACAGAATGCCTAGTTAAATTTAAAAAATGGCTCTAATGAACTTTCATAACTTATTAAAAATAGCTGAGTACAGGAAACTTAAGGTGCCCGGACAAAATGAATAAAGATTCAGGACAAAAGTCATTAAGTACAGGACATGTTCTTTATACACAGGATGCTTAGTGACCCCGCCAGGTGTGCACCTTGGGCCTGTTCCATCGTTTCTGTGTGACCTTGGGAAGACCTACCCTCTCTTAGTCTCATTCTGCTCAACAAACAAGTGTAAATAATAATATCTACCTCATGGAGTTATTACAGAATTAACTGAGATGATACAACATGCCCACGAGCGTGCCAGGCAGAGTAGGTGCTCAGCAAATGCTTTGTTGGTGAACTAGGCAATTCCCTAGTTTCTGGGAAAAGGTTGTGTTTGTTTTGGGTTTTTTTTTTCATTCAGAGGAATACTTAACTCCTGCGGAGTGTTTTATTTGTCAAAGACTCGGCCTTTTCTTCATGAAAAATATATCTTTTAATGGGGGTCACTTCTTGATGTTTTGTTGTAGCCTGTATTTAAAAACACCAGCCATATCCTTTTTAATAATAAAGTTGCTACATTAGTTTAAAAAAATAGGGCAGCAGAAACAATGCCCATTCTATTATCTTCAAGCCTTTATTATGTAGGTATTAAATGTGAACTCAGAGGTCGTCACACTTGGAAAGTGTTTCCATCTGTAGCAGTCCACTCTCCCTTCTGTCGGTTCAATTAAGCCTGAGAATTTAAATTATCTCTCTAACTCTAAAAATATGTATGGATACTTCTGAAAGTGGAAACTATTCCAGGGCTTAGAAGAAATTCTGTGGGAGTGAATGCGCTCACAGCTTTCAGGCCAGAAAGGTTGACCCTTGCAGATCTTTGAAAGGTTGTGGAAAGACCGTAAAAATCAAATCAAATCTAGTCAAAATAGACAGCCTTTTTCTCTCTCAAGAGAAGCGCTTGGAAGAGAGGTGGAGGGATGGAAGGGTTGTGTGTGAAGAACACACACACACACACGCAGCGGGAAGCATATTTGTCTAAAAACATTAAATTAAGAACTTCTTAGAGTGACAGCATTTCTTCCTTTCTTTTCTCTCATTTCCAGTTCATTCTTATCAGAATTCTGTCAGCTCTCAAACTGACATTTTCCTGTTCTGATCTTTTCTCAGATAGTAAAGAGGGATTTTTATTTTTATTTTTTTTATTGGGCTGATGCAAACAGCCGATCAGTCTGCAGAGAGACGTCAAGGACGGTCTGGAGTCCTAAGCTCTGACCCTCCTGCCCTCTCCTAACTAGCTATTGACATTGAACTTAGGAAAAGCTGCAATGCTGAGATGAGATAATGTTTTAGAGGGAAAGAGAAAAGGGCTGTGGGGAGAAGGGCGGCGGGGGTGGGGGACGTGAGAAGTGTATGTTCTGCCGGCCCGTGGGTTAAATTTAGGGCTTTTTACAAGTTCAGTTTTGCTTAAAGCATCTGGTAGAGAAAATGGGCCTCATCTTTTAGAGCAGCTATGGAGTAAGGCAGCCTCTTTGGATGATCCTGTTCCAGGAAACCTGAAGTGGTAACGTTTTTTCACGGTCTTCGGTGTAGGAAAATGGTCGTCGTAGTTTTTGCATGGGGCCCATGAATGAATGACTCACTTTTCGGTTCGCCCGTGTCGTATGGCAGGGCCTGCACGCACGGGTTTGGAATTTTAAATATGAGTGTCTAAAGGGACTGTCTCCGTCATTTCAAAAACGGAGAAGTCGAAAGAACATTGCCTGCGCTAGGTCTGGATCCCTTTGTTCTCTGGATCCTATTAGCTCTGGCTTTGTTTACCCTCCTTCACAGAGCTTCCACCTGAAATTTTGAGTGCGACTGGCTTCCTCTCCAGCTGGGAACAGAGATAAAAGGAAAAATGGTTTTCTCAGAAAAGCCCCTGACTGTCCTATTGTGAAGTCATCTGCCCTTCTGTTCATATTACTGGGTCCTGAATGTTCTAGAATAAAGCCCTGGCATCGCCGAAGATGTTTCCTCCATTTCGCCACCCGCTGGAAACGCGGTTTAGTTGACTGCTGATCAACCCAGAATAAAACCGAGAGGAGGCTGGACTCCTTGGGGAGAGGGTTTGTTTTTGGTTTTTTAACATATATATATATATTTTATTGATTTTGGAGAGAGGAAGGGCGAGGGAGAGAGAGAAACATCGACGAAGAGAGAGAATCATGGATCGGCCGCCTCCTGCACACCTCCTACTGGGGATCGAGCCCGCTCGCAACCTGGGCATGTGCCCTGACGGCGACCTCCAGGTTCGCAGGCCGACTCTCAACCGCTGAGCCACACCGGCTGGGTGGGTCTGCTTTGTTTTAAAATGAGTCTTGGTGCACCTGGACTCTCTTTTCTTCCTCGATGGCAATTTATTTACAGTGGGGCAGGTATCTGGATGCTTCTGGAAGGCAGCGTGTTGCTCTACATAAACAGAGAGGTGAAGTCCTCTAAATGGCTCTACTTTCCAGAAGCTGCTGGTTCTTCCGGGCCCAGCCCTGGGGGATCCAAACCCTTTCCATGCATGCCAGAGGCCAGCTCAGAGAACTCTCCTCCGACGATCACTGCTCAGTGGGCTGGGCAGACACCTCTTCCTCTGCCTCCTTTATGTTCACTGCTCGAGACACTTGAAATGAGGCCTGACATTGTGCTTACAAACGTGCTCCGGGGAACGAGCCCGCATGGGGCCCTGGGGAATGATCTAGAGGACTTCATAGGTCTTTTCCATCTTTAATTTCCACGGTTCTAAATATGCTGGCTGCTTATAAAGTGGCAGATTGATTTTCAGGCAGGCTGGTTAATTTTGAAAGCACGTATGGGAGAGGGTTTGGCTTCATGTAGCCGTATCCCCTGGACCCTCACCTGAGTCGGTGCCTGGTTTCTGAGAGCAGTCCTCACGTAGCTCCTTTAACTTCCCTTTGGCGGAGAACAAATGGACAAGGAGTGGCCTTAGGCTTCCCACTGAGCTCACTAACCAGACACTACTGTCTCCACATATTGGGGACCCTTTCTCGTCTGTCAGGTTCTGATGTATAGGAACGAGGGGTCGGGGCATGGAAGCGATGTTAGTTTCCTCAGCACTGTCTTACATCCTCTCTGGAAGAATTTGGATTTGGAGGCAAGCCTTCCCAGGCAGGAATCTTCTCATTTCTTCTGAGGATGTGGTGAGTGCCATGATCATTCCTTTTCGGAGAGCAAGGGAATTGGCCTCACCTTAAGCACTGCACCTTTGAAAGTGGGGAGTTGCTGACATGTGCCGTGGTGCGATTTCATATTAGCAGCTGGTGAATTCATTTTGGAAATGGCTGGATGGGGGAAAACTAGCTTTTTTTTCTTTCTTTTTTTTCTTTTTTGGTAATTGTTCCCATTGGTTTACCCTACCCCCATCCTCAACATGACGCAAGGAAGCAATTATAGGCAATAAAATAGACACAGCTAAGTTTAGGGAGAGGGAAGGGCTCTAGGAGTTTCCAAGTTTTCTTTAGCGCACACCTAAGATTGCCTTTTTCTGGACGTGGGGAATATGAACAATCTCGGTTTTTCCATCCATAAAACAGGGATATTAATTGTTGCCCGCATCACAGAAAATGTCTTAAGGACTAACTAGCTAACATTTTCACACTGGTCTGGAGATAAACTCTACGTGAAGCGCATGGGCCCTTTCACGGTGGTTAAAAGCACTCTTAACAAGGGGACCCAGGCATGTGCTCACTTTGCGTTCCCTGTTTCCAGGGTGAAACCCACAGCCGGGGAAACCACCGCGGTTGCTGAGATGCCAGGATTGAAATCATACTTTGCACTATTTCACCTGGATTGGAGGAGCTGGTTCCCAATTATTCCAACTTCAAGGTCAGTCCTTGAACCAGCACTTCAGGTGGGGGACGGTTAATGGATGGGGGGTGGGGTGGGGGGGTCACGCGGCACAGGGAGGGAAGGGAGACAGAGGACCCGAGGAGCGAAGAGGGCTTGGATTCTTTTTCCTGTAAATTGTCTGAATTTGAAATAACTGTCAGTCGGCCTTGGTCCATGAAGAAACGTGCCGACTCCTAGAGTCTCCCTTTCCCAGTCTGTCATCCCCTAAGAGGGGACATATCCGTGCCTGGGAAGGACGCTGCCTTCCTTGTGCCTGCCTGGTGGCTCCGCCTGGCCCGAGCGCCCGGCCCAGTGGCGTGGCCGGGGCAGCATCTCCTCTGCGCGCTGTTTCATCAGGATTCTCGAAGCTTCCTACACAGCCCCCCTTAAAAATCTGAAAATGAAACAAGACATATTTCTGAGGTTGTCAGCAGGTAGATCCACTGGTTGGTGGTAAGTAATCTCTCTGGGAGGGAATCTTGACTCTGATGTCTGCCTTGAACGTTCCGTGGCTCCCCCCGGCCGCCCGGGCGCAGGTCTGTTCGCCGGGCCAGGAGCTGGTGATGATATTGCTTCTAACAACCAGACTGAAGCGTAGCCTCAGGCTGTGTTGCAAAGCCCCCTCCAAACAGCCTCTAATTAATTTTTATCCTGCCATCCCAATGAGTCCTGGGAGTGCAGCAACCCAACAACAAAAAACCCTCCATCAAGTCATTTGGAGAAAGCTTTGACGTAAAACTTGTGGATTTTAGATCTCTAAAAGAGAAGCCGCCTCAGAAACAAAAAACAAAACAAAACAAAACAAAACAAAGCCCCTCCCCTTCACTCTCCCCACCCCACTCGGGGTTTTTTTTTCTCTCTCCAGTTCTCTCTCGCCTTTTCTTTTACTGTGGCCGTAAGTCAGACCTTTCTCTGGCTCCCTCCTACTCATACCTCTTTCGGCAGGAACCCTCAAGATAAATACATTTTTTGCTGCTGGAGGAGAAGCCCAAGTTCTCTGGGGCCCGGGGCCAGGTACCTGCGCGGGGCTGTCCCGGGGATCCCAGCCACCTTTGGAAGGGGGCCTGGGGGCCTCTCTGGCTTGCAGCCGCCTGGGGGCCGGCCTCCTTCGTGCTGCGAACACAGTCTTTAGTAGACATAATGTTGGAAGCCAAGGAAGGTTCCACAAAGAGGAATTTTACCCACTGAGCACATCAAAGCTGTGGCATTCTGGGCCTCTCCCTTTGGAAGCACTGCTGGCAGAGGCTCAGTCGCACTGGCCGGCTGTCTGTGGCTGGGGTTCATGCAAAACGCCCGGAAGGCCCCTGTTCAGGTCGTTCTTCTTATTCCGAGGAGGCTCGGTGACAGGAGGGCCCCTTCCGCCCTGGCACGTGAGCCTTGCCGTGGCCTTCTCTCCAGCTTGGACTCTCCCTCCCAAACGCTTTATCCCCAAGGCCTTTTAAAGCCCTCCCCGCCCCTCTGTGTCCATTCAGGGTGCTTCTCCTGGGACCCCGGGATGAATGAAAATTTAGGAAGAGCGGCTATTTGAAACGGTGCATTCAGAGGTGCTGAAACCCAAACCATCCGCCGCCCGGGCTTCCTGGGTTTTTAGAACAAAAAGGTTGAGCGACTGTTCCCTTCCTGAGGTCTCAGCCCAGGAGAGCGATCCCAAGCCAGAGGCTCTGGTGTTAATTTCATGATCTCTGGGTGCCAGAGAATTTTCCTCAGGACCCACTAGACAGCCCCTGAGAAATGGGGCCATTGTTTCCAACGAGCTTCAGCAGCCGGCTCCTTTAGGAGAGTGAATCACAGAGTCCCAGGCCCAGAAGAGGCTTCTCTGCCCGCTCCTCTGTGCCAGGTCCTGGTGAGTGAGAGCCGATCCTATTTTTGAAGACGTCCATGGAGCCCCACTCCAGTGACTAATCGCTCATAATTGTCCTCTTTAATTTTAACCTTGTGCGCTGGTGCTTGAGACAGATTTCCGTTTGCGCCGTCCTGGCAGAAGGTAGAAAGCACTGATCATCACACACACACACACAGGGCGCTATTCACCGCCGCCCCCCCCTTTCCTGTCTCCTTGGACGGTGGCGTGGCCCAGTGGTGAAGAGCAGATGCTGGGGAATCGGGTGCGTCGGGGCCTGGAGTCCAGGCCTTGTTATTTACTAGCTGTGCTCTTATGCCTCTGTCTCCCTGTCTGTGAAACTGGGGAGGTGATGGCCACCTCACTGGGTTGTTTTGCGGATCACATGAGGTAACAGAAGCAATGTGTTTTGCACTGGTTTGGGGAGGTGCCCACTATATGCCCACAAATAAAAAGACGCCCACTGCGGCGGAGCTGGGTGCACGTGGATTCTTGCCTCTTTGGCTGTTTGGTTTTTCGGCGTCAGGTAGTATGAAAAGCCGTGGAATGAGAACTGGCCCGAGGGTCCAGAGTCCTGGGTCCTGGACTAGACAGAGCTCTGCTATAACCTAGTCCCATTACCCAAGGGAAGGTACAACCTCAGAGCCGCAGTTTTCTAACCTGCGGAATAATCTCTACATGTCTTCCTTGCACAGGAGTAGGGAACATCAAATGAAAGGAGAGGTGGGACTAGATGGTCGACTAGAAAGTGCTATTCAGGTGGGAAATGCTAAGGGTCCTGCAGGTAGAGGACTCACCAGTCCCCCTGGGCCCACAGACCCTGCCTGCTGCCCCTGGAGCCCTCTCTAGCACCAAGGAGTACCTTGGCCTTCTGCTGGTATTGCTCTCAATTGCCAATATCCTGGGAATGAGGAGTGGGGTGGGGCAAATTAAGGTTTGTTTTCTCACTCACTTTAAAAAAAAAAAAGTTTTTATTGATTTCAGAGAAAGGACGGGAGAGGGAGAGAGAGAGAGAAACATCAGTGATGAGAGAGTCATTGATCGGCTGCCTCCTGACACCCCCACTGGGGGATCCAGCCCCAAACCTGGGCATGTGCCCTGACCGGGAATCAAACCGCGAGCTGCTGGTTCATAGGTCTATGCTCGACCGCTGAGCCACGCCGGCCGGGCGCCTCACTCACTTTTTAGTGGTCACAGTTCCTTAGACTCTCAGTCTATTTTGTTTGAAAAGGAATAACCCGTGACGGGAGTACCCCTCAGTCAAAAGGCGGTGTGACATGGTGGTTAAGCACTGGGTCAAGACCGTGGACTGTGGGGCCAGGCTCTGGGTGTGTCCAGCCTCTGCCACTTCTCCACTCTGTGTCCTTGGGAAAGCTGCCTCCCTCTCTGTTCAGCACCCTCGGCCATAAAACGGCAATAATAATAGTTCCTGCCTGAGAAGTATAAACGAATACACACAATGTGCTTAGAACAGTGCCTGGCACATGCTCAGCACTCAGGAGATGTTAAGAGTATTATTCTTATTAATCGGATTTTTCCAGTCCACAGTGAGGAAGCCGGACCAGGAGACTCCTGACTCAGGAAAGACCTCACTACGTCAAGACACTCAAGTCCGGTGGGTCCTTAAGCTGCCGGGGGCCATGGCTTGTTTGAGGTGATAAATGTAATGGATTCTCTCTGAAGAAAAGTTAACAGGTGCTAAATGTTTCACCTATATATATTTTTTCAGGGGGTTTCAACCCATCCATAAAACTACTAGGATCCACAGGCCCTTGGTGAGGAAGCTCTGTTTCGTTGCCATCTCATTTGTTACATCATCGGGACCGTCTGGGTACAGCTTTGAATGTAGTAAAGATAAGCGTCTGCTTGGACAATTTTATTATGGTCACCATCAAGCGAAGGTCCGCAAAGAAAAGAAAACGTACGATATAACTGAGCCCGAACTAGAGTTCACACAATCTCTTTCTTGAGGACCGTGCCTTTGATGTATGCCATTGCAATTTTGGTCCAAGCTCGATGCACCCAGCTCCGAGAGAGTGTTGGAGAAATTCTCTCTCTCTCTCTCCCTCCCTCTATCCCCACCATTCGGCAGCGGCAAATGGCCAAGGGTCACCTTGTTAAGAATTCCCAGTTCTGGAAAAATGGAACATCACAGTTGTGAAGCTGTCAGTTAACAATGAAAGTTTCCTTATTTCAAGTAAGATAAAGAACTCTCTTACCTATGGTGCTTATAGTCTAGGGTTTGGGGGAATTGAAATTAAAAAATAAATAGCGACAAATACACCCTTAGATACGATGACACCCTTGACAACTCCATTATAATTTGGCGGGAATTAAGGGTTGGACCCACAAGAGTTTACTTTTCAGGTTAGACAGAAGCACATTTCAGGTCTCCCCGAATACCACTTTAACAAATGCCCCCTTTTGCATGTTTTCGCTTGATTTCTCTACTTCTGCACCGCCGGCTTTGCAAAATTAATTTGCTATACAGAAACATTGTAAGTCACTGTCCCACTAAACCATGGTTGTTCTCCATTTTAGTATCATTATTGTTACGTCCAGTTAAACCGGCGAGAGAGAGGAGAAAGGGGAAGGGTGAAGGGAAGCGAAAGGGCCCAGAACAGCAGGAATGCAGGAGAGAGTGTCAGGCCGTGACCGAACCGGGCGGTGCACGCGGCGGGGAAGGAATGCACTTGGGTTGGGCGGGTGCACAGATGGCGGGGACAGGGAAGGGGAAACGGTCACCACTAGTTGCCTTCCTTGCCCGTGTGTATCCTTATATCTCCCCCACTGCCTCACACAGGCTCACGTATTAGGTCCTCAATGCATAAATGAAAAAGCAAAGACGGACAAAAAACCACCTCAGAAACTCTGATATTAACTTTGACTTAGAACTGCACTTTCTCTCGGCTATGGTCTTGCCATTATTATCAACCGCCATGTATTTTTCTTGCAATACTTTTTTTTTTGTTTGTTTTAATGCTTTAAATGCTGTTCATAGATCTTCAGCTGGTTTAATCTTAGCCTTCAGCAGCTCTACCCTGAATGACATAACTAGAGCTTCCTGCTCACGGTGGTGGTGGTGGTGGTGGTGGGGGGCAGGATTATTCTTAAAACTGAAATAGGAGCAAGCGGGATCCTATCACTGAGAGGCTGGGTACCCTTTGGACCTGGGCCAACAGTTTCCCATTCTGATGACAGGGACTGCAGAAGAGCCTGGTGATAACATATCTGTAGATTACAGACAACTGCTTAGATTCCTTCTTTGAAAAATAATTTCTGAATTGAGGAATGAAAACAACGAGGTGAGAAACAAAATAAAGAGAGAGACATTAATTTTTTAGTCAACAGTCAACAGAAAGTATGAATCCTGGCAGATAAAAGAAGTGTTGTCCCGGAGTTTGGGAGACTCAGGCTTTAGGAGGCCATCTGAATTGGAATACCGTGTAGCTATTGAATGAAAATGTTCTATATTTGGTTAACCGGCCCGCACATCCTTTTTAATTACATCTAGCCCCAAATAATGGATTGATAACTCTTAGGTGGCCCTTAAAAAAATGTCATTCACCAGAAAGAGGCTCAGAGAGGACTCTACCCCATGATTTCAGTGGTGCTTGAGATAACTGCAAATGGTCACATCATGAGCGATAGGCACTGAGCAACGTTCCTGGACAAACGGGGAGCCAAGAGCTGCGGGATGGTAGGCTCTCTGGAGGGCAATGGAGCCAGGGCACTGGTATTAATATGGCGACCCCTAGTGTCTCGTGGTGGTAGCACGACTTGGAATCGCACCAGCCCCCGGGCCGGCGTTGGACCTCTCCACAGTCTTCTGATTGAAGGAGTTATTGCACATCATAATTGTTTACGTCTTTAAAACCATCCTGTTAAGCAAAACCCTCTTCAACTCTAATGCATTTTCCTGCACAATATCCATTTCCAGCCCCTGCCGAACAGAGTTGTCTTGACATTGTTTTTCCTTATAATGGGTGGCCTCCTGTCTAAGCGTTTCAAAGAGCAAGACATATCAATTCATTACGGCGGCTGCAGCGTCATAAACAGTGGATACTGGCATCAGTGGATGAGCCGCTGGAGGAGGTGGGCACTGCGACGGCCGTGGGATGGGAGCATGGCTCGCAGGGATTTACTGTGAGAGCATCGAGGGGAGGGGAGGCAGGCGATCTGGGTATGGTGAGCGGGCCAGGGACTTGTCTGCTGCCTGCCGGGTTTTCCATCTCGGTGCCCTCGTCCAGACATGGAAGCAGGAGATGGAGACAAAGAGAGCAATTTGATTCTGTGTGTTGGCATAGGGAGAAAAGTGAAGTCCAATGACCAGGTGACCTGGGCTCCCTGAACCACTTCCTCCTTAATTATTTATCTGGGTATTTCAGAGGCAGGTGTTTTTCTGGGAGCTGAATCATACATATTTTTGTTCCGTGTAATAATGCCTTCATTTCCAATGCTACATGGTACAGGTAGACACAGACTGAGAGTAGAAAATGAAAATTAAGGCCAGTTCATTAGTTATCGGGGAACCTACTCGACATGCCATAAATGGGCTTGGAATGGGCTGGCCGTTGGTTCACGTCTCAGTGCTTTTCACTTTATGGTTATTGCCCTGTTTTATCAGATATAAAAGATTCTGCTCGTCACTGATCCAAATGTACCTGGGTGTTGTTAAAGGGAAAGGAAATAAGCAGAATGTTTTATTTGGTGTTTTAAGACTCAAGTCACAGTATCACTAGGATTGTAAGTCTTTTAATTGAACAAACACCCCTGGTTATTTTCTTTACGTCCACGCTGGTGTCACTTTTTTTTTTTTTTTTTTTTTTAAAGTTTAAAGCCCCTTAGCTGAAGTGGCACCAACTGACCCAAAATAGAGGTTGGGGGATATTCTAAAGTTTTCGTTGTTCTACTGATAAACAAAGGCCAGTGTGTGTGTGTGTGTGAGAGAAACAAAAAGCTACTATAATCCCACCATTTCAATCAGTTCTTGGGTAATATCTTCATGGTTCCCTTTTCCTTGATCCTGGGATCAGTTGGTGGCTGGATCATACAGATAGTTTCATTTATACACCAGATGGATATATAAGGACCAAAGGCCACCTATCACCATTGGAACAGGCAGAGGTGAAAGGGGACATCTGCCCAGAGCAGGAGGGAGGCAGGTCCTCCCAGGCAAAGTTGACTGAATTGGACCCCCTTTCCTACCTACTTCTTATATTCAAGCACTCTGCAATCTCCTTTTTAGAAGAATCTGTTCTATCACCTCAAAACAAATCATCGGTATCAAAAACATGAACGATGTAACTTCCAGTTAAAAAAAGGAAAAGAAACCAGCAGATTTAAATATCAGCCCCAGACTCTCAACCACAGAAGTGCTCCTTAGACTAGAGAGTTCTGGCGTCCAGGCCCATGTATCTGGAGTCATCAGTGAAAGAGTGGGAGCCCTTGGGAAATGACGTCCCATTTCGACCACACGGTCACACCCTTGGGGACACTGCTAAGGCAGGATCGGAAAGGATGAAGATGGATTGTGAAGGCCTATGGATGGTCCTTTTTAGAATGGAAGAAATGGGGTGTACTTGGGTATCTAGGGTTCAGGAAACCTGTGGTGGGGCAGATACCAAAACTGAGGGAGAAAATGCCATATTTATTGCTTGCCTGGAATAAAATGCAGGGATGTCTAACAAGAAGCCGTCGCACCAGCAAGCCCCCAGGTCGCCCTGCCTCGTGGTGCGCTGAAGGAGCTCTCCTGCCGCCTAGACCAGCAGCCTCTCATTCCCAAGGGAGCCCGTTTTCTAGAACACACATGAGAGCATCTTCTTTGACCTTTTGACAAAATGAAGCTGCCTCCTCGGGAGTCTCCCACCCACTGCTCTCTTGGCTCCGTCCCGCCGGGACTGTGTCATCGGTGACTAGCTTTTCAAGGCCACTCCACGTGGCTGTGATGCACACAAATCCTCGGCCGCCAGCGGTTAGCGCCTCGAGGCAGGATCACCAAGTCACCAGAGCCAGCAGCTACTGCCTTTGGGGAGTGACGAAAAATGGGTGCATCTCATCGCTAAAACAGGTACTTTGGGAGGCCACGGCAGAGGCGAGCGTAGCCTCAGGACAGGTCAGGTGCTATCATGAGGACGCCCGGCGCTGCCTCCAGGATGACCGCCGGGAATCCCCTGCAACTTCTGCTTCAGGGCTGAAGCAAGGAGTGGTTTGCAGATGGGCAGCACTTAGCTTTTTTTTTTTTTTTTTTAGACCTATGAAATAACACTAAAGCTGGTGAATCTTAATTTCTTATAATCTTAAAAAAAAGAACCACCACTCGTCAATTTGTGATATAGGTGTTTGCCTTGTTGTAATCAAGGTTCTCCACGAAAAAATGGAAGTAAAAGAAAACCTGTGTTTGTCGAAGTAAACAGACTATGGTGACAAGTGTCATCTGGAGAGCTTTTGTTTGGCTAAAACACATCAGTGTTATAAAGAGGGACATAAACTAAAAAAAAATTTTTTTTTTCCAGAAAAGTGTAATTTAGGTTCATAGTAGTGCCTCAAATCAAACTAGTAGAAGTTCTAGTCTCACATTTGCACTTACAGTTTGCTTTTAAAAGTTAATAATTAAAAATTATTTAGTTACTTTATTATATATTTCTAGGAAATACTTTTTATTTTACCCATAAAATTCTTTCATAAATTCCTATTTTATATATTGAGAGTTATGGTGAGAATATAATTGTAAATGTGAAGGAAAAATGTAATATTATTAAATAATCTTATAAAAATGATGTGATATATTTTTACTCAAATATAAAGTTGGAGTCTCCTTGTTTCTCCTAAAAAATGATATTAAATAAAGAATTCCCTGAAGGAGTGTATCTTATATTGGCCTTGTGGGGAAGCCATAGTTGAAAAAACCCCGGTAACTGTCAGACTGTTTACACAGTACCATGTAGTTTACCTGACTCTATGACCTGAAAGTCACTTCTAGATGGTTCCAAAACAATGAACTAATCAACTAAGCAATGCACAGAATTCCAGAATTATTTTTAAAATCTAAAGTGAGTGTTGGAATCATCTGGGCCAATTACAGTTTAATTTGTTGAAATCAGTGAAAATAATGCAATCAAAGGAGCTATTTGGTATTTGGAGATTAAAAAAAATACAAATTTCTGATGACACATTTTACTTTGTCTATTACCAATTACATGGTTATTGTTATTTTTTGGTTATACATCCTTTATACCACCAGGTTTTCCAATCCATTCAGGTTTATTGAGGCAATTGTAATGGACAGTGGTTGTCTCTTTCCCCTTTCTTTTGTAACGTGCACTCTAAATTTCTTTGAAGGAGAGGCACCTTACCCTACTCTTAGTCTATATGGTTTAGGTAGGGCTGAGCCTGCTACCCACTGGCTCTGGGTTGGCCCAAGCTTGCCTGGCCAGCTGGACACCACACCACTCTGCACAGGGATGGATCCACACCGAGACAATGGCAGCCCAAACCAGGCCTTTGCTGGAGCCATGGCAATGAGAGGCTCTCCCACCTGGGGTGGTTATATTGGTAGGAGGTGAGCCTGGGGCTGGCAGGAGCTACCAAAGCAAACAGCCCACCTTGAAATGAGGCAAACAGAGCCAAAGTGGGCGTGGGGAGAGTGGCAGAGTGAGACAGACGTTATTGTTTGAGCTGTTGAATCCTGCTGGGCCCGAAGCCACATACACCAACTATTTTCGTCGATGAAGTAATATATTCCCATTTTTACTTAAGCTAATGTAAGTTTGGTTTTAGTTAGTTTCAACCCAAAGAGCCTGATCAATTAGGGCAATTCTGTCTATGAAGGATCTGCATGTTTCAAATGGGTTTCCCTTTGTTCTGAAACCAACCTGGGGTGTTTAAGCAGGTTTCCTGAATTCAAAGGGATCTAATGACTTTGTTATCCATCTGAGAAGAAAATGCAGCTAAAGCATCTTAGACTTGACCCTACAACTACCTTGGCCTGAGAAAGTCTTGTGTAGAGCAAGAAAAGAGATGGTGAAAATTCCTTTAAAAAAATAAAGAAAAGGAAGATTTACTATTTTTGTTTTGTTTTGGATAATCCTGAATTATATGAAATCGCCTTAAGAAAGGCTCTGTGTTTCACTGGCGTCTATAATACCAAACAAAGAGCACAGTAGGCATTTATTTGATGACATTTATAGGAAAAATTGCTGTCAGTTATTAATGCTTACTATATATGAAAAAAATGAAAGACACGTCCGGCATGCCAGTGTTTCTGAGGAATTTAATGTAACCTAAAAATGATCAGGCTGTTTTCTGAAGATTGACAAAATTCCCAGAAAACACCAAGAACATAAATCAGTGGGAAGAGCCTTCTTTTTGTGGCTCATATAAAAAGACATTTAAATGCAAAGACTTAAACTCACTATTATTCACCCTGCGGCTGCCGCGGCCCAACACCCACTGCTTACCTCAGGATGGCGTGTGAGAATACCACCCTTGTTCGAGTTCGTAGGTTTGGCTAAAATCTGGGCTAGATCCAATATTTCTGAGCCCTTAAAATTCTCTAGAATGAACACTGTTCAAAGAATGCCTTCATTTTGAACCAACTATTTCTTAGGTATTTCTTTCCTAACCATCTTTTCCTGACACTAACTGTTGGCCAAAATATGAGGCCAAGCAAAAGCCCGCCAGGAGATGAGTGGATAAAAAAGCTGTGGTACGTCTACACAATGGAATACTACTTGGCAGTCAAAAAGAAGGAATCTTACTTTTTGGAACAGCCTGGATGGACCTGCAGAGTGTTATGCCAAGTGAAATCAGCCAGTCAGAGAAAGACATGCACCATGTGATTTCACTTACATGTGGAACCTAATGAACAAACTAACAAACAAAATAGAAACAGATTCATAGCTACAGAGAACAGACTGACCGCTGTCAAAGTGGAGAGGGGTTGGGGGGCTGGGTGAAAAAGGTGAAGGGATTAAGTAAAAAAACCAAAAAATAACCTCATAGACACAGACAATGGTATGGTGATTACCAGACGGAAAGGGAGGTGGGGGGAGGTAGAGGAGGGTGAAGGTGGGGGGATAAATGGTGATGGGAGACTTGACTTGGGGTGGTGAACACACGACACAGTATACAGATGATGTGTTATGGAATTGTACCACCTGAAACCTATATAATTTTATTAACCAATGTCACCCCAATAAATTCAATAAAAAACAAAGGGAAAAAAGCCACACGGAAGGGAAATCCGAAGCCCGAAAAGAAAATATGAACATTACCCAGGGCGAATGGCTCAAAGAGTTTCTGTACTAAGGCAGCCCAGCCATATGGCCAGTTTGGCCCAGGATCAAAATCAGAGCTGTAAAACCATCGTATGGCGGGGAAACGTTAGGGCTGCTGGAGTCAGAATGACCACACTGCGCCACCGAGAGCCGGGCCAGCCGGAGGGCGCTGCGGGAGCGGACGGGAATTCCACGGAGGAAGGCGGACGTGGCCCGAGTCACCTCTGCAGACGCACCTCTCTTCCGGCCACACCACACCACTTGCTGGCCTTCTTTCATGTAATTCACTTTTTTTCATCACTGTGCCTTTGATTATGCTGAGCCCTCTGCCTGGAGTGGCTACCTCCTTCGCTTTCCTCCACCCCACTAAAGTCCTAGCCAATCCGCCAAACTTACTCTGCTTTCCTTCCCAGCCTCGTGCGGGTTCTGAAGTGGCCGGTGTGTCATGAAGCTCCTTCCCTTTTACTGCCTCCATGCCTTGACCTTGCTTGTTTTATCTTTTTCTTTCCCATCTTCTACGGTCTTCTTGATCTCTCCAAGCGAGTCTTCTAAATTTGGCTAATGCATCACCTCTCCCTGACAGCCTTCCCTGATCTATCATTCCAACTTAGGAGACTCTCCTCTGTACCTCTATGCCCCTCTGTGCCTACTTTATGAGCCTCGACCCCACTGGCCAGTAGACACTGATCCACACGTGTCTCTCTTCCATATGACTGGAACGACCTTGATGGTCGAGATCATGTATCCACTAATCTTTTACTCCTATCACTGAGTACCTGGCATTCAGTAGGACGGGTGGATAGATGGCTGGAAGGAAGGAGGGAGGGAAGGAGGGAGGGGAGGGAGGGAGGGAGGGAGGGAAGGAAGTGTTAACCCTTCAAAGCTCTGCTCTCATGTCACTTCCTCTGGGAGGTTCTATAATCCATCCTATCCTGTTGCACTTTACAAATATACATTATAAAAACAATTCCCACTGTTTGACTTGCACTATGGACAAATCCTGCACCACTCATTCAATACAGTGTAAGCTCTTTGAGGTCAGGGTTCAAGGCTTCTTCATCTTTCTATCTCTGAAGATGCCTTGTCCACAGTGCACACACATTCATTTCTGTCCCATAAACATTTTAAGAAACGTATATGGTATTGTTAGGCCCTAAATATGTAAAAACCAAACTGGACAGTAGAATTGTCCTAGCTCTGGATATTAAAAAAGCTGATCCATCAACTATAACTGGTGGGGTGGGATGAGGGTAGGGTAATGCTGGTAGTTCTAATACTAGTTAACATTTACTGAGCACTTACGATAGAACACGGGCCGTTCTAAGAGCCTTCCGTGCATAAACCCCCATTCAGTAATGCTCAGTGGTACAGGAGCACGGCTCCTGCTCGAGGCAGTGAAAGTGTGCATCTATAACTCAGGAGGGCGTTGGACCTAGTGAGTTTCAGGCCTGTATGCGGAAGCTGAGATCGTATGGATTTGCTCTGAGAGTTAGCAGAGAGCTTCATCAATGGCTCTCTGCCCGCACGAGTATTTTAAGCCAAAATTATTTTAAGTTCTGGTAACCTGTGTCTTTGCAAGTTGAATTGAGAAGATGTCTCTCTGAATTTCACGATGTGTTCAGTAAATAAACAGCAGGTTTTCAGATAGGAGAGGAAGACAGCTGAGATGGTATTCTCCCCCGCATGGCCATGGGTAATACAGATGGCCACGGTTCCCTGAAGGAAGAGTGTGGATCCAGTATCGGGAGCTCCGCGTGAGACCCCCTCCACCCCCCGCAAGGCTGCGGTGCAGGTTAAGCATGGTAAGAAGTGCAAGTAGCCTAGCCCAGAAAACCCTTAGGTGGGGAGCTGTTATTACTTCAACCCTCACAGTAACCCCGAAGGGGTAAGCATTGCTTTCCTCACTTTAAAGAGGTCAGTGTTGCCAGAGAAGGTAAGCAACTTGCCCAAAGTCACACAGTAAGTGGCTAACTGAGGATTTGAACCCAGATCTGTCCGAGTCCGTGTTAACCATTAACTTACAAGGGAGCCTAATCTTACTATCTCTAAATTGTTTTATGATCCCAGGAAAGTGACTGCCTCTCTGGGCTGCAGTGTTTACTGTGCGGGAAGAAATTAATAAGTGGAACAATGAATCTGGGCCTGACAGCAATTCTGAGTTCTAGGACTCCCGGTGACCCTGACCTGTGGTCTGGACCATACTCCTGATTTGAAGGCTGGGTTCCGAAATGTGGGCATCTAATGAAATTTCAGAAACCTCTCGAGAAAGGGTGTATCGGACCCACCATGCGCTCTCGCAGGGTTGTTACCAGGAATAACTAATAAAAATGCCTAAGACATGTCCAAGTGCCACAGTGACAGATGTGACTATACATAAATTAGTCTTGCAGAAAGCTACTTGCCTGGGGTCATCATAAATTTCTGATGGTGCAACACAAGACTGATTGTATTTACTTTTGCTCTTTGTCGGGTAGAGGAGTGTGATAGGCCAGGAAAGCGATTTCGTTGGCTGGTAAATTATCTGCAAGATTGATTAAAAATAGGAAGCAAGCAATTGGCAAATTGTCAATGCACAGAAAAGAATACTCAATAACCAGATCCAGAGATTAAATTAATTGAACACAGGGGCACCATGTGAGCAGGATGTTTCATTGAACTCATGTGATACTCTTTGGACTGAAATCACTGTGAGTGTGTGTGTGTGCGTGTGAGTGTGCGCGCGTGAATGAAGCAGACGTGTGACACGGCGCTCATCCTGGTCCTCGATTCAAGATTAGGAAAGCAGTTAAAGATAACACACGAGGGACAGCCGTCCTCGGTGCTCATCATTCTGAAAGAGATCATTTGGTGGAAATGAGAAAGAAAACATCAGCCACGTAATAAATTATTCTGAGTATCCCAAGAACGGGAAGCCGGCTGCTATTGTTCTATCTGCTCATAAATGATGTGCCCAGATTACACCATCGCTCTAACACGATTACGTATGCAAATGATGCAGACAGGCAGACAATTTACAATTTGGCTGAAATGGTTAAAGGACTGGCAAATGGACTTTGACAAATCGCAGTTTGAGGCTTTAAAAATGAACTTTCATCACAGGGCACGCAAACAACCGCTACTCAGCTGCCTGTGGAAGTGCCCGAGAACCATGCGGTAGAGACGCCAACTCAGATGCACGTCAGAGAACGAGCGTCAGGCCCTCACTGCTGTCGGGGAAGCAGGTTATTCGCATATTGCTCTGGTCGGGACGAATATTGGATTAATAGGGAATCATCATATATACCACACATGGATCACCCATTTTAAAGGAATTAGACCGGGACACAATAAGGTTAATTTAATATGTCTTTGATGAGTCAGAGGGCACTTCTCGAGATCCTGCTCTGCCCCCAGGTCATCATTAGGAGCCACTATGGATACTGGGGAGGCCTGGGAGATAGTTAATAAAGAGATCTGGTCAACAGAACATAGGAAAACAGGGAGTCTGCTGTTTTTAGACAGTTATGTCAGGGTGCTTCCCTTTCCATTTTGATCTCTTTATATCCCTAGGGAAGCTTATATTTCCTATCTAGGCCATCGCTTGGTTACATTATTATAAGCAGGATTTCTCAAGGTTTTTCATTCAAGGATTCTTACTGGCATCTGGAGTCCTCTCCTTGATGATCTTGTATCCAGCATTTCTTCTATTAAAAATATTTACAACAATTCTCCTCCCCACCCTCCATGTTTCTCCCCACACACGGCCACTATCTGAATACACAACCAAATGAATGCTTATACGGGATCTCTTTGTGCAAAATCGTAAAATGAGAATTAGACATGGCCCCTGTCTTTTAAGGTTGACTATCTCGAACAAGTTCATACACGTAGCCAGAGAAAGGCCGCCGAGATCATTCAAGGAGCTTCAACCCAGAGGAAGGAGCCAGATGGCAGGCAGGACTTCCTAACCACGCGTTTCCCAGTTAAATAAGACCAGTTTCAAGTTTTCTCTTACTGCTCCTTTTTGAAATATAAGTTATTCACTTTCCTCTTAAATTATAGGGCCCCAAATTAGACCGTAGCGGGGTGTTGACCAGTGCAGGGTATAATTAGAAGGTTACTTGTGGCTTCAGCATTTTGTATTCTAGCCAGGGATATTTCTAACAGTGGGCTGGCTAGTTTATTCGGTTAGCAAACAGGTAATAATGAAGCCAAAAGAATGAGTTCAGTGCCCTGTGGGCTAGTTGGCTCCACTCACTTTATAACTACAGACTAGAGATATTAAGGTTTGACTCCAGCGCTAGTCAGCCACCTTGAAAATAAAAGTGACTCACTAGAGAGGCACAGCCAGTGGGCAGCAAATAATACTTGGGAAATGATTGCTCCATCACTAAAGATCAAAGTCACGCCGATTAAACTGAGATAACATTTTCCCCATTAAGTTCCTTTGGAAAGCAAAGGGGAGGGGCCGGGAGGAGAGAGAAGAGGCAAGTAAGAGACACAGAGAGAGCCCAGGCCCGGCCTGGAAAAGTGAGACCGGCACTGGCTCTGTCATGGCAGATGGACATGCAAATTGGCACAACGGTTTTGAATCCAATTTGGCAATAAAAGAGCCAAATGTATGTTCGTGCCCGTTGGCTCAGAAGTACGACTTCTAGAAATCTATTCTGCAGAATTGGGGAAGCTGCCCTTTTCCTCTAGAAAATTCTCTCCACTGCCTCCTGGGCCTGAACAACACCCGTGGGGTGCTTGTGTGACGGAGCCTCTGCGTGGAAATGGGGTGATGCTGTTTTTGAGAAACAAGGTGAAAATACTCCAGTGGCGAACAAGATTTATGTCTGCCCAAAGATGTTCACATCAGCTTTATTTATGCTTGTGAAAAAGTGCCAACAACATAAAAAATAGTGGAACAGTTCATAATGTTCCATGCATATGATAAAATGCAGCCCATAAACAAACTGTCTATGACAAGTTTCCTACTGACACGAAGGATGTTTCTCATAATGAAGAATGAATATAAAACTGTACGGACAATATGATATCAAGAATGTAAAACAATGTGTGTAAACAGAAAAAAAATACAGCAAAATCATAAGCACGGTTCTGGATGGTGACATGTTGCGTGATTTAATTCTTCATGATTTTCTATATTCTCAAAGGTTAATAAAATTAGCATATTCATTTTTATAATCAGAAAAGTATTAACATAGTTTTAATGAAGAGATTTAAGGGAAATGGGAAATGTTTACATAAATGACAATATTAGGATTTAAGGAAGAAAAACAGCATGCTTATATTTAGGTGAATACACCTAGAAACTGGAGTGAAAGTAGTATATTAATAAGAATGCTCCATAGGAAGCTACCTCTGAAGATGGATCAGAAATGCCCATCCTAGTACCTATCTGTACTTCTCCTAAGTCATGTATTACTTTTATAATAACAATTAATGGATAAAATACTTAGAAAATGCTATTTTATAAATGGAGCCTGGATAAGAGTGTGCAGATAAAGCAGTGACACTCTTTACCACCATTGCCCAAACAATTCTGAAATGCCAACGTAACTGTAACCCTCTTGGTAGGTTAATAATAATATCACTTTTTTTAGGTTTACTTTCTGTAAGCAAGTAACAGTCAAACATGGATAATTTTATATGGTTCAACCCAATATATGGGGAACAGCACAAACTGTCTACTTATAAAATTAATTATCAGACTGTCTATTGTTATTTTGTCTTTAGCCTGTTAGTGTTGTTCAAAACTCTAAAGCAGTGATTCTCAAACCTTTTTTCGTCTCAGGGCCTGTTTACAATCTTAAAAATTATAAAGGATGCCAAAGAGCTTTTGTCTGTCTGCCTTATATCTATGGATATATTAGAAATTGAAACAGAGAAATTAAAAAAGGTATTTATATGTTCACTTAAAAATAAAATAATAAAACCATTACAGATCAACCTAAATAACATTTTTTAATGAAAATAATTTTATTTCCCAAACCAAAATAATGCAGTGAGAAGAGTGTCATTGTGTCACATTTCTGTAAACCTCCAGTTTAAGAGAAGACAGCTGGATTCTCAGGTCTGCTTCTGCATTCAACTTGAGGCAATGCAATATGTCGTGCAGCCTCTGGAAACTCCACTGTATGCTTGTGAAAGAGGCAAATGATGTCTTTGTATTAATATATGAATCATTTGACCTCAGAGGCCACAGGAAAGCCAGGGGTTCCCAGACCATACTTTGAGAACTGCTGCTTTGAGAGCTTTTATTATTCATGGGGATCCAGAGTCATGATTCCCCCAAGAACCATGTCTGTTCTCCCTTCTCCAAGAAAGGAGCATGCACATGTATGTACATGCATACATGCAACAGTTTGTAAATAGCTTCGGGGGCTCACTGACACCCTGAAATCTACGGATACCCCAGGTGAAGAACATGTGGCCTGGAAGGAAGGTAAGAATTATTCCAGCTATATTTGCTCTTTGAAGGGCGCCAACACCATTGCCCAGTGAAGGTGCTTGGTAAATAGTGTTGCATAAAAAAGAAATAAAAGTTTCTCAGCAAAATTAGGGAAATATCTAAAATCACCAAAAGACTTAATGAAATTCAATGGTAAATAGCTTTTGGATCTGGTTAGTTGTGCTCTACCACTGAGTCAGCAAAATGCCTCCCCATACAAACGGGAAGGGATGAACCCAAACTCCATCTTTCATCCCCCCCACACCATCGTTGTCAAAGAACCTACCTGGCTTCAATTCAAAGACGCGTTGAAAAATAAATAAATAAATATTTGGGGGTAAAAATAAATCCATTAAATTTTTTGATTGCATTGAGTTGCTTATCAAGGGTGTGTGAATAATGCCAGGAAAAGATACTTTTCTAAAAATCAATAAGTTGAAAGTGCTGTTTTAGGGTTGCTGTAGTTGTTGGTTGTGTTTCAGAGTTATGCCTATTGACCTGAATTCAAAAACAAGGTATTGATTTATAAAGTACCCTCAGCAAATAAATGCACATTCTTTCAGCTAACCCTAATAAGGGTTATAATAACCCTGTAGCGAGCGGAGTAAGATTTCAGCTCAGCTCCGTAGAGTGAGCTGAGCGCCACAGTGAACCCTTTCTAAGAGTCATGGGTGGGGGAACAAAAGAGAAGGCAGACACGAAAACCATGGAAAGACGACGGGGGTAGGAACATCTCGACTCCCCCCCCCCCCCAGATAGATTTTCTTCAAAACTTATTTGGGTTTCCTGAACAGTTGGGATGCAAAGATTACAAAACCACAGCTGCCCGATGACTGAGCGCCGACTCACCCAGTTCGCACACATTATGGGTCTGCTCGGCTTTTCTTCTGAGACTGAGAAACATACGCAGAAAGGTGTCTCTTTGGCTGACTGCTGGGTCCATTCCAGAGAAACAGAAGATGAGGTCAATAGCCCCCGGCTTTGGGTTCGGAGTTCGCACCCCCAGGGCCGCGCTGTGGCTGGGTTCTGGTCTGTCTCCCCTCGCCACGAATGTTGGTTGTTGGAAAACCTTATTGCACAGACACAACAACCCAGAGTTCTTTAAAATAATTTTCTACCGACTGCGATTGGCTTGCCCCTTGAAGAGGCAGGTAAACACAAAAGCAAGCTTAAATAAGGTGTGAAAAGTAGAGTTTCTGGGCATTGGGCCTCCTTATGGACTCTTCTTGAGGTTCAGTGACAGTTAAGGACAATTCAGAAATGAGCAGAAGTCAAGCAGTAGAAGTAAAAGTACAAAGCAGGGGAAGTCTACCTGCACCTGTGCCGAAGGCATCATGCTAGATACGACGGTGAACCACCTGGTGGCCCCTACCTGGCATCCATAGAGTAGGATCTGGCAAAAAGCTTATGCATTTAAATCCCAAATAATCTCCTTTTTAACAATCACGCTTTCTATTATTTCTCTGTTATTTTGATAATTTAAATAGATTTATTCCTTCGGAGCATGTTTTTTGGGTTACCAGTCTGCTCCTGCAGTGAGTGGTCCAGGGTAGCATTTTGTAAACGAGGCCCATCAGGAGTGGGGTGGTGGGGAAGGGGACTGTAAGTGGGTGGGCTCTGGGCCTCACCCCTGGCTTCAATTGGAGAAGTTCTATTTGATCTGTTGTGGGTTTTTAAAAAAACTTCTTGAGGCTACAAGTAACATTTTAGTAGAAAAAGAATTCTGCTGCTAAACACAATGACAATGAAAGGTCGAAAGCCACTGGTCTGGGGAAACTATGTTTAGACGGACATGGAACCTGAACAATAATAATTCTTCGGCAGGAATTAAGCAGGTGACTTCTCTTCTTGAACAAACTTTCAAGTTATCCATGTTTATTGTAGAGAAAGGACAGAGAAAACAGACAAGAAAAAAAGAAAAAAACCACCTGTAATCCCATCACCTCGAGATCATAATCATAGCTGTAAATACTTGGTGACTCTCTCTCTTAAAATGAAAATGAGCTCACACTCTACATACTGTTTTGTCACTTGATTTTTTTTTTTTTTTCAATCTTCACCCAAGGATATTTTTTCCACTGCTTTTCAGAGAGAGTGAAGGTGGGGGAGAGAGAGAGAAGAAACATTGATGTGAGAGAGACATATCAACTGGTTGCCTCCTGCACAAGCCCCGACGAGGGCTGGGGATCGAGTCTGCACCTGAGGCACGTATCCTTGACCCTTGACTGGAATCAAACCTGAGACCCTTCAGTCTACTGGTCGATGCTCTAACCACTGAGCTAAACCGGCGAGGGCATCGCTTGGTGTGTTTTTTTACATAATATATCATGAACACCTCTTCATGCCAACAGATGCACTCGCACACCAAACATGATAAAGACTCCCCAGCATGTCAGCATAGGGGCTTTGTCCACTTCTGCCGCGCATCTAGTCTACCCGCTGCCTTGCTGCAAGGCTTTTGTTTTGCTGGGAGCACCTGGATAGCTGGATAGAGCAGCACGTCCCCCCTTTGCCACGGCGTGCCCGAGGGCGCAAGTGGGTTCCAGTGTGGACCCTAGGAAGCCACTCAGCCCACTTGCTGATCTGCCCTCCCCCCTGTGCCTGGGGCTGTGGGCTGCCTCCAAGTGTTTTCCTCGGTGTGCTCTACAAACAGGCTTTTCTTGGTGACCCATGACTCTGAAATTCTTGCAAAATACTGATACAGTATTTACTGAGTACAAGTTACAAATATGCCCTCTCCAGCCAAGCCAGCTGGCTTTGGATCTCACCAGCTGGGGGATCTTGAGGAAGTGGCTTTCTTTTTGTGACCTTCGATTTCCTTATTTCTTAAATGGAGGCGATGATAATATCTAGCTCACAGTTATTGTGTTGTTTAAATAAGTTAATACGACACGTAAATACTTAGAACAATGTGAAATACATGGGGAGCAGGAAGCTATTAATTATTGTTATGCTTGTATAGACATTGGCACAGTTTTTGATGATTTCAAAGCTGGGGTGGGTGGCATCTGATGGGAAAGACGGAATGTCACGTTTGGGGTCTGGAGGCTCTAGTGCCTCTGTATGGTCCAGGACACAGCGTCCCAGACAGTGTGGTGAGACAGTGATTCTTTTGCCCTCAGGATGGCATGGCCATCCATGCCTGAGGGATCAGGGCTCCTGGGCTGATTGCATCCAGTCTTCCATTACTCCAGTCTGCCGAACAAATATCGTTTTCAATGTGTGCAAAGGCTTGCAAAAGGTTGGGAGGCATGGCCATAAGCCTCGTGTTTATTTCAGAATCCACGCTCTAAGATACCCTGCCTCTGCAAATTTTGCTTCCCCCCCTCTTTCCTCTCAACTCTAAGCACCCATTACTTGGCAAACAATCACGCTTAAGCACGCTCTTAGCCTGACCTATGTGTGCAAGAAGAAAGAGATGGGGTTTCAATAGTAGTTTTCTGATGTAACGTCAATAGCGTATTGCAATATAATATGATAATTACCACTTTTCAGAGAAAGAAAAACAAGTTAATAATCCTTTCCCCGCATATCATGTGACTCTTTTGTTTTCCAATACTTGGCTCGTTGCTGCAGTTTGGGGACATTCGAGGGGGTAAACGTGTGATATTGAGAATCGTCTATTGCTAAAACCTGAAGGTCTGTTTAAAACACTGGGGACCTTTGGGGAGCCACCATTTTTCTGCCTTTAATTTTTGTCGCTCTTTCTCCTGGCCTTCAGGTTTCGAAGTTTATAGCCTTCCCCTCTGTGGGCCTGGGTCCCGTTTTTGCTCTAGCTGAGAGCAGATACATGTATCAAATTCTGGCTGGAAATCAGCTGTCTTCTCCGTTTTCAGAAGATGGCTCTCTTACTCCTTCCATAAGCTCCCCCAGTCTTTGTTCTTTGGTCCAATCTGCAAGCCATCTGCACCCTTCATTATTAAGAACATATTTACTGAGATTTCACAACTGTTTAATAGATGTGTATCTTATTACATGTTTGATTCACCTCATTAAACATACGATTCAATTGGTATTTCTTTAACATTCAGTAAACACTGAGACCCCTCCGCACAGGTGGGGGGGGGAAGGGGAGGCCCCGTCCTGGCATTGGGGCCCTCGGGGGCCCCGCAGGAGCTGCTCCTGCCACAGCCCAGCCCTTCATCTTTAACCCTTCAACGCTCCCGCTCAGATGGGCTTGGGCGAAGGATCAAAGTCGGGGTTGACGCCGAAACTGCAGCTTCCAGCTCTGGCTTCGCCGGGGGCTACCAGTCTGGATGCGGTCCACGCTCCCCGGTGCCATCTCAGCGGCGGTGCTAAGCGTGCGCTCTGGGGCATCCTGTCTTTCCAGATCTACAAGTGTGACTGTGATTTTTTTTTTTTTTTTTAAAGTGACTTATGGTGTGGCCGTCAATACCACTCAACAGGAGGAAGATGCCAAAAAGCTCTCAGCTGCTCTCCCTCCCAAACCAGACCAGATGCGCCGGGAGCCCCGTTCCGCGAGCCTGAAGAACACCAGGCTCCTCCGCCCTCCGCGTGCCTGGTCCCCAGGACCCGCGGTGCCCGACGCGGACCTCCTCTCACGCATCCCAGCTCGAGGTCACTTCTCAGCTGCTAACGTTCCCTTAGTGATTTTCAGAAAAATAACGATACGCCTGCGTCCTGCATAGGAGCCGGCCAAAGACAGAAAAGGTGACCAAACAGAAGAGTCTTTCTTTCACTGCAACTTTTCTGGCACGAGTCCCTCATCCCTGCCAGCCTCGCTCTCTCCTAAAGCAGAGGTGTAGGGAAACATTACTCCATTTAAACATTTCAGGCTGCTGCTGCTGCTTCTTCAGGGTTTCCAGGACTCAACTACGAAGAAATCCAAAGAAGCTGCGGCACCTCCCCCGTGACAAGTTCTCCTTGAAGAAGGCCCCATGTCTCAGCCAACAACTGATTACAAACTGTGGGGCTGAAAGGCTTTCTGCGAGGGGGGCAGGAGGCAATTTAGTTCTTAGTTCTCTGTCGTAAATAACGGATTAAAAAGCTTAGCTGATGCTATAAATTAAAAATGTGAAACTAATTATACCAGTCCCATAAAAGCGAAACAATCAATTCATAACCCAAGTATGTGATGTGACAGCGTCTCCTGGGTTCGGCGAGAGAAGCAGAGGGGACCCAGGAATCCTGCCAGAATCCGCGCTCCCGTCCGGAACCGCAGGCCCGCTTCCATGTTGCGCAACGAAACGGTAGGAGCTCCGCCCTTCCCTCTACCCATTTTTCATGACAGGTTTCACCCTCTCCCCTCTCTCCACCCTTCCAGGCAGGCCCATGGCTCCAAAGAAAGGCTCACCCACACCAACAAGCACAGCTGCAGTTTTGCCAATTCAAACCAGATGGGTCTGGAAGGCAGCTGCTGCCAAGACTATAATTCAACCAGGAGTTCCTAAGTGTTTCAACCAACCATTTAATAATGTTCTAGCTGGCGTCTTCTCCCTGTTCCACGTAGATGGGCGAGGCCAACTTGGTTGGACTATGCAGCTTTGGAAGAGTGCTCTGGGCCGCCCAGCGCATTGTTCGCGTGTGCTGTACATGGACCTCCTCAACACCGCACAGCCTGCCTGTGATTTCTCCACCCCCAGCTTGTTCCGCTCCCGGTGTAGTGGAATGAACCGCTGTTTGCAATTCTTCATGCTCTCCGTGTATTGGGATTATACATCTACACCTTCGCCTTGTGACTTTGTGGTTCTTCCCACTAGAAGTGGAATGTATTTCCTCACTGAATCGGTGTGCGGCTTAACTGTTTAACCTGACTGGGTTAATGGAGTGTGAGTGTGTGTGTGTGTGTGTGTGTGTGTGTGAGTGTGTGCGCGCGCTAGCTCTGAATGGAGGCCTGGACAGGCACTGCATCTCTCTGTTCCCACCTTTAGGCTCTGGTGATCTACTCTGAGAATAATCAGCCTGGCCTGAGGAATGACAAAACACTGAGAGCTGACTTGAACCCATATCACAACCTGGAGCCATGCCTAGCTTATCCCAAATAAGCACAGTAGAGCCAAAGCCGGCCTATAGCTACACAAGGGGAAAAAAATGTTTGCTGTTTTAAGACACTACATTTTGGGACGGTTTGTTACACAGCAATATTGTGGCAACAGCTGACTGATATACTTGCCATCTGAGTTAGTTTTCCAAAACTGCATTGTGATTATGTTAGTGCCTTGCTTCATGGCTCCTCGCCACTTTCAGGGCAAACCCAAACCCTTTAACTATGGCATTCAGGACCTCTCTCAAATCCAGTTCTGGCCTAAGTGTCAGTGTCTCTGCAAAGCCTTCCTGAACTGAGTTGGTTCCCCTCCTTTGGGTTTCCAGAGCACTCCCAAGATCTGCTACAATAGTTCTTCTTATACCGGATGTCACTAGTATTATATCCATCTCCCTGGAAAGGCTGTGAACTCCAGAGTCAAGACTTAGCCCATCATCTTTGTAGTCTTAGAACCGGCCTATAGTAAACAAATTGAATTTGCTTAGTAATGATTTCAGCATGCCTGATTTTGATAGGAAACACTGACAGATTCCAATGTTACCTAAACATTTTCAAAAATATAACTTAGACTCCCCAGTTTCCTAGTCCTGGAGTCTAGATTTACACAATGACCTGGGTTTCGGTTAGAGATAGTGGCACAAATGTCACTGAGGGTCATAAAGATATGTGCCAAAAGCAAGGCCATGGTCCGCTTAAGTTCTCCCTTGGGATTTCAGCGTGATCCTTGTTCTAATGTTGACCCATGGCCATTGCCCAAATAGAGGAAGCTGAAAGCAGGCTGGAGTTTGATTTTCCCAGTTGATTTGGTCACAGTTTTGCCTGTAATAATGTTGCTGTTTTCCCAGGGCTGACTTTTGCAGACGTGTCAGATGGAGTGGCGCTATAGCCCTGGGATAGATCGATGCTATCGATCCTCAAGGCTCCGTGTCATTTCCAGGGGATTTGCTAAAGAAGCTACTTATGTTCCTTTTTCATTTTCACCGACTCATTACCAGCTGCTGCTGCTTTTGTACATCTCAGCCACACCTGGAGGAGTGGAACATGACCGTCTGGTTGGGGTCCAGTCACCTTCCTTCAAAATTACACACAAGACAACATGCAACCCACCAAACCCTGAACCACATGAGGAAGTCAGGTCACACTGGCCCACAGGGGTTTGGTATATTTTGTTTTGTTTTAAAAAGGGCAGCCTGGCCCTACGCTAAGCAATTGATCCCCTGGCTTAACTTTTAAATTAAGACCATTGTAAATTTGGGAACTTGAGAGGACATAGAGAGGACACCCATAATACTTTGCAAATGTCAAGTGCCTCTTGATGTTGGTTACTTTTCAAAGGTAGCTAGGTTACAATGTACCGTGGTAATGAAAAAACCCCGTCAGGCCCACTCAACGGGGTTTTAGTCAATATACATAATATTATTGGGCTTTGCAAGGATTAAAGGTTGTTTCTCTCACAGCCTCACAATAGGACTATTTTTTTTTTCTACTAAAGGCACAAAGGAAATCTCCTTGTTTACAGAGGAGCCCAGGACACTTTGGGGCCCCAAGGCAGTCCCAACATCCCTTTGTATACTTCCCCCTGCTGGTGGCTTTGTAGTTAACCCAAAAATATCTAGTTTCTTTCAACCTACAGTTGCCAGAATTTATGAAAAACATACTTATTGGTGATTTATATTGTCCACGAGTCATTTCTAGAGTGCAGAAGTCATGGTTTCCTCCAGTTTTATTAGGAGAGTGAAAGCTTTTATTTATGACACTCCAACCTCCCCACCCCAACTCTCAGGCCTCTTCAGTTTTTCCAGATTTAGTGTAGTTTTGGAATCACTCATCCACAGGATGGGGTATCCGGAATGGAGCCTAATACAAAGTATGGCCTTCCCTAGATTTACACACATTCGGAGGCGAGAGACAGCACCCCAGAAAAGTCTGAAATGTATCATAACCATGCCTAAACAAGAGGAAGAAAACGATTCGGTGTGCTTGGCCCATGCGACTAAGAGGAATTTCCAACTGCAAAATCTCACCACCGAGATGCGGTGAACAACCTGCCCGAGGAAACTTTTGGAAGAGGGCTGTGGAGAGTAATCCCGGGCTGGCTCCAGGGAAGGACCTGACTAATTCTTTTAAGCATCTCCGCTGTGCCCAGAGCTTCCTGAGAATTAGTTTGATTAAAAAAAAATAATAATTGTGGTAAAAACACATAACGTAAAATTTATCATTTAACCATTCTAAAGTATACAACTGAGTGGCATTAAGGCATCCACGATGTGGTACAACCATCACTATGACCCAATTCCAGGACTTGCTCACCCCCCAAATGGAAATCCTGTTCTGACTGGCATTCGCTCCTGATTTTCTCTTCTCCCCAGTTCCTGGCAACCACAAATCTGCTTTCTGTCTCTACGGATTTGCCTTTTCCGGATGTTTCCTATACATGGAATCACACGATATGTGGCCCCTCGTGTTTGGCTTCCTCTAGTTAACAAAGTATCTTCAAGGTTCCTTCATATATAGCGGGTATCAGTACTTTTCTTTTTATGGTTGAATAATATTCCGCTGTATGGATCTACCTCATTTTGTGTATGGACACTTGGGTTCTTAGGTCTGATTTTTGCTCTTCTTCACGGTAACAGAAATTCATGTAAGCAACACACAGATCTAATGTTGCTGCGGTGCTTGTTTATAACAAGGCGCGCTATTAACATATTTTACTCTTATAGTCTGTCCACGTGTCCCGGCAACTAGAGGCACTCCATCAGTATTGCCTGATGAGTTCTTGTCCTTGCCTCCAAGGGCTCCAGTTGGGTATCCCAGAAGCAAGGAAAGAATTATACAAAATAATTAGGGGGTGGCGCGGGTGGTCTGTGGATGAGTCACACTGTGGAACAGGAGGGAGTTGAGACGGGGTGAGATCTGCCAACTCTGGCAGAACCTGCACCTAAGAGATGCCCAGTTAGACCTGTGAGCCCTCCGTCTGAGAGGTATTTCAGTTTCCTATCAGTGTTTCTACAGATGGTTGGTGATAAGAGATTCTGAACTGACAGGAATGGCCCACGAGACAGGGAGAAGAGTTTAGTGGTGGCTGCTTCTGGGCCGGCCCTGGCCGGGAGTCCAGGCTGCTGAGAGCCTGAAGGCCGCCTTCTCTGGTCAGTAGGGTCCCAGGAAACTGGGTAAGATCTCCTTTGTAAAATATATTTGAGGAAAATCTAGGTGAACTGTAAACATTTTTTTTTTTAATGGAATGGTTTTCATTGACAAATAAGTCTGAAAAATGTGGTCCAAATTTAGGTTAAGGGAAGTCAAATAGGTCTCGGTATCCAGGTCTTTACAGAGCCTTTGAATATACTCAGTGCACATTCTAAAGCTCTGATATGACGTGCAGTGTTTTCTAAAATTCTTTGACTATGAAAACCCTCAGTGCCGCTCTGCTCGATGTATAGTTTTTGTGGTACACAAAGGTGCCTAGTGGAGGGAGCTACTGGGAGCGGAAATGTGTGTGCCTCGCACCCTGCCAGCCAGATTCAAGGCCTGTGGGGCTGCACTCTTGTGTGTGTTTGTTTGCCTTCCAAGAATAGTCTCTATTTTCTAATCTTCAGAGGGTGCTCTGTCAGTGGCAGAGTCCCTGAAACCTTTCTGGTGCAGCACTGGGGATGCATGTGTTCATGTGTGTGAGGGAAGATGCATGCGGGGAGCAAGAGTGCTCTAGGCAATTGCTGGGCATATCTTATATGGGGCAAGGCTGTAGCCCTGGGAAGGAGCACCGTCACCAAGAACAAGGTAGTTACTATAGACTGAATGCCTGTGCCCACCCCCCACCCACCAATTACATGCTGAAACCAATCCCCTTGGTGACAGTATTAGGAGACGGGGCCTTTGGGAAGTATTAGGTCATGAGAGTGGAGCCTTCATGAATAGGATTTGTGCCCTTATGAAAGAGACCTCAGAGAGCTCACACCCCACTTTTTTCATGGGAAGAGAGAAAGAGGAATCTGCCAGGGCCTTTCTCTTAGACTCCCCAGCCTCCAAACTGTGAAAAATAAATCTGTTACTAATAAGCCCCTCAGTCTATGGGATTTGTTATAGCAGCCCAAGTGCACTAAGACAGGAACTCAAAGACTGATCCCTGGGGCCAATGCACCTTGGAATTCATCAGGGACAAGGAATGTCAGGAAGCGTGGCAGGACCCTATTGTAGTAGTCGGGCCACCGTATCTGAGGTCCTGGACTTCACTTCATCCTGACCTCCCTAGAAGATCGAGCTCGAGGCTGTGCTTTCCTCCTTGGTCAGGACGGGGGCCTCCGGGAGTCCAAGATGAGGGTCTGGAACCCCAGAGGCAGAGAAGGAGCTGAGGGGATGTGAGAAGGTGAGCTCTATGCTCTAAAAACTTGAGGACTCAGAGAGGGAGCCATTTGTAGGATGGACAGGCCAGAAAGTCTTCAGGGAGAAGCTGAGCTGGGCACTGAACCGGGCACAGCTATTAACTGTCACCTCTGTGCTTTCCCCACTCAGAGGTCACCGATGTTCAAAATGAAAAGAATATTGGAGCACGAAGGGATTATGAGGTTCCTTCTGAATCAACTTGAGATGATTAAATTATTTTTTATATTGCCTAGTTTCATGTGTTTATATTCGAATTCTCTGAAAACTGGTACTCCATGTGGGATACTTCTAAGAAGATTTGACTAATCACAACATTCCCAGCCCATAGCCATGATCATAATGGAAAACAGGGTTTACTGGATAAACATGCTTCTACAATTACAAAATTGGTGGCATTAAAGCCAAATGGCTCATAAATGAAAGTAATTCTGTATGTCAGGTTGCTATCTGTACCTTGCCTTGTAATAAATACATACAGACATATATTTGTATATCATGTGCTTTTTTTTCCTGCTTATAAAAGACAAGCGACCATTGTAGAAAATTTAGAAAATGTAAAAAACGCAAAGAAGAAAAAAACCACACAACATAATACTTCTGTTTACAGTTACAATTTTGGGTGTATATATTTTATGCATCTTTATTTATAAGTGTGTATTTTATTTTTATAGATTGTTTACAAGTGGGTATACATTTTATTTAAAATTTTGTATCTTTTTATAGATTTAAAAATAAAATTGGGATCTCCTATCGATGCTATTTTTAACTTTTTAAAGAATCACTTATCAATGTGTTATACATACTTTCCCTGTCTTTAAGTAGCACTTCACAACACAACTGCACAGTACGTCACTGTATGGACAAATTATATTTTATTTAATATACTTCCTATCAGACAGAACTCAGAGATGAGGAAGGGCCCTTTTTAAATTTCGCGTCTCTGGCTGTTTCCCAGGAGCCTCCCCCGTCTTTCTCTTACACTGCTGTAACACTGCAGATCCCGAAGTTGTCACTGCTGGTCACAATTACTTTTTTAAAGATGAACAAGGTACGTACCAGGTGTGAATAATCTCTCCTCATATGAGTGCCATATACCAAGATCAACAATGCAAATGGCATGTTGAAAATACTTGGCTTTAGAGTATTACTTTCTCTTATGACGTGAGAAAATGCAAAGTAAAAAGTGGATTTAGCAGCACAGTATGTCTACAAAAAAATATTCAGAAATTTTTCTTGTTCAAGTCAGCCCCATACTGAGTTTCTAGATCATTCCTCCATGGTTGTATCGATTTCCTAGACGTGGAACTTTGCACTGGACAGCCATGAAGAGCAGGCTGAGCTCACCTGAGCAAGTTGCCAGCAGTACTCCTCGAGTGCTGTTCCTGAGCACCCTGCACCACACGTCTAGGTGTGGCCTGGCAAGAAAGAAGGGCTTTTGCAGAACTGCGGCCAACACAGTCTTATTTATGCGAAAAGGGCTATGTGTTGGCAGACGGATGAAAGATTGCACCAGCCACCTGGAGTTGTTCGTTAAGAAGAGGCCTCTCAGGTGTCTTTTTTAAACACAGGCCTGTGAGTGGAAACCCCAATGCTTCAGTCAAATGGAGAAAGACAGTAAGGCCCAGGAAACTGGCACAAAATCAGGAAGGTGAGCTGCTTCTCATGAACACAGGCTACCTGTGACTTCCAGAATCTTCTGCTGGGAAAGTCCGAGGGGCAGAGTGGCTGACTTGTAGAATACTGCACTTGCTTGAACTCGGAAATATCTCTCAAAGCTGCAGCCGGCCTCCTAAACGCCGATCGCCTGACTGCCGCCTCCGGGGTTTTGTCCTGTGCCTGTGTCACCTTCGTTGTGGTTTACTCTCTCCCAGTAGACTCACCATTTTGCTTCAATAGATTTAGCCTCATCCTGAGAGAAGATATCCATCGAATCATGATATTATGCGCTGGTTATACCTGTATATATGCCTCAATGTTAAATTTTTTTTTAAAAGGTGTTAGTGTACCTCCAAACATGGTCTTTGACGACGCTGGGGATGCGCATTCCACACTTGAGGAAATATGGGTTTAAAGAAAGCTCTTTTAGGACAAATACAAAAAATATGACTGCTTACAATAGATAGAAAACATTTGAGACTTGTTTTTTTTTTTGAATATCCATATAGGCTGTAAATAAAGCCCGGTTTAAGAAGGCTTGACTAAATGTCTGCTGGTCAGAGCCACAAAAATTGTTCAATTAGGGGTATTCGAGATGCTGACCTGACTCCCTAATGCCAGACGGACCCATCTCTACATCGTGGGATCCCAGCACAGATTCATTATCGGCCCATGTGGATCTTCGTTCCGACCCAACATTGCATTTCTTGGTCCCTGGGCTCACCCTTCTGTGTATGGAGTAGAAACTCCCTAAGCACCCACTTCAGTTACTAGCTGAACTGACAGTCACTCCCCACTCCCTTTGGAAGCCCTGCTGACGGATGCCCACGGCACCCTATGAGGCCCAGGTAAAGCCTACACCCTGGAGCACCTGAGCAGTCCTGGGCGCACCCTAAGAGTTGTATCCATTCTAAGAGTCAGTTATGTTTGTCCCCAAATCTCTCTATGAAAGTTACTCTTATTAATGTAATTCATACCTTACTCAGATTCAAAGCAGAGGCATATAGGTACAAAAAGAGTTGTTTCTGTCAAAGCTAAACGAATTCTGTGAGAACACTCGGGTGAGTTGCTAAAAACTGCTGAGGGGGTAAAGCAACCAGAGCTCCGACGGCCTCCTGGGTGCCTTACACTCTCCTTCACTTCTAAGACTGGACGCTCACTACAGGCAGGCAACGGGGCAGCAGTCCACGCAAAAAGATGTTGTCTTAAGTTTCAAATGCTTCAAGTGCATGGCATTATACATATTTTTATGTGTCCCTTGCTTTCGCCAACTTTTAAAATTAACTGGCCAACTGCTGGTCCCTTAGAGCTTCCTGTGTGGGCGGAGTGATAGCAGTTGCCTCCGCTGGGCCTGAAATGCTGTCGGTCGTACGCGTCCTGGCCTTGGCCTGTCACGTGAGACGTGAGCGCCCAAAGGACAGGGCCTCTGTCTTAGTCATCTCTGCCGATTACATGGAGCTAAGGCCTTACAGCTGTTGATCAATTTTCTTAGAACGGAAATGCACGGTCTTTGTTCTTATTAATCCGAAGTTCCTTCAAGTGGACTGTACGTCCCACCCTGATCCTGAGTCATTTTTCCTTATGGACAAATAGCTCAGTGTGTCTGAGTTGAAGAAACGCCTGCCGTGAAGCCGTCTGTCCTGCCAGGATTGGCGAGTAAGGGGGAAGCGGAGGAAGGGACTTCTGGCGGCCCGGGCAGGACTGAGGTATGGTTCTGCCAGTTATAAGTACTTCGTGCTAGGATATCCCACCAGTGCTATAGGATGGTGAAGTAATTCATCACGTATATTTAAAGTTGAATTTACCGATATTTTATGGTATTGGATATTATTTCTATTAACATTTTATGCTGAAATTACAGAATGATTCCTGAGTACTGAATTTTTGATTCCTTTTACACTTGCCGGGACACTATTAAACTTGATTTACGTTAATAGCACTGTAAGAAGATATTAACAACGAAATTTCCAAAAGCACTTAGCATCTCGTAATTGGAGTTAAATGACAAAAAAAAAATGAGGGTGGTAATAAAGTAAAGAGAGAAAAGGAAAGAGAAAGTTTTGACAATACTCTTTTTAACCTGTGGTTCTTAATAAGATTTTTGCAAAATTGTTTTAGGTTAGGAAAGAATCAACTCTCCTATCGGGAGAGATGACACTGATTTATGAGAGGAGTTTTAGAAGATGGAATAAAGACTGAGCTCCGGGTGGAGAGTGCAGAATTCACTGCTTCGAGGACAGAAAATTTCTGTTTCCAGAGTTGGGAGGATGCTTCCCTTACCACCTTTTCCTCCCATCCATGGTAACTAGAAGATAATCTAATTTTCAAAAATAAAAGTAATCGATGTCGTCATAGCTGCCGGGTTACAGAAAGGTAGATGTTTAAAGCAAAGACGTCAAAGCTAAAACAATAACAATAACGACTATTAGAACTCACTTTGTTGGGCCTCATGATGTATAGGCTCGATGTGGAGCAATTTACATCTATAATCTCATTTAATCGTCCCAATATCCCCCATTAGGGACTGTTATTATTATCTCAGTTTTACAACCAAGGAAAGTGAGATTCGGAGAAATTAAATGACTTCAGTTGTGGTGGCACCGGGATTTGAACCCAGGCAATCTGGCTCCTTAATCACCAGGCTCCGGAGCATAACGACTACATTTTCAGTGATCGGGGTGACCTCAGAGCCACATCACGCATGCCTTCCATTCAACCTGGTAAAACTGCCTAAAAACGGAAAGAATACTAGAGATGGCAGAGGCAAGATCAGCTGCTTGATGAGGGTTCTGACCTGGACGCCTGATGCACTAAAGCAAAGCCAGTCAAACTCTCCAGTCCTCACTCACGGCAGCAAACTATAGTTTCTGTCCCAACGAGAAACGAGATCCATCCATGAACATTTCTCCCCAACCCAGTGATGCTTTGTTGGGCTCCGTTTCTTTGGAGCTAACCGTGAGGGGTCACTCTGAGAAAGTGTTGAATCTCAAGGTTTGGGCCAGACTTTAATATGTTCTGGATAAAATTAATGAGAAAAACAAATTTTTTTTTTTTTTTTTTTTAGTTCTCAAGTTGCTATTGGACCCCAACCTGGACACAGGATAAGGCAAACATGTATAACCTCATTGCCACGTTGAGGTTTAGTATCTGTTTTGCTTTATGGGAAAAGTAACCTCACGTTAGCTCTGGTCGAACTGGACCACTTGTATAAAGGTCTCGAAGTGGCCGATATAAGAGCCTGCATGAGATTTACGTGTATAAGCTATCTGAAATCCCCCTCTTAAGGCCGAGGTTTAAGAGGGAGCAGAAATGCATACTTTTATTTGTAAGGAAAATGCTCCAGGAATCCAGGAAAAAACATTTTCCTTCTCGTTTTTAACTCATTGAACATCATGTGATTTTACCGACGGACTTCTTTAGCTCACAGGACTTTCACACCAGGAGAACAGACAGCCGAGTGTACAGCACGTATGGACTTCATTTGGGAATCGGGCATTATTTACCTTAAAAATGATTGAGAATGTGAATCTGGGATTCTTTTAAGAACAGAGCTAACAAAAGGCACGAATTAAAAAGGTAACTGATAAGCAAGGGGCAGATGATTGAATGGATGGATACATAAATAACAAATAGGAAAACAGATGAGTAACACAGATGGATAGACAAGTAGATGACAGATAATAGGAAGATATTCATAGATCAATATATGGTTAGAAAATGGATATCTAGATACACATGGATGAATAGATGACTGGGAAGCAGAGTAAATAGTTGATATATAAATGAATATATCTAGACAAATGGACAGACAGATGCTAGAGATTGATGTATGTAAGGACAGATCTGGAATGAAATTGTGGATAGATGAAAGCGTGCAACGATATCGTGATCGTACCCAACTGGAATGGAATACCAATGGAGCTAACGACACCTCTCTTTGTGGAGCTATTTTAAATAGTTTAACTATGTTGGGGAAGCGTACAGACTGGAAGCGGGAAATCAGTTTCTAAGAGCCCTGAAGTTTCATCGTGTCTTAATGATCGGAGGAAAACACATGGGCTCGCCATGAGTTAGCCGCTTCTGAGTCCTCTATAACGCTCCCTTCTGGCGCACTTGGCCTCTTTGGCGCGTATACTAGAAAAATGTGAGACGCACAGAGCGAAGGATGCGCAGGGCAGCCTTCGGGTGGCCTTGGTGATACACAAAAGTCACCCCGCTTTGCCTTTTCTTTAATTGTGATATTCACAGGTGCCTGCGCCGGCGGACCTACTCGGGAAGGCCTGGTGCTGTGATTGACCCGTGTTGCGGGAAGATGTGGTGTTGGTGGAATTCACGAGTGGGTCTGAATCGCTGTGATGAGTAGGGGCACCTCAGCCTGTGCCATATAAATTCCTCTGCTAACTGGGTCGCTGGAGCTCATCAGAAGCCCGAAAGGGAATAATAATAATAATAATAATAAAATCTGTGTTCCTCCTGTTGCTGCTGCTGGCTGATAAAGCGGAGAGCTCCTTTCAAGACAGAGGGTGCTGGGATTGGAGCCTCACGCGGAGGTCCTACTCTGGATGACTAAGGTGACACATCCCCCCAGTTGCCAGGCCAGGGGGAGATACAGAGAGCAATGGGACAAAAGAGCAGGGTATCCCAAGGAGATTTCACTGCCGCAAAAAACAGGGCGCGTGGGGGAGGGACAAGAGGATAGGAAATCAAAGGGAGGGGAGCCATGGGATGGCCTGAGAGAGCCAGGCGCTCCTTCTGAAACGGGGGGCCGCTCCCTGGCGCTCGGGACCATGCCTCACGCCCCCCGCCTGGAGGCAGGACTTCAGGGGGCCAGGGCTCAGAGCAGGCCAGAGAAGGTCATCCACGGCCCGTCATTTAACTTAGGACATCCCTGTGCCCACTTTCCTGAAGGCGAGCGAGCCACCGGGAGGGTGCATGTTCCACCCCACACGAGGGCAGGTGCAATTCGGGACACTCGGTGGAACTGCTCGAGCTGCAGGGAAGCTTAGGGGGGAGAAAAGACCAAGGTGCGAAAAGCTTCTCGCCCGCTGGAAAACCACGGCGGAGAGCAGCAGGGGAGGGCAGGCTCCTCCGGCCCCGGGGACACGTGTGTCCTCCAGGGCCCGGGTTTGACCGCGGCGGTCTTTACCCCTTCTCTGCTTGTCCAAGGCCCTGCCTCTTCTCCACAGAGGAAAACGTATCCCTAACGCTTGGTTCCACCGAGCCCAGTGCCCTGCAGTCATCTTTTAAATCCCCCTTTTTGTCTCCCCCGGGTTCCTTTCTCTCCGTGATTGCCGCCTCCTGGCCCGTTTTCCTCCCGAAGCCACCATGAGTGGGCAGCGAGCCCCTTTCCTACACAACAAAGACTTCTCTCTCTCTCTCTCTCTTTTTTTTTTTTTTTTTCTTCTTTCTATCTTTTGGGCGACACGATAAAAAATAACCCTGTATTTATGCAAATTGCAAAGTAGCGTGTGATAATGAAAACAAAACAGCGCTGGCCCGCAGCCAAGACATGGCACTGACGGGGGGGGGCTCGCGACCGTTTGGCTCTCGATCCTGGGGGGGGGGGCGCGGGAAAGCAGCTGTAGAGAAAGGAGACGACACAACCCCCTCGTCACACCGCGCGCGCTCCCACGCGCACACCCTGGGTCGCACGCATTCCGGTACCGTCGCCTCGGCGCCAGCGACACTCGGGGTCCAAGTGAAGTTCTGCTTGCGACCCGCCGCGCCAGCCCTTCAGCGTCGGCCCCCGCGAGCCTCCCTGCCCCCGGCTCCTGATTCCCTTTCAGGAATTTACAAACATTTTCCACAGATCAATATCTGTATTGATTATTCATTGTGAGTGAGTCGTGTGTCTTTGGTGATCCAGCTCGCAGAGGTTGCAGCCAAAGCCTGCTGCAGGGGGGGTGGGTGGGGGGGGAAATAATAATATAACAGAAGGCGAGAGGGACCCGAGCCGGGTCTGAGGCTGTCGGAGACACAGAAAAGGAAGGGAAACCACCAGAGGAAAAACGCCGGAAGACGAAGGGATGGACAAGGGTGGAAGAGAAAGAGGGAGCAATAGCAAGAAAAACCAGGTGACGGCCGGACGCCTGGACCCGGGGGATCTCGGTGGCTTTGGAGGGAAGCCCCATCGTGGGTCTGCTGTGCGTGCGGCATCCGGCGGACTCTGCTCTGGGAGCAAGAAGTGACTCGCAGTTTTGGTATCTCCTACGTAAGAGCTTTGGGGGGATCCCTTGGCTGGCTGACAAGGAAAGGAAGAAAGCAGCAGCAGCGAGGTGAAACCCGATTGCTTCCAACAGCCTTGCAGAGGAGGCGCAGTCGCTTGGCTCGCCTGGAACAGCTTGCAGCTCCGATGGCACGCGGAGGAAGGATAATTAAAAAGGCCAGCGTCGCTTACTAAGTGAGTAAACACAAAGCCATTCCAAACGCGCTCTCCGGCTAATGAGAAGCTGTAATTTCTTAGACTTCAAGGCAAAACGAGACAGCGATAGGGCTCAGTGGAGAGAGTGTGTGCGTGCGGGGGTGTGTGTGCGTGCGCGCGCGTGGGTCCGGGGGCGTGGGGGTGTGGGTGGTGGAGATAAATCGACTAATTGTTGGCAATGTTTAAAAAAGGGATTACTGGAAAAGACAGTGAAATGATGACAGGAAAACATCTTGGACCAGAGCCAAAAAAAAAAAAAAAAAAAATCGAGGCAAATCAAGTCTGCAGCTCGGAGAAAACACCCGTCGCTCCTGTCGGGGGCTCCGAGAGGAACTGCCCGGTGTCCCTCAGCCGAATGCGGAGCATGGTGTGGGCACCAGGGGGGCAGGACCGGGGGCCACCGGAGTGTCTGGGAGGAACCACGGCATGCCGGGCTACACAGTTATGTCATACTTTGAGGAACAAAACAAAAAAATTGTAAAAACCAACCTGTCCTTTCCTTTTACTCGGAGTTCCTGCTTGCTCAAAATTGCTTTGGTCTATTAACAGCAACCCTGAAGGGTGTCTTCTGCTAACAGGAGCTGCTGATTCTCTGTCTGTCTGCAGGAAGCTGCTACAATGTTGCCAAAAATATGCTGGAGGTGGAGGCTGAGGAAGTTCCCTTTTCCGTGGACTGGGCTTCTGGCAGGACGTGCCAGGTAAACAACCGCCTTCGCCAGTGGGACGGCCACGCGGGAGCTGGTCTGCGATGCCTCTTGTCTTTGTCACCCGCCCCTGGGCTTGGTGAGTCCAAAACCAACCACGAGTGGGACCCTTTTAACACAGGGCTCCAAACACACACGGCGGAGTGGGGACTCCCGAGAATAAAACGAGCTGCGTGTTCAGTTAACTGAGCTCTCTGGTTTACCTTCACGTGAATGGGACTTGGGGCTTTACTTTTTTTTTTTTTTTTTTTAAATTTCTGGGACTGGAAAGTCAATAGATAAGATGCCTCCTTTTGACTGAGGTTCTACTCGTCCGTCCGTCCGTCTGTCGGTCCATCCATCCGTCATGTGGCTTCAGACTCCCTGATATGTTGCAAGTTTCCCCGAGCAGGAGAAATGTATCTTGCAGAAAAGTGTAACCTCCTTGGAGACCCAAAGGAGGAGGAGGGTGCGGATGACTCGGGCGACTCGGCGACTCGGGCACCTTACCTTGCATTTCTTCAGCGTTCATGGAGACCTGCGTCTGCAGCGCGTGTGCATGTGCGTGTGCGTGTGAGTGTGTGGTGGCGTTATGTACAGTGCGTGCAGGCATGTGTGTGTGGCTCTGCGTCTACGTGTTTTTCCGAGCGGGTGGACAAGAGAATGGAAGGGAGAGCACACGGACTGTTCGGGCATTGATGTGATTCACGCAGAGAAGGGTCAGTGCTGCAAGGCAGACAGCCACCCATCCCTGGACCGCCGCTCTGGAGGGCCCCCGACAGACCTGATCTGAATGTTAAATGCGGGAGACGAAATTAGCATACTCACCAAGGATGTCACCCCCTCCTTGCAATCAGTAAATGGCCGTCTCCTCTCTTTAAACCCGGCGTCCCCTGTGCGCGCCAGCCACTTAACCACGTCCTCTGTCGGGTCCTTTTTTTGTGTGTTTGTTTTTTTGTTTTTGTTTTTTTTTTTTTATGAAAGACTGGAAATTCATTAATGAGGGAAGGAAGGGCTTCAAGGGGCTGTAATGAAAACAAATGATCCTCTTTAAACCTCATGACGGCCAAAGCCCGGGGTGGGGGTGGCGAGGGCTGCTTTCTGCTCCCGGGATGGAGAATAGGAAATTCCAGAGACAACAGACCACTTGACAAGGGCCCAAGAATGTATTGCTTGGGAATTTCTTCTATGTGGCAAAGAACCGGCCACGGGCCAGTGTGTCTGTGCTAATAAATCTTAAAATGAGCTTTATCTTCCAAATTCTAAAGCGTGGTCTATCAGATGTCTTTCCATCCGGTCACAGGCTATCGGAGTTTGTTGACCTTGTGAGGGCAGAAGGGCTTTTGGAATCTTCTGGCCAGTTGCTTCGGCTGTTGGGCAATAGAAATTTTTCTTCTGAGCTACAATTAGGCTTCTCCCGAAGGAAGTAGTTGCTTTTGTTTTAATCTCTGTCATGCACAGAAGCACACAAAGGAAGCACACTGACTCCCACTTCTGTAGACCCAGCCCCGTACTGGAGCAGACGGGAGGCTGTCTTAAGAGCTAAGAATCGGGCACTCCACCCCAGCCACGTCCTTGGGCTGGGGGACATTCGCTTCCTGTTCCTTTATTTTAGCCACTCTGCCCTCAGAAACAAAGTTCTTCTGTCCCGTTGTATTGTACTGTTTGACTTTGAACCAGGGGTCACACACTCTGAAACCTCTAGGGACCGGCGAGCACCAGCCTGAGGAGGCAATAGGGAGGACTGGGGCTTGGGATGAACTGGAGACAGCTGCTCACTTCTGTTCAGGGGAATAAAAGCTGCGCCTTGTGTTGTCGGATCCCCAATGTTCTAAGAGGTGGTAGAAACTGGTGTGTTTAAATACACAATATACGAACATTGAAATATTAGCTCAAAGCTTTTTAAAAAACATTTTACGGGTCAAATAAAACATATTTGTGAGGATAATACTGGCCCACGGCAATGCCAGTTTGCAACCTTTGTTTCAGTCTAAAATACCTAGCACAGGGCGGTTTTGTTGTTTTATTTTGTATCTTTTTAAAGCCTAGTTTTTCCTTCAAATATTTTACTCTGTTTTAATTTTTAAAAATATAGGTATTAGCAGCTGCATGACAAACATCATGTAGGGGTGTGTGTTTTGCTAGACAGAGAGGGAAGTGCTAATTTAAAACAATAAAGGGAAGGAAATGGATGTCTGTAGGGCCTCTGTGCCTTGTGGTCACTGGCATCCCAGCAGGCATGGTGCAGTGTCATCTTTACCTGACATTGCACAAAGATTTTTCCCCACCCAGAGGTCATAACTGGGAAAGTCGCATATCTAGAAAGAAAGACGTTTGCATATTTTTTCATGTGTATCTCCATCAATTTTTAAAACAATTATTGATTATTGCTATTTTAACATTAAATTTTTTTTCCCCCCAAAAATTTCCTTCCTAGCCATCCACAGAACTCTATATCTCAAGCGGGTAGGCAAAAAAGATAGAAATCCCCAGAAGAGAGACCCTGCCTGTGGCTTGGAAGAATGTTTTCCCACGGCGCCTGAAATAACTTCAACAAGAAAAGGCGCCTCAGCAAACGGGGGAGGGGCAGCAAGGCCCCTTCTCGCACACTTGCGCGGGGCTTCCCAATGTCCAAGGTGCTCTTCATACACATCGCCCTGTTTAATGCTCACTACGACCAGGCAAGAGAGATGCTACTTAGCTTATTGTACGGACTAGGATGCTCAGGCTCAGAGAGGTGACAAAATTACCTAAGGTCGAAAGTAGTAAGAAGCATTCATGGGCCTTCTGAGTCTTAATCTGATGCCATTTCATTATTTTTCACAGGTTCCCATAAAATATATATATATATATATCTCCTCTTTAGAACCCATGACCCAAGGCTTCCTCTATTCGTGATCCTCTCTCATCCCCCGTCTCACTTCCTCACAACAAGGTTTTCATCTTGTAGTCTGCGTAATCTGTAGTCACCTGCAATTTGAAAAGGCTCCCCGTATTCTGCCGGCAATTAAGAACCACTGCTGAGTGCCCAGTGGCAGTGGCAGGCGCCCTCCTTCGCTTTCCATTCCCCTCTATTTGCTCCTATCTCCCGCCTTCCCTTGAAAGTCAGACTTACCCACAGGCTGGCCTACATTGCCCTGTCTCTACTTCTTCCCCCCCCCCCCCCGCCCCCGTTTTTGCATCTCCGCACAAAGCACTCTGCTTTCATTTCCACTTTCCCACTAAAATGGCTCCAGGTCATTAATGACCAATTAACTTTCCTTCGTCGCATGGCTGGATTCCTCTGACCACTCCCCCCACATGGCACACTTCTCTGTCATATCCAACGCTGCTCTGTGCTAGACTTCCTCCCCCATGGACGGCCGTTTTTCCCCAGGCTTCATCTCAGGCTTATCTTTCCTTGTTAATCCCCTTAAATATTAGTGTTTCTCCCAAGAGGGTGTCTTCTTTCAACTTGTACGTATTTTGCTGTGTGCAGGCATAAACCCTTGGCTTCAGTGGTCATCTGTAAACTAATCATCTAGTCGCCTGGACTCAGCCCCGGGTATCTGGCCGCCCGCCGACCTCTCCTCGGGATGGTCCAAGGTGCCCCCCACCCGATACGCCCCAAGCTGAACTCATCACCATCCGCAGAGCTGCTCCACCTTCTGCATCCCTCCAACCTCTTCCCTCTGACTGCTGCCAATCGCTCTTCAGGTTCTTTCTATTCCACTTTCTTAATTCCCCTCTACCCTCTCTTTCACTCTGTTCCTACTGCTCCTCTCCTGGCTTATTTCCTAACTGCCCAGCGGCTCTCTTCGCTCTCAGATGTGCCCGGCCCACAGTGCACTCTCCGTGCTGCTTCTGACTGACCTACGCAACGTGCGACTATGATTGCTTTGCTCCCCTCTGTGGACTCCTTCAGTGGGTTCCACCTTCCTAAACTGGCCTTCGAGGCTCCTCGTGGCCTGGCTCTGGCCTGCCCCCCAGCCTCCTCTTTTGAGACCCTTCCATTTCCCACTCTGTGGTATAGGTCACAGGACACCCCGTAGTCTTTCATGCCTCTAGGGTTTCCTACAATGTTCCTGCCTCCCGGAATGTTCAACTCTACTTTCGTCACTTGGCCAATTCCTTCTCCACCTTTAAGATTCTGTTCCAGCAAGAAGCATTACCCACACCCCAAGTCCCCCGCTTCGGGTTATGTGCTAGCACGGGCCCCCTACCCCTGCTTCCCTCTCTCACATATCGACTCCACTTTCACGATGATCAGGTTCCCCAGTTTCGTTGTGAGACACTTAAAGGCAGGGACTGTGCTTTTTACCCCTGTGTTCCCAGCACCCAGCACCGGTCCTGGTGTATGCTGGGTGCTTAATAAATTCATATTACTATTTTCATTATAAGTATCAGAAATACTATTTTTTTTTTTTAAGCTGGAAGATTACAGGCCCCCAAAATAATGAAACTGAGGGGCAACACAGCAACCCTTTCCCCACAGTGCGAAAAGGATTTCCAATGGTGCAATTCTCACTTACATCAGTTTTTTGACTTTGTGTCAGGTGAGAAATGAACACCGGGGTGGTCTTTAGGTGTTTGCTGATGTGGTAGAAACTTTGGAGTTAATTAGAAGCTCTGGCTAACGCTGAACTTCCTTTGCAGAGTTCCTGGGAGGAAACGCTAAATTAACAGTTCAAGGTTACTATTAGAAAAATAGCCTGTTTCCCTTTAGGCTATGCCTTGGGGAGCCTGTTCTTCCCCCTGCCATTCCTAAGATGTTTCCACTTTCCATCTGACCTGGCTGCGACGGCCACAGTAAGCCTGGTCTTTCCAGCAAAGGCGAAATCTCTTGAGCTCAGAGACTGCGAGATGCTTCTGTTACCTCTCCCTGCAGCAGGAGATTCTGGGGTGCTCAGTCTCTACTGGCTGAACGGAAGAGTCAGAAAACCTGTGTTTCTGTTTGAGGACACTTTATTTAGCATGTATTGTTAATCTGTTAACGTGTGACCCACGCCCGATGGCACTGCGGGCCTCGCCTGACTGAAGCCTCTCTGACGCCTAAGTTTTCCCCGGTAAGGCACGTCGCCGCCTGCTTGGGCCTAAGGACACCAGACGGACGGCCCTAGAGCGCTGTACTTGGGAGGCATTTTTAACAGGGGACCAGAATCACAGAATGTGAAAAACGTGACACTGAATAGACAGTGAAGACAGAGGACACTTGCTCGCAGCACGAGAGTTGACACAAGAGGCAGAGCGTCATCGCCTTCAGCCTGGGCTGGGAGCGTTCCCATCGGGATAAATGCGGGTGGGTCGGTGAGCTCCCCACACCCGGGGGCTGCGGGAAATGAGGGCCGGTGGACGGCTTGACTGTAAAGGAAAGAGCAGGGCTTCTGCTCACTTCCAAACACAGACCGTGATGGCCCTGCACGCAGCGCGATTCTGACGTTGAAGTTCTTTTATTTATACAAAACTTCTACTTTAGGGCAAAGGATCACTTTTCTCTCGCTTAGGCTTCATCACATAAGTAATTTCCACTCGGAAGTTGTAGGGTCGTTGGGTATGGGGTGGTGCGTTTTTCCTCATAGAAAACAAGACTGGTGAGATGCGAAGGCTGGGTGACCAGCGAGGCTCCGTCGCCGGCTGGGAGAAGTGTCCCCCTGCCGGCCCTCCAAGGTCTGTATGGTTCGAAGGCGGCCCCGGCAAAATGACAGATGACCCGTGTTAGGCACCTTGGCCCCCGTGAAGGGGATTTTGCATGATTGTCTTAAAAAGTTATTCTTCTGGGCTCAATCTTGCCCTCTTTGGGTCATGTCTTCACTTACATTCTGTGTTGCAAGAGGCTGCTCAGAAATTCGTTTTTGCTCTTCCCTTACTGATCCCCATCCTGCGGCAGGGATTCTGGAAACATGGTGCTGTCGTTTCCACACACGCCGAAGGCGCCGGCGGTGTGCCCGAGAAGGCAGGAGGGGTCAGCGAGGCACTTAGAATGGACACGGAGGAGACGCACCGGCAAGATTTCGGGCAGTGGCAGTGATGAGACGAGGCTCGGGAAGTTCTTCCCACCAGCAAGTGCGGAGTTGGTTCCAGCAAGAGAGGGGTCGCTGCTCCGGCATTGATCCGTGTCGTGAACCCAACCAAGCTGGGCAACTTCTCCGAGAGCTATTCCCTCTTCTGTGACATGGGGCCCATGGTACCGGCCTCCCGGAGTGACTGCGAGGGTTAAATGAGATAATAATGCATGTGAAGTGCTGAGCGCCACGTCTGGCAGACGGGACCAGAAATGGAAGTCGGTGACTGTGGCTTTTGTTGTAATGCCCTAGATTCCCAAGTAGCCCCCTTCCCTGGCTTCTGGTTATGCAGGCTCGTGGAAACACGGAGATCACGGGGGAAAGACCCGTCCTTGGTCGACTTCCTCACTGTACAGGCGAGAACATCGGGCGAGTGGGATTCAGCCAGCTCAGCGTCACACAGTTGGGGCAGAATCAAAAAGAGAACCCAGCTCCCCGGCGCCCATTTCACAGCTGCGCAGTGAGGGTGTGCCCAGACTTCCCTTCTAGATGCTTCTTCCATAGGAGCGGAGGAACTATCTCCCCTCCCCACCTCCCCACCCCAACAGCCCGGTAAACCATTGCTCTTTGGTGTAAAGATTTGGTGCTAATAGTATCAGCCAAGTAGAATATTTTAGATGAGGAATCACAGCAGGATTTCTTCATGTTTTGTTTTTTTTTAAATATAAATATAAATAACAAGGGCATATGATATTCACAGCATAATAATGTAAGACAAAGCAAAAAGGCTCATCGGAGCTATAGAAAGAATGCTCTTTTAAAGGGGATCGATTATTCCTGCAGTTCTCTGCAGTAATCTGCAAGACGCTCCCTTGGAAAAGCCCACAGGGCAATGCCGCTGGACGTAAAAGCCCCCAAAGCTTATAGCTGATCGTGCAGCGAAGGAGAGGACACTAGAGCTGTGCTGGGGGGACGGGTTGGGGCTGGCTGACCGCCACCACGCCTGTCTTGCTGACTGGAGGGCAGCCAGCAACCTTCCCACCGGGGTGGAGGTGCGGGGTGGGAGGTGAGACAGGGTGGTCCTGGGCGAGCCCTTGCGGGAACTGGGTGGTGCCATGGAACGATGGGTCATGTGGCGTTCAAGCAGAAAGCCCTATCCAGCAGGACAGTGGCATTAGCAGGACCAGCTATGATGTGCACACGAGCAGCCCTGAAGGTGAAGCCAAGGTCAGAGTCTGGAGTGTGTGGTCAGTTGAGAGAGGGGTGCACTACTGCGGACTTGAGCCGAGGGAGCTGGGTTCCCCAGGCGGCTGCGTGAGTTCCAGGTGGAGACAGCATCCTGGCTCCCCAGGTACGCTGGGTTACAGAAGCAGGTGTCAAGATTAGGGAGCGATTAGGCAGGCCTGGGAGGGGGTGGTGGGGGGACCCTTACTTATTTCATCACCTGTGAGATAATTGTTTGCTACAAATTGCCCATACTTATTTTTGAGCAAATAACCACATTTCTTAGTTGGCGTTGGAAAGTCTGGGAGGCGGACCGCCCTATTTCTCCATCGCTGTGTCCCATTCACTCTTATTTCTGACCCATTTTTGCCTCAGTCTACTCATATCCAGTTGAACTGATGAACCACTAAGGCTGATGGGAAATGTAGCTTCATTAGAATATGCTCCTTGCGAAAGATCTCGAGCTGTATTTAATCTGCCAAGGTAACAGGTTTAAGTGAAACAGAGCTGACACCTCCAGCCCACTGAGCTATTATATTTGCATTTTACATTGAACATGCCTGTAAAACTCTTTTTGGTAGATGGAGCTGACATTTCCATATGATGGCAAATGCTAAATTGTGAATAGCTTTCATCAGGGTTTTGCTTCAGCAATTCCATCCCTCTACAGACACAGAAAAAGATCACAATGAATGCCTATAAGCACCCAACACAATGTGCTTTTGGGGTACAATCGGTTTAGTCGCGTGATTTGGATATATGCAACGTCTCACTTATCCAGAATCCAACTATTCAGCAACTTCCTTATCTTGAATTAATTAGAAAGAAAAGCTCTCTAAAAGCCAGAAAGATCGTCACTGAAGTGACACGCGTGCACGTTTAGGGATGTTAGACTCTCAGCCATCAGTCTCAGTTGGATGTGAGGCCCCTTCCAAGTACCAGGTCCCAGTGCCACGCTGATGGCCAGGAGCTCCTGGAGGTAACCACACCATGCAAGGCTGCCCTCCCCTGAAAAAAAAGGGTGGTGAACGCAGGACATGGGTGTTTTGTTTTTGAGCGCGGGATACTCATGAAGGCGACGCTGGGCATGTTGTTCCCTGTGGCACCATTGGGCCAATAAAATGTGTTGACAGTGTTGTAAAGATACTACTTTGGAAAATGGTTTTGCATTACTTTGTAAAGCTGAAAAGAGGCATGCCCCTTGTCCCAGCAAATCCCTTCTTATAACTTAAAGCAGGGGTTCTCAAAGTGTGGTCCCCACTCCCGGCTGCAGCATCAGCATCACCTGGGAACTTGTTAGAAATATAAACTCTCAGATTCCACCCCAGTTCCACTGCATCAGACACTCTCAGAGTTGGGGTGGGGGGTCCTGCCATCTGTGAACTCCCTGGTTGATGGCAAAGAGCTCTGAGAGAAATCTGTGAGCATGTGCCCAAGGCCCATGATGAGAAGGTTCACAGCAGCAACTACATATCCATCAACAAGAACATTTTCTGTTAGCACAGTGGAATATTACACTGTAACGAACATGAGTGCATTCTGTGAATGAATCTTACCGTCATTATGTTGAGCGGGAAAGAAAGATACAAATGAAGAAAAAAAAAACTCTTAAGAAAAGCAAGGAAATGATTACCGTAAGATCCAGGTCAATGGTTACATCTATTAGGAAAGGTTATGTTCAGGAAGGAGCTCATAGCAGGGGCTGGGGTTTCTCAGGGGCTAGCACCGTTCCACCCTTGGACATCAGAGGTCATCAATACCCTTCCTTTATGACTATACTTTAAATTGCATATATGTACTCTTTCAAATGTATATGACATCTTACAATAAAAGTAAACTATGTGTCTACCAAAGCGGTTCAATGTTGCTACCCAAATCAACCAAACTATAACCACCTATCTTCACAAGTCTGCTTTATTCTTTTTTTTCTCTCCTAACTGGGGAAAGACGGGAACAGACTCTAAGACGACCACGGATATCAGCCAGAGTCATTGTCCTTTCCTCTCCCTAAGCAAGTAGAGGAATCCAAGAGCAATGAGGCAGTTGTACAAACTCTCGGTGCGAGAGCGGGATGCCCCCGTGTGATCCAAGGTTCTGCTGCCACCTGCAAACGACCCTGTTTACCTGCAGCCTCCTTTAGTGATTGTTGTTAGACTGAACTCACGCGAAGTTCGACGGGAAAAGACAACATGTTGGTTCTTGTGAGGATAACTGACAGTATCAGACCTAGCTGCCTCGGACTTTGTTTAAAGCAGAAGGTGACTTTTCAAACAGTTTTGAAGCTGGGTTCCTTAGTTTTCTTTTCTTTCAACTAAGACAGGTGTCCTTTGCTCACAGGTCTATGACGACTGCGCTGACAGACATTTCCCTGTTCATATGTAATATCATTCTTTCATCAACAGTAATCAACGCTTTAGTACTAACACATACATAATATAGCTACGTATTATGATACATTGTACCAAGTGCAGTGATTGTACAGTGTCTACGTTGTACTCAATGAACACTGAGCTGACTGATATATGCTGCTCTGTCATATAAAATACTCCGAAATAAAAATATTATGAATTACTATATTATCCTAGATGTCCAGTTCTTGTTTTTTTTTGGTGTGGTTTTTTTTTTTTTTTTTTGGTGTTTGCATTTATTACATTTTTAATAGATTTTAGAGAGGGAAAAAAGGAGGGAGAGAGAGAGAAACATCGATGTGAGAGATACATGGATCGGTTGCCTCCCATATGCGCCCGGCCGGGAATTGAAGCCACTACCTAGGTATGTGCCCTGACCGGGAATCAAATGCACGACATTTCAGTGCACAGGACGACGCTCCAACCGCCTGAGCCACACCGGCCAGGGCTGCACTTATTACATTTTTAATGTGTGAAAATATATATAACATAAATAATTGCCATTTTAAGAGCACAACTAAGGGGCATCGATTATATTCACAGTGTTGTGCAACCATCTAGCTGCCAGTTTTAACCCTCATATTTCCTGTCCAGTAGTGGAAGCTGCTACATTAAACTACCGAGGTTAAAACTACAAAAAAAAAAAAAAAAGTCCATTCTTACTAGGAAATATGTAGACTCTTGCTTTCAGGATCCTCTGGGACCCATCACGGGTTATCTAAAGTACCAAAAATTATTAGCCTGATGTCTTAGTGGAAGTACTCAGGATATTAATTCACCAGTTGTGCATAATTCCCAAGTTAGTCTCTCGTGCCAAACAGTGAATAATTAAGCTGTGGCTAATGTCGTTCTGCAAGCCCGATAAAACAATAACGAGGATGGTAATAACAATAGCTGGCCCTGAGCGCCGCGGGGCCCGGCGCGGCTCTGCGCCTGCTACGTGCATTCTTTTATTTAGTTATCGTAACAACCCTGTGGCATGGATATATAATCATTAGCCTGTTTCATAGAGGAAGACATCATGGCTAAATTCCATGTCCAAGGTGACGGGATCTGAACCCAGGCAGAAGCACCCCAGAGCCCTTCTCTTGGTCCCCGTGCTGTGACCCCCGTTTAAGAATAGAATCCAACGGCATGTTTTGCTTTCACAGCCTTTATGGGAGGCTGGTTGCTCCAGATGAACCCAAACAGGACTAGGCTAGGAAAAATCACACACACACACACACACACACACACACACACACACACGCCCTGGTCGGCGTGGCTCAGTTGGTTGGGGCATCGACCCGTATACTGAAAGGTCGTGGGTTCAATTCCCAGTCGGGGCACATACCTAGGTTGTGGGCCTGATCCCCAGTTGTACATATGGGAGGCGAGTGATAGATGTTTCTCTCTCTCTCGCTCTCCTTTCCTCCCTTCCTTCCTCCCCCAAATCAATAAAAACATATCCTCAGGTGAGATTTAAAAAAAAAAGCATCACACCACCCCCCCCCCTTTATTCCATTGGGGGTCAGCAAGGGGTGAAGGAGGGAGCTGGGAGAATTAGCCAGTCAGTAATCAGTTAGCAATAAGTGCTAAAAAAAAAGACATTTAGAAAAAATATCGTGGCAGTTTAGTGGGGAGGAGATTATTTTTAGCTGCCAGGCAGGAAGGAGTTGAGTACACAATGTAGAGCCATCAAAGGCTTTTCAGCACAGAAGGGACATAATGAAAGCTATGCTTTTAGGAAAATAAAACTGCCATCAGTGACTATTATGGCCTGGAAGGAGAAAAGACTCAAGGTGGAAAGGCCAATTTTGAGGTGTCTATAGAAACCCACCGGGCGGTGGCCGTGGGCTTGGCGGGCCTGGGAGGGGCTGGAGGGAGGAAGGGCAGAGCGGCCCATAGGAAGGGCTGGGGCTTCGAGGTGGACCCCGGATGACCCGCAGAACGGCGTCTGGTTCAGAGAAAGGGAAGCGGGGAGCAGAGGAGGGCGTGGGAGGCAAGTGCGGGCGCGGGGCTGGAAGCTCTGGCAGGACGGCAGGGACGCGTGCAGGGCTCCCAGGCCGAGAGGGGGTTCGAGTCGGGATCCAGAGCCTCTGCAGAGCACGGAGGGCCAAAGCCTCGGACATGGACCGGACAGGACTGGACGGGAGGGGAGGAGGGGAGGGAGAGTCAAAGCAGGGCTGAGGAAGATGCAGCCCTGGGCCCACATTTGTAGCCAGAGGTAGTGAGAAAAGTCAGAAAAGGTGAGGCCAGAAGACAGGAAGGGAGCTGAGAGCGCCTGGGAGACAAGGGGGGAGAGAGTGTGCAGACTGAGGGGGCGACAGAAGGTAAGGCCGGGTGACCGGAGGCGAGGCCCAAGGCGACGCTTGGGGTTCAGCAGCAAGGACCGTGAGGGGGGCTTCTCCTGAGCGGCAGGGGGAAGTGGGGGTGAGGGGCTGAGGGGCTGCCAAGAAGGGGGGGAGCGTGCAGCACACGCAGAGACACGGCTCCGTGGTTTGGTGACGGGGAAGGCGAGCTACGCGAGGGTGGCTCAGAGGGGCAGAAGGACCAGGGAAACGCGTGGGGCACAGGAGCCGAGGTGCACAGGCCGAGGGGAAGAGTTCTAGGGAGCAGAGAGACCGAAAATGCATGAGAGAGGGAGGGAGGGACGGCTGACGTAACCAAAGCAGGGGGCCAAAAGCAAGCGGGGGTCCAAAGAGAGGGGAGGCGTTGGAGAGGAGGACCTTCGTCGCCAAGCCACGGATGTGGAGCGGAGGGGAGGGGGTCCCCGGGAGCTCTCGTGGGCAGGCCGCCCAGAAGTCTGAGGGCGCGGGCAGAGTAGGACACGGGGAAAGCAGAGCAGGGATGCAGTACACACAGCGAGAAACGTGACACAGAGTCATCAAGGACCGGGGAGGGCTCCGGAGGCTCCGGGGGCCTCCTGACGTTGGATGCCACACACACGTGGGGGTCACTCGGCTTGGCCCCATGACTTTCTTTAAAGTGCACGAGGCAGGCAGGGAGGAAACGGACGCGAGAGGCAGAGAGAGGGTGGAATTCACTCTGGTCTGGGAGCCTAACGGGGGGACGAGGGGCGGAGGCCGCCGAAGGGCTGGCGGGGAAGGCAGGGGGCTGAGGCCGGCAGGGCCTGCCTGGGGTGGTGGCCTTGGGCGTGAGCTGCTCAGCTCTCCCTGGAAGATAACCTGCTCTGGGAGCACAGCTGACTGACAGCCTCCAGTTGCCCTGGCACCTTTGGGGTTCACCCAGCATTTGCTCCAGGCCAGGCCGCTCCAGTGACGGCCGAGCGGGGTGTGGGTACAAGAAGCAGGCCATCCTCCCCCACCCGGGGCTCCTCTAACAGGAAGATGTCGCTCAGGGTCGCCTCGTGGCTGGGTTGAGACTTCTCTCTGATGTGTGTGTAGTCTGAGGCTCTTCCTGCCCGGTCTCCCTTCCTCCCTCTCACAGGTGTCAGAACGACCGGCCTGGCGCTTGGCAGAGTCTCCCCGGCCCCTGCCTCCCTCTCACTTTGTGCTTCCCAGGCGCTTCCCCCAGTAAATCTCTTGCCGGGCTAATTCTGACTTGGCGCCTGCGCTTTTGGAAGTCCTGAACCGATGCACTTGGACTTGCTGTTATTAGCAGAGGGCCCAGTGACGGCAAGAGGTAGGCAGTGAGGTGACTGCAAAGTTGCAGAGGCTGAAGTTCATGTGGTTCTCCTTTGAAGTTATTACAGACGAACAGAGAGTTGCAAAAATAGCAGAGATTTTCCCCGACCCTTCACCCTGCTCCCTCTGGTAGAATCCCTCCTTACATAACTAAAACCGGGACACTGGCGTTGATATAATATTAACAAGTTCATAGGACTGTGTAGTCGGTTTCTCATTGCGCGTCTGTCCACTCTCAGGTCTACTGATCTCATCTTCACTGCAGAAAGTAGCAAGCAGTTCCCTCCCAAGTTGGCCAGCTCTACAAACACAGCCGTGGGTGGAGGGACACATAGGAAATGACAGATGTCCACGGAGAAGAGAGTTCTTTATCCACCCGTCCATCCCTGTTTGCTAAGCTTTTCCTAAGCGTGAGGAACTGAGTCTACGGTATTAGGATACTGATGCCAAAATAGTAAAAGCCGCAGTTACCACACCTCCGTTTGGGCTAAGATGCAATGAGGAACCAAGATCTATAACCGTTTAGCGGGGCAAAGGACATCCGGACCTGTCCTGCGATCGCTTCCACACAGGCAGTAATTCAACCGGTTGCAACCTTATGCTCGGAGAGCGGCCCAGGATCATGCCTTTTTATGAGTCATTGTAAAGCTCCGAGTGCACTGAAATATACGTCATAAATGCTAAATAATCACCGGTCGGTGAACCTAAAAGTACTGGATTCAGTATCTGAGGCATTAAATCCAAGCGATGCTGTTCTGGAATCAAGGCAAACAAATACATGAACCACAAACCGAAGGAAGCCCACCGCCACCCCTGGCCAGCACCGGGCGTGGTCTGGGACGCTCTCTACGGGCGAGCGGTTCCCTCGTGACGGGGCGCTTGTTAGTGTTATACCTGACGCGATGCGCACGATGCCTGGCATGTGATTTGGGGGGAGAGTTTTACATCTGACCCACGGCAGACAACAGGGACACCATGTTCCTAGAGCTCTAATTCCCTTTATCTGATGCCAGAAAATAATATCTGCTGACGCTCTGAGGAACAGCAAGTCACCCCACTGAGCAGTTAGACTGATCCTGGCGGGCAGGCTCTGCTGGAATACTGGGGGGCCCTGTTTGCATTTCAAAGCTAGGATTTAGCTTTCCTTTAAGATGCACCCCTCTTTAGGGGTGCCTCTGATTCCCGGAGGGTTTAGGTACACAACCTAGAAGGCCTGAAGTGCCGCAGAGCCTGCGTTGGCCACGGACGTGGACCACAGCACGGTCCGAATGCTTTCCCCACTCACAGTCCAGACTTCTAAGCGTGGCCTGGTGCCGCGTGACGTGGGGGTCCCCGGGCACGGCCCCTTCTCTCTAGGAGTCTGCCATCTTGGCTCCACAGACAACAGGGTTTATCTCCATCCGCATCACTTTAGTCACTGCAAGGCGATGACACCCTCGGGAGCAAAGCCCGACCCTCCATAGCAAAAGACTGACAGCAAAGCCTATTGCACACGAGAGGCGCTGACGGTGACGTCTCCGGGAGCCACACAGGCTGACAAGGTCATGCTTTGAATAGAGTCTACAGGAGCATCTACCCTTCAGTGGCTGCTTCCCAAAGGATTTTATTCCCCTTCAATTGCAGCCACGGGAGGGGAGCCGGGGAGCCCACGCGGGACACCTAGATCTGGCCGAGGAAGCGTTGAGTGCAGGACGGAACCAAAGGGGAAGAGACGAAGCCAAGAAACCAAAGGTAAAACAGCCACCAGATGCCAACCCTGGAAATTCTACGAGCACAAGTGCTTCTGGCCAGTTTTTGCCTGGTCCAGACCGAGCTTGTCACATCTCACAGGACAGAATCTGCATACAGACAGAAGGACGCCTCCCCTGCGCAGGGCGGCAGCTCTCAGAGGGCACCGTGTGCCCGCTGGCCTGGGGAGCGGGTTCGAAAGGGCCGGTTTCTGCTCTTCAGCCTCAGAGATGCTCACCGGGTGATTCTGGGAAGGGGTTTGGGAAGGTACATTTTACCAGGCACCGCCCATCACTCTTTCGAAGGCATATTGCTTTAAATCGACGTTTTCCCATCTTTATGTGAGCGTGATATTAGAGAGTTTGGGGAAATACCTTAAAAAATAATCCAGCACCCATTTCTCATTTTGCAGATAAAGAAACCGAGCTGTTAAGTGACTTTCTCAAGGCCGCTCAGCCAGTTATAAGCAGAAAGTTAGGCCCAGAAGCAAAGTTTAGTCACAGTGCCTTTTACATTCGCTATACCGTTTGGTGAGGTAAATCTCCTCTCCTTCAAGTCCTGTTGGACATACACCACACAGGTAGAAACCAGAACACGTCATTTTAGTCATTTTTAAATCCTTTGAAACAATTGGCGAGGGCTTCAATGATGCCAAAGCAAACATTAGAAAACCACGAGTTCAGAAAGAATTGGTACTCACCCTCGCTAAAAGTCAGTGGTGAAACAGGAGACAGCAGGGACTCGAAGCTGTCTTCCGAAAAACCAGTGTCTGGGCTCCCCCAGTCATTGCCTACGATAAAGCAAAAAGTCAACAGTTGCAAGAAATTGTATGTATTCCTGACGTTGCATCAAAAGAATAATAAACTCTTTCTACAAACTGTGCTGGAACCACATCAGATTGAATGTCATAATTATGCTTATCAACTTTAGGTCAATTCCTCACTTTGTGTGGTTGTCGTTGATTTAAACCTAAAAGTTCTGGGTCTCAGCCAGTTCCAGAGGTGCCGTGACAAGGGCCATGGGAACATTAGCCCATAGTTGTTCGAGGAGCCCCCCGAGATGGGCTACAAGGCTCTGAGGACTTCTCACTCCCTTGTTTTATGGTTCCCCTCTTTATATAAGAAAGTAAAAACCGAGTAGGCCCTCATTTCAAATGAATGGGAAATCAGAGAAGTCATGGGAAGAACGGGGACTCGATCTGCATGGTTTAAGCGGTTCTGTCCTCATTGACTGACTAATTCATTTGTTTAAGGAATATTTATGAAGACCTTCTATATTCCAGGCAGCTGCTCTGCTCAGTGACATATTAAGTTTGGCCTAACGTGAAGCTGACTGGCTAGGAGGAGGCTATATACCCCATCACCAGTTACCCTAGTTATTGAGTAGCAAGTCCATGGTCTAATAAGCTTGTGTTATAGAGGCAGGAGCAGTCAACTGGGAGTCAGTTCAAGTGCTGGGTGACTTTAGGCTAAAGGAGGCGTTCTCAACCTCAACACTTGAGATTTGGGGCTAAATAATTCTCTGCTGTGGGAGTGGGGGGGGGCACAATCCTGTGCATTGTAGGATGTTTAACAGCATCCCTGGCCTCTACCCACTAGATACCATTAGCATCCCCATACCCCCATATCTGTGGCAACCAAATATTTCTCCAGACATTGCCAAATGTCCCCCCTGTGAGGGCAGGGAGTAAAATGTTCCCAGTTGAGAACCACTGGGTTAGAGTAATATCTACATTTTGAGCACCCATTAGGGCAGGGGTGGGGAACGTCCAGCTCGTGGACCATCGAAATCATGTGGTCTGGCCCTGCCAAGGCAACCACAGGCGAGACTTGAAATTCCATAAATCTAGGAGCTTTTCTCATAGCTAATTTTTAAGTTGAAAATTTTGTATGGCCTGCGAATGATGTTATAAATATCCAAATGGCCCTCAGCAGAAGAAAGGTTCCCCACGCCTGCATCAGGGCACCGTGCTAGGGTTTTATATACATCATCACATTCAGTCTTAACAGACAGCTTCCCAAAGTGGGCACTGTCATTGTCATTTTACACGTGGTGAAACTGAGGTCCACAGAGGGTAAGGAAACCACCCAACATTATACAACTGGTAACTGTTGGAGGAGATTTGAACTCAGGATTATTTAACCTTGACTCATGTTCATTGTTTCCCATATTTCCTTTCGCTGTGATGTATTTTAAGCATTCAGAAAAGTACAGAGAATAATCCGATAAAGATCGATGTACTCAGCACCCCAATTTGACAAATGCTAATATTTTTGTCTTATCTGCTTTATATTCTTGGCAATAAAACGTTACAGATACAGATGACTCTCCCTTTAAGACTCTTGCCCTCCTGTCTCTCTCACTTTCCTCCTTCAAACAAGCTCGTGCCATATTCTCCCTGGGAAAAATTCTATACTTTTCTTTCACGTATGCATGTTCACACACGATATACAACTGTCTGAAAAAATGCCCAGAAGGCGTACGCAACTCTTCTGCAATTTGCATTTTTTACTCAACATTATGTGAGTTTTTCTATGTTGAAACTGTAGTTCTAATTCTTTTATTTTAATGACTGTGTTGCAATAAATAGACCACAGCGTCCTGGACCATTCTCGGGACGTTCAGTTTGCCTCCGCTTTCACCGCCCCGAGTGGCCCTGCCGGGGCGCGGCTGTGTCTGCAGGTGCGTGGGCATTTCTCCAGGACGTGCAGCTAGAGGGGGGATTGCTGGGTTGCAGGATATTAAATACTGCCAAATCAGTCTCCAAAATGATTATAGTAAATTATACGCCCTCCAACAGACTGTGAGAGTTTTCATGTCTTCGCATCCCTCCCAACGCTCGGTATTTTCGAACCTTGCAATGTTTGCCAGTCTGATTGGGTGGAAACAGCATATAATTACTGCTTCAAAATCCTGTGTTCTCAACCACTGCACTTTCTGTCTACGAGCCTGGAAGCTTTAGTTATGTGAAATGAAGGGAATACCTTTACCTATGTCTTGGAGTGGCAACAAATTCTCCTGCTATAACGTGTGGATGTATTTGGTAAATATCAAGTGTCACTTTTGTACCCTGTTGGTGGTGGGAGAGGGTGTTTGTATAGTTTCTATAGCAGGCAATTTGACAAAGAGCTATCAAAATTTCAAATGCGCATATATTTCCTTTTAACTTAAAAAAATAATCTCAAAATTCTAGAGAAGTTATAAAAATAGTGAAAAGTATCCCTGAGGCCCATTGTTAGGATGTTACCACTGTATCACATTTGCATTAAGATTCTCAATCTCTCTCCCTCTCTTCCCTCCCCCTTCTTTCTTTCTGTGTGTGTGTGTATGCATATGCACACACATATTATTTTTCCAATGACTTTACTTCTGAAAATTTTCTAAAAATAGAAGTTTTATTTAACCGTAGAAAAGTTGCCAAAATCAGGAAATTAACATCAACAGAATATTATTATCTAATCTACATATCTTGTTAAAATGTGTCCGCCGTCCTACTAATGTCCTTCATAGTAAAAGAAAAATGTTTTTTCATCTCCTAGGGGCCAATCTAAAACCATCTGTGGCACCTCTCCTTTAGAGCCATTCACCCTGCATACCTAGAACTTATACCCACTGACTTCCAGCATCTCGTTTCCCCCTCCCCGGCCCTTGGCCACCACGTTTACTCTCTGCTTCTACGAGTCTGACGCTTAGATTTCTCGCGAGTGGGATCACGCAGCATCGTCCTCCTGTGACTCGCTCACTATCCTTAGCATAACGTTCATCTCACATATGGCAGGATTTTCCCCCTTGTAAGGGATAAATATTCCATTGAATGTATTTACCACATTTTCTTTATCAGTCGCCTGTCAACAGATGTATAAGTTGTTTCCACATCTTGACTATTGTGAACAGTGCTGCAATAAACACTGGAGTACTAATACATTTCTGGAATCCCGAATTCACTTCTTTTGGATAAATATACCTAAAAGGAAGATTGCTAGATCATACATGGTAGTTCCATTTTCAATTCTTTGAGGAGCCTCTACGTACGGCTTTCCATAGGGGCTGCACCATTTTGCATTCCCACCAGCAGTGCCCCAGGGTTCCAGTTTCTCCACATCTCCCCAACGCTTGTGGTCAAGCTATAATTCTGATCGTCACCAAATTTTAGAGCTAGAAGGGCCTTCAGAGATGATCTAATCCATGTCTCTTTTTTTCCAGATGAAGACGGAGATCAAAATGGCACTCGAGGAGACAGAGTGGTTGTCCAAGGTGGCATAGTCCAGCCGAGCAAATTTCACCCTAGAACCTCAGTGGCGGGATTGCTAGCTGTGGCAGATTATCAATGACCAGAAATTTCTTGTAGCTCCTCCCATCATGAGGGTGACTCTATCTCTTCCTTGAAGGTCACGGAAGTGAGACTGTGTGAGACCCGAGCCTTGGCCTCGAGGGGCTCGGCAGCTTCTGGTTTTGCTCCCCTGGATGCGGCTGCCACATGAAAAGGCCTGGGCTGGCCTGTGGGAGTAAGACAGGCTGTGCGGAGTGGAGACGTGAAGTCCCAGTGGAGGCCTCCTAGATCCACCAGTGGGCGAACTGCTGGACACGTGAGTGAGACACCCCTCCCAGCTCATCCAGGTCCAGCCAGGCCACCGGCAGACCACAGAATTCAATGGAGTTGGTCCAGAGCAGAAGAGCTGCCCCGGCTGTCCAGTCCTCCCACGGAACCATGAGCTAAATAACACATGCTTGGTGTTTTAAGTCGCTAGGTTTTGAAGTGGTGTTGTATATAGAAAAAACTGATAACAAACCCAGCGATGGCCTATCTTCAATGAGACCACATTTAGCATCCATCTCCAGGATGTCTGGGGTCACCAACCCTCCCCCTAGGTTGACTATCTTTCCCAGCCCACCTGTAGCCTGGTCGGTGTCCCTCTACTCCCAGGAACGCCCGTGCCTCTGCCTGGGACGCTATCAAGGTGGGGAGGGAAGACCCGTGCCCTACAGGGTCAGACCACAGCTTTGCAGCAAGAGCCACCTTGTCCCACCTCTTCCATCACAGACTCTAAGCTATTGCTAAATTATTTCTGTAAAAATAAAAGAGAGGGGGCTCAGCTGGCACTGGCTGGGAGGTGCTGAGAAAAAGGGGAAGAACATCCTATAAAAATGAGAGCCAGGGAGCAAATTTCTCGAGCCACATGATCTTAAGTTGTCACTCGCCATCCTCCCCTTTTACCTGCCTTCCCATTCCCAGTTCCAGAAATAAACGAAGGGTTTCTTGATTCTCATTAAAGTTTATGCCTCACCATCCACCCCTCTGCCTGCTTTTCAACTTCAGGCATCTTTAACTTTTTTTTCTTTCACAGCTCCCCTCACTGCCCTCATGTAGGTGCTTCTAGAAACATGAGGCTCCTGACAAAAGCCCCGAGGTTCTCCAAATCAGAATCTCAGAAAGTTCTGCCACCTCTGTTACTAGGAGGCCATGTGCACGTGGCAAAGGAGGAACCTGGCTTTGGAGACGAGGGTAGAATCCGTTGAGGACCCAGAAATCATGAGGCGGCAGAGGCAGAGGGGGCGGAACGGGCCGGGCCCAGCCTGGCTGCTGCTGAGTCTCCCCAGGGCTGGCTCCCTGGCTCCCAGCTTGGTGCCAGCACAGCGTTCAGAATCCACCGTCCCTGACCCACACAGCGCTCTTTGGTGACGACCAGTGTCTTCACGGGACTCTTGGAATAAATGGAGGTGCTCTGACCATACGGGTTGGAGGAAAGCAGTCTGGGCCTGTCCCATCAGCCTGTGGGGTATTTGGTACTTTTTGGAGGTACTTTAGAAGACAGATGAGGAAATCTCTGGGTCATCACCCTGGAAACTCTGGTCCGTGACCTCCTCAGGCCTTGTGGAATTTCCCTGTCTGTTTTCTGCCCCAAATGTAGACCATTCACTTTAACTGAAGTTTCTGGGCATTTGTGTAGAAATGGTTGCAGTGACCTGTAGCATCCACACTGGTGACAGGAGGAGATAGTGCTGGTTCTGGTCCTCCTGGGAGTTGGTGTTTGCAGGCCAAAGCACACCGGGCCCTGATGAGGCAAGCGAGAGTTCCCAAGGACGGCAAGGAAAATGTAAACAGCCTCTGGGCGAGGGTGTCACATGAGCTACATCACCTTCCGGCAGGAATTTCCCAAACCTGACTACTGTCTCATTTGCTAACAGGGCAGAGGAAACATGGCCATCCAGCAGTCAATTTCCAAAACAAACCTTGCTCACTCTATAGAGCAAAGAGATGGAAGTTTTTCAAGGGAAAGATCTCGCTGTTCTCTCGTTTATCAAAAGGTGACAGGGCAGTGATTACAAATGCAAATGCAACCTTTCCTGCTGTAAGCAAAGACCCAAAGACCGTGCTCACAGCTGAACTTGTTTGCCTGTGGCCAGCCTGCACCCAGTAGGTAGTTCGAGCCGGGCTCTTTCCTGAATTCTGGTGTACTGATAAGCCTATTAAAAATTCTGCATTTTGGGATGCGTTTTTTTTGTTTGTTTGTTTGGGGAAAATGTAACTACTATGAATGTTAAAGAATGACTGTACATTTCCATTTCTGAAGCAGGTTTACATGCATGATGATATCTAGTTTCCTCTTTGAGATTCAAGAAATATATGAACAGCTATGAGGTGCCAGGTATCCTGAGAGGTGCTATCACCTAGAAAATTTTACAACGCTTCTGGGAAGAAGGAATATTCATTCGTGTGTCCCCATTTTACAGATGCAAAGACAGACTCCAAGCACTTACGAGGCCTGGCCACGATGGCTTGGTTACTGAGAGGCAGAAAAGAGACTTGAACCCAGGTACCTAGAGTGCAATCCCGGTATCTGTATGTCTAGGACACCTTTGCAGTTGAGAGCATGGTAATAAAAGAACAAAAACCATGATTTGTGGCTTGACTGTATTTTGTTGTGAGAGACATAGGAGTGTGGTGGAGCTGAAGAGGGAAACACATCCATGGCAGAGAAGCCAACTGGGAATGAGGGGAGGGAAAAAGTAGAAGTTGGTTCCGACCCGTTTCTGACCTGTTTCTAACTGCATCAAGCAAACACATTATTTAATCACCATCTCTCCCTCTATTTCTTAGGAAACACCTATTCCTTCTGTGACACTGTTCCCTTCTGCGTGTAGTTGGAGGGTGCCATCCCGGGTCCAGGGGTACAGAGGGGTCCTGTTCCTTAATCAGGAAACAACGTGGCTTCACCATGACCACCCCAGACTCGGATGGGACAGACAGGCTTCAGTGGGGGAGTGATTCTGACTAGGCCTGGGAGAAGCGGGACTTGGGCATCAGAATAGTCCTTGGTGATGACTAACCGGGCTCAGATCCATATTTATTAGGGTACCAGCCTTGGAAACAGGACATGCACTAAAACACGGAGCTTTCTCATATAAAATGGGTAAGCTTAGGTGACATCAGAAGGCAGCTTCACTGTGACAGGGTGCTTTCCCCTCCCGGGCCTGACCACCTGCCATGACACCTTTGCGTCTGGCATCCTTCTGCCTGACAAAGGGCTCCAACAGAAGGCTTGGCCCGTCCTGGGCCAGGCCGGAGGGGCAGCTGGGCTAGACCCTTAGGCCCAGACCCAGTTCACCCCCAGTAGATTCGGAGAGACTCAGCACTGCTGTTTCCTTTTATCTTTAAGCAAATTTTCATTAAGTGGAGTTTTCCCTCATTTTATTTTTTCCCCGAGTTTTATTTTTGACTGTAGAAGTGGCTAAGAACCACAAGGAAGGGTACTTCTTTTTCCAATTCATGAAGGCCCCTCATCACCACCGTTGACAAACATGGACAGTGGCATCAGCCCTATCACTGGCCCCCGTGGCTACGCCGGGAAGGCGGCAGGCGGTTCGGCTTATGGACCGTCTTTATCTCCGTGTGTCTACGCTTATTTCTAGGAAGACGAGAAGAGACCTAAGAAAGCAGGATACGCACAAGTTATTTTCCACAGTAAATGACACCGGAATCCCTCATTTTCCCTAGGCTCGCCTTTTTGAAGAAGTCTGGGGTGTGACTTACACTTGGCCTGCAGTTAGTTGGCTTGGCCTGAGCACAACCACCCCTCAGAGAGGAAGCCCCGCGCCCTGCAGGGTCCGGGCCGGGGCTTCAGGGCGCCCGTTATTCCCGGCTCACCCCCGGTGAGCATAAGGAACAGCACTGAGTGCGGTGCTGAGCGTGCCGCCGGGAGGGAGGAGGGTGGTTGCCCAGTTACCCAACCGGAGTCGCGACGGGCTCGGCTCACTCCCCACACCCTACCCACGGAGACTGACACTTAGACAGCGGCCGGCGCGGGCGCGGCTCTGAATGGCTCTGGCATCTGTTTTGTCGTGCCTGGGGCCCACATACTGGGGCTGCTTGTTTCCGTCCCATAGCAATTAGCGCCGTGCAAATGCCTTGTGCCCCGCACTAATTCAGAAGGATAAGCATGTCACACTCTGCCAAGAATTACAGCTAATCACAGAGGGCGCCGGGCACACCTGCCCTTTGGTTAGGCTTTTGTTTTACGATGAGGGGTGGGCGCAACCGGGAACCCTGCCTTCGCCCCTGCTTGGGGATAACCATGGAGACTCCGGGGAGGCCCGGAGTGTGGCCTGGTTGCCAGCCCTGAAGACACACTTCCTACAACGAGGACAGACTGCAGCAGAGAACCCGGGGGGCCACTTCCAGTGGGGCAACTGCAAGCAGGGTGGGCCCAGGGGATCCTCCGAGGCAAGCAGAAGCAGGGCTTTGCGCAGGGCCCGGCACTGAGCACTGCTCAGGAACTAGGGCGAACACAACACGTAGGAGTGAGGACCTGGGATGGCTCTACTTTTGGGGTGAAAGGCTCTTTGGTAATTGTTTCCTTTTAGTCTCATGTGGCACCTGGCCTTATTCTGTGAATGCACCCTTTATCCTAATGGGGTATTTATCATTTATTTACAAGAGGTTTTTTGTTATTTTTTTTTTTTAACTTAGGCTTATTAAAGCATACTTTACATTCAGGAAACGTGCCCTTGACTGGGAATCTAACCCGAGATCCTTCAGTCCACTGGCCAATGTTCTAACCACTGAGCCACACCAGCTAGGGCCTAAGTCATCCTTTTTGCTCTTTTCTTGTCAATCCCCATTTCTGGCCCCCAGACTAGGCAACGACTGATTTTATTTTTGTCTCTATGATCCTACTTTTTCCAGAATGCCATAGAAATGGGATAATTCAGCAAGTAGTTTTTTGTTAGCGGCTTCTTTAACTTAGCATAATACTTTGAGATTCATCCATTGTCACATGTATCAGTAGTTTGTTCCTTTTTATTGTTAAGTGGTTTTCCATGGATACACCACCACATATTCTCCAGTGTTTGCACATTTGGGTTGCTTCCACTTTTGTCTATTATGAAAAATGCTCCTATGAACATTCATGTACAAGTCTTTGTGTGGGCACATGCTTCTATTTCTCTCAGGTAGGATACCTAGGAGTGGAACTGCTTATATGTATATTTAACTTGATAAGAAACTGCCCAAATATTTTCCAGAGTGGATATTCCCATTTGCATTCCCATCAGCAATGCAAATCAGTTACACTGATTTGTCCACACTTCCTTGTCAGCACTTGGTATTGTCGGTTTAAAAAGTTTAGTCATTCTAATAGGTATCCACAAGTATCTCATTGTGATCTTAAATTACATTTTTCCTAATGACTAATGATACTGAGATTCTTCTCATGTAATAAAGTACTTAAAAAGTCATTTTGAATCCACAAAGCCTAAATTCTGGGGGAGGCAAGTTCTCATGCAACTTATTGCAGTAAAGATTTGTTAAATCTCTCTCAAGTGCCTAAAATAAATATAATCCAGGAAAGGCAGACATAGCAATAACCAGTCATGTGCCTTGAGAATGGCTACTGCTCTTAGTTAAGTTTTCCTACATGCTGAGCTCATCTCAGAGCAGGAACCGGGTCTTTGCATCTCCCACAGCACCCAGCTCAGGGTCAAGCACATGGCAGGTGATTCAATAAATATTTGATGACCGACTGAGGCAAGATGGGTGCTCATGTTCCAAGTGGACATTTCTGGGGTGTGCTCATATGTGGTGGGAGATGTTAAAAGCACAGAGGGCTGATTGGGCACTTAAGAGATTCTCCTGCCCTGCAGAGGACATTAATGCTATATAGAGATCAGAGGTCTTCTCTCAGGCTGCTCATTAGAATCAGGTGGGGAGTTTAAAAAAACTACAGATTGTTAGGAATAGATTCAGATTCCCCTTGAAGCTAAAGCATGGTGCCCTATGAGCACTGAGAGGCACTGGGAGCTATAGAGTGTTCCAGTGGGGAGGGAAAAAGCCAGGCTGCAATCAGGACACCTGAAGAGACATCAGAAGCAAGAGGCCAGAATCTCACTAATTTGTAAGATTTCTATCCTCATCGAAAAGACAATACTTTCATGCTCTCACCAGGAACCACTAAGACAAATGCCCCAATGTCAAGAATATGGACAATCTTTGTCTATGTGAGGGAGCGTGTTTCTGAGATGGTACAAACATTCCACCTTAGGGCTAAGTCAAGGCTTTCAGGACTGAGTCCTTAGGAACCTTCTCTATCATCCTTTCCGCCTCCCAAGGTTTAGGAGGAAGTTCTGATGACTGGGACAGGTCAGAGATGCACAAAATACCAAGTGTCTTAAGGAAAGAATTCAACAGAAACTGAGAAATTACATAATGCATTTTGGAATACTTGGATTTTTTAAATTAAACATAATGGCCTGATCCTTAAGTGAGTGATGAGGTCTCACATTTTTTGTTTGTTTTTCTCAAAAACACACAAACAAACCCACGAACCAAAAATAACTAGCTAAGGGTTTGACAGACACTCAAGTTGACTTAGGAAACACTGTTGGTACAATCTCAGCATTTTAATCATGACAAATCGAAGGGCTGACAAACTGCATGTTGATGTCCTTGTTTTCTGTCTAATGAAAATATTTAATTTTCAGAATGAACTGCAAGTCACCCCAGATTTACTTAACACCAACCTTGCCCAGGATGATGAATCATCCTCAAGGGCAGCGCTGTGGCTCCAGAGTCCCTGAGGAAAGCCACTCTCTGGCCTTTAGCGCTAGGTGGCATCCTATTTGTCTTTCTTACCGGGAACATGAAATCTTTATTAAAACCCAAAAGGTGATAACATTTTCCTTAGGGTCCACCGCTCACAGAGGACAGCAACTCCCAAAGTTGTAGGACGAGGAAGATTCTCACGACTTCCTTCACTCTGGACTTGTCACCCCAAGGAAGCATTCCTGTCTGTAGGACACCAATGTACCTAATAAAAGTTGGGAGCGAGATTTTCTGATTCGCTCTACTTTAAATTCATCTTCCACACTTATAAGGGAAGAGAGAGGTGTCCTTCCATTTCTGTGTCCAAAAGGAAACGATCATTGACACCCAAGGAAGACGTCTCTCGCTCTGAATCATGATAAAAGTATACATCTTGATACTCTACGAGGTTAAAACAGGTGTTTGCGGTTCTTGGAAATCTTTTGAACAACTTTGTCGTTACGGTGTTGTAATTATAGTCCTACAGTCTAAAGAGTGAGTCAATCCCCGCATGCTTGTTTTTGGCAAAGTGTCTGTATTGACGCAGGGAGAGAGCCATTGCTCACTTGGAGGACAGCTTGAAAGAATTCTCACTCCTTCTGTTTTCCCTACAGCTAAGTCCGGGGCAAACCCCACGTCTCAATTGATTATAACACAATGTTCTTTGCTGTCTTAACTCCCCTGTCTGTACGTCCCATTCATAATCTTCACCAATTAAGAGGCTAGTCATCTTACCTTACAGATTTCTTTGTCCACCTTAGAGTTAATATATTTTGCACACATTTTAAACTAGGACAGAAGTTGTAACCCCAATGAACCAGTCAAAGGTATTGGTTTTTCCCTTCAAGGATTTTTCGGAGAACTGAGTCCCAGAGAGTAGTTATGTTCTTGTTACCGGGCATCTAAAGATGCATATATTGGCCATAAGTAAGCCCACTGGGTTTTATTCTACTTGGAGTCAGCAGTATACAACGTATTTATAGTTTATCACATATTAGTGATCTGAAAGTGATATACCGTGTTATTAGAGAGAAAAGAAAGAGCTCATATTCAATGGAACATTTTGTCTTTTACATTGAGAAAGTAATTTTAAAACAAAGGTAATGAGGAGCCCAACGGAAATTGCTACTGCACTCTCTAAGGTGTCACCACCGAATAATTCCTTTGTTGCTACTCCTCTCAAACGGCAGAGTAAAGGCAGCCAGATCTTTGCATTCATGTGGTTTGGGGATCTTCTCAACAATGGCATTATTCCTTGTAGTGAGAAGCCTGGCAGGCCCTGGAAGTCATTTCTCAAGCAGAACAGGCTCAAGGCATGAGGACACATAGCTGCTTAAAGGAGGCTGCATGACATTAACCTGCTCCTCTCCGAGCCGAGTCCTGCAGCTGATGCAAAGGAGCAATCACCAGCTCCACAAATAAGACACTGCAACTAATTAAAAAGTATCTGAGATGCTCCTGTAATCTACTGATAACAACTACGCCTGTTGGAAAGGCTTGTGGCACACACTAATCAGCGAATTTATAAATAGCAGGGCACCGGCAGTTCGAGAGGCGGCCTACCTGATTAACTGGCCTGATTCGGGGGCCAGACTTAGAGAAGCCAACTTTAGAGATAATCCAGTGAGAATCCACTGGACTCCCAACACAACGATGCCTCAGAGAAACCCACAGAGAGGCCCAAATGAAACATAACATGAAGGCATGATGGAAACTCTAAAGAAAATTTCTGAAGTCCGTAGACTGTGTGCTCTGCTTTTTTAGATATATGCATGTAAACTAAACAACTAAATTTAGTTTATGTAACTAAATTTTCTTTGGGCTACTCTATCTCTGAAAAGATTTTCATTTCTGGGCTCTCTACATCAGGAACATGGGTTATCTTTTCCTTGGACTGCCCCTCTTGGGCCACCCCCACATGGATTACATTTTCTCTTACCCATCTTTCCCCCTCTGCACTCACTGTGATTAATTTAAGCATTTTCTTTAGATCAGGATTTTATTTTAGCTAGTCATATTTTAGTCTTTGCTATTCTAATTTATCTATGAGTTCTATAATAGTGCTCTCATCCTCAATTTCTTTAGCTTTGCAGTCCCCCTTCTTGTCTTATGTTCTTTGAGCCCCTTTAAAAAATATGTTTGGAATACATCTCTAACAGTGTAATACAACTGCATAGGATTGTCTTCTTTTCCTTGGTTTCATTCATTCAATACTGATTTACTGAGTATCTACTATGTGCCAGGCACTGTTCTTGAAGTGAGGGAGAGAACCTTTAGGGAAACCGAGTTCCCTGCCCTCATGGAGATTATATCCCAGACAGAGAAGTCAGACGACAAAACCCAAGTATATAAAGAAACATTAAGAAAAACTTTCTCTGTAAAGGGCCAGATAATAAATAATTTGGGCTTTGTGGGCCATATGGTCTCTGTCTCATCTACTCAACTCTAACACTGTAGCTCATAAATGATATGTCAACGAATGAGTGTTGCTGTGTTCCAATAACACTTTGTGGATACCTGGTCCAGGGCAGCTCTTTACCAACGTCATTTCACCCTCTCCTAGGTGTTGCTCCTTCGAGAGCATTCTACCTGTTTTATGACGGTGAAGCTGAAGTAAGTATAAGGTCCTTGGTGGGGCGAGTGAAGAAATGAAGGGCTAATGACCATCCAGCAAGGAGGGAGTGGGCAAGAGTTCTGAGTGATTCTATGTGGACTGAGCCCAGGCCCCTTACAAGTGTTTCAAGACCAAGGGGAAGGGATCATTTGTGCCGCTTCTGGCCACAGCCCATTGTGGTTGTCTATGTGAACGGACTTAAAGTTGGGAACCTGTCACTGGCTTTTCCCTGTAGCTCTCCAGGCCTGGTCCTGGGGCGACCACCAATGAATGGGGGGCTCAGAGAACAAGAGGACATGGACACCCACCAGTGAAAGCTCCCTAAAGGAGTGTGAGGATGGGGGTGCACCTGCTGACTCAGTATTTCTTCTGCTGCCTGGTTTCTATTTTATGCACGGTGGACTTTAAGCACTTACTGTTGGCTTATCTTCCTCGGCTACTAAAACACTTTCAAATACATTTTCTTATCCTTATTAAAAACAATTTTTATTCAGAAACAAATGAGGACAGGCAAAGAGAAGGAAATAAAAATGATATCAAAGTCCCCCTCCAGAGATAAGCATTGTTAGCATTTCGAGGTGTGTCCTTTCAAATATTTTTCTATAAATATAAATGTATATTGAATAATAATATATTTTAAACGTATAGTAATTATATATTATTATATATAAAACATTAAAACGGGCTCATATTGAAATATCCAGCACCCTGTCTGCAGCCTCCAATGAGTAACACATGATGGGAACAACATGTGACAGAGAACAGAATGCTCTTCAATTGTCTGTTCAGTAACTTGCTTTTTACATTTTCTAATCTATCGTGAAACTTTCCCAAGACTCCAAATGTTCTTTTTTGATGGTCACATAGTATTCCACTGCGCATGTGTACCGTCACTCATTGAAAGGATCTCTCATTGTTGGAAATTTACTTTGCTTCTGTCTTTTCAGTATTACAAGTAACCCTGGAATGCGCATTATTTCATCAAAATATTTGTATCTATTCTTTCCCCCCAGGATGCACTCTGCAGTAGAATTCGTCTTTATAAACATATTTCACCTTGTCTGGGAACTTGCCTTAATTTTGTGATGAAAATCTGGCTGCGGCTCTCGAGACGCTCCTGTTCCCTTTGCTGGCTTTGGTTGGTTGGGTGGGAGGAGGTGCAGACGGAGCGGAAAAGCATGTGGGGTTCACTATTTACCCATCCACTCTGGATTAGGATTAGGACACTGATGCCCTGTGAGGCGGTCCCCACAAGGCGAGGAGAGATTAAGGGATCCAGTAGAGAGCAATTGTGAGAGCCAGAAATCCCATTGTGACTATTTCTACCTAACACCAGGAGAGCTCCATTAAACCATTAAATACTAAAACCGGGCCTGAAAAAACATCCAAAGGGTGTCTCCAGCTGACAAAGGGCACAAAATTCATAGTCTGGGTTGACATTTAGCCCTTAACACACCATGACGGCATAAGGCTCCATGGGGTATGTCAGAGCAGGGGATCTGACGGAGCTCTCCCCCCTCTGCCGTCTGGGACTCTGCCTCATGTAACAATATTACGGAGGCCTTTGCATGGAGACCATAAAATGCGCATTTTCTGACATATGAAACCTGGGCTGGCCATGTCCATCAGGGGAATATATACTGAGATGGGTGGAGCTTTCCCACCTTTTTCATATTTATACTTTTTATTTAAGCCCCCTGCTATTTTCCTGAGAGCCTAGGATCCAGCAGGCTCCTGGGAAATAACTATTGTAAAGTTGGCAGGTAGAAGGGGTTTTTGGCTGTTGTTTTTCAAACATATTACACATATTTTTATATTATTAAAAACACACGCACACGCACAACGCCATCTCCCCAGAAGCCTCTTCGGCTGACTAGTGTCAAGCCTGGTGATTTATAAGATTGTTTGCATATATTATATTTTAAAACACATATTGCTTTTGTAAAATGTGTATTTATTATACATTTTGGAATTCATAATATGTGCTGGAAAAGCTGCCTCTGCCTCGCCGGATCTGAGACAGTCTGTCATGCCCACAGGTTTCTGGAAGGGCCTACCACACAAATGCTTACGCTGGGCCGGCCGGCTCTTCCCTCCGCAGTTCCCATGGTCTCCCTCCCCATCTCTCTCACACACACACCTCCCCCCGCCTGCCCCCTCCTGTATGTCACACCCATACAAATAAATAATAAAACCCGTAATGGAACAACAGCCCCAGAAGAGTGCCCTGCTAGGAATAAACCTGATTTTCACAGCTGCGCAAAAGTCATTAAGTGAAGTAACCTCATGGAAAACAGTAATTCAGAATTCTATAGATCGGGCTGCCGCAAATCAGGGGAATGGCTCCAGGAGCCCCTGCGAAGTGTGTTCCTCAGATTTATCAGGCTGTGGCTCCCGGGACAAAAGCCGAGTCTGAAATCAAAGGTGTGGTCGCGTACAGGAGGAGGGTCCAAGCCCCCGTCATCTTGATCAGTCTGTGCGGGGAGCATTGGGGTGGGAGTGGGTGGGTGTGAGGAGGTGTGGGTGTGGTGTACGGATGCGTGTGAGTGTCTGTGAGGGTGCGGGGCGTGTGTGGGTGCATGTGTGAGTGTGCGTGGGTGTCTGTGAGCCACACACCAGTTTCATTCAATGCCCAGGAAAACAAACGTCCATGTTCAGTAGGAGCCTCACCCTGCGGAGCGGTGCTGCCCCCCGGGTCCCTCTCTCACGGCAGGACAGAGGACACCCCACTGAGGGGAGCCGGGCTGCCCCTGCCCCCATTAACGCCCTGACTCTGCCCCTTTGCTCTTGGCCGGTCCAGCTCCGCGGGGAGCCCAAGGAGAGGATGGCTGGGGGCCTGGCGCTTTCTCAGCCCGGCTGCGCACATCCCCTGCCCGCCTCCACTCCGCCACGCCACCCGGGAAGGAGAGGGAGCGACAGGGCGACCACGGCCTGCGGGTGCAGAGGCTGGAAGGGGCTCCTGGAAGCATCCACGATCACTTCCCAAATGCAAGTCTGACCAGGGGAATGCAGGGCTCGGGCTGCACACCAGAGCCGGACACAGCAGCCCTCCACGGGATCGATTCTGTTTCTCGGCCCTGTCCTGTTCGCACGGAAAGGAAAAGTGAGGCAGGAGCCCAGACCTCCTTGCTGATGCACGCTGCCAGCTCTTTAAGGACAAAACAGGCTCCCTTAGATCTGCTCGGCACTGGGAGCTGACGGTGCTTTTCGTCGCCTGCGGAAAACGGGAACCAGCCTGAAAACACACCAAGGCGCTGGGTGCAGGGAGCTCCAAGACCCGGTCCTACTGAAAGCTGTGGCAGGGGTGCCTGCGTAGCCACTCCGCCCGCTGTCCCCAGCCTTCGTGTTATCAACCCCCGCCCCGCACTATGTCCCCCACTAACTCAGTTTCCCCGCAGACATCCGGGTCGACCGCACCTGAGGCCTGCAGCAGCCGGCCCCCCCCACTCCCAGCCAAACACAAAAGGCGGCTCCCAGAGCCAAGATTATGTCTGCAGTGCGTTACAGGCACATGCGGCGCGTATATCTTCCGTAAATAACCGTCCATTTTCACATGGATTATTTAGAATTTCTGATGAAACTGCAGAAATGTCAGTGCGGGGTACGAGCCTCCAATCAGAGAGCAGCTCGGCGACCCCTCTCTCCGGCAGCCCGACTGCTATTATCTGCGAGGGGGAAGAAAACCCTTCTTGTCTCTTGTTATGCCTTTTTTATGATCTAGGATGCTCTTCATAATGACTTTGTGTTACATAAAACAGATCCATTAATGTCACCAGGTCCCAAAAGTACTGAATCAACCCTGCTCCTTCGAAAAGGAAGGCGCAGAAGGGGAGCTGGAGGCGGGGCTGCCTCGGTGGGCCTGTGTCTGGCCAAACACAAAGGGAGCAAATCAGGCGCAGTTTCAGCTGGTGACTGGAAGCTTCTTTCACCCTATTATACCTGTGCTCCTGCTCCAGCTACGCCCAGGGAAGGGGAGGGGGAGGCACGTGGGGCCCTCATCGGCAATTACGCCACCCTTTGGGTGGGAATGGAAGTGGTGACTCAGGACATCTCCAGGGGAGCCCAGCTGTTTGAGGCCATTACCCAGCTTCACTCCCCATATGCTGTGCCCCCGACACCCACCTCCGACAAGGAGGGGATGGGGCAATTCTTGCAGCTCAGAAGCAGGGCTCTCTCAGCCACAGCTGAGGGTCCGGGCTGCCTGGCCAGGCCCTGCCGTGGCAAGTGCCATTCCCAGGCTGCGCTGTACACGCAGGAGCCACGTCTGTCCTTTCCCACGCGCTCTAGAGTTGCCCAGTGAAGCCAGGGTGGCCAGTGTCAGCCCTATGGGTCGATGGGGGCTAAAGAGACAAGGCTACTTACTTGCCGTTCTGGGGAGGGACAGGGGGAGCCAAAGAACTTGGCAGGTGAATCTAGATGGGGATCTAAGCCATGGGGAATAAGGGAGGGAGTGCGGCAGAGAGGGGCCCTGCCGAAAGCCTTGCCAGTTGGGATGTCCACGCCAGGCCCCCCCATGCAAAATTACCCAGGATGCTTTAGGATGCCCTTTCTTTGGCTCAGGACTGCTGAGGAAGGGTAGTTTCTGAGTATTGGCTGTAGTATAAAGATTATAAAGGAGAAGCTATAGGTATTAGAGGAAAAATCACACATGCGCATGTGCACATAAATATATCTATATATGAACTGTGAATATAAGCTCGTTTCTGTAAATCGCAAGGGTTCTGCACGTGTTTATTGAGTGCCTACTGCATGCCAGCCACTGTGCCAGGCCCAGGGGAATCAGGATGAGCCCAAGTAGACTCCATATGCCTGCCCTCCTGGAGATGCCAGGTTAGTGGAGGAGACAGCCCCTAACCAAAGGACGGAGTGAGTATAAAACTGCAGAGTGTTCAGCACCATGAGAACCTGATAAGAAGCCTGGACCTCATCTGAGCCGTCAGGACAGGCTTCTCTAAAGAAATGTGGCGATCTTTTTCTTTAAATAATAGTTAACAAGTCCCTCTCTTTGTTCTTTTTATTGCCATTTACAGCAGCATTTTATTTTATTTTTTGTTCAAAATATTACAGATGTCCCTTTTTCTCCTCGATGACCCATTCCACCCCATCCCACACCCCCTCCCCAGTCCCTCTCCACACCATTGTCCCTGTCCTTGGGTTGTGCATGTATTTGTTACTTTTAAGGGAAAAAAAAAAGAAATGTAGCGAAACTGAGATATGACAGGTAAGTCAGGATGAAGCAGGTAAAAGGGCATTACAGGTAGAAGAGAGAACCTGTGCAAAGGGCCTGTGGTGGGCAGGAACCTGATGAATACAGTTGGCCCCGCATATCCACGGGTTCTCCATTCACAGACTCAACCAACGTCCAGGGACCAAAAATATTTGGAAAAAACAACAACACACCAGTCACTATGTTGCTAACATGTGCTATGTAGTTAGGCCTCTGAAGGTCGCCTGTGTACTGAATATATAAAGACTTTCGCCTTCTGGTTATTTCCTAAACAACACAGCATCACAACTATTTGCATAACATTTACATTGTATTAGGCCTTACAAGTAATCCAGAGATGATTTAAAGTTCACGGGAGGTTGTGCAGTAGGTTATATGTAAATACTATGCCATTCTATATAAAGGACTTGAACACCTTTGGATTTTGGTACCTGCTGGGGGGTCCTAGAACCACTCCCCCTACAGACACTGAGGGACGACAGTACATGGGACTGAGGATGTCATGGGGCTCCACATCAGCTAAAAATGCCCAAACTTGAAACATAAGTTGAGAGCTGATGCAAAGAGGAAAGTCATCTGCAGGGCTGAGTAAAAACCAACTGTCAAGGGAGGTTTCCTGAAGGAGTGGAAGTGCACAGGGAAGAAAGGCAGAAAGGAGCCCCGGTGAAGACTGGGCTCAGAGAGCGGGCCCACGGGGAGGCCGGGATTCACCTGTCCTAGTCCACACCACAGCAGGGTCCGGCTTTCCCCAGGGACCTGCCCCATCGCTTGAGGGCCGTGCCCCTTCCTCCTAGAGCAGGTAGGAGAGACAAAAGGGCTTCGCACAGCCACCAGCCTCAGGGGCTCTGCTTTCCCACGGTCCCAAGATAGCCTTGGGCCTCAGCTGCGTGCTTGGGAGGGGAGTTAAGGAACCTCGGGCGGCGGAATAAAACCCCATTCAAAGCAAACCCAGGAGAGCACCGGGCATGAGCAAGTGGGAAACCCAGAATGTGAGGAGCGAGCAGTGAAACGTGGCACTTGGGAGCAGCCCCAGGAGAGCCTCTGACCAGGGCTGAGTAACTTCCGCAGCTGCCGGGGAGAATCTGAAGGATTTAAAGCCACTAGAAAGATGCCCCCGGGGGTCAGGCTGATCTCTTCTGCCACAACGAACCAAATCCAACTAACCCCACAGCCCAAGCGTGCACTCTACTCAGCCTAAGTGCAGTGCTGTCCAGGCCCCGTGGGATCATCCTACTCCCCTCCGACGGTGCCCGAGTTTGTGCTCCCCAACATTCGGACCCCAGGACCCCTCCCCACTGATTTCACAGGCTGCCCAGCACAAGCCTGGAGGCCGGAGAGAGAAAGACCCACCCCCCCAAATGGGAGCAGCTCCCCAATGTGGAACAGAGGAGTTTGGGCAACTGCCAATAAGAGCAAGCGTTCTGAGTTTTTTGGGAGTTGAATTTTCTTCTGCAAGAAGGTTTATTGGCTCCTTGCTGGTTATGCGATTATACCCCCGCCCTCCAGGGATAGGTGTGAGGGATCATGTAAATCCTGCATTCTGGCAGCAAGAGAAATACACTGATTTTTACATTAGCAACATCTCAACATGGAGTTGTTCAGGAGAGTATCTGTTCGCCCCTGATGAGACGGTCTGAAACGTGGGCGGCATCTGCTCATCCCACCTCTCCCTTTCTCCCTAAGGGACCACCACCCGGAGAGTGCTGAGCGCCTCGTGAGCAGGAAGAGGCAGGTGCCTTTAACCGTTCGCCTTCTGGAACCAGAATCCATCAAGGCCCATCATGGCCATTTCAAGAAAGCCTGATGGGCGCTTGTGGAAATGCTTCTCGGCCTCCGCCAGAGCTGCCCGTGACCTGCAGAGGTTGGCGGGCCAGCTCCGGGGCTGGCTCCGAGCATTCCCCTTACTCTGGGAAGAGCGCATGGGTGCTAGTCATTTGTCACGCTTCCCTCGTTTAGCTTCGTTTGATGTTTTATCTACTTTTGCAGAAAAGGTCTTTACAGTGTTCTCTGAACTTCCTTCTGCTAGGCAGAGGGCATGCCCAGAACTGCAGCTGCTAACTGTCGACCTAAGGGAGGTGCTGAGATGCTGGTTAAGGCCCAGGTTTAAGTTTAGCATGTTATTTATCTTCTAGGGAGTTGTACAGATCGAGGAGAAAACTTAAAACAAAAATGAAGCAAAACAAATGTAAATATTGCCCACCACCATCTGTAAATCTAGAAGGAGAAGGAAATTTATTACTAACAGCAGGTGGAATCAGGGCAGGGTAATAACCTTGGCTGTGGCTGGCATATATTACTGGGTACAGACATCTCTTGAGGGACGTGGCTCAGACGCCGCAGACTTGCAGGCTCGGATCCTGCACAGAAGTCCCAGCCTTCCCTATGCCAGGGCGATAGGGCATTGCAGTGTCTGCAACTTTCATTTCTAGACCAAACCTAGAACACTTGTGCATTTGTGAGTTATAGACATACCAGGTTTCATTTTAATAGGACCCCTCTAGGAGGCTGAAATAAAATTTTGCAATATTTAAATTCTGGAGGGAACGGGACAATCATTTAAAAAGGGATCATCCTTCATGGCCATTGGTTGCTTTCAAGTCTTCCCGAAGTGCCTAAGAGTCAATTGCCTGGCTCTTCAGGCCTTCTATTGTGTGCTTGTTTGCTTGTGTGGGGTACGTGTAAAGAGATGACAGGCACCTGATGGGTCACCAGGGAAAGCCTGAGGCCATGTGGGAGGCCAGCCATATAAGCCCAGATTGGTTTGATCCCAGGACACATCAGTTATCCTTGTCTGTGTGTGGGTTAAAGAAGAAGGTATTCCTCAGGTTGCAAGCAGGGACACTATGGTATGTTCAATAGGGGACTGAATTTTGTACCTGGTAGATGCAATTAGTTTGCTGAGAATTCTAGAAGAAGCTAATACAGTGTAGCTGGGATGCAGGGATGGTGTCTACCACTGAGGCATGTGGCCTCAAGAGAGAGGTCATGCTAACTACCTTGGGACAAAAGGGAGAGAAACCACGTGGTGCCGAAGGCAGAATCAGTCTTAAAATCCAGCTGGTGTGTGTAGGCCTGCAGAGGTCAACCTACAGAGAGGAAGAACACAGGTTTGGGGTGAGGAGAAGGGGGCAGAGACAGGAGTCACGGGTGGGTGTGACACTGCAAGGTTGGAGACTTTGGGGGAAAAATCTAGGCAACACCAGGAGTCACAGCTGGAGAGGAGCTTGGCCAACAGGCTGTGAATGACTCTGTCCCACTAGATCTGGAACCAACTTACAGAGCCCATAATTAGGCATCTAGTGCCAATAGGGTAAAGATGGCCTGATTTTCAGGAGGAGACCACTGACATTTCTAGGAAAGGAGTTAAGAATATAAATGAAGGCCAGGAATTACTATACACAGTACTTTTAAGAGTTCAGGACCTGTAATGTCCCTACAATTTAATTTACTATAGTCTCTTCTACTCTATTTTCTGCTGCTGGTGCATGAAGGCAATAATGAGAGGATTCCCCCAAAATCTGGGAATGAGGAAAGGAATAAAAGGAATGTGGATTTTGAAGTTTAATTTTCTGTGGACAGACATTTCAAAGAGACAGAATGACACACAGGCCAGCATGACCGTACCTACTGGGCACGTCAACATATGTAAAGGAGGCAGGACTGGCCAGCAGCAGGAACACAGGGCACAGATATTCACGGCGATAAACACCGGCAATGCCCAGTAAAAACCGTTCACTGGAGCTGCAGAGGTGTCAGTTCTAACGGCAAAGCCAACGTGGATACAGATTCCGTGAGCGTTGGCCAGCGGGCTTCGTGTATGTGGGCTCATTGGCAAGGCCATCCATGACACATCTGCTTAATCCATTTTCCTATCGCATTCAAGGCTCACTAGAAAACCTTCGGATTATTCCTTGACTGTAAGTAAATATGCCTGCACGAACAAGGCCCAGCGTTTACAAATCTGCAGGTTCTGGCCTCTGGAACTCCTATTTCTCACTACAAATTAATACACTCACATTTTGACTATGATTTGGGTTCCCATGCACTCTTATTTCAGTGACAGAAAAAGCTGGCTATATTGGGATACTTACTACATGGGTTATATATATTTTAATTATAAATTTGTAAACCTCCTTTGCTTCATTTCACAGATTTGTTCAAGGGACCTTGTCCCTGAGAGTCGGCGGGTCCGTTCCCGGGATGTGGGGAGCATCCGTTTCCTAGCCCATCAGGCTGAGAACCACATCCTGGAAGGCGACAAAACTGCCCAGGTGTTTCTCTCTCCCCCCCTCCCTCTCTCTCTAAAAATCAATAAAAACACATTATTCTGTGAGGATTAAACAAAACAAAACAAAAACTTCCCTTCTCTCTCTTCCTGTGTCCAGCTTCCTCACTGTTTAGCACTGAAGATACAGAATGATTGAGAAATCTCCAGAGGGGAGGGGGCGGAGGGGTATGGAGACTAGACTTGGGGTGGTGGGCACTCAATGCAGCCCATATAGAGGTAGTGTACTGAGGAACTGCATACCTGAAAATTATATGATGTTACTAATTACTGTTACCCTAATAAATTTGTTCAATTAAGAGAGAAATCGACAGGAGAAAATTTGCCTGTGCCTGGATGCCTGCTGTCAATCGGAGGCAGAACTTTGGAGAAATTATCTAAAGAAAGGTGCGCATCTCCACAGGCTTACTTCGTGCACTTATTAAACCTTTCTCGTGGGCTCTGAGAATTAAACTCTGACTGCACCGCTGGGTTTCAGCACATTTTCTGCGCTTCCACCACCTTTTAGCACAGTGTTTGGAAATCTCTCAGAGTGATGTGCCACATTCGTAGGGCCACCAACTTTCCATTTCCAGAACTAGGTAACTATGTTTAGGATGCCGGCAAATCCACGTGCTTTTCAGTTAGCGGCATAGATGAGAGGCTGCTGTGACGCGGCCGATGGGGCGTCCCTGAGAGGAAGCAGGGAGGCAGGGCCTGGGTTGGGCAGGGCCTGGGGGATGAAGGCAGTAGCTGCCCTTTCACACCTGGCCAAGGGGGGCAAGGGGTTGTCAGGAGGGGGGAGACGCACAGGCAAGAAGGGTGGGGGACAGAGGGAGGCAAAAGCCCCGGCTGGACCTCACCCGTTAGGCACCTCCTTGGCAGGACGTAGCTTTCTCCAGACGTGGCATGTGGCGGCTGCCTGCAGCCCCCTGCCCGTTTCCTATTGTGCCAATGGCAGGAAAGGCATCCCAGCCACCCTTGCGACTCCCTGAATGGGGTCCTTTGGTTCAGCCACAGTTCGTGCATTATTCTCAGAGAGGTTCACAGTTCCAGCCCTCTCATTAAAACCTCGTGTGTGTGTGTGTGTGTGTGTGTGTGTATGTGTGTGTGTGTGTGTGTGTGTGTTTGAAGCCATAGTATCCTGACCTTTGTACATTCTATTTAGGAATAACTCAGACAACTGGTTTATATTACCAGCTAAATGCTTATGAAATTTCATTTTAAGAGACATAACTGAAAAAGCATAAAAAATGTCCAAATTCTCTCATTTAAAAACATCACCACGAGCCAAGACCTTGTATGACAATGTGTAAGTGCAATGTTACAACTGAGTTATGAGGGCCGTGGAAATAAAGTCTGGGAAGGAAGGGTCAGAGGACTTTAATGGGCCTGCCATACCCTCGACGTGGGAAATGAACACCAAATGGCCGCATTGCTAGGTCTCGCTCTGAAAATATATCCGAAGACAGACGGTACTGTTCTGAGGTGAAAAAAAGATACTCCATGAGCACAATTAGAAAATTACTCTCATTTAGCATGTTCAAAATTGGCTTGAGCATTAGAAGGTCTAACAAATTTACCAAACAATAGTTCTGTTAATCCTTCTGGCTTCTTCCCCCTTTATTTTTCAGTCCCTTGCTCACAGAGATGTATAAACAGAATCCATGTCCTTGATCAGTTACCCAAGATAAATTGATAAGTAACTGCGTCCTGGTTATGGGTAGATTCTTTGCACTGATTTGCCTAGGCCAAAGTATTACTAATAATGATATCAGTTACGATAATGGTGATACACATCTATTTAGCACGTATGATAGCGTATGCACATTTCACGATGCTTTATATGCATCCTCTCATTTCCTGTTTTAATAGTCATGTGAAACAAATGATTATTACCCATTTTTTAGATAGGGAAACAGATTAAGAAAGGTTAGGTAATTGCCCAAGGTCACTGAGCTCGCAAGCAGTGGAGTCAGGATGCAAACCCAGGTCTCAAAGCCCCAGTGTTTGGTGACATAGGTACCAATTCCAGGGCAAACCCAGGTGAGTGTCAAGAGGCACCACCATTTCCCAGACAACTGGTATCCTTGGGTAAGTTACAGAACCTCCCTGCGCTTCAGATCCTGCCTCTGAAAAGTGTCTGTGTTAGAATAACCTTACCTTGTAGGGTTGCTCAGCAGAATAAATGGGCCAGCCCTTAGCATAATGCCTGGCACGTAGTGAGAACTTAATTAATGTTAGACTTTATTTATGTTGTTTTCGACTCCTTCAATCAACAATTTTAAGACAGACTATTGCTGACTGTTATGGAGGGCAATTAAGTAGAAAGCTCACACGGTATATTTCAGACTTCTGGGCCTTAGCGTATGATTGAAATGGCCAGCTGTGATGTTATTAGCTGCCGAGGCCAACGGATAGAAGCCGGGCTAAGCAAAATGAACCAGGGAGTGTTTAGTGAGGATCATCACTCTGATATTCGTGGGTGGGCAAGGGAGATGCAGTAGGTGAAGGAGAAAATAACAGTCGGCGAGTACCTACCGCATGCCAGTTACACAGCAAAAACTCCTTTCATTACTTTATAATGACGCCTAAAATAAGACAAGGTCTCTACTTCACAGGCTTCAAATACGGCTGGGACAATGTCGCTTTAGTCTTAAATGCACAAAATTAAAACTATGTATATTTTTGATAGCTCCAACAACATCGATATCCATGCCGTTAGGCAGATCTACAAGGAGATAATCCAGAAAAGGGTGCTATTTCTTTTTAATGTCAGAAAGCCTAGAAAGTGACTAATTTCCCCTCAAATATAAATTATGGTTATTATTATTTTATAGGCTGGGATCCCTTAGCTGTCCCCTAGGGTCGTATATAGCATCTGGGCCCAAGTACGCTAGTCCTTCGACAATCTGGTATGATCTATATATGTTTGAAATGTATGTTCCTTAATTTATGATTCCAACCAGAAAATGAAATAAGTTTCAGGGTGAGAGTGTTGGAGTTTTCCAGGGACCTTTTGCCAGGAGTTCCTAAGACAGTGAGGCACGTAACAATAGGGTCCCTCCTCAGCCACCTCCTGACTAGGCAGTTCTACCTCGAACATCAAAGCTGCGGCATTAAAATTTAATTTGAATTTAAAATCCCTGACAGGGACCGACACTGGGGAAGCAGGGGTTAACCTCGGAGGTAATGAGGCTGCTGCTGCCACCGCTGATTCTGTTGACAGTATTGTATCACCTAATGAATGTGGCGATATACATCCTGATGAGGGGCAGGCTGGAGTCCCCAGAAAGGTAATGACAATGAGGAGGGGCCGGAGCCCTGCTGCAGATGAAAGCAATACAAAGCCTCAGCCCAGGAGGGGCAGGCTGGGGCGGGGCCTGGAGAGGGTAGACCATTTGGCTCAACTGAGGCTGGTTGCCCCAAACTCCAGGAGGTGCTTTCTAGGGACTACAGGGTTTGCAGGAGCCGAAGGAAGCGAAAGAAAGGTGATGGGCTTCTAAGTCAGCTCTCCACAGGCCCAGAGAAGCACAGAACTAGGCCAATTACCGTCTTAATTATCCACTTCACTGTCTGAAACTTCTGCTTTATTTTGATTGTAATACACTGCCACGAATTGCTCTGCCTTTTCTTCAGTTAACGAGTTTGGTGTGGTCCCTTTGCTACTGTCCCTTCCCAGATATGTCCCGAGGGCTCCTCCAACAGCCTCACTGCAGCAAACAGACTCGGGAGGCCCTTACGGCGGCACGACCCGTGTGTTCCGATTAGCACACGAGCACGCGAGCAGACCCTCTGGACGCCACCTGGAGAGCACCGAGGAACAAAGGTGACCTCCGTGCAGCCTGCACCGGCTCCGGGCCACGGGACATGGGGGTTCGAACGCCAAGAGTTCCCTGCTTTTGCAGACCAACGGTCCAGGCTTTCTCAGTTCAGGAAGATGAGAACTGGGGAGAGTCCAACACGCTCATACTGGAGCAGAACACGGTTCTCGGGTGGAGAAATGAACCCCAGCGCTAGAGATGGAACCTGGTGAGGTGGAACTGCGTGGCGCTGAGCAGCGCCAGACTGGTGGACCTTCCTCTGGAATGGGCCATCTATCTTTTTCTAGGATTCTCAGATCTGATTGTGTATGAGTCACCCAGATAAATTTTCAAAATCTAGATTGTTTGGCCCTGTCCCTGGAGAGGTTGGTTTATGAGGACTTGGGTGAGTGTGGCCTGGACAGAAAAGCATCTCTCTCTTTCCTTCCTTCCTTCCTTCCTTCCTTCCTTCCTTCCTTCCTTCCTTCCTTCCTTCCTTCCTTCCTTCCTTCCTTCCTTCCTTCCCTTCTCCTTCCTTCCTTCCTTCCTTCCTTCCTTCCTTCCTTCCTTCCTTCCTTCCTTCCTTCCTTCCTTCCTTCCTTCCTTCCTTAATTCCCTATAGGTGACCATCATATACTACTGACTGAGGAAATGTCTTAGGTAAAAGCAGGAAGCAAATAAGAGGGAAAAAATGGGAGATCATACTTTTTCATAGCTCAGAGCAGGGTTCCTCAACCTTGGCTGTGTTGACATTTCAGACTGGATCATTCTTTGTTGTGAGCAGTTGTCCTGTGCATGGTAGGGTGTTTAGCAGCATCCCTGGCCTCTTCCCACTAAATGCCAGTAGCATGCCCCAGCCACGACAAATCAAAAATGTCCCCAGACATTGCCAAATGTCCTCTGGATAGGGGTGGGAGTGCAAAAATTGCCCGCAGTTGACGGCCACTGGCTTAGACAGACCTAGAGGACTTGCAGAGTGGACATCTTAAGAGGCCTGGGTACTGAGTGTCAGGAAAATCATAGCCAAGTCCCTGATGGCTGATTGCAATAAGCCAATCTTTCACTTTGTGATTATAATCCCTGGAAAGAAATTTTACTCCAGCTTTTTGTTTTTGTTTTTTTGAGTTGTTACAACGAACACTCTTTTAAGACGGGTGGTGGCTGTGAAGAGAATCTTCCATTTGCATGAACCTTTCTCACAGCTTTAGTTCCCTCTGGCCGGAGCACCCTCGGCCACGCCCCTCATTTGCACAGGACCTAAGGGGAAACCAAACAGGTACCCAGGCTCCGCAAAGCCCACACCCCGCGCGTGCACCGGCCACACGTGGGAGCACCCTCTCCTCCTTCCAGTTGGTGCTGCCCGGAGAATGAAAAATCCTTTTTTTATCAGCAAAGGGAGAGTTGAGACTAAGGACCAGAAAGATGAAAATCCTTCAAGATACCTGTTAGCAGAAGAAAGCTCCCTTCTCTCTCCCCTCTCCTTCCTAGCTCTCTCATGCCTCTCTTGCCCTTTCCTTCCTTTGCTCTCCCCTCTCGCGCTCTCTCTCTCACGCCTTCTGTCCAATCTCCCCCCCCCCCCCCATTTTGTTCGATTGCCTTGCCGGGAGCCTTACAGAAACTTCTCTCAAGAGCAGGCCTATTGAGCCTCACTCTCAAACTGCCCCCAGAGCCCACTGGATATTCCTTCAGATGTCTAACAAGCGTTGAACACAACTGAGGTTTAGAGAGACGCGGAAATCAATACCGCGGCTTCCACCAGTCACGCTGAGGGATTAGTTGTCCCAAGGAAAAGCACAGACTGTTGAATAAGGGAATCATGACTCCGAATACCCTAACAGGTTTATGAACTAGAGAGCAGCCTCTGGCCTTGCCAACCTCCAGTTGGCCAGGAGAGAAAGGAGACTGCGAAAACATTCACTTAGCTTTCTCCCCCTTTGTATTAATGAGGTCAAGCGCTGGACCTCAGGGGTTCAACAGTGGTTCTCAGAGGAGTGACTGTTCAGGCCAGTGGGCAAGGATGGCCATCTGAGCAGTGGCGCTCAGAGGCTCTGAGCATCCTCCTGGATGTGGTGAAGTCAGTGGTCACATCCCTCAGGACAGAGCTTGCAAGAAGGCCAGATCTGGAAGTTAAGCAAATAACAAACTGTGCCTTGTACTACCGGCTGTGAGCGGGCACCGTTAAACAGTGGCAGGCCTTATATTTTACAAATCGTGGACTGGGAGATCAACAGAGTATGTGAACGAATTATGGGGAGCCTCGACATGGGCAGGGTTCTGAAGGAGCAAAAAATCAATAGATAAATTGTAATACCTTTTCCACTCTATGAAGAATGTATCTGGAGGAGGCTCACCTCAATAAGTTTAAAAACTGTCACGGCCCTACCCTCCTGCAGTTCACATTCTAGACGCCAACCTTATGGACCAAAATGGATATCCCAAATGCCTCACGTATATGGGTCATGCGGTTGGGAGGAAAATTTAAAAACAGGTGGAGTCAAAAATCTAAATGATGCCGGTTCCAATAAAGAGAGAGTCACTTTTCGACTGGACCTACAGGCTTGAGTGAAGATTTAAGGCTATTATCTGTAGAATTCAAACCAAAACCTACCTTTCTGTGAATTTATAGGTCAATTTAGGTCCTAGCTGAATAATTCAGAAAAAGATAATCACCTCAATTATTTAGATGACCATCTCATCCCCATATATATTCCATCTCTCTAACTCAGATGTGGAAAGTTGACGGCAATTAAAAGTCTCTTAGCCAAGCCGCGGGAGGCCATGGATTTGGACTGTAAGTGTGGTGCCTCTGAAATAGCATCAGTAGAAACTGACCCAGATGAGCAAATGCACGTAGAAGACACCTGTCCTGGATCAGTAAGTGGTGCTCACCCATCTGATTGAGGTTCTGAAACCCTACACTCAGGACAAGGCATGGAGGCCATCGCCCCGTGGCTCGTGTTCTCCTGGCCCTGTATGGACATCACTGATGGGGACAGCAGGCCTCAGCGCCCTTCTCTGGCAGCCCTGCATCAGTTTCGGCCCCACCGAGCCTGCAGAAGGGCCTCATTTCTGGGCTGTGTCTGGGTGGAGGGCGTGGATCAGGAATTGGTGCAATGGAGGCTGATTAGCAAGCAGCACAGGGAATGACAATTCACGTGGGGCTGATGGAGACCCTGTGAGATACCTGATCAGGTCGGCAGCGGTCAAGGGGAAAGCAGCCCCTCCCCTGGGTGACCCGGAGACAATGGGGAGGTCATAATGGCTGGCCTGGCTCTGGCTGTTCCTGTCTGGGTGGTACTCCCAGGGTCCCCATGTGTCCGTGTGTTCGAATGCATGTGGCTTTATGTGTACAGACGCGGGGTGTCTGCCATGTCCAGGCCGGTGGGTTCGGATTTCCTTTGTGTGAACATTAATCCTCCTGGTCCCATCCCCCATCCCTTCCCTGCACATTAACCTAAAATATGAGCGCATGCTCGGGTCTCGCCTGTGCCGGCTGCTCCTGCGCTCACAGCATCCCTGCCCCCTTCCTCTAGGCCTCTTATCTAAAGCAGCGTGTCACTGCAATTTTATGGTCAACATTACAGACTCAAGCCCTCCTTTGAACCAATCAAACTGCACTGAATATGTTAAGGGAATCCAGGCTTTCTGGAAGGAGCCTGCGTCCTGAGCCGCGCCGCCTGACCTCTCTAAGAGCAGCCCCCATAAATCTGCCTCACGTGATGGGAGATGGGCTTTTCAGGATCTCTCAGGGTGCTTTGAGGTAGCACTTCTATGAACTCCTTGCCACAATAAATAATGCTACCTGCAATATGTCTTTGGGAGTGTGTCAGCAGCTGCTGTCCTGCCATGAATTTTTATTCTTGTGCCGTCTGGAAGATAGATTCCAGATTCAGCATTTCCCCGCACTTAGTGTCAGATCTCTTTACCCCCTTGCCCCAGCAGGATGACAGAGACCACAAATAAAATTAAAAAAAATTTTTTTTAAAGAAAAAAAGCAGCCTAGGCAAAATGGCCCAAGACCAGTGGGAAGGAGCCTCGCTCACCCCACTGAGGGCGCTACTCGTGTGACTGACGGCAGCGAGCAGCGGGGACGGATAAGCCGGGCAATTCACAGTCCTCGAGGGGAAGTATTTTGCCTGGGGTGGCTGGAGAGAGGGCTTTCCTACCAGGGAAAGCTGTTGGATGAGGGGAAAGCCCATTTTGAGTCAATAATCCATTATAAGGGAAAGCAGCAAAAATCCGTTTTCAAACATCAGTTAGGTGGTCGTTACCCTGGTCAGGTTCTAGGCAACTGGTCCATGGAAAGAGGACAGTGGACTCCGAGGTGGCCTGGAGATGACATCTAAGAGGAGGAGCTGTGGTCTTTCCATGGGGGAAAGACATGGCTGTCGCTTTGGAGTAACAGTCTGTTGATGCCCAAATTTCACGGACTCTGCCTCTCCGGAAATGAGCGCCCACATGGCAGGGGGGTGTCTGACTTGCCATCGCCTCTGCAACTTGAGACCTCCCAGCTGTGCTGAAGCCAAACTCAGCACGGAGATGCCCAGGCATTTCCGCTGCTTTGAAACGTCCCAGGTGCCCTCTAAGAAGCCTCTGCATTACTAAGGTGCCAGCCACATCCACTCCGGCAGGGTGGGAGAGAGCACAGGAAAGGAAGGAGGAGAGTACGGCTTTGATATGTTAACATCTCACCGTGGCACATTATTCCCCTTTCTACGCTGCTTCCTCCTCAGACAGGGGGAAATTCAGTTGGCGTCTGGGCAGGAACAACACACAGGCCTGGCTTCTGGGTGCAGAGAGAGCCAGGGGATCCCAGTCTGATAACTGAACCCCAAACACGGGCAGGCTTCTAAAGCAAACTTCTGCCAGCTGTAAAGTGCGCAGGAATCACCCAGGGATCTTAAAATTCATATTCTGGTTCAGCAAGTCTGGGGCAGGGCCTGAGAGTCTGCATTTCTAATGAGCCCTCAGGTGCTGCTGACGCTGGGAGGCTGCATGTTGGAAAACAAGGTTTTAGGTTCTACTAGTTCCTATGTGCGCAATATTACTTTCTTTCTCCGGGATGTAGGCCCCCAATCCAGGGAGATCCCGCTGTTCCTTTGTTGCCATATTTTCTCCCTATTTTCTCCTTCTCTTCTCTCTCTCTCTCTCTCAATCTCTCTCTCTCTCTCTATATATATATATATAATCAATAAACACCAAAATAAAGTTTCCAAATTGGTGGTAGCGTAGTATTTACAATTAACATATGAATAATTTTAATTTCCCACGATCTCATTTGGAGATCATGGTCAAGAGTCCACATTTGAGACTCGTTGTGAGTTTAAGATGTGGGTCAATTTACTTCTGGGCAGAGCAGTGACAGGCTGCTAGGCTCTCCCCCCACAAAGGGAATCAGATTGTTTATGTAGAATGTCAGCCTTGAGTAGTGGCCTCCTAAATAATGTCATCCCCTGAGCCAATGCCACATGATCATCTCCAGCCTCCCAAAGCAGTGCGATCCATTTCTCAGCTTATACAATACCAAGCAAAGGGTGTGCAGTTAGGTGGCGACTAAATGGAAACCTTTGCTGATGACGTTGCCAATGGCCAACTGATAAGTGGGGCCATGGGTTCATTCTATATACCCCAGGTCATCTCTCAACACAACAAGAACAGCAAGATCACAAAATTGTCAACCCAAATGGAGGTGGCCAACAAGGTCATGGACAAATGCATTTTTTTAAATGGGAAATTAAAGTTTCCTGTGGTTAATACAGTCTTTGAAGTAATAAGTGTGGAAGCTTCTCCTATATCCCAACATGTTTAAATAAAGTAGCTGAGATTATCACAGTCCTTGTCAGTCAAGCCATCTGAGGCCACACATGGTCACTCATTTGTAAACTGGGCTTTCTGCCTGCTGAATACCTTTCAAACACAGAAGCTCTCCCCTAATTGCCTGGGTTGACCTATATTTAGAAACCTGAAATGTGCTGGTGTAGTGGAGAAGCCAGAAAAATGTTGGAGTTAATCACTAAATCAATCTGGGCTGACCCCAAGAGGACAGTGAGCACCGAAGGTTGTTGGTCAAGGAGCTTTTGGAGGCTGGACTTAAAAGAACTCTCCTGTTTCTCTGAAACTGGAAAAATCTGCTTCTTTCTGCAAAACAGGTTCTCGGAATAGAATTTGTTCTGCTCTAGGACAGTAACCAAGTCAAGGTTAACTTCATTTTTTTTTTTTTTTTTTTATGTACACTCTGAGCTCCCCTCACTTGCAACGGCAGACGGACAGACAAGAGCAATACACTCATTCTCAAGAGAAGCAAGATCTTCTCTTCCCTTCGCACCTTGGCCATCTTTCCCCTCTTATAGCATCTTCTTGGTTTCTTAGTGCTCTGGGTTGTTAAAATTCACAGTTTAAATTTTCCTTAAACATTTTTTACCCACACATGAAGATAATAACTCCCTAAAAGCTCAGAATTTGAAAAATGGGGGTAAATCACAAGAAGTACTAGGCATTATTTTCAGTTAAAATGAACTGTGGGATGACTTGGAAACAGGCACTAGGTACCTACTGGGTTAGTTATTACCTTCATAGGAACAATGAACAGAAAGTTTAGGAAGGTCCTTGCTTCTACAGAGCCGGCGCTCACCCACAGATTCACCAGCTCCGTGATTTCTGCCCCCTGCGCTAGGTGGGGTGTGGCTGTGACTGCTGAAGGATATGAACAGTTCCAGGGGGTGGTACCTAGAACTACTACAGAGAGTTACTAATAGTTTGATTCCTACAGAAAATACTTGTCAGACAGATGAGGGATGGAAAAATCTGCTGTTATTATTTTCAGATTTAGGTTTGGATACCTAGCTTGGTAATTTTAAGGTTAAATTAAGATATCTGAATGACACGAACATATATTTTTAATCCTTGCATTGAATTTTACGGAGCCAAGCTACAAAATGTGAAAGTTAAGTGGTGCTGGAACAGAACAAATTATACATTTTTCATTAGCCATTTATTGAATATTTGCAGACTCATTTGTATGAAGATATGCAAATATAAGATATCTTGCCTTCTGGAAATTTATATTGTAATTATTGGGATGGGACTAAGTTACTAAAACAACTAGAAATGCATAGATATGTAAGTTAAGTGCCAAAGGACATGACAATGATAGGATACCCATCACATACTAAAGAGTTAGAGAAGCAGGACATCAGTGAGAGGCTTAGACCCCAAGAGAAGCTTCCTGTGGGTAGGGTTTGTGTGGAAAACAGGAAGGGCATTGCAGGGAAGTGGAACAGCACACTCAAAGCCATGAAATCTGGTGTGTGCTCATGGGGCAGCAAGGAGACTGGTCCCATGCGGCAGAGCTGCCTGTCAGTGGACTGTGGGAAATCAAGTTTGATGATCTGGAAAGGAACAGGTTAGAGCAGTGTTCACACTTGATTAGCAGGAAGTGAAGAGACTGAAAGTTAACTTTGAAACACAGTAGTATTCTAATGGGAACATATTTTGACAAAATAGGGAACATATTTTGACAATAGTCCCATCCCTATTGACCCTAAGAGAAGAGGTAGTTAGGCTTCTTGAACCTGATCCAGTAAGAAAATAGTACTTAATAGAGAACCAAGCTGATTGTGAGTATAGCAACTGTCTCCTGTCCCTGTCCCCAAGGGATCTGAGGCCTGTAAGGATCAGGAAAGCAGTTATCAATAAAAACAGACAAAATTCACCAAGAGGGCTTTTTGTTAAAATTCTGTAAAACTTTGGGGAGCATAAACAATGTGCTTTGGGGCTTTTTCTAAGAAACAATGGCAAAACCATTTGTAGGTCATAGTGATGGCGATGGCAGAATGGTGGTGGTAGAATTCTAGCTTGGCAGGAAGGAGAGTTTTATTATTGACATTGTTGGCACATAATGATAATAAAAGGCTGACCAGTTTTTAGTTGGTGCTATTATTGCTTTGAAATGCTCTCCTGACAAGGCATCCCCTTCCTCCCTGCAGTTGGGATAGACTGCTCCCACCGTCCCACCCCCCTGTACTCTACTGACAGGTAGAAACTGGCAGTTCTCTATGGGGGCAATTTTACCCCCCACCCAAGGGAGACTTAGCAATGTCTGGAGACATTTTTGGTTTCTACACTTCAGGGGCTGGGAATGTGCTACTGACATCCAGTAGGTCGAGGCCTGGGATGCTGTTAAATATCCTGCGATGCACAAGACAACCCCCCACAATAAAGAATTATTCAGCTCAAAATGCCAACAGCCCTGGGGTTAAGACACCTTGATACAGACAATGATGACAATGATGCCCAATTGAAGCATGATTTTTAACCACAAAATCTTGAAAATAATCTTCATTTTAACAATAGAGGAATGGTTAAATAAATTATGGAATATCCATATGTCTGTAGGATGTATTTTGCAGTCAAGTTTTCAAATATAATTTAATGATGTAGGAAATTGCTCATAGTATAATATTAAATGGAAAAATGCAAACTGTATATACAATGCAATCCCAATTTTATACGAACAAATGCGCGCGCGCGCACACACACACACACACACACACCATATATACAAACAATGCAGGAAACAGGAATGGAAAGAAGTCACCAAAATGCCAACAGTGGTTATCTCTAGGTGGTGGGAAATAAATAATATTTCTTCTCTCCTTTTCACCTTCTTGCATTTCCCAAACATCTTAAAATAAGCACAAATTAATTTTCTAATAAAAATATAATAATCGCTCTGTCAAAATAGCTCAGTAGTTTGAAACATAGGTCAAACTTAACAAGATGACATATAACTAGGCTCTGAGGCATTTACATATAGGTTCAAAGCTTCAACTGTCACAGGCAGGAGGCGCATAGTCTTGCTTAGGACCAGTCAATGTATCAAGGATATGAGTCAACTAAAGGTCAAACTAAAACAGAAGAGACCAGATGGGGTTGCTAAAAGAGTCACTGCAAACCTAGGATACCTTAATAAAATATGGTTATACCACGATGAGGTAGGTAATGGTCCTTTGTGGAGCAAGTCTGCACATCTGGAGGGCTGAATGCAGTCCGTGTGACATATTTTAGGGTGACCATTGAGAACCTGGATTAGGTCCAGAGGAGAGAAATCAATGTAGTGAGGGGTTTGGGGATTGTGTTATGTGACAAAAGGGTGAAAGAGCTAGAGATGTTTAGTCTCATGACAAAAATGCTTAGGAGAGAAGTGAGTGCTATCTTTAAATATTTGGTGGGCTGTCATATGGAAAAGGGACAAATGTGCTGTGCATGGGCCCAGACCACAGAGCTAGCACTAATCGCTGATATTAACGGATAACTTATCTCCTTTCACATAATTTCCAAACAAAGGGAGAAAACTCTTCTAAATCTAAGACTTGTCCGAAAACGGGGCGGCTAACTTGGGCTGTCATATGGTCCCCATCACAGACTTCATGTCAGTGTGTCAGGGTTGCGGAACGAGAGCTGATGGAAAGCCGAGAAAATGAGAGCGCAGTGTTGCTACTAATGCATTCCTGGTGCGTGGTGCTTGAAGCACGGACGATGCGTAGCAGCCAACATTCGCTGAGTGCTTTCAGTGGGCTGTGGGCCAGGAACGGTGCCAAGAGCTTCACATGTTCTAACTTGTCCCTTACAGCTGGCTTTGTAGGGAAGGTACTATTGTATATCAACCCCATTCTCCGGGTGGGGGAATGCAGACTGGGGGAAGTTGAGGGCCTTGCCTAAGCCAACAGCCAATAAGTGTCATCAGATTCCCAAGTCAGGCCAATAATGGTGACTATCATCAGCACAATAACTGAAGAAGCAAACATTGTATACGGCTTACTATGCATCGAATGCAGTTCAAGATGCGATAACTGTATCTCCATTTTGGGGGTGAGCCTTGGGGAGATTGAGATCTTGTCCAGGGCCAGAAATGTGTCACACTGTGTAGTCATGCTAATCATGACACTATTTATCATTGTCATCATAACTGCAGAAGCAAACACATTTGTAGTGCTTACTACGGGCCAGACACATTTCTAAACGCTGCACCTATGTCAACTCATTGGCTACAGCAGCCCTATGAGGCATCTCCTCATTTTACAGACGAGGAAATGTAGACTTGGGAAGGTCAAGGTCACACAGCTCATAAGTGGTAGAGCTGGGTTTTGAAACCTGGTCTATCAGACTCCATCATGGTATCAGTAACAATAGTACTAATAATTCTCATTGTCATTGCTGTTATCACTGTCATAGTATTAATGGCACAAGCCACACACAGTGCAAGTCACATGTCAGGCAAACAGACCAGCCCTAGGAGGAAGTGTGCTGGTTAGCTTTAGGTGAACACTTGGAGGGTGATTTTGGATGAGATTAACATTTAAATCAGTGTACTTTGCGTAAAGCAGATTACCCTCCATAATGTGGGTGGACCTCACTCAATCAGTTGAAGGCCAGAAAAAGACTGGCCTCCCCAAGCAAGAGGGAGTTCTCCAGCAGACCGCCTTTTGACTTTATCTGCACCATCAGCTCTCCTAGGTCTCAAGCCTGTTGGCCCACAGCTGCAGATTTTGAACTTATTAGTTTCCATAATCATGTGAGCCAATTCCTTATATATAATAAACATATACCAGTCCTATTGGTTCTGTTTCTCTGGAGAACCCCGACTAATGCTTATTACCCCAATTTAAAACATGAGAAAACTGAGACTGAGAGACATCAAAAGCCACAGGACTAAGTAGCCAAGCCAGGATGGAAACTCCATCCATCTGGCTATACAGTCGGAACTCCTGCAGGAAATCTCTGGAGCTCTTTGCTCTCTTGACTGCTGCATATTTTACCGACGAGGCAACGTGAGCTTCGAAGACTAACAAAGGTAACCGACTAAAGCAGGAAAAGTTGCTGGTTGGAGAGAAAGAATGACACCTCTGGCCTCCTCCCTCTACCTAATGGCTGTTCTGCTCCTTCTAAATAGGCCCTATCACTTTAGGACATTTCTCAATATTTGACAGATCAAAGGCAAGAACACCCAATGCCTTTGTTTTTCCTGTTATCACTCCATCCAACTGAAAAAGAATCTATTGAACACTTCTCATTTTTCACTAGGTTAGAGGAAACAGTATTGCCACCCCCACCCTGCACTCTCATTGGGTATTTTGTGTTTCGTATACAGAATATTTAAAAGAATTCAACCACATGAAATTTCTTCTCAGTTTCTCCTACCTGGCATAAAAGAAAATGTGTGTGTACTGTTATTTTTTTCAAAGGTTTTTAAGTCTTCCCTGATTTCAACGATTCCTGTGATAAGATTTCTACCTTTTGGTTAGTAAACTAAACCCTTCACTGAGGGGAAAAACCCTCTTGATCGTCTCAGTTTAAATTTCACTGTTGCCAGATTTCTGTTAATAGCAGTATCTCTTTGGACCATCCAAAGTGTATTCTCTCTTGGTGGCTCATCTTTCACATAATTTCCAAACAAAAAGACAATACAGACGAAGCAACATAAAAACATACCATGGGACCAGGTATTGAAGAAAAAAAAAAGGCATTGAAACAGACCCAAACAGAAACACAATGGTTTTATTATACGAGCCTTCAGCATGAAAGACGAAAGAAAAAAGCAAGGCTAGCAAAGGAGGGAAGGAAAGGAAACGTCGGACAAACGCAGCGAGCCTAAGGAAATGGTCTGGTCTCTGTGCGCATCAACATGCGCTCAAAGAACATTTCCCTGGGAGGATGGCATTGCCCGCTCGCTCCCTGCTTGCAGTTATGTGTAAGAGAAGCTTTTAAATCCATTTGCAGCCCCCCTGGGAGTTGCAAGGAGGAAGGTGTTGCCACTAAAGTCGGAGATGCTAAGCCTGAACGTCAAAGATATGCAAGACACAACCCCATCACTGTCCACAGCCCCTGCCCAGACGACGGTCCCTGCCAGGCCCGGCCTCCCCGAGGACCAGGAGCAGCCAGGCCACAGCGGCCAGCCCGCTGCGAGAGGCTCTCAGAGGACGGTCTCCTCCCTTCTCGGATGCTTCACCACGAGGAAGGTGGATGCCGAGGGGAAAACCAACTCGGGAGCTTCTAGTCCAACCTCTAGTCCAACCGAAACCCTCCGCGTTCTGAGACGAGATGGCAGGTGTGCCGCCCCAGGGGAAACTTGCCCTTGTGAACCTCTTTCCCGTCGCAGTATAACCCTCAGTGGCAGTGAACGTCACTGAGGAAAGCCAAACGGAAAATGGAGAAAAAGGAGCTTAAGCAATAAAACCTAAAGGCAATGGGATACTGGGCTTTTTCTATGGGCACATGTTGCCTCTTTCTTGCAACCCCAGCCCCTCCATTGCTATGTCCTTCCTATGTCCATCCCACGCCCCAGCCCCAATGCCCTTCACTGCCCACCTCCCGCGGGGGTCATCGCCTGCACTGGGCTGTCTCTGCTGCCCCCAACCCGTGATGACCCAGTATTTATCTGACCTCAGGTGGCTTAGGTACATTCCACCACTCAACCCAATACTCAGTGGCTGCCATTTGGTGTTCTTCTCAAATGGTCCCATGTATATAGGGTCTTTTCTACCCAATAATACTCTATGTGCCTTGAAGGGAAGGACCTTGTCATGTACTGGTTGACCCACTCCTCAGCAGATCTAATATTTTTCTGGCCTCGATAAATTCTTGCTGATAAACTGCTTCACCTGTATCACCTCCATGCCTGTACTTTCCAACAGTGCTACGCACAGGCCTCCGCATTCATGCCGCCTCCCCAACCAGTAAATGAAAATACCCAAGGCATAATCTTGCATAGAAAGTGTGATCTGGGTGGGGAAAGAAACTGTCTTTGCTAGAGAATCTTTGCTTGTTTTGGGGGCTAAAAGAATGGAAAAATCTGGCAAGGATTTCCTGGAGATTTTGGTGTTGGGTTCTTGCCCTTTCTGTCGGAAGAGCACAGATGTTTTGTTCCATCTGTGAGAATCTTGGACATCAAAAGAGGAACCTTGAGCCTGGCGAGGCCTCCTTTTAATAAACACAGGGGCTGTGAGATGGACAGGACTCGGGTGATGGGAAGAGGTGATACTGAATTTCATTTCTCAGCTATAGGCCAGGGAATGAAGGGTATTCAGAAGGGGGAGGGTGCCCCGGAAACAGCACCCAGCCACGACATCGATGGGGGCCTGATTATTGAATGACTGCTGAGGCTCGGTAAGATCCCAAGGTGAGATGTCCAGGTTTCAGGGTTGCTTTTCCTTTAAACAGGAGCTGGGGGGTATTGTTCTGGCTTCAGCATTAATCTTGTTTTCTTTCCACTTGCACCTGCCCACGCTACCTGGCAGCGTCACAGCTGCTGCCCAGCCCCCTGCCCCCTCCCACGTTTATTTATTGTGGCTATTTTACCAGCTATTGGCTCAACACACTCCACTCAAATATTCATCATTGAGCTCTCTGGGTAAATCGTATTTAATCAGCACAGGAGAGAAAATAGTATAATTATAGATGCCGGATGCCATTACACTCAGAAGAAATTAAACCCTGTCTCCAGCCGACCCGCGGTTGCTGTGATTGCATCACCGCTGGGGTTACGGAGAGGTTAGTGGCCTTTCGGGGCCAGCGCTACCTTGAAGGATGCCTGACCCAGATGAGCCGAGAGGAGACACACCCGTGCGCGCGCATCCGCGCCATCAAAAACTCATCAAACGGCAGCTAGTAAATTAATCTTTTATTGTTCCGAGAACGTGATGAATGAGCGGGTAATAAAGCAAGGTTCATGCAGGGAGACGTAGAGGCGGAAAATAGATGGGCCCCCCCAAATTCCAGTCCATCTATTCCAAATGACAGAGGGGATTCCCATTTTCAATCTTCTCCAGGGTACTGTCTGCCAATAGCCAGAGTGATAGTGACAATTCAAGGAAAGGGGGAAGGAAACCTTTTCAGTGAAGCATAAGCACCCACTTGGGGCATGTGAGTTCTCACTGGGGATCCTCTTGTCTAGGGAAGGTGTAACAGAAAAGGCCAGACAAGAGCCACATCAGTCCTGGTCCTCACCATAGGCCGACTTGACTTTTCTCACATGCAGAAGTTTCCAAGTCAGTATTGCTAATAAGCTGTTTTGTTTGGGCAAATGAATAACGGGGAAAGTTAAAAAAAAACAACAACCACCAACAATAATATAACATAAGAGCCCTACCTGCTTTCTGCCTGCTGAAACGGCCTCCCGGAAAAGGCCAGAACCTTGGGGTCAGCTTCCTTCCAGCCCTTCACGCCCGGCCTCTTCCCACACAAATCCCGGGCCACCTGTGTGCGTCCAGATTACAGAATGAGAGTCACCTTTAATCTCACGACAAGGCTTTCTCTGCCCTGGACCTGAACCCTGGGTGAGCGGCCCATCCACCGTGGAGCGCTGTTTGTAAAAATTCAAAAACTGTCCAAAGATGCAATTAGGCTCTACTTATTACTATCGGGTGACTGTTTTCGCTCTTTTTCTCCCCTCCCCTCCCCTCCTCTTTGTTCCTTTGGCTAATAATGCTTCTGAGGTCTGGATAAGTAACTAAGAGGAAGGAGAGCTCCTTCCAGTCCATCCTGCTGCCGACAATTAAGAAACCTCAAAGTAATTTTTGAAAATGCCAGCATCTCATTTAGCAAAAGGATAAATAATAAATGAGGCATAATCACTGTCCTGCGCTGGTGGTACAGCTTCGCGGTGTCATTAGTAAACTAACGGTATAATATCTTTGTGTCACAGTTTAATTATATCTTGTAATTAGTTTCAGCAATGGATTGCATGGAGTCAGGCCCCCTGAGCTAAACAAAAGGTAATAGAACTTTCGGCGCCCCTGCATAAATCAATTATGAAAGTGTCCTGCGTTATTTGAAGCTTGTTGGCTATAATTTTATGCACAAAACTGGACTGGTCCTCCTTGCCCGTGGAGGGCAGGCAGGTCACCCCACCCCAGGCCTGCCTACAGCTGAGCCTTCGGTGCAGCCTTCGTCCCTCCACGCTCAGCAGTAAGTGCCCTGGAAGGGGCGCGGGCCTGAAGGGGAGGGGAGTTTCAGAGGGTGAGGGGCAGGGGACGCACGGGGACCGGAGCAGGTGATAGGTGCGCCGTGCACAGGGATAAAATGGGAAGAGATGTGAGGCCCTGGCAGAACGATTCTTTATGCTTCCCTGAACAAAGATGAGAAGGTTAGGCGCATCAAAGGCCAAGCGGCGCTGATGAATATGGGCAGGCGGACATGACACATGTCCCTTTATCATCTGTCCTTTCAACATCCCTGCTCTCCCCACGCGGTTGCGACTGGAACAGGCACAGGTTCCTTGGCAATAGGGAGCGAGGAAGGAGAATCCACATCTTTAATTGGGTCTAATTCAGGTCCCGCCGAGCTCGGAAACTGCAAAGGGCTGCGAGCGTAGTCGAGGGCTTAGCCGTGGTCACCAGGCCCACGCGGGAGAGTCACGGAGTCCCCGCTGGGGGAAGCGAAGAAGAAACTCGGGGGCGGGGGGCTGGTTAAGTCCAAATGCCACCAATACGTGTGATCGTCCCCTTTTTTGATCAGACTGCAAGGCATGGCAGAGAGTGGGGGTGGGGCCCACATTCAAAGTCCTCATCAAGTCATCTTTGAAAGTAAGTCTAGTGCCACACTGGCCTTTCTGTTTATACAACAATTTACAGGTTTAAATGGAACCCTGCTTGAAAAAGCAGACTGAGTCTTCCTATTGTGAACACTTCAGCAAATTTAACAAAAGAAAGAGCCCCAGCAAGGGTGGGGGGGAGAGAGAGAGAGGGAGAGAGAGAGGAAAAAAAAAGGTCCGGTCCTCAGACTGGTGTGCAGCAATCTGGCTGGTTGCTATGGTGACGTGATGGCTTGTTCACATGGCAACATACCTTAGGTCCACTATTAAAATGATGAGAGTGAACTCAGTTGCATTAAGGAGAGCACGCTGTATGCTAAAGCAAGTCTTTATCTCCAGAGAGAGCTGGACTGAGACCAGCAACCGGGATAGAGGAGGGAGAAGAGGGAGACGAAGGAAAGGGCGGGGGCCTGGGACAGAGAAAGACCGCAGGGACACCAGAAGTATGACAGGAGAGCACCTCAGCCCCGTGTCTAAATTGAGGGCCTGAGACTCAGAAGATGGACAGTGAGTTTTGTTGGATATGGGATTCATCATCCAACTCGAGCCGTCGGGCGAATGACCCCTTATTTAAAAAACACGCTCCAAATGAACCTGCTGCACCTTGGCTCCGGAAAACATCAGCAGTGAGCCACACCAAACCCAAGCCACTGCGGTGACAAATAGCCCAGCTACTGCCACTTTCATAAAATACTCAAATAATGACGAAGGTGGCAGATTACACAGCATTTATTTATTGAATATAAAAATCCATTGACGGCCACAGATCCACATAGTATCACATGGGGAGAGCATTTCTTTTGGAAATGTGGCCTCACGTTTCTTTTAACGTAGTCACAATTTTCCCCCCTGCTGACATTGAGAGGGAAGCGATAATTCTGCGGGTCTTGCCCCAACAACCCTTCCTACCCACCCGTGCTTGATTTCTCTCTGCTTTTAGCAAGCGCTGCTGGGGCATATGTAAGAGACAGGCAGGAATTACGGGGCTATATAATCCCACTGTGGGCTCTGGGTGAGGTCGTAAACCATGAGTGGGATGCCTGAGCCCTGAAATTCCCGTGCCCCTCACTTATTCAGCCCCCCTTCCCACCTCTCCATGGCTGGCTGTGCTCTATTTAAAAATCTCATTACCATAAACTGAAGGCCTCGCAAGCCACAAAGGTCTCCAGCTTTGGATATAAGACACAGCAGCAGATGAGCCTTTTGATGACAACTGCCCTACAGTCAGAGGGTTTAGTTCCACATGTCGGCCACTGACTTTATACCAGTGCTCTAGATGCATTGGTCCCTAGGGGTGCTTGTCCAGAAAGAGAAGAAGTGGCATGAAACTGAACCCAGCAGACAGGGCCAAGTACTAGGACAGAGAACAAAGTCAAACAGCTCTCAGAAATTTCCTTCTCTCCGCTCTGAATGCCACGTTTCTCCTGAGTCTTAGGCCACGGAACATTGCTTGCTAATATTTCCTAGGATCCTAGAACACGCTTTGGCTTCCTTATAAATCCACATAAACACATCCAATGTGAGGAGTCTGGATAGCCAGCCTTAACCCCCGACTTTGCTATAGAAACTTGCTTTGTCACTGGCAAGCTGGATGACCTCTCTAAGCCTCAGTTTTCTCATCTGAAGAGCCGGGGCATCACAGTGCCTGACCTCCTTAGATTTTTGGGAGAATTAAATGATTCTCCCAAATCACAACAATTAATTGTTGTAAAGGGATATGCTTAACCTAGTGCATTTACGTTTTATTAATTACTGTTATTTCCTGTTGACCTAGCCAGTCTGTGGCAAGCAGCGTTCTTTCCATTGCTATTTTAGCAACAGGGGAAAGCATAATTTTCCGATGATGAGCTCTTGAACATTAGTCCAACAGCTTTTTAAAAAAATCCTGTTTTGGAAGATCCCAGTGCAGGACACAGCTTGGACATATTCGTTCCAGAACCTTCTTTCCTAGATGCCTCCTGAGAGGCAGGCCTAGCAGGCAGTTCAACTTGTCTTCCTCTTGTTTTATATTTTGACTACTGACAAAATACCAGCTTGTCCCTCTCCCCTGAATGGTGGGTGAGCATCTCCTCATAAGCAAGGTAAACTGTATGCAGAAAAAGAGAGAAGAGGGAGGGAAACCTTCTGGTGTCTGTCAACTTTCCATGACAGCTGCACTTATGTTCCTTCCTGAGGACCAAAATAACTACAAAGTGTACGAAATCGTTAAGCACATAAAAATCCCAGAGGTAGAGGCTGGGAATAAAACTCATGATTTCTCAACCAAAAGGCATCAGAGCCCAGCCCTCACAGTTCATTTGCTTCCCTCCACTCGGCACAGGCAGACCTGACTTTGCTCGGTAAGCAGGTAGCATAGGCGACGTGAGCACACACACACACACACACACACACACACACGCACATGCACGCACACACATGCACACAACTCGGAGAGCAAGGGGGGCTGGTGACCTGTAGGCGGACCAGCCTGGTACACATAATAAAGACATGGAGGTGTAGGGGGAGCCCGGGTGCAGATAAAATCAGTCAGAAAGCGCTGAAAAGAGAGACTGTTTTTTGCAGCTTATGATATACTTTTCACACATTTAATGGCGAGGCAGCCAGGTTTAAAGAAACTTTCCCATTTAAATGTGCCGTGACCCAATAATGAGGCTCTGCAGCATGCCCACCAGGTAGAACGCTGCGATACTGAAATCTGAATGGGAAATTTGGAAAGGGTTGTCCCTCTGCCACTGCAGAGCAAGCCCAGAGAAGTGGCGTGGCTTCTTGTCGTGTAGGAAGAGTTGCTTTTGGTTTCCAGTCTTCTCCAACAGGCCTGATTTGGGAAGTGTTTTTTAGGAAGAACAACATAAAATACTAAACTGCTACTGTGTTCTGGTAGCTCTGCTGGGTGCTCCAACTACCCAGTTTCCAGCTATCTGGATCATTATGAGGCCTCTCTCCACACCCATCGATTCTCTACTGAATACCTACGAATGCTTGCAGACTCTCATTAGCGCATTCTGAAGTACTAAGAAGTATGGAAAAGTTTCTACCTCTCAGGAGTTAATCATTTAGTTGGAAAATAAGACTTTCATCCGTGAAAATAACAAGCTACTTAAAAGAGTAAGGCTAGACATGGCCTAGATCAGGGGTTGGTAAATTACGACCCGTGGGCTCACACTGTACTATCAACTGTGTTTGTAAATAAAGTTTTATTGGAACACAGCTTGTCTATGGATGCCTTCTCCCTATAATGGCAGAGATGAGCTGTAGTGAGAGAGATGGTATGGCCTGCACAAAATATTTACCATCTGGTCCTTTACCTAATGAGTTTGCCAACCACTGGTCTGGATGTTCTAAGTTTAGAAGGGGAGTGATCTTGGTGGCTGGGAGTAACTATGAGAGGATTAGTGGAAAGGATGGCCCTTCATAGGGCCTGGTGGGATCTGGACAGCCTGAGAGGGGTGGGGAAGGCATACTTGGTGGGGGAAACAGTAAAGGCAAAGATATATAGAGAAAAAAAATGAACATTGTTGTTTGAGAGACAGAAGAGCCATCTGGATAGAGTGACCGGTTTCATTCCAGAGCAGTTGGCAAGAAGGAAGGAAGGTGAGAGAGGCAGGAGGCCAGTCAGTGGAACGGGGGATTCCCAAGCCAAGGGTTTGTAAGAAGTGAGAGAGTAGAGGAAGTAAAAAGGACCCAGGCTATCATTTAGCAGAATAAGTGTGTGAAAGTTAGAGGAGTAAAAGAGCTGGAGTAGGGATGTATGGATCACTTGCTCAGGAAATTTGACCAAAAAATCATGGAGGACACAGGTTGGTAACTTGCGTAAATGGCAGAGTTGAGTGCAGAATTTGCCAGGGTTGGGGAGACTGTGTATGCCTTCAGGTAAAAGAGGAAGCAGTGCACAGAGGGACTGAGGAGCCAGGGAACTAGGAAATAAGGAGTGGAGAGGGGTGGATGAGCTGGGCAAGGCCCCTGATCGTCTCCCTCATGTCTTGAAGGACATCAGCAGAGAACAATGATGGGCTGCCTGGGGTCAAGAGGATGGGACAAGTGGATACAGGATCTGTTCGGGAGCTACAAAATCTCCTTCAAGTGTCATAACATCCCTCTGTGGGAGGCCATCTCCACTTGCCTTGATGGCTCCACTCGGCAGGGATCTGTGGCTTGGGTCCAACCAAGTGTGTGGTAGAGGTGATTCAGGTGGAGGCTGAACTAGGAGAAAGTCCAATGGGTGGGAACATCTATAACATGAGTGAGAAGGGACTGGAGTGGATGACAAGAGCATCTGGGTTGGGCAGGGCGCCAAGTGTAGCCAGACTGGACCTCGTGGAGCTGGCAGAGAGGAGGCAGTTGACAGAGGGATTCTGAAAGTCACTGAGGAATCAGGGCTTGATACTGTTCAGTTCTTTATCCCCCCCCCCCTTCCCCCTGCAAAATATCAGTGCTATTCTTGGAGGGCAAGACTCTCAAGGCCCAGTTTTTCATCGTGCATAAAGTGACAGGGTCTGTTGCCTCCTGTAGGCTTATAGGGTTGATCTTTGAGTGTGGCAGGCATTACTAACAGTTACCGACATCCATTCTTCTCGATTGCTGGGCACTTGAAGGGCTGTACTTCCCCCCTACCTTGAAGTAAGGCATGACTGTAGGATATGATTTGGCCAATGACATGAGAATGGATGTGACTCATACCACTTCTCCGTTATACCATTTAAGTTTCAGTTAACCCTCTTCTGTTTCCTCCCCAACTTCCCCAGAAGGAGACCAGTGAAAACACTGCTGACCCATTCTTGGAGCAAACCACGGGTCCCATCTTTACCAAAACGCTTCCTTCCAAAGGTGGCACCTGGCAGGCGAGACAATGATGCTCCAAGGAGAACCCAGGTTGACTTCCCCGCTTTGAAAACCCGAAAAGAAAATAACTAGATTCAGCAAGTATCTTACCTTATGACTCAAGAATACTGCCTTTGTGTCAAACTTAGATCTGGCAGTCAGGTGTGTCAAACGTTGGATTGCCCTGAGATGGGATCCTTGTGATTAATTACTATTGCAATCTTAACACGCCCTCCATGTGTGTTTAACTGAATTTTGTGCACCATGGACACTTTTCTTTCTGTCATTTGCCCCTGGGGGCTCTTAGGGCTCTGATGATCTTGCAGGCATAAAAATGTCCCAACCCTCCATGGACTTATAAGATCCCACAGAATACATCATGCAAGGACAGAGGGAGCGCACATACTAGCATTTAACTTTTTCCCCTGGTCATCAACCTTCCAGCTCAGAATGAGAGAGGAACACCAGCCAGAATGCTGAGTCCATTCTGCCATTTTAATATTTGCGGGTTTAAAAAAAAAAAAAAAAAAAAAGGCAGAGTGCCTCAGGGTCTTTTTAACAATGGTGTCTTAATAAATTATTTAAAAAAGAAAACAGAGCCCCAGGCCCATCTGTAGTGCATACTATTATCAATTGAAGGTACCAGATCTTTGAAGGGGAGTAGAGAAGGAATATAACAGAAAGTGGTGGTTGCATTGTAATCTATTTTAAATCCCCGCTGGCATACTTAGGTAAGTCTGGTCAACTACAGGAAAGCAGATATTCCCTGTATTTGGTGAATAAAACACTTCGCAAGACCCTCTCCCACAGAACATTAATAGTAGCCATCATTTTGAGAGTTTACCATATAGGCTATCAATCTGGTGCGGGTTAACTCAATCCTCACAAAATGTTGGGCAGGTAGGGATTATTCTTATCCCCACTTCAGAGATGGGGGAAAGGAGATTCAGAGGAGTCCTGAAACTTGCCTCAGACCACACAGCTGGAAATAAATGAAGCTGGGGTGAGGGTCCAGACACATCTGATTCCTGAGCCCTCGTTGTCAGCTGCATTGTATCCTGCCCCCCAGTGAAAAACAGGAGCAAAACAAATACAGCGAGGCAGGAAATAGGAGGAAACTTGCCTGCAGAATTTAAGATAAGTGCTCAGAAGAATCAAACGGGGGTGACTGTTGCAACGGCTATGCCTTATGAAAATATTCCATTTGTTTCCCTATCGAAATAGGCTAATAAAGGGTAGGCTGAAGGCAAACATGAGCTGGCAGATACTTCATCTTCCTGATCTATGCAAAGCCCATCCCAGGTGGACAGTGTGAATCCAGGTTGCTTCTCTCTTCTCTCCCTCAGCCAATTAGTACCCTGACGGAGCACTCTGGGCTCCTGGTATTTGCAAAGCTTCACGAGCTTGTTTTTTTTTTTTTATCTCCAGGACTGTTGGTAACAGGTACATTCAGGCATTGCTGCCCGCCTCTCACTGCATCCTTCCTTCTTGAAATCCACCGCATCACTGGTTTGCAAGAGAGGGTACAGTTAAAACGTTTCCAAAGGGTAGAAGCGTAGGCTCTGCTCTGCTATTTTGATTGCTAAATTTAAGGGTGACAAACTAGACTCCCCCCTGGTGTTTCATTGTGGATTCCACAACTCATCACACTTTTAGCAAGTGGCTGTGCTTCACACGAGGGTTTCAGGGATTTTAGGTAGAGTGGGCGGTGTTGACGAAATAGCTTCCTACCCTTTCCACCCTCTTGCTTGTGTCGACTATATTTTCGAGATTCACTCAATGATGGAGTTGTTTCTTAGCGTCTTGTGCGCTTAGCCATTTAATTAAAGCAATCCATATTGAATTCATGTCCAGATGCCTTGACCGGCGGAGCCAGATCCTCATTGGCATGCCAGCTGCTCAAAGAGGAACGCGGCCCCGTGCATACTAATCGGGAGAGGAGGCAGTGATTCATCAGCCCATGATACGGCTCCAGCATCTACAAGCACTTATGACATGTAATTGGTGGTGCATAAGCAAGCCAGGCCACATTAAAAACCCTACAGATAGTCAGAGATAAAAATTAATGACTTTTGCTTTGTGTAATCCTGCATGCATTGGTGGGAAAGGGAGGGGGGGTGGGATTAATGGGCAAATCTAAGTAGGCACCAAGGAACAAAGGCTTCCCCGGCCTTGTTTACATACCGAACAATAAAAAACACAAGTGACAAGTTATGCGAAAGGCGAGTGTGAATTTTCGGCACGAGTGAGTTGAAAGACTGCTCGCAGTTTATTATGGATTCCGAATCTCTATATTCATTATTCCAAAACAAACGTCCTCCGTGGGCTCTTCTGGGACGGGCTAGTTATCTTTCATGGGGCTGAGGTTGTCCTGATCGGGGCCGGGCTGCGCTCACTCTTTCATGGCAGGCCCCAGCTACTCGGGGACACAATGCGAACCTTTGACAAGCCCAGAGGAATGTAACTGGGATCAAGTAGGGTCACCCGAAGCTGCCGCTCTAAGAGCCGAAGCACACATTTAGGGCAGGAAGGGGGAAGAGGGAGGAGAGAGTCTTGAGCCACCTACTTGATGGGCAAGCAAATCGCTCAGGTGGCCCAGGCGGCAGCTCAGGACTAGGAAGGGAAGGAGGAAAGGAAAGTGGGAGCAGTGGATAAATTAAACGTCATAATTAATCTGGGCGGGTTAAGTAATATAGCTATCGGGGTGACGTCATTCAGGCTCTGGTTAATGCAGATATTAAAAAGGGGAGTGGTTACGGGTGGAGTCAAGAGGAAAGCCATGTCTGCCAGTAGGTTGCGCACAGGGGAGGCAAGCGATGCGTGGACGTGCTCGGAGGCCGTGCATGACACTGACTATCACATGGAGAATGTGACGGAGGCATATGCCAGTGTTTTGTGGTCAGGAACAGCCCTGGCTGTTCTTTAAGGGCTTTCTTTAAGACACAGATGGCCTGGCTGAGTTTTGAAGACAGGCCTGAGCAGGGAAGAGCTTGCGGGCTCAGGGGAGATTTGGATGCGTTTAGGATCTGATCACAGAGTAAAGGGGTGGCGAAGGTGCGCTGCCGCCAGGGAGGTGGGTCACTATTAAATATTTATGAGTGTGATTTGGTGACAGGGAGAGAGAGAACTAAAAGGCAGATACCAAGACAATAGGCTGAAGACACCATGGTTCTCCCCACTGTCCGGTTTTGTCCCTCCTGACAGGAAGAGCAGCATCGAGCCCGAACTCGCGTGTGCTTCTTCCTTCCTTTCCGCTCTGGCCTCGTCTGGATAAACCCTTACACCTCCATTCTCTGCTGGCCGACGACAGACTACCTCAGTCATCCTGATGGGAAAGCCACACGGGCAGTGCTCACAGAAAGGGCTTCGGAAGAAAGGAAATGTGCGCGAGGGATGACTGCAGAGAATGTGCTCGGCATCCCCCAGTGTGACCAGAGCAGCGCTTCTCTTTGAGCCGTCCCTGGCCTCCTGCCCGGAGTCCTTTCCTCTCCTGTCGTCACAGGGTAAAACCACGCCACCGGGTCTGTACGGGGGCGCATCTGTGACCGTGGTCTCGTGAGTGTCATGACCTACCCGTGAGATGCGGAGGCGAGTAACTCTCCCACTTATTCCAGTGGTGGGACTGCCTAGAAGGCGTGGCCCTTCCCGCGCAAGAGCGTGGACTGTTGACACAGTGTATTAGAATAACAAATATACAAGCTTTGCTACGCGATCTGAAACTTGGGTCTAGTGCAGAGAAGATGTTGAAATTTAAGAAAAATATGGGTGGGATTTACTATATACTCTTTCTATGAAGCGCTCTGGAGCCCTTGGAGGTAATCAGTGAAGAATATATTCTAAGCAACAAATGTGGTGGCAGGGGTTTTCACAATTTTCTAGAGGGAAACTGAGGCAAAAAGAAGGCCAGTAATTTTTCCAGAGGCCAAATCAATAACAAATCTAGAAATACATGTAGGGTTGCTGTCTTATAGTCCCCCCTTCCCTCTCCCTTCTGCCCTCCCTCCCTCCATTCTATCCATCTGTCCATCCATCCAACCATCCATCTGTCCATTTGTCCATCCATCCATCCATCCATCCATCCATCCATCCATCCATCCATCCATCTGTCCATCCGCCCACCTGTGCATCCATCTGTCCATCCATCCGTCCGTCCATCCATCCATCCATCCATCCATCCATCCATCCATCCATCCATCTGCCCACCTGTGCATCCATCTGTCCATCCATCCGTCCGTCCGTCCGTCCGTCCGTCCACCCATCCACCCTCCCCTCCATTTATTCACGATAGGCTTTTAGGGGAGGAAGGGATTAGACATATGTACACGGTGCCCACTGCTGTCCTATCCATGGCCCTGTCCTAGGAACGCTCACGCGACGGTGGGGTACAGGACGAGTTGAGAGGGAGCAGTGAAGAAGGTGTACGCGGGGGGAGTAGTCAGAGGTGCTCGGGTTCTCCAGGCGCGGTGAGGGCCCTGGGCTGAGAGGAGCAGGCAGAGGCCGGGGCAGGAGGGAGCGGGGGGAGAGCTGCTGCAAGCGGAAGACGCAGGGCCGGCCACAGCGAGGTGTGGGGCGCCGAGGACAGCAGGGGTCAAAGGAGGTTTCTATCCTGCGTGACCCCCCAAAATGATGGCGCCTTAATGAGAAAGAAGGTACGTAGGGGAGGGGCAGCTGGAGGACAGGCTGCTACCTTCCACCTCCTGTCTAGCGAGTTCAGGGTCCTGACACTCGTGCAGGAGGAACGTGCGCACGGTGGGGTCTCGGCTACACGGAGACCGGAGATGCAGATTTGGAAACGCGTGATGCCCACAGCAATGGGCGGGCCGGGACGTCCCGGATGAAGCCAGAACGAGAGGCATCTTTGGGGGAAGAGCTCATGTTCTGAAGGTGGAAGGAGACAGCAGGTGACCACAGGGCAGCAGCGCCCAGGGCAGAGGGGCGGCACTGAGGAAGGCGGAGCGGCCGGGGGAGGCCGAGCTCAAGCTGCACGGGGGGAGCAGGACCGAGAGGCTGTCGAGTGTGTTGCCCGGTGGTGGGGACAGAGGACAGGCTGCAGGGGGCTACGGAGCGAGGGGATGGTGACGGCAGAGAGGCCATGGGGGCAGGACGCTCGTTAACACTCCTGAGCGCTGAGGGCGGAGAGAACAGGCACCTTGGAGGCAAGGATGAAACAGGGTCCTGCCTCTGGGAGGCCACTTCAGCCCTGGAACGGGAGGAGATGGGATTCGGGCCTCCGCTGCTGGCAGCTTCCCGTCCCCTTCAGGCCCGGCCGGTGGCGGGGAGCCCATTGTCCTGCCTGCTCCTCAAAGGACTGCCAGCGAGTGGCCACTCACAGTCCTCTCCTTTGTGCCGGGAGGGATTAGAAACAAGCCGCTGCCGGCTCAAGAGGCTCCGAGACAGACGCGGGGGGCCGGTGGCACGGTCTCGGAGTGGCCGCCCGGCCCCTCCTCCTCCCGGCCCTGTGCGCGCCCACGAAACTGGACGAGGGGGTCCCGGGTCCTGGTTCCCTTCCCAGCCCCTTTGGAAAACTCACGTCCTCTGAGTCTGCTGGACACCAGAACTCTCCTGGCTCCACCCACATGCTGACTGACGGCTTGTCTTTACTTGAGTTTCCCCACTTCTCACAAAGGGATAAAAAAAAAAACCCTACACTGAACGGGGCAGCTCTGTACACGCCAAAGTTTAAAACACTTAAAGGTAAATCCAATCGGCAAACGTGGAGCCAATTATCTTGTGACAAACGTCGTGGTTTTCATTATCTCAAATGTGATTATTTCTTCAGGAAAACCAAGAAACCCACACTGCAGTCCATTGCCCTGCACGAACCAGGTGAATTTAAGCAAGAACAGGGTGCGAACTACGGTACTGGCAACAGTGATAATAATATTTACCGAGTGCCACGGGCTAGGTCCTGTGTTTTCCCCCCAGAGATCGAGGAAATCAAAGAAATTCGCGAAGACAAGTTTCTGTTCCCCGCGACTTCAAGGTTTCTAGGAATTTCACAACTCCGAATTTAAAACACAGCGGCAGTGAGCTGCAGGGGAAAAGATGAAGTGAAAAAGACCTTTTTTCACTGTGCATAACTTTCCCGAATCTCTCTCATGTTACCAGTAGCCAAGTTGCAGCGCTGGACTATTTTTCTCATCTGACTGACGTAGCCGTCGATGCCTTCGTAGGTAAAGCGACCAAAACAAGCTCACCCACAGCCCTGGCAGACGTTTATTTCTGCTGTTGGCCTCCCTCGGAGGCTCGGGGTCAGGGTGCTGATGGCATTCGTCCTGGCTGAATTTCACGCGCTTACAATACAGCCCCTAAGTGTACCAGAGTCTGCCCTTCGCTTCTCCTGAGAGCTGGGCCCGGCAGCATCAGCTTCTTTCCCCAACCGCCCGGACGCCTGGGCCGCAGCTCTACAAGCTGCACTCTGCGGGTTCCTTTTCTTCTGACCCGGTTCTGCCTCCAGGCGTTTGCGGCAATGTCTGTGTTTCACGTTGTTTCAACAGCTGGAGATGGGGCTATGCTGACCGACACCCCCTTACTGTCCCATTAGTCCCGTGGCGAGGGAGTGGGAGGCCAGGGAAGACAGTAGAGAGGGACAGAACTACAACCCCGCTCGCCTACTGAGCGCCAGGGACTGCAGTTATCTTGTGGGTGCGGGTGGTCGTTATCTCCTTTTACCTTCCCTATAAACCCCCACCCACAAAACCTCCCACCCACAAAAGCTGAATCCATACTCTGCCGTCTTGGTGACCTTGCCTGCTCTGCTCTCAAGGGTTGTTGGCCATTATCAAGTGTACAGTGGCCACAATTTCCAATCTCTTTTTCACGCTCCCTGTCTTCCATCCAGCCCTGAACTTGCACAGTTCCTCCTGGGGAGCTCCCTACCAGTTATAATGCCACCCACAGAAAGGTTTTAAGACGGGCCCCATTTCTCCCCGGGACTCCTTCTCTCTAGGTCTTCCCATGCTCCTTCCATGACACCATTCGAATCTCTGCTCCAGTGTCACCTTCCCTGATTACCCTTTGGGAACACACCTTTCTTACCCTTCCCAGCTCCCTTACCTTGTAATGTTTCCTTATAGTGCTTACTACTCTCTACTATCACATCACATATTAATTTATTGCCTGTCTCTTTGTATTAGACACATGTGCCCATCTTGTCCTCTGCTGTGTCTCCAGCTCCAGGAACACTGCTCATCTTACAGTTGGTGCTCAATAAATACTTGTGGAATGAATGAATGAATGAATGGGGCTCACTGGGAGCCTTCCAGTTCTCCTGAGCCGGCACCTTTGAGGCTTTTGGTCAGCCGTTTCTCCCTTGTCTTTACTTTGATCCAGTCACAATCTCTGGGTTCAGTTCCATTTCTGGAATGGGTTTCATTTCCATCCTTTCTACTGACTGTCACATCTATGCTTCAGGCCCTCATTTGCCCTCCAGTTCCAGAGCCCCTAAGTAGTTTTCTCAACCGCAGTCTCCCCTATCTCCAACCCACCATGCCCACCACTGCCAGAATTATCCTTCTGAAACATGGCTCTGTTCTTAGAGCTTCCCCAAAAGTCTGGACACATTATGGGGACTTAACAAATATTTCATTAATAAGTAATTAAGTGAATCTCACTAAATAGAAGTCAAATTCTTCATCTTCAACTTGGTCTCCCATATGGGATCTCTTACCCCATCTAAATCAGTCTATTAGTTCTACCTCCAGCCTGCAGTATCCCCAAACATGATGTACTAGATTGAGTCCCGTACATCTGCCAATATGTGACTGCTTTGACCCACAGAACAGTCATCCCATATAGCTCAATTCAATACATGTTTTTGCCTCTGTAATTTTGTTTAAGTCACTTTAAATGCCAGATTGTCTTCCTGGGCCATTCAACTTATTCTCCAGAGTCCGATTTTAAGCCTCATCACTCCCCAAGGGGCCCTGGAGAAGATCGCTTTTCTCCTGCACACCCACAGCACTCTGCAACTTTTCTTTTCCATTCATCCCCATTTGCTCTGCAGTGACACTGTTTGTACCTCTCTCGCCTCCCACTCTCTCCTTCTGCTGTGAGCGAGCTCTCGCAGGGAAGGACCTTGTCTCTCCACCTCGAGTCCTTCCCAGGTTCTACCACAATCCTTTTCACAGAGCAGTTAGTTGCTCACCAGATAGTTGTTGGATAGACTCAAGCAGGGGTTAACTGTCCCAAGCAAGTAACCTTATAACAGTAAAAAAAAGAGTAGGTTTACAAAGTCTACACTATTTTTTTTTTTTAAACAGCTAGTTTCTTAAGTGTAGATATATTTTCCAATTAGATATTCTGCTATCACACCAAGAGTAGGAAAGAAAATTCATTTGGGGTGGGGGTGGAGGGCTGCTTTTCCAGCCCTGATGAGATGTATCAGCTCCTCAACCATGACGGGCAGGTGATGTGTGATGCTCTCTCCCGGCCTGTCTGGCATCTCTAAGACGTGAACTGACCTGCAAGGGCTCATGATGGGGTACTCCACCCATAAAGCCTCTGTTCTGAGCATCGGCAGCTACCCCATTTGCTCTAAACAACAGGTGAAGGAATGGGAGCGGCGGATGCTTCGGCAGATGATGATGACGCCAAAAACGATAATGGCATTCGCATGATTCTGCAGGGCTTGACAAACTCAGCAAATTACTTGTAAAGTAGGCAGTCAGGGCTGTCAGTGAGAGAGTCACCTCTGGGCCAGAAGGCAGCCGCCGCATTTGCATAAAAGGAGAGGCTCATAGCGCCTGACAACACAGGGGGCGGGGCGCAGGGGGAGCCCTGGGGTCCCAGGGGCCCAGAGGACAGGGGCTGGAGCTGCAGCGAGCAGACTGAAGCAGGTACAGGGGGGGACTTCCCGAGGGAGAGGGTCTTAGCAAAAATCAGGCGCTCATAAGAAATAGAACATCACTGTGGTTCCTGAATATACGGACAGACAACTGGAGTAAAACAGAGACCCGCACAAATGTGCAAATTTAGTTTATCCTAAATATAAAAGTGGCATCAGCGGGGTTCAGATTATTAATAAATGGTGCTGGGACAACTGGGCAGCTAGTTAGTAAAGTTACGAAAGTTAGACCTGGCTCCCAGCTGCACTCAAGAATATACTCTGAAATGGGTCAGAAGGGTATATGAAAAAATGAAAATGGGTGAATTTCTGGGTGTGGAGAAAGGATTTCTAACTCGAATCAATATCCAGAGACAATAAAAGATTAATAAGTATGATTACATACAAATTTTAAAAGCTTGTGTTAAAAATATTATAAGCAAAATCAAAAGACAAAGAGGGAAATGTTTGTAATATACAGGGTGTCCCCCCAAAAATGTATACACACTTTAACAGCTGATAGTGCAATTTTGAAAATAAAATGTATTTTAATAAACACTGCATTTATAATTATTCAACGTGTGTGTATACATTTTTGGGGGGACATGCTATATTTCACAGATCAAAGGCTAATTTTTGCAATAGACAGAGGCCTCTTTAACACTGAGGGGAAAAAATCAGCAGCCCAACAGAAAATAAGGGCAAAGGACATGAACACATAATTTGAAAAAATAAAAATAAAAATAGTCTTTACACACAAGAAAAAGTTCAACTTCATACCTAATAAGTGAAATGCAAATTAAAACTATATTGAAAATTTTGGCAGCTCCTCAAACAATTAAACAGAGTGTCCATATGTCCTGGTGATTTCAGTTCTAGGTATATAACCCAAGAGAAATAAAAACATATTTCCACCCACAAAACAACATATAAATTTTTATGGCAGGATTTTTCTTAATAGTCAAATGATAGAAACAACCCAAATGACCATCAACAGGTAAGTGGATAAACAAAATGGAGTATAATTTGGCCACACAATGAAATATTATTTGGTGATAAAAAAGGATGAAGTTCTGATACATGCCAGAACATGGATGAACCTTGAAAACATGCTAAATGAAAGAAGCCAGACACAAAAGGTCACATATTGTATGACACCATTTATGTGAAATGTCTAAAGCAGGCAAATCTATAGGCAGAAAGATTAGTGGTTGCTTAGGGCTGCGGGACAGGGAGATAGAAGAGAGCTGGAAAAAAAATCACTCTTTGGCAAGTATCATAGTAATAACTGATTCAGGCAAAAATCAGCAATGGGTGCTAAGTGAGTGGGTGAAAGTTGGATGAGAATTGGAGAGTCACATGGTCTCAAAGTATCTCTCCATAAATTTCTTGTTAATCACAAAGGGGAAAAAAAAAAGCAAAATCATGAGGAGACCTCATCCACACCACCTTGGCCAAGTAATCAAAGATAATGTCACCAGCCCGACATCTGGTCCCTCTGGCTGGATGTACCGAGGAAGACACAACATTACTTCTGGGGTGTTTCCGCCAAAAATTCATCACCCAGATCTAATCACAAGGAAACATCAGACAAACCCAAATCGAGTAACCTTCTACAAAATAAATGGCCTGTACTCTTCAAAAATGTCAAGGTTAAGGAAAGAAAAAGATCGGGTAAAGATAAAGAATGATGGAGCAACTGTTCTAGTTCAAAGGAAACAAAAGAGGTGTGACAGCTAAAGGCGACGTGTGTTCCCGGGTAAAGCACATTATTGGAAGAAGGGACAAAATTTAAAATTGGGCTGTGGAGTTAGCTGATGATATTGTATAAATGTTCAACTTTCTAATTAAATCATTGTACTGTGATTACATAAAATAATCTCCCTCTTTTTAGGGAATAAACACTGCAGTGTTTAGGGATAAAGGGGCACGATGCCAGCAATTTATTCTCAAGTGATTGAGAAAAATTACGTACGTATAGTATATGCCACATCTCAATTTAAACATTTCTGCAGAAACCTGGGTCCCTCGGGCCTTTGTTTTCCAAGCTGGGCCAATTTGCCATCATTCCCTGTCTTGTTTGTGGGACCACTCAGTCCCACTCTTGGTGAAAAGAGTTTGCATATGATCTGTTTAGGGGAAAAAAAATCCTGTTCCCAGTTAAGGGCATTTTTTTTTTATAGCTCTAGATTTAAATCCTTTTAATTTAAAGAAAAGTATATTATCCAATTAGACCTAGCTACGTTCAAATATGATGCTAATCTGGGAATGAAAGTCCCCAAAACTGCAATGAAGTAGTGGCTCCAGCTAGGGGCCCAGCCACCCTCCAGGGCACAGAGATGCCAGTGCCTCAGCTGTGACTGGGATTTGGAACATCCTGGCACTGAGCTATAAAAAAACCAGGATTCTCTCCTGAGCTACCCCTGTGCTCTGCTTTATCACTTGGGGCGGTCTCCTGGGCCGGGGTGAAGGTGCTGTACCTCTATCATGGATTCCCTGACCCTAGCTTCTTTCCCTGAAGGCCCAGGGACCCTGCCGCACAGAGGGGCCTGTCAATCTAATTGATGGACCTTCTGCCTGCCTTTTGGACCTTTCCCAGCCTTCAGGTAAACAGCTGTACCTCACAGGCCACTGGCACCTGGCTTTGCAAACCTCACATACCTACAGCCTTCTGGACTCTCCCGCCCTCTGCAGCCTTGCCCCTGCTGGAGGCACAGGCCCCCTGTGTCGGGGGGGGGGGGGGGACAGAAGAGACCAGGAAGCTTCCACTTAGTTGGCCAAACCCCGTGATATCTGAGGCAGAGAGAAGCCACCGATCGGTTGAACAGCTATGGAGAGTGACAAAGCCATGGAACAGGATGCCCCTGCTTATCATGAGCTTTGGACACTAGAAATGGGGACTACAGCCCTAGCAAAGAGAACCATGACTTAGCCCAAGACAGATACAGGAGCCTCTTCTCCTCCCCGTATCATGAAATGAGACATTTACTATTGCCAGTACAATAAAAACAATTTAACATAATCATTATTGTTTTGTTTAAGAATAAGGATGACAATGACGATTATTAGAACCAACCCTCCTGCTCAGAAACTCCAAGGTGGCACCATCATTGCCATTTTAGAGGGAAGAAAACAGAAGCTCACAGAGGGGTGGCCCAGCAGGCACGGTCACATAGCTGTTAGACACAAGCGTCCAGTTTCGAATCTGAGTCTTTGTGATACCAGAGTAGTACAGAGGAGACCTGCTCCAGTAAATGACTGCTCTTCCCAACGGCTGCCAAGTCCAGGTTCACCAGCTTAGCATGCAATTCATGCCATCCCAAACCGCTTCCACTCTGCTTCCCAGTGCGGCAAGACACCTGCACTCGCTCCTCTCTCCTGGGGCAACGTCAGGCCCAAGGGAGTCGTCTCCTTTCCTGGAATTTACTCCCTTCCTCTCTCCAGGCCTCGGTGCCCAGAACTGGGTACTCCTGCAACCTGTAATGGCCTCAGTGTGGAAGAGCTCAGCACACGTCGGCACATCAGCCTCTGCCCCGTGTGGGAACCCCGAGGAGTCAGACTGTTCCTCACACGTACCCTCCCTGGGCAGTGGTGTCCGTGCCACCATCAATCTTCTCAGAGGTGGGTACCAGCAACCAGATTTACTGGGGCTGAGGGACAGAGACAGAGACAGAGAGAGTCATCTCTAGGTGGCTGGGCCAGCTTGGAACTACCCGTTGTATTTTAGCATGACTGCTACGGTAAAACATTTGCTCTGAGAACTGCTCTCTCTATTTATCTGTTACGGTAGTTAATTTCATCTGTTTTGCAGAAATATTTACTGAGGGTGAGTGATGGAGGCAGGCATCCACCGCAACCATATGGTTTATTTACAACCAGGACTCAGTGGTGCAGATGCTCAAAGGGGATTAAATTATACTTTGTAGATGTAAGTCTCAAACACTATAAAACTCATAAGTCTTTGCGTGCTAAGCAAGAACTTTGACTCCCATCGGGTTTTAGGCTGATAGTTTGCACGCACAGAAAAAGAGTGAAAACTTTTGATATTTAAGCATTTTCTTAAAAAGCTGGCAGAATATCAAGCTTGTTCCTTAGGCAGTCGACTGGTTTAAGGGGGTAGGGGGGACAGCTTCACAAACACTTTTGAAAGAACCAGCGTTGGCTGGTTCCATTCTCATTAGAAACAAGGTCTCTCCTTCTCTGTTTACGAATCTCCTTGAACTTGGGCAGACAGCCTGCTTAAAAGGAACCTGCCCCCAACCTGACAAAGCCGAGGCTTGTTTCCTGCTGGTGGTCCAGGCGCACCCCCTGTAATTACACCTTGAGCCCTCAGCTACTCCAAGTTTACGTGAGGTTGGTTAGAAAACAGGCCTTAAGGAGAAGCGCGGTGCGGTCCCATTCCTCCACGCACTGGGGCCAGCTCAGTGTCTTCCTGCAATGGGCTGTTAATCACCTCTCCGGAAGGGTCCTTCACCCTCGGGATGTGTCATCCCCCTTCTGCCCACAGCCCCCAACCCCGGCCTCTATCCCCTTCAGACCCTGAAAGAATTCGGTTCAATTTAGCCTCCTCCTTGATCTTTAAAGTTTCGCTCTCAGTCACCTTCCACTTGAAGCCGCGTTTGATGTTTCCACGAGCGTTTCTACTGATGGGCTTCACCCGGAGAGCTTTGTCGTTGACTTTGAGAGCCTGGCCTTCAGAGGACGGACTGATCTTCGCGGGTGTTATTTTCTGCACACGGTGCAATTAGCCACACAAGCCAAATTGGCACAAGCAACGCACTCAAATGATCTCTTCTCATTGAACCCCTGCAGCTCACTGGGAGGCTCTTGCGGGACCCACATGGCCGGTGAAGGGTGGAAAATTCCCTGTGGATGGCCAGCCCTCACCAAGGCAGGCGTGGAGCACGGCCCTGCCAGGACAGCTGCCAGAAATTCAGGGAATTCTCATTTGTTGATGCATGGCCCATGTGTTCATGCAGGGAATCAGAAATCTTCTTGTGACAATAAAATTGGTTTGGTGGAGAAGCAATGACTTCACTAAAACACAGTGGGAAAATATATATATTTAAAAACATGGTGCAAGAATGGGGATGGTTTCATGATCCTATCAGGACCTTGCGTTCCTTGGCCTTCCTTTTGGGGCATCAATAACAGATCAGAGCAGAATGAATTCTCAGAGATTTCTTTTTTTAAACTTCTCCACCCAGGGATCCACCAAGGTTGTTCCCAGGGCTCCCCAGTGCCTCTACATCTTCATTCTGCCTCAGCAATGGCGTGGACACCTTAAAATCTGGGAAGGATGCAGGGGAAGGTCTTGGGAGGCTCTACTGTCGTTGCTGCCAACACACATGCTTGGACTTCCTCCAGACGCTCGTCACACAGCCTGCCCCTCTCCTTCCCCCCGGAGCCACACTGGGCCCCTGACACCTGACCTAACGGATCGAAGGATTACCTCGAGCCGGGCGCACAGTCCCCGTCATCACGCAGGGCCTTAGTGCTCTTGTGTAGGCAGTGTGGTTAGCAGCCGTGCTAACGAGAGGCGATTGCATCATATCTTTCACTCACAGGATCTTGTTTCATTTTCACAATCATTTCAAGAGATAAGGAATACAGATGTTATCAATCAGTTTTTGTATGTGAGGAAGCTTGGGTAGAGGGTGAGTGTATCTCTCTTCCTACATCTTTCTTCCTCCCTCCCTCCCTTCCTCTCCCCCTTCCTCCCACTTTTCCTTCCCTTTCCCCCCCTTTCTCTTCTCCTCCCTAACATTTTAGTGGGTCGTTGAGAGCTCAGGCCTGATTTCTGTCCGTAACTTCTGTCTTCCCAGCTCTTCAGCTCAGAAGCCATGTTGCCTTTCTCTACACAGAAAATTGTCTTTCTGGGGATGCTGAGTCTCCATCAGCCTAGGCTCCAATTATCAGGGCCCCATAGCAAGCCGCACTGATATCACATCTGATTTATTCAAGCCCTTCCTCTCCCCCGATGATTACCTTCTCCATTCGGGACAAGAATATCTACTCTTTCTGGGTGAAGGAGCAGCCTGATTATAGCTTCATTAGAAAACGGGGCCGCTCGCTCTTGCAGTCTAATTGGTTGACAGGGTTTGGGATACGGACATGTAAATCACTGACAGTGTGCGTGGCCCTACTTTCATCACAGTGAAATCCTCAGCTGTCAAAGTGAGTGGATATGTGGAGCGGTTAATTTTATGTGTCATTAAAGGAGCCATAATTGCAGCAATAAGTCTTTCCTGGATTCTTTCAAGAAGTGTGTGCCGGGTTCCCTGGGCCTTTCACTGTCTTCTTGACGCCCTGCACCACTTTGGGTGTGGTGGCAGCTCTTGCAGCTCCAGGTAGCAAAGACTCAACCAAGAGAGTTGGCCCCCTGCAGGATTTTCAGGCTTCTCATGGGCACTCTCCTCTGTCTTCATTTCTCCTGCATCCTAATTGTCCCATCAGAGGCCTGGAGGCAACTGCCGTCTATGGTCCTGGTGGCCGGGTGGCACTCCTACTCACGCGACTTTGGTTGGTGATCACAGTTGAGAGTTTTCAAGCCAATGAGTGTGTGTTGAGAGTCATCCCTTTGGAGGGGAGTCTGTGTTATGCCTGCGTTTGTGTTCGGCTCCCTGGAAAGTGAATCCTGGGCTAGCCAGCTATGAATTCCTCAAGAATACATAGGCCAGCTCCCCAGATCCCAATCCATTCACTGCTCCAACCAGTGACCTGAAAAATGCAGGTGTCAGCATCGGATGACCTTCCCCACGCAGGAAAGGGAAGTGACACTGGTGGCATTAAGCGCTAACTGTCCAAGAATACATAAGGATGGCAAGTTAAACAGTAATCACCAGGTAACCATCTCAGACAGATAGAAAGAGAGGGGAAAAAACCCAAGAGTAGCTATCTTTAAAGAGAACAAGCAGATCTGAGTAATCCAATTTAGGAGAGATAAGAGCCTGCTGCTAGTACTGTCCTTTAACTGGACAAACGCCTTCGTTCAAGTGTCAACCCCAATCCGGAAGAGGTCACCGCACTGGGCCTGCTGCCTAATATACTCCTGAATTGGCTGAGTGGCTTTCCGAACAAACACACTGGTCCAACAGAATTGATTTTCAACAGGCCGTATTGGTCCCTAACGTAATTACCCGGCAGTGAGTCAGTTCACGGCAGCCCCTGCATTTAAACGCTGCTGGTCAGTCCTGGGGTGGGTATGGCCAGCAACGGGGTGCCTTCTCCAAATTCCACTTGGGAAACCTTTTTTTATTCCAGCTACTTTTCTCCCCCCACTTCCTAAATAACTTAACAAGCACGGGGATTTTGCACAGCTCCATCTTAAGCGGGCACTGTCTTGCTCCCATTGATGGGGAGCTGAGGAGAAACTGGTCTCATGTGCCAATGGATATCAAGTCCTGGCTGTTTTGATAGGAGAATTCAATTTACAATAAAGGATCAAACGGAATCCGTTTAAAACACTGCCATGCTTACCCTCTTCCCTTCTCTGGCTGCTTGACAACAAGGTTTCAGTTACCTCTGGGTGTCAAGCCAGTAAGGGACAGTCCGTGAGGGTGACCTCCCAGCACGGTGTATTCCGCCCAGAGACTCTCACTCAGATCACACTGGGTCTGGGACCTACTCCATCAGGCACGGCACGACCTCTGAGCTTCCAGCTGAATGTTACAAAATCTTCTAACACTCCAGGGTGCCCACAGCCGGGAGGCCCGCGCTATGCAGTATGACACCCGATATTTAAAAAGCACGCCTTCTCCCTGGCTGCGGGAACACGGGCAAGCTCCCGAGACCACAGTGTTTCTTTCCGCTCGTCAGGTCCTCATCTCCTGAGCAGCTTTTATATTTTTCCCGGTCTGGAGAACCACCATATTGCTACTATCGATCTTATACATGCCCTTTGTAGCCCACGCCTCTGGCTCACAGAGAGGGCGGGAATACCTCGGGGTCTAAGGTGTCCTTGGTCACCTAGCACCTGCTTCACTGCAGTGCCTAAAGTATACTCAGCAGTTATTTGTGGAGTCCCACTCAAGTGAGCTGTAATGACCGAAGGACCACCCAACAGCTGTGTGAAGTTGGGCACTAGCGTAACCTCTCTGTGCCTGTGATTGGGGGCATGTGATAATAGCACCTGCTGCATCGGGTTGTTATAAAGATAAATGGAGTTAATATCTGTCAAGCTTTTGGAACCAGGCCTGGTATCTACAAAAGCATTAAGGACGCGATGGGCTTCGTAGGGCGTAGTACATGGAGAGTACAGTAGAAACCGGCCGGCACGAATCTTTTCCTCATCACTGTGAAACCCACAGCCTGCTAATTAATTAGAAGGGCTAGCCAGCCTGGCCTCCCAACCTGGCCGGGTTCGGGGCCAGGGTTCCCAGCCAGGGTTTGTGCCTAGTTTGGCTGTTTTCCTAGAAGCTGAGTGGTCCAAGGGTGGAGCAAAGGCACCGAAGGCTGTGGCAAGGAGGTCGTGGTGGCTGTGGCCATTGGGGAAATCGATCACCTACATGCTCAAGAAACCCTGTGCAGTCACAGTCGACCTGCTGGGGCCTCCGCTCGGGCAAACGGTGAAGCGCAGTTAGAACTGGTCTGCGGGAGACAAGAGACATGTTCTCATTTGCTTCCAACGCTGAAACCACCCCGGGCTCATCTCGCCAAAGGCATTCTGGTTTTCACTTGCATCTGAGCACCTCTGGGCGGAGTGGAACCATGAAAGCCAAAGGGGGGACTCGCATTCATTGACTCGCTCCCTGGGGACAGACCAGCATCCAGCTCGGCTTAAGTCACCTTACCGCAAGTAACATTTACTGCGTCGTTTCCAGGGGAACCCAAACTAACATGCAAGTGCTATTAGTAATAATGGTAAGGTGCTGGCCACTATGTTAAGAGCTCTCCTTATAGTTCATTTACTCTGATCTGCCACATGACTGTCATTTCATAAGAGGAAACTGAGGCATGGAGAGATTAAAGAGCACAGCCCAGGATCACAGAATTAGCATCTAGAGTCAGCTCTTGGTCATTCACCCATCCTGTGCCTCTGCTGAGGGGGAAATGGACAGCGGAGACCCTGCATTTTACAAAATACGATTAATGCTGTTAGAAGAGACTCAACTTACAGTAAAAAATGGAAGGAAGGGGGAGAAAAAGAGGCAGAAAAGAGGTTGGGGGCTAAAGGATGGCAGGAAACAGGAAAAAGGTGAAAAACATTATTAATATTTAACATTATTATTTTATTTATCAAATAAACCCTATTTGCTATAATCATAGGTAACATTACAGAGAACGGAAAATGTACCAGGCAAGGCACTGCCTGAAGTGCTTCATGTTCAGTTATTTCATTTAATATTCATGAGACAAGCAGTTACTACTATGAGACTCATTCATAGAGAAGGGAATGGAGACCTGGAGAGGTTCTAAGTCAAGAAGCTGAGGGCCAAAATCTAACCAGAGGGAGATTTAGCAAGTAAAAATTCAGGACCGCCCGTTAAATTTGAATTTCAAAGGAAACGCCAAATCATTTGGGATGTACTTATACTAAAGCAACAAATACTTTAGGACATACTTATACTAAAAAAATTATTCCTGGATCTGGGATTCGCATTGAACTAGGCATCCTGTGTTTTATCTGGCAACCCAAAACAGAGGCATTATTAGGTTGTCTCAGGCCTTTACAGTTCTGAGCTGGCATAAACTTCTAATTTAAGGTCCCCAGTATATTCATGTGGTCAGATTCTCAGGGCATCTGTACAGAAGCCAGCAGGATCCAGATTCTGGACTGGCTTCAAATGTAAGTTCCAAGCGCCCAAGGAGAGTCTCAGGCGTGCACAATGACCAGTTCTGTGCTTCGGGGCACACATGGGGTCCTCATGTCACAAGGCTCCCTTCCACACCCTGGTCACCTGCAGGCTTCCGCCCTGACTTCCTGCCTCTCTCTCAGCTCTGGTGTCTGCTTGCAATCAAGGCTTTTCTGCCCCATGCAGGATGCTGAGGCCTTCTCCACTTCTAGGGTGCGCTCGCAGCTGCCTGGCAGATAAAGACGGCACCGGCGTCCACCCTTCCTCCTGCCTGTCCTTCCTCTAAAGTTCTCCTGAATGGGGTCAGCTTCTGGCTGTATTTTTCAGTCTCTAATTAGCAGATTCCAATTCATCACCCTGAGTATCTCCTAGCATCAGCCCTGAGATTCCCTCCTCTCGCCTGGTGAATCGGTCTTCATTTAAAACCCTCTCTCTTAGCCCTAAATGGAAATCAATTCTGCAAGTTTAGCAAATAGTTAATTACTCCACAAAGGGGATTGATTGGCCTTTGATCACCAGAAAGCTCTGCAGTGCTATTAGTCTCTTTCATCTGTGATTAAACCACAGAGAGAAAGAAACAAAAACTAAATTAGGCTTCTCCTGTTATCCTACAAATATTTAATGACGGGCTAATCTCCTAGAGGTGTGTTCAGGGGATACGCGTTCTGTCAGGAGCCGGCTTCCATTCAACCTTGAACCCAGGTTCCGTCTTTGTGGAGAGCGCGGCAAAGAACTTTACAGAGGAGCTGAGCTGGGCTCAAAGAAACCCTTTGTAGGACACCCTCTTGTCTGCCTTTTCTTCCCTCTTCTTCTAATGTATGTTTTAATGCAGATAAAGATTTTCCCAGTGGACCCCAGGCATGAATAATAATAATAATAAAGGAAACCTGGCTTAAAAAAATTCCGTTTGGGTTTTGCTCACGCTCTGGCCAGAACCAGATTCACCGTTGACGAGGCGCCCTTCCTTCTCCCAAGCGATAGATGCCTTCGCTCGGTGCAGAGGGGCTCATGCAGTGGAATGTTCCGGGGTTACCTCCTCCTAAACAGGGGTGCGGACTAGCAGGGTAGGAGCTGGGGTGCTCTGCTTTATTCGATAGATGGCATGGATGCGTACAGAAAATTATACTTCCAAAAAGGCACTTTGTGTCCATTTGATACAACAGTCCTATAAAGCACACGAGGGAACGGAGGCACAGCAGGGAGTAAAGAGTGAGGATGTTGGCATCGGGCAGAACTGAGTCCAAGTGCTCCCCTGCTTAATATCTGGGTGACCTAGAGCAAGATGCTTAACATCTCAGACTTCTGTACAAAGGCCATGATAACACCTACCCTATAGGGCCTCTGTGCTGTGCCAAGGACAGTGCCTGACACATAACAGGGGTATTCAGTGTTAAGTACACCCCCCTCTCTCACTCCGGGTCATGCCGCTAGTTACTGAGAGAGCCAATCGTGGAGCCACTGTCCTTCCCAAGTCCAGTGGATTGATTTCCTCCCCCACCTTCACATGGCTTCTCCAGCAATCTTTCTGTTCCATGGTTGCCATTCTGCTTAAATCCACCCTAGAGATTTCGGAAATAGCATCAAGACACCAGAATAAAAGAAGAGATTATGGCCCAGAATAGATATAGCCAAGGAATCAATCAGTTTTTACTTGAATGGGCCCCCTCCGAATGGTGAATTCCCTCCGCCCCCATAACCAATGAGATAAACTGGTTTGGTCTCCAGAAACAAACAGGAGATAGTGCCAAATGGATTGTGTCTCAATCTGGTACTTTTGGCTTGCAGAGACAGCTCGTATACACTTTTTATCACCCCCATTTGTTCCTGCTGCATTCTCATGTACATCCCTAGAGGTCATTCTGGGGTTTTCCTCTTCATAATTTTATCAGACAAACCCTGCTAATTGGGCTGACCCAGAGCGAGATGGCGATGTTGGCCAAGTCGGTTCTCCGAATGACCCGTTCCACCTCTCTCCTCGACTTGTCTCCACGGCTGAGTCAGGGCCCCTCGTGGCGGTGACAGCACCCCTCGCTCTGTAATCTAAAGACCAATGGGCTCGGCACCGATGACCTGGTGGGGGTCCCAGCTCTGACATTTACAAGCTGAATGACCCTGGACAACACAGTGGCAACACTAACAAGTTTAATTAACATTAGTTGAGCACCTGCGTGTGTCAAGGACTGAGCCAGCACACCCGAAGGGATGAAGCGGGCTAATTATATGAAAGTCTTTTAGCTATTGTCATTGCAATAGGTTTTGTTACGTCCCACTCCTGTCCTCTCAACACGCCCTACACATGAAGGCTGCTGGCCGCAAACACCCGTGACCCCCTCCTGGGGGCTTTCTTCTCTGGCACGTGCTAACGAGCCAACAGAGTGGGCATCAGCCAAGAAGCAGTGGGACCGGGTTCCTCAGCTCTTGGGAGGGACAACTCTGAGCATCTCTTCTGCACTGTCTCTCAAAGTGGCCTGTGAGCTGAGGCGCCAGCTGTCCACAGTGGAAATATCCTGATAATACACACTTTGTGGGCTTCTTTCCCTTCCCCACTCCGCTACTAGAGTATCCTGGGATTATTGCCCAGATAGATAATTTCTCAAATTTGTATCTCTTGTTCTATTTCTGAGAAAAAACAAACCAAAACAAACACTGAGAGAGAGAGATAGATAGAGAGAGAGAGAGAGAGAGAGAGAGAGGGAGAGAGAGAAGGAATGCTCTGGAAACAGAGGCCTGTGGAGTACGCTCATGGAAAACATGCACAGTTCTGTCCCAGACGAGCCACCTCAGCGCCGGGTGGTTCTACAGGAAACAAGAGGGTTTACCCTAAAAGGCCCCCTTTCCTCCAGAATCTAAAGGAGCCTAAGCATGACAGCTTCCCCTAGGACCAGCAGACAGAAGGGTGCAGGGAATCAAATCTCACCTGGCAGGAACTTTTTACTACTTCGAAATTTGGATAGTCTTTTCCTTGGACAATGGATTGGTTTAGTAGACTTTTTCAGCCAAATTATATCTCAAGCTCATCACAGCTCTTCCTCTTCAGCGGTTACAGCCCCTCGCCTGCCGCCCTCTTCATCCCTGTCCTCCCGAGTGCATTCTCCATGACCCTGTCCCGCTTCCTGAAGTCTCTCAGGGTCCTCTCGCGGTTCCTCGGGAGGAGGAAGGTTCTGGACCTGCCTCTAGGCCTGCCCTAGGCTGCATCGGGAGTCTCTCCCCCCCCCCCCCACTCTAGTCTCATGAAGTGTCCTTCTGTTCCTTGAACAAGCCCAGCTCCTTCCAGGGCCCCCCACGATCTCTTCCAACGGTCTGCCTTCCCCATCCGTGCACACATCTTGGCCAACTCCTGCTCACCCGTCAGGGGTTAGCTTACACGCTCCCTCTCCAGGGAGGCCTCCCCTCACTGCTTTTATGGGTGGTGGCTGGCAGCTTCTGAACAGGCTCCCAATGAGGTGCACCTCCTGGTGCTCACGCCCCCGTATGATTCCCCTCCCCTCTGAGTGCGGGCTGGACCTAGGGATTCACTTCTAATGAATAAAGGATGGCAAAGGTGACGGGATGTCCCTTCCAGGATTAGGTTTCCAAGGCTGGCACTCCTGTCTTGCTTTCGCTCTGTCTCCATGCGCTCCCTGGCATGCTCTGACGAGGCCAACAGTGAGCTGAACTACGGAGAGCGACGTGGCAAGGCACTGAGGGCGGCCTCCAGCCAAGAGCGCTGGAGGAGCTGAATCTTGCAAGGACCTGGCACGTGAGCTTGAAGCCAACCCTGCCCCAGTCATGCCTTGAGATGACTGACACTCTGATTTCCTGTTTGTGAGGGACCCAGAACCAGAGGCGCCTGGCTAAGCTCTGCCGGGGTTTCAGGCCCACAGAAGGTTAAGGTGATAAATATTGCTTCAAGCCACTAGATTTGGGGGTAATTTGCTATGAACCCAGATTTCACCTCATCATTATATGTGGTCACTCTATAGAGTCAGTGACAGTGTACACTTTAGGGAACAATTTCACAACAGGTTATTAATTGTAAACAACTCTGTATTAACCTACTGGAGACCTAGTGGCTCAGAGCATGTGCTCTCTGGCTCTGTTGCTTGTCACCTCGAAGACTTGGTGCCAGATATCTGACCTGTGGCCTGTGGTTCTTCATCAGCAACATGCAGGTAATATGAGCTACCTTATCAAGCAGCTGTGAGGATTAAACAGGATAACACTAGTAAATTACTCACAACACTACCTGGTACTTAGTAAGCACTTAATAAATGCTATCTGTTATTATTCTTATGAAGATTATAAGAGAAGGTATAATATAATTTTTGAAAATTGAGGATCCTGCTTTCTGCCTAGGGAGATGCCGCAGCTCACGAAGGAAGACAACAGAAGGTAATAGACAATTAAGTGCTAAATTGTGTTCTTTAGATTCAAAAAATTGAAGGAGCTTAGAAGCAGTAAAAAAAAAAAAAGGGGGGGGGAGGCTGGTCTCTTCTGGAATGTTCCGTGGGAAAACTTTAACCAGGCGTGAACCAGGATTAGACCCCAAGTGGGCCTAAAAGGAAGATGCAGGGAACTGTAGCAAGGAGCCCTGGTATGAGCACAGAGCGAGAGGCCAGAGCAAAAGAGGAGACTAGTGGAGTGAGGGGCTGGAGTGGAGCATGAGTACTGGGGAGAAAATGACACTAACTAACACAGAAACTTGTACAGCAGTGACGAGTGTGAGACTGGAGCCTGCGGGACGAGGGAAAACTTCGTGGCTTGCTAAGTATTCATGAAAAGTGCTAAGGACAGGAAGATTTAGAGAGGAGAGAACCTGGAGGCCGAGAGGCCTCCTATTATTACAGCTAGTTTAGGATAAGTGGTGACCAGAGGCTGTCTGGCTGCATACTATGTGCCCAGGGACATCTGGAGATACCCCAGGTCCTGGAAGAAGGGACAGGAAGGCCCAGGGATGGAGAGCCGTGGCCACCGGGCTCTCCGGGGACTGGCGGCACGGCGTGTCTGGAGCTGCATTCTCACCGGGTTGGAGTGGATGTCTGAGAGCGGCTCCCTTCACCCACAGGCCACGGAAGCCCTGAGGCATGAGTGTTTGCAAGTTGGTGCGTGTTTAAGGTCAAGAGAACATTGATTTCTGCCCTGAGTTGTGGTAGAAGCTGCTAATTTGATAAGACAGAGCATTAAAGATTCAGTGTGGATGGGTATTGATCATGGGGCAGGTCTCGTTAGATGGATTTTTTTTTTAATGATCAAACAAGTATTGGTAGAAAACTAAATAAGGATCACCCACCAGAACCTACCTTGTTTGAAGGGTTGTAAACCTGAGTAAGATATCATGTAGGGATTGAGTGCACAGCTTTGAAGTCAGACAGAATCCCGGGCTAGTCAGGTTTGAATCCTGGACTTGCCGCTTACTTAGCTGTGTAACCTTGGACAGGTTACTTGATTTCTCTGTGCCTCAGGTTTCTGATAGATACAATGACAGAGCTAATATCTACAACACGAGGTTGGTAGGAGAATTAAGCAAGGTAATGGTAATGATAATAATAGCAACAACACTGAATGACCTTACTTGAGCTATTGGACAAATTCAATCCTCACCACCACCCAAGGAGGAAACTGAGGTACAGAAGCTTGCCCAGGTTACACAGTGTGGAGCTGGCATTTGAAACCAGGGAGTCTATGTCCAGAGCTGGCCCTGTTAGTCCCTGAGATTATGGCCTTAATGTATGAACAGCAGTGTCTGGTGTATAGGTGCTGAATAAATGCTAGATTACAGAGCCGTATAGTTGATGGAAGACCTAGAAGTCCATGCCATCCCTTTTATTAAATCTTTGCAAGCTGCTGGAATTAGTTTTTTCTATTTTCCCAATTATATAGTAATACAAAAGAAAGTAATGGAGCATCATGAGCCCCTTACCCACCGTCACTCCCAACTCCCCAATAAACTGAATGAGGAAGGGAAGAGAAACGAAGAGACAATGAAAAAAAAAGCCACTATAAGAGCAAAAGAGGAGAGGTGGGTAGTTTGGGCATTTGACCTTGAGAAATAAGAAAGCTCATCACGGCTTGGAAAGCATTAGCAACTGTCACATCACGTGCTTAAGCCCTGTCCCCAAGAGAATCTCGTGGTCTGGAATAACTGAAGGCCTATGGTAGGCTGTCCCATTGGTGGCCCCATGAACCACACCTCCCGGATTCATGCCCTTGCTTGCCCCTCTCCCACACTGAGTCCCTTGAGGTCAGGAGATGAGTTTTGGCCAATTGGACCATAGCGCTTGCACCCGGAGAATTGCCCTTCTGGCATCATAATAAATAATAGATTATTGTGATTTTTAAGTCACTAGGTCTTGAGGAGATAGATAACAGAAGTGACTTTCTTTGTCTTCTCTTTCAAATTTAATTTTTAATTACACAATATCTATATAAGAACCCATCTTTCTTTAAAAAATAGAAGACCACAGGTAAAGCTGACGTTCTCTTTGACTACCATCCATAATTCTAGTCTCCTTCCCCTTTTGAAGAAGGAAGCAAATTAGGGGTTTGGTGCCTATCCATCAAAAAAATTGTATGTTTTATTTTTTAAACTTTCACATACATGGATGTATACTCATAGATAATATATTGGTTTTTGAGACTACTTTCTACTGCAACTTTGGGGCAGTGCTGAAGTGACTATTTGAAGATGACAATTCTCCCCCTCGGCACATAGCAACGGCTTGGCCGATGGGAGGGGCTTCTCCCCTTAAACACTGACTCTGAAAATCCAATCAGCTTGCTCCTAACTCTGCTGCCCCTCCCTCGGCTACTGCGCCTATAACCCACCTAATCAACTGTCGTCTCCCTTCCTAGTCATCCTCAGGGTAGGAGGTGCTCCCAGAGGGACTTCAGAGCAGCTTCCTTTCTCATACGTCCATGGAGGAGAAATCCTGCCCAGGCAGCTTGTTTCAACATGATTTAGGAGAATTATGGCAGCCAAAATGGTTTAGCTTTCCATCCTAGGCCACGTGCCCCCTGCCTTCCTTGGCTGCCCAGGACCTCTGTTCGTCACTACCCTATCTATCATCTATCTATCTATCTATCTATCTATCTATCTATCTATCTATCTATCTATCTATCATCTATCTATTATTATTATTTTTTAATCCTCACTGAGGACATCTTTTTCCATTGCTTTTCAGAGAGAGTGGAAGGGGGAGAAAGAGAGACAGAGAGAGAAAAACACTGATGTGAGAGAGACGCATCGATTGGTTGCCTCCCTCACATGCCCTGACTGGGGCTGGGGACGAGCCTGCAGCCGAGGTAGAGCCCTTGGCTGGAATCGAACCGGGACCCTTCAGTCCGCAGGTGGATGTTCTAACCACTGAGCCAAACTGGCCAGGGCTACACTTCCTATCTAAGGAAGATTTACATCTGAGGAAAGGAATAGGCAAAAGCTCAGATTTCTGAGACTGCTCAGTTTTGTCAGTTTGCAAACAGGACGCAGGAGCTGCCAAAGTTCCCTGCTGTTACCTGCTTTGGAATCTCCCTGTCCTTGGGCAGCTGAGGCCAGGCTCTCCGCCCGGAGGTCTGGTCTGCCGTAGGTTGGCCCAGGAACAGAGTCAGGAGGCCAGAGGAACAGTCGAAAGCACCTCTATCTAATTCACACCTTGGCGCCAGCTCACGGGGGCCAGAGCATCCAATTTACAGAAGGAGCGTATAATGGGTGTCAGGTCTCACCAGAAATACACAGCACACTCCACAGAGTATTCAGAAGGATCGTTGAATATTCTGCAAATGAGTCACAAAGACACATGCAGACCCATAGATCAATTCATCTAATAGTCCAGTAGCTGGAATAGGACCAAACATGTGGCTTGATGCAAGATGTTGTAGGGCAAATAAGGCCCTTGACCACCAGCCAGCGGTACTGCCCACATGAGCTTGCAGTGATGAAGCTGTCTCTTGGGGGTGAAAATGGGCTAAGGGGAAAAGCAGACAGGTTCTCGGAACTCAGGAATCTGAAATAGTTAACAAAGAATTGCCAAATACATTTTCTGGCAGCTCTGTATCTCTTTTAAGTATCATGCTTAGTTTACATACAAGTGAGAACTACTAACGCAAGACATTAAGACTTAAAACATGTTTCGGTAAATATATTGAGGTAGTCCAAAAATATTGAAAGCAGGGTCTCAAAGAGATATCTGCACACCCATATTTACAGCAGCTTATTCACGATAGCCAAAACATGGAAGCAACCCAAGTGTCCATTGATGGATGAAATACGGGTAAGCAAAGTGTGGTATACACATACAATGAATATTATTCAGCCTTAAAAACCGAGGAAATTCTGACACAAGCTACATCACGGGCGGACCTGGAGGACATTATGCTAAATGAAATGAGCCAGTCATAAAACGACAAATACTGTATGATTCCACTTACATGAGACAGAGTAGTCAAAATCATAGAGACAGAAAGTGGAATGGTGGTTGTCAGAGGCTAGAGGAGGAGAGAAGGGAGAGTTACTGTTTAATGGGCATAGGTTTCAGTTTTACAAGATGAAGGGTTCTGGAGATGGATGGTGGTGATAGCTGCACAACATTGTGATTGTATTTAAAACCAGTGAAATATACACTTGAAAATGGTAAATTTTATGTTATATGAATTTTATCACAATAAAAATATATATTGTGGTAGATTTAGAAAATGGTCACAATACTTTGTAACTCATTCCAGCAAGAGGTGGAGTCTATTTCTCCACCACTTGGATCGGGGCTGGCCTTGTGCCTTTCTTTGACCAATACAATGCGGCAGAGTGACACTTTGTGAGCTCTGGTGACCACGCTTTAAGAAACCTTGCAGCGTCTACTTTCAAGCTCTTGGAGACCTGAGGCTGCCACGTGAATAAGTCTCAGGTAGCCCGCTGTAGAATGAGGCCACATGGAACAGGACTGAGGAACCCCTGCTGCCAGTCAGCCAGCCAGCCCCCAGACAAACAAGCAGCTCACTGTAGATGCCTGAATGAGCCCAGCCAAGATTAGTTGAACCTGACCCATGGTTCAGCAGAATTGCCCAGGTTAGACAAGATCATCAGCTCACCCAGAGTAACAAATTAAATAAACAGTTGTTTTAAAACACAAAGTTTTGGGATGGTTTGTTACACAGCAAGAGCTGACTGCTACATATTTTTTAAACTGCTCCAGATTCTATTCACTTGTTTTCTAGCCATGTTTTCTAGGCAAGTAAAATCTATGAAGTCAGACACTGTGAACTGTCTTTTCTCCCATTATATCTCCATCACCTAACCCTGTACATGGTACAAAGTAGGTACTTGAAAAATATTTTGTTGAGTAGAAAATAGTGTGAAAGGGACTTATCTTGCTGGCACCTCAATTTTTTTTTCTAAATGAGGCAGGGAATAATGATAAATACAAAATAAATAAATAAAATACAAAGAAAAACCCAATTAGACTGTCTTAATTATCCAATATTCTTAATCAATGGGGCATAGATTAACGGATTAATGAATTTTAAAGCATCTGTAGGCTCCTTCCATCCACCCTTCAACAAATATTTATTTAATTATTTATTAGCACATAATTTGTGCTATTTAGTATGCTAACCCCTAGGATACAATAGATAAGCAAGACAGATAGCATTCCTGGCTTCACGGAGCTGTAGTAATACGTACCATTAATTCCGTGTACCACAGAAAATGACTAATTCTACTGTAGGTAGAAATTGCAAGTAAGGCTATGGGTAGGTATATTCATAAAAAAAATCCCATCTCATCCTGGTACAAGGTTTTCTTTCCTGTAACTTTGTTTTGGTTGGCTTATTTATTCCTTTTCATTTAAATTTTAAAATTCACCCATGTACTCAAAAAAATATGTATTGAGCGCCCTGTGCTCAAGAGTGAGTATTTATAAGATGAACCTAACCAAAGTACTCTCTGACTTCACAGAGCTCTCAGGCCGGTCAGGGACTATATATAATTATATGTATAATCATGCTAGTAAACAAACAATTACAAATTAGCCAAGTGTCACCAAGGAAAACCTCAGGGCGCTCTCACAGGGGAGCATGACCTAGTCAGGGGAGGGGTGTCTGGGGAACCTCTGGGCACAGCAAACAGTGCAGCATCATTACAACCTGAGCTGGGAGCTGTAGGGCATCCTTGTTCTGTGTGGTTCTAAAGGCCAGTTTTAAGGAGCATAGAGACTTGAACTGTTAGCTTGTGAGCACTCTGGGTCTGTGTGGTTTTATCTCCCTCTTTCTCCATCTCACAGATGCCACTAGCTGGGCATTTTCCCATTCACACAAGTGCCACAGACTAAGCCTAGACCTTGGGACTAGCCCCGGCCAAGATCAGCAGCGCCTGACCCAGGCCAGCAGAACTCCCCAGGTGAGCCCAGACCAAAACGAGATCCTGAATTTCTTCCCTGTGCCCCACTGGGTGAGCCACTGAAACCCCACCTGGGCTGCATTTCCACCTGTGGAATATGGACACGCTTCCTCCATCCCTCCCCATCCCTCCTTTGCCACGTGCCCACAGGGCGCACAGCAAGCTATGCCGCACTTTCCTCTCCTGGCAGGCGTGTGGCGACAATCCCTGAGACGATGTCTGTGAAGCGCCACATGTTCCAAGCAGAGAGGCACTCTCCAGAAGGAACATGAGGGATCATAATTATTACTGCGCCTCTGTGGAGAGGCCACGGGGACTTGGCATGGTGCCACCACCTTCTCTGGGGACAGCTGCCGCCTGGCCGCCCGCGCACTCGCAATTGCAGGCTTTCCCGCTTCGCACTGAGATTGCCCTGGGCACTGCCTGGCTGTGACGAGCAAGGACGCAGCTGAGGGCCGGTCCCCGCACCTTGGAGCTATCAGTCAATGTTTATTCATTCAGCAAATATTTATTGAGTGTTTACCCTGAGCCAAGCATGAGGCTAGACACTGATGGGGTACTAAGGCTTGTAACAGAGGAGAGATACCTTCCATTTATGAACCACTAGCTATGGGGCCCAGCACCGGGCCAAATAATCTCACTAATCCTTGTACAGATGAAGAAACTTGTGTTTAGCAACATATACAGGGTGGCAGAGTTAGGAAGCGGCGGAGCTGAGATCTGGTGGAGCTGAGCTCTGAGTCGAGGTCAGCGCAGTCCTAAACACTGTCTGCTGCAGGACCTTACAGAGGTTCCCACGGCCTCCACCCCGCAGAGACTGGTATCCTAAACCGTGGGCACCCAGCCACCGCAGCCCGCTAGCCCCAGCTCACTGTAACACGCAGTCCTCGCAGGAAGTCACATCCCCCTCCTGCCCTGGAGTCGCCTTGCTAAGCAACGTGTTTCCTCGGCCTAATGCTTCGGCAGAAGTGCCCAGGAGCAGGTGGGAGGGCCGACTAGTCCGGGCAGAGGAACCAGTACATGCGAGTTCACGGAGGGAAGCCAGATCCGACCAGGCCGGGCCCCGGGCGTGCTTGGCGAGAGGCAAACACTAAGAGCACAAGGGAACAAAGGGAATAACTGCCGTGGGGCCGGGGGCCGGAACCGCGCACCCAGGGGAGGAGGTACAGGGGAAAGGCCTGCCTCCTGGTGAGGCAGGAAGGCGAGCCCCAAGTTCATTGAAATCGGGTACATGGAGCTGAGGACCCCCATGGCACGCCAGGAGAATGGAAAAGGACCGGCAGCTTCAGCGGGGAATGGAAATGCTGGGGGCAAACTGTTTGCTGAGATGTTAGTTGATACAGCCAAAAACTGGAAAAACCCTTTCAGTGTCCAGAAACGGGGGATCGCTTAAGAAAATTCTACGACCACGACTGGATGGAATGTTTTGCAGCTGGTAAAGATGGTTATTAGGAAGATTTTGTAGTAACATGAGAAAGGGATTATGATATAACACAGTGAAAAAAACAGCCACCTAGAAAATAAAAATCCTACCCTGGTTTGACTCCTAAGTGGAACAAGTGACAGAAAGAGATGGATGGAAGGAGAAAGACACTGGCCTTGGAGACTGTTTTGAGACAGAAGAGAGATTCTACGGAGCAGTGGTTTTAAAGGGGAGCCCACTGACTTCACAAATAACTTAATATTGCTTACAAAAGTGTTGTGTGTGGTGCATATGTGACTTTTTTCTGGGACGAGGTGAGGGCCACGCGATTTCACTTTTTTTCATGTCAAGACTACAGCGACCCATTCACATCACTGTATCACAAACCATCTTCTGACTGGGGGTTTCCTTCTGGCTGGGACTCTAAGGTGCTCGGAGACAGCTGACTGGGTTCTAACATCTGTCTCCCAGCCTTCTGAGGACCCAGCTGGGAGCCCGTCGTGGGTGAATGATTCGCACGGGGGGCCCATGCCTTCCCCCTGCTGGATTCAACGCTGAGCGAGAGTGCGCCTGCACACACGCGCACACACATGCACACACACGCACGCTTTGTCTTTTACCCACTGAACAATTTTCACCCAATCTCCCAGGTCCCAAAGAGCCCACCAGGGGATCTTCTGAGGAGCAAAGGGTTTTTTGTGTTTTTTTTTTTTACCAAAGTAACTTCAGAGACCTCGCACGGCTTTACAAAATATTAAATTCCCTCCCAATGAGCGGTCACTGGGAGAATCAAATTTGATGGCTGTGGAGCCAAGTCTGAGATACAGAAGACAGAAAGAGGTCCCGTGGGACTATTGAACCAACATGGCTTACTGCCCAGAAGACCACATGCCCTTAAATCAGCTGGCGCATTGCATGGTGTGAAGGAAGGAGAACAGTCCACAATAAAGGGAAGAAAAATGGCCACTTAGGAAAACAAATGCTTCACAGCTTCTGAGTAATTCGAAACAAGCGCACACTTGACTGGGTCATGTGTTTAAGCCAGTTCACGCGGCCATCGAAACATCCCGGCCTCTTCTGGCCCGGCCGCTACTCCTTCACTCACCGAACAGCTACCGGCCACTTGCTGAAGCCTGGCCTCTTCCTGCTCATCCAGGACGCAACGAACAAGTGGCTGTGAGGGTGGAAAGAAGGAAGGACCTTACGGAGCACAGGCTACAGCCCGCCCGCCCTGGGTTCGAATCCACCACCAAACAAGCTAGTTCTATCCACTGAGCCTCACTTCCCTCATCTGTACAATGGGTAGCATTACTTATCATGCAGGTTATAGGAGACTCTGTGAGCAAAAATACAGCACCAAATGCAGGATACAGGCACATAGTAGGCTTACTCTTGTGGGTACATATGGGGGTATCAGATAACTAAACCACGGTCCCCTTTCTGCTTATGAAGTGTAGAATGACCGCAAAAAAAACCCTCAGTAAAACCTCATAGAGATATTCTAATTATGAGTAGGCTCCTAGCCTATGCCTTTTCCTCCTGTGGATGTGAAGCTGCCTGGTTTCTCCCAAATGCCAGGGTCTCCATTTTACTTGTGGTCTTTTTTTTTTGTCTCTGAGAGCACGTGACTTCATTTCCTCTGGTGAGCTATTTTCTAGGCTCTCGCTGAGCTTTGGATGAGCTTTACTCCACGAAGGGTCAATGTGTCCCCAGACAGAATAGTATTTTAATTCAACAGCATTCAGTAGTTATTAAACTATGATAAATGCTAAAGTGGGAAAGATTACACTTAGACATAAGAAGTGTCACTTGAATCACTTAAAAATATTATAATGTATGGCTAATTGCACCTTGACTATATTATCCAGTGCTATGAAAACACTTCGGATCCTTAAGTAAGGTACCATTTAAATACCTATTTCGGTATGTTATGGGTAATATTCTTGAGTGCAAAGGTTGTTAAAGGCCTCAACATTCACTGAGTCTCCACTATGTGCCGGGCGCTTTGTCCACATTCATTCAATCCTCAGAATTATTCTCCGAAGCAATTATTATCATGTCCGTTTTACTGGTTGAGACATTGAAATTCAGAGATGTCAAGGGACTTGCCTAAGGTCACACAGTTAGTAAATGACAGAGCTGAGATTTCAGTCTCTGATGGATTTCAGAATCTGTCGTCATCACAGACACATACAATCACACACAACATCTCTGTTTTAATACTTAACTTCTCTGTGCTTCAGTTTCCTCACTTATCAAATGCTGATCATAATCACACTGGGTTGTGTGAATTAAGCGATATGATTTCTGCAGAATTCATAACACAGTGCTCAGGAAATGGAAATATTATTATATATTGTTCTTATTAGCTCTTGGGTTACCATTCTAGCACACTTAGGCTAATGACTCTAGGGTTGGGATTGACTTTGGAGGGAGACGCCCCCTGTTCCCCAGCACGGATTTAATACAGTGGAAGCAACACAGTGCAATGGTCTACACAGCAAGACTGGCTACGTGATTTGCGTCGCCCAGTGCAAAGTGAAAACGTGCCCTGTTTAAACATTAAGAATTTCAAGGTGGCGGCAGCAGAGCTTCGAACCAAGCTTGGGGCTCCTGAGCTCCGGATCCCATGCAACTGCGCAGACTGCAGGCCCATGGAGACAGTGCTAGTGGGAGTCCTGGCTGCCTTGGCTACATATCGACTCTGCAGCCTTCAGCAAAGCACTGGAACTTTCTGAGTCTCTCTCTGATTTCTCATCGGTAAAATGGAGACCATTCCTGCCTCACAGGTTGTAGGGAGAACCAAAAGCAACGACGATGGGTGAAAAAGCCCTGGTTTAACCGCGAAGCACCTTGCCGGTGGTCCTTGATCCTGACTGCAGCAGAACCACCTGGGAGCCTGTTAAAAATGCAGATGCCAGCGGTTCTGGGAGATTCGGACCCAGGAGCTCCAGTCTGTATTATTAACAAGCTCCAGGCGATTCGGGTGCACAGCCAGGGTCAAGGGGCAATGCACTATCAAGCAAAAGGTATTTGGTATAGAAACATCCCGGTTAATTACTTAGAATTAGGATGGTCCTTTCTTGGTTTAGGGATTTTCACCCTATAACATTATTCCACATATCACTTGGTCAGTCTGTCAGTGGCGCAGCTCTAGGACACACGGATGATTCTTTTCATGCCACTAGGCAAGAAATGACTCCTCACTTGAAACTGTAACTTGAAGGCCAAAGATCTCACAGTGAGCTCCCAGCTTCCGCCCCAACCTCCCGGCTCCGGGCGCCGGCGACAGCAGACACGCAACAGCGCCCTGCCTCTGGACATGCTGCAAGCCCAGGCGGAAAGCTGATGGTCCGGTGAAAGCTTCCATGCCACCTGGCGCGTGTCACCGTAGCTCCGCCGCATTCTCACCTGAGTGTCCGTTTCAGGAAACGACGGAACGGCTGCGTTTGACAAGTCGCACGCGTCCTCTCATCAAAGCCATTTGATTTTTTTTTCTTAAGCGACTGTGTTCTGCCTGAATGAGGGTATTAATTAAGGTTCTATTATATGGGAAGGCACGTTGGGGGTAGTTAAGAGCTGCAGGGTAGTGGTGACAAGGCAAAGCCAGTGCATGTGTGCAGCCATTAACAGGGTGTTAATTGGGTGGTACATGGACGTAAATAGGAGGCCCAGAGGTGCCTGGAGTGGTTAGCTGGCACAGAGCAAGGCTCACGCGTTAGCCCCATGCCGCGGTGCAGGCTCAATTCACATTTCATGGCTGTAATCCCGTCCCCGCCCCTCCTGCCCCCCGATATTTAGGCGGGGGCTCTCGATGCGAATGCCATGCTATTAGGGTCAACTGGAAGCGGCTGCCCTCCCGTTATAGCCACGCACAGCGCGCTGCCAGTCAAGGGGCGATCGGGGGCTGGGGCGGAGACTGCGGGTTTCTCTCCTGCCACCAACTGCCCCGGGGTCAGCTACACAGGCCTCGGCAGCCACGGAAGCCTGCGTCCTGCGCTCTCCCCGTCCAGCCGTCTCAGGCTGAGTGGGCCCTTGCCCACTTGCTGCGCAGTCTCCGGTGGATGGGGGTAGCTGGCCACCCAGAACGGGAAGACGCCCAGGTGTGAAGAGAGGGAAAAAGCTGACGGGGATTCTAACATACTGGAATCCTTTCAGGAAGCCAGGCTCTTGCCTCCTGCACATCACTGTTGAATTGTACGATGTTACATCTGCCAAGGCTCTTAAGGTCAGCCGCTGCGACTCCCACCCCCGCGTGTGAAGAAGCTGAAGCCCAGGGACGCGAAATGAGCTTCACATAATGAGAAGAGCCGTGGGCAGGACTGGAAGCTCCATCTGTCAGCAGAAACGAAACCAGTGTGCTTTTTGCAACCCTGCGTCGCCCATCTCGGTGTGCTGCGCAGACACCAGCGAGGCCCTCGGTGCCCCCGAACGCCAGTTCTCCTTTATCATGCTTCCTTTAAATATGATTTCTCCATTCTCATGCTGAGCCCACTCTCCATACCTTGCTCCAGTTCTCGGATGACTGCTCCAGTCTGGTTTGGGGCTCCTGAAGTCCATGTCGCTGGCAAAGGGTTCAGTCTCTCTCCCTGATCTTCATGCCCTTTCCCTCCCGTCTACGGTCTCAGCCCAGCCCCTCTGGGCGAGCAGTTAAGAGTTTCAGTGCCCACGAGCCCCCTTCCTGGACCTCTTTGCTCTTTTTCAAGCCTAAACATCACTGCTGCACTCACGTGCACATGCCACACAAAATTTTTCTACTCTTTCCACTTCCAACATAGCTTCTGTTTCCAAGGAGTCAAAGGGCTTTTCAGAGTCCATGAAAGTCTACGTACACAATGGCATTTTATACCCAGCAGTCTTCCCCGGACTTTTTCATTTTCTGCAGGTGATCCTGAGTTGAGAAATGACTTCTAAATCCTGCGTACTCTGGTGGCTGATTAAAGTCGAGAAGTCCCCGTAGTCTGCCCACCAGTACGTTTGTGAAGATTTTGCATAACTACTGAAAACAGTTTAAAAGATCACGTCTGTGATCTATTAAACACGACTTTTTTTTTTTTTTTTAAAGGGAGATAAAGGGTTTGAAAAGAACACATGAAACAGAAACGGCTGGGTTCTGCTTATCACACGTTAGGAATGGTAAGACTAACATACTCGCCGCTAATTAAGCAAGTCGTTTATCACAAAGCACTTGCCAGAAAACATAACGGAATTCCCACCCCCAATTCAAATAAAGAATTAATGGGTAAATAATTTATGTTCAAGTAATTATTGGCAAGACTTTATTTAAACTAGAATTTAGTGAAAGTAATTCAGAGATTGTGCTCCTTGCACGGTGTAATGAAGTTGTTGTTTAATTAGGATGACAACTTGCTCCTCTAGATAAAGGGAAAGAGAAACGTGAGAGTCAGAGATGATTCTCTTTGGCTGCTCAGAGTGATCTGGTTAAAATGGCTCAAAGGGAGGGTGGAGCTTTGGATGATTCCAGTAACACGGTAGATAGAGAAGCACAGATTTTCCGGAGGAATCACTCAGGGGCTTAGGGACACATCTTCAGCAGAAACAATACAAAACAAAAATAGTAACCAAAGCCTCCAAACACTCACACCCGTCCCTGACACACACACTCCGTGACACCTACGTCTGAAATGTACACCCTTGCGTGCAGGCACCTCTCCCCCCCAGGCTAAAATAAACAGCAGTGCCAATCCCACCCCTGATGACAAAACACGTCCCGGATGTTGTCAAATTCTTTCCCAGAGTTTAATGAGCGGAGCATCCAGTGACACTTGGAGTTGCTGCCTCTCCTCAGGCTTCTAACTTTTCCAGCGTGAGGAATTAGAGACACTTGGGGCCTGGGGACTTAAATTTGTGGGGCTGGGAGGTTTCCGAAGTCTCCAGATCCGTTTTCTTTAAATTAAGAGAGAGAAATTGTCAGACTGCTTCTCAGCTCCCGCATCTCACCAGCTGGGCGGCTATGCACTCAGTGGCCCCTCGGCTGAGCCGTATTGTCTCTTCTGAGGCACAGCTCTCAGGTTAGGAATTTGGGGCGAGATGAATGGATTAGATGAGCTGAGTCCAACTACATTCCCCTCCCATTGACCCGGGAGCCCAAGGCCCCTGCTGAGCAATGTGGAGGAGCCTCTTATCTTAATTCTGTCCTGTCCAAGAGAGATTCCCTCAGGGGTAAACCCCAAGAGTCTTAGGGGTTGAGGGCATAGAAACAACACGGGGTTCAGTCCCTTTTACCCCTTTGTTCAGTTCCTGTTAGCCAGAGAGCCAAGCCACCGCCAGCCCAGCTGCAGAGCTGAGGCCAAAACCGAAGCAAAAAGTGTAGGTTCTGCTGAGGATGGATGCACAAGATTATTCATGTTCAAAAAACAAAACGAGGCAGCACATGATAAACTTCTCCTACGCCTCGGGCCAAGCCTCTGAACACTACTTTGGTCTAGAAATTTACAAAGAGAGCTTCACAAACGTCTATCTTTGTCTTTGCTACAATACAGTAAGATTTCCCTACGCCGCACAACACAACAAATTGTAACCGAAAATGTTAACCCTTCAGACTGCTAATGACTGTGTAAACTTTGGGCTAAGATGACTTACACAGCCGCTGAAAGGAGTCACGGCCGCTAAGATAAACTCTACATTACTGCGCGGGAGGCAGACGGGACACGCAAAATCAGAGCTACGCAGTACCCGCACTGTGGGGTGAGCGCGGGCCGGAGGGTGGCATGCCCAGGGTAAGCCGGGGCACAGCCAGACCCTCCAGCCCTTCGGATGGCCCCTCAGAACCACCTTTGGTAGCAGAAGCAAGGGAAACAGTCAACAGAAAACACACAGGCGTCCACAACGGGCAAAATGTGAACCACGAGAGGGTGGGGCAAGCTATTTCTTAAAGAATGACTGTTCTGAATTATAATATGTATCACCTATAAAATGATGTAAATTACGTCTTTAGAAGACTTTTTGTTATGAAAAAGAATAAATCTATTATTTAGTTCCAACAATGATCCACTCATGGTCAACCTTGGTTCAGCTATCACCCCCACTCTCTCCTACCCTGTTATTTTGAAGCAAACCTTAGACATATCGTTTCATTTGTAAATATTTCAGTATGCAGCTCTAAAAGATAATGAGGCATTTTAAGAACAGTTTATTGATTTTTAGAGAGAGAGGAAGGGAGAGGGAGAAAGACAGAGAAACATCAATGTGAGAGAGTAGCATCGATTGGCTGCCTCCTGCAGGCCCCCAACCGGGGAGCGTCAAGCCTGCAACCCTGGGGGGTGCCCTGACCAGGAATCGAACTGGCAAACTTTCTGTGCACTGCACGGTGCTCAACCGACTGAGCCACACCGGCCAGGGCAACAGGGAGGTATTTTAAAAGTACCACAATAATACCATCACCACACCTAAAAAGATTCCCCTAACATCAGCAGATGCCCAGTCAGTGGCTAGGTCTCTGAAGTCTCTTTAATCAATGGGGTTCCCTTGCAATCTCTTTTGGTCCTTGGAAACATACTGCGGTTGTTGACGAAACTGCAGTTTCACGTGTCCTGTGTTCGGACAATCTGGGTTTTGCTGATTGCATTCTCATGGCGGTGTTTATATGTTCCGCTGTCCCCTTCATTGGCATCTGGATCCAGAGGCTTCATCAGACTCACTCCTTTAGGAAGACTGCTTTCTAGGTGGGGCTGTTTTTATCTCCACAGGAGGTATCTAAGGTCTGATAGCTCTCTCCCTGACGTGAACAGCCATGGGTGACCACTGCCCAGATCCATTAGCTCTTTAAATTCTAGCATTCCAATGTTCTCCTCCTCCCTCACTTTTTAAAATAAAGCTGGAATTACGTCTATAGAGAGGAATTTCCCCTCATTTGCTTACCCTGATTTTTTGTTTGTTTGCTTGCTTGTTTTAAATCATCATGAACTCAGGAACTTAAACCTATTGGATTTGTTGTGTTTCAATCCATTGAAAGTCATTGTGGTTTTTTATATCATTGCTTATATATCGTGTCATGTTCCAGGCTTATCTTGTGTATTTTCTGCCCCAGACATGAAATCGGCCATTTCTCCAAGGAGCCCTGGGTCCTTCTAGTGAGAAGTAATATAGGTGCTGGGGTCGGTCATTGCTAACGGGTTCATCACTGTTTTCAGTCCTTCGTAGTGGACACAGCGAGGAAACACACACACATACATACACATTATAAACACATATTCTATATGAAATTATGTAAAAAATGAAAATATATATTTAAGATAAAGTATATTAAAGTTCCTACTGATACTTTCTATTCAAATTCAGAATTATAAGGTTTTAATTTAACCTCACTGACCTTTCAGCTGTATCGCCTCTTCCCATGCTAAAAAATCTCGGTTGCCAATGACACTAATATAAATACTTGTTTTGTTCGACACTATGTGCCTAACAGTCCCAGAATAACAATGACACTACAACTATCCAAAATATCATTATTGAAAACAGCTTGATATTTTTTGTAGTTCTCTTTGTCCTTAATGATGTCCATCAAATTGCTATGTTTTAAAGTCATTTCGATGAGTCCTTCTCGGTGGCCATGCCACTCACTGGACACACAGTTGAGTTCATTTATTTCATTTTGACGATTAAGAATCGCTTTTAATATTTTACTTTTGTTTTATACTTATGTAAACATTTACACAGCTCTATAGTAAAATGCACAAAACAAGGTATATCCCAAGAAGTGTAACTCCTGGCGTTTATCAAGGTTCTCTTCACTGTGTTCCCTCCTTCTCACTCTTGGTGACAGGCTGGTGTGGCTCAGTGGATGAGCATCGACCTAGGATCCCGGGGATAGCGGATCAATTCCCAGTCAGGGCACGTGCCCGGGTTGCGGGCTCGATCCCCAGTAGGGGGCGTGCGGGAGGCAGCTGATTAATGACTCCTCATTGATGTTTCTCTCTCTCTCTCCCTCTCCCTTCCTCTCTCTGAAATCAATAAAGATATATATATTTTTAAAAGTTGTAGTTGAGCCCGGGCAGGCGTGGCTGAGTGGTTGAGCATCGACCTAGGATCCAGGAGATCAGGGTTTGATTCCCGGTCAGGGCACATGCCCGGGTTGCGGGCTCGATCCCCAGCACGGGGCGTGTAGGAGGCAGCCGATCAATGACTCCCATCATTGATGTTTCTATCTCTTTCTCTCCCTCTCCCTTTCTCTCTCTGAAATCAATAAAGATATATGTAGAAAAAGAAAAAAAAGTTATAGTTGATATTTCATTTGGATTCTTTTAAAGCATATCGGCAGCTTCCGTTTTACCTTACACTTTATATAATTTTTTAGTACAGAACCAATAAGTTATGTATACTCTTGCTGGATTATAAGTACTGAAGGTACAGTTTTAAATCATAGAACTGTTCAAATTTAAGAAAGCTATTACTGACTTGTTATTATTTAATATTGTAGAAACCCCCTGAAAAACCCTGACCTTCGATCAGCTCTTCTGTAGAATTTTTCAGCCATGTCAGCAAGGCTTTCACCACCTACTTGTTAAACTTTAATTCATTTCGTTTTCATGGAAGGAAGGAAACCCTTTGAAATCATTTATTGGTTCTTCTGAAAAAGCACAACCATTTGGGATTCTTAATGTTTGTTGCATGTGTAGCAATATTGCCCTTCTTTCACCATTGGCTTGAGTCGATGTTGAAGTCTTAATTCCCGGTGTTTATAATGGCAGCGACTGTACGAAGTGATTCCCACTTTCTGGAAAATGTGGTTGAGACACTGATGGAATGTAGTAGTAGTGGGAGGAATATGTGCCTCCGTTGTATTTAAACACATAAATGCAAGGCATGGTGGACGGCCCAGGACACGGCACGTTAAATTCAATGTTCTGCTCAGCAACTGGTTTCTCTTCCTTGATGATTATAAAACTGGTCCACGAGCTAAGATCTTTTATTAGAGATGCCAACATGTGGAATAAAAAGTTTTTATTTGTGCCCTTCAATACCATGGACTTTGCAGAGTATTAGAGTAACTTCATTTCCCCCCAGAAACATCTCCACTGCCACCCCTACTTTAATTACTTCAACAGTACCCCAGTTGAACCTTGGGGTCTCCCTGCACCCAAAACTCCTTACATAGCAGCCGGAGTCAGGGGAATTAGACCCACCAGGATTTAAGTCTTACAAAGCTATAGTGATTAAGGCAGTGTGGTATCAGCATAAAGAGACAAACAGGCCAGCGGAGAGGAGAGAGCCCAGAGACAGGCCCCTGCAAACGTCAATTCCTGCTCCATGGCTGCTATGGGCCTACAGAGCAGCAGGAAAGGACGCGTACACTGTCTGATGGTCATCTTTCCCTCTCAGCTGCTATCCACAGACATCATTTAAAATAGCCACAGGGTATCCCATTGTCCGAATATAACATCATTGTACCATCATGAATTTAACCAGTCCCCTAACCCTTAACATTTAAGTTGCTCCTATTTTTTCTGCCACTATGAGCAGTGAAGTAATGGAGACTTTTGGCATGTAAAATGTTGAACATAGATGTATTATTTCCTTATGATTAATTCTTCAGATGGTGATAATAGGTCAAAGGGTTTGGATATTTTGGGAAATCTTGGTCCACATTTTTAAAGTCTTCCCTGAAATGTCTTATATGCCCAAGAGTGGTATATAAAAGAGTCAAGGTCACTTCCTCTGATAACACTGAATATCATACTTTAAAATCTTTTTTGCATTTAGGGGGTGAGGAAGGGTACTTCATGGTTGTTTTAATTTGTAATTACTTAATAACAAATGAAGCTAATCCCCCCCCCCCACCCATCCCAAATGTTTCCTGGCCCGTTACAGTTTTTCTTTTGTGAAATGTTCGTTTTTGTCCTTGTACCAGTTACTAAACTGCTTCTCTCACATACACGCCGTTCTAACCCACCATAACCGTGGTGAATTATTTCTAAGCAATTGTTGTGTACCTGGTACCTCTGCTTTAATACTTTCAAATACTCCTTGCTGCCCACAGACAAGGTCCAAAGTCTTTAACCAGAGCATGGCCTGCACCAAACCAGCTCTAGCATACCTTCCACCATGGCCCTCCTCACACATACCCTTGTCCTGGCCCCAGGTGGCCTGTTCCCTGTTCCTTCTCATTGACATATAGTCCCCCCTTCTCGCGTTGGCTCTCACCGCTCTCATCTTAAAATCTCCTTCTTTTCATTTGCTTAGTTTCTTATCTCCCTTGAGCCGAGCTCAAGTGCATTATCTCTGCAAATCTTTCCCTGGGAGAACACTTCTGACCTTCTGAGAACTTTCAGACGTTTAATGATAATGGCTGATTTCTAAGCCACGGAGGAGTAAAGGTGTTAAGCTCAAGTAAAGGTTATGTTGGCATTACTCAGTGCCAGTGGCGACGCTGGCGAAACAGCCATTACTGGGTCATTCTGGAACGCTTTCACGTCTGCCTCTATCACCCCAAAGCGCCAACACCAACACAGGCTGGGGCCGCGCTGCGGGCTGGGGGACCTTTGGGGAAGGGAGAAGCGGTGTATGGAGTAAAACAAAATAAATGCCAACGTGTTGTGTGTGTTTTTCCTCTTTTTAATTTTTTTCCTCACATCATCTGCATACTGCATCATGTGCTCACTGCCCAGGTAAAGTGTCTTTCCGTCCCCCGTCCCCCCCTTTCCCTCTTCTACCTCCCCTCAGCCTCTGTCCCTCTGCTAATCGCCATGTGGTTGCCTGCGCCTCTGTGTTTTGTTTTTTGCTTAATCCCTTCACCTTTTTCACCCAGACCCCCAAACCTCTCCTCTCTGACAGCTGTCAGTCTCTTCTATGTGTTTATGCTTGTGTTTCTATTTTGTCTGTTAGATTATTTTGTTCATTAGATTCCACATATAAGTGAAATCCTACGGGACTTGTCTCTCTCTGACTGGCTTATTTCGCTTGGCATAATAAGGGAAATGGATGGACTCTACAGGTCCATCCATACTGTTGCAAAGGGTAAGAGTTGCTTCTCTTTTTTTATTTTTATAGCCACATAATATTCCTTTGTGTAAATGTCCCACAGCTTTCTGATCCACTCACCTACTGACGGGCACTTGGGCTGCTTCCAGATCTTGGCTATTGTAAATAATGCTGCAGTGAACCTAGGGGTGCATAGGTTCTTTCAAGTTAGCATTTTGTGTTTCTTTGGATATAGACCCAGAAGTGGAATCTCTGGGTCATAAGGCAGTTCCACTTTTTGTATTTTGAGGTGACTCCATACTGCCTTCCACAGTGGCTGCACCAGTCTGCATTCCCAACAGTGCTCGAGGGCTCCCTTCTCTCCACACCCTCGCCAGCACTTGTTGTTTGCTGATTTATTGATGGGAGCCTTTCTGACAGGTGTGAGGTGACCTCTCATTGTGGTTTTAATTTGCATCTCTCTGATGACTAGTGATGTTGAGCATCTTGTCATATGTCTCCTGGCCATCTGTATGTCCTCTTTGGAGGAGTGTCTATTCAGGTCATTTGTCCATTTCTTAATTGGATTGTTTTCTTGGTGTTGAATTGTATGAGTTCTTTATATACTTTGGAAATCAAGTATCATTGGTGAATATGTTCTCCCATACAGTGGGTGGTGTTTCCATTTTGTTGATGGTTTCTTAAATGCCAGTTTCATCTCTGCTCTTTACAGGCTGTGTTTCCATAAGCGTGGCACCTCTCTTCAGCTGTATACTAGGGATAGTAATATATTCTCCAGGATTATTGTGAGGATTAAGTTAAAAAATGTGTCTAGAGTATGCAAAGTGCCTGCGACGGAGCCAGGCTCGATACATGGAAGTTAGTGTTAATATAAGCAGAAAATACTCTTTTGCTGGTCATGTCTATGTTTGCATGAATGCAGAGGTTGGATCAACATGAGCAGAATGAAATCAGGCACATTCAGGACAGTAAGGGATGGAGGCTGGGGTCGTGTTTGGAGGCTGTCACTAGAGCACCGATCCTACTCCACAGGGAACTAATTACAGTGCTGTCCTAGGGGTGAGTAGTATGGAAAGAGCAGAGTACATGCGTAACACTTATTTCTGACTGAAGATAGCATCTGGTGTTACTGAGACCCACTGGAAGCAACAACCAGAGGTGTTAGAGTCTAAAAACGCACAGTGACTCTGGAAACTTCCAGAGAGATGCAAGAGTGACAGCTGCATTATTTGGATCTACCAGGAGCACCTGAAAAAGGGGAGCTGGAATAGAAAGTACAGAGAGAGAGTAACCAGGCAGGAGAGAATATAAAAGTAGTAACGTGGATTTCAGAAAAGCCAGGATTTAAGGCTGAAGGTCAGAACAGAATGAAGAGTGACAGCGTAATGTTCAACAGCACAGTTTATAACAGAGATATACTATCCGTAAACCTGTATGCGCCCGACAACACAACCGCTCAATGCATAAAGGAGAAAGCTACTGAACATACAAGAAGACTTTCAACTAAAACAAGATTTGGAGATATATATACATATCTATATATATGTATCAGAATTAGACATATCTAGGAGAAAAAAATTAAGAGCAGAGGGAATTTAATATAAAGCTCAGTAGAACAGATAAACTGCTGAAGTTAACATTATCTGAGGAACTAGTGAATGCATCGAGGCAAGAAAATGAAGTCACTGATATCAATATTAAGAAAAAGCAGATAAAATTATCTCTTTTGTGCTGATGTTTAAATACCTAGAAAACCCAAGAGACTCTAATGAAACACTAGTCAAATAATTGAGAAAATTTAGTTAAAATAGTAAAAGACACACAAAAATCAATAGCCTCACTCCCTAACAGCAATAAGCACTCAGAAATGAGAATGGCAAAAAAATGACAATAGGGATTTAAAAACTATAAAAATACATGGGAACGAATGCAACATCCATGGAAGCTGAACCCAGGCTGTATTTCCCTATGGCAGCTACAGCCTGTCCAGGGAAGTCTGAATTTGAGCCTTGGGTTCTGGGTAGGGGTGTCCCTCTTCCAGGCTCTCTGTTCCATCCTAGGGTTCCTTCAGCACAGGGATAGTCGCTGCTTCCCGCATCTGCTATTTCTGTATTCCTTACGGTCTTCTTGTAACCCTTTCAGAAGTTAACCACTTCTTCTTAGTGAATAAATCTTTATAAATATTCCATGTTCAAATTACTGGCATGGCTTCTGTCTCTGACCAGACCTTGACTAGTACAGATCTATATGAATAAAATTATAAAATCTTATTAAAAGACCTCAAACAAGAACTGAAAAGACAGAAAAGTATTTTCTTAGATAGGAAGACTTAATGTTATAAAAAAATATATCCATTCTTCCTAAAATACATATATAAATATAATGCAATTCTTGTTAGAATTCCAACAAAGTTTCCATTTGGGGGAAGCAGATAAAAATATCTTAAATTCCAATGGAAGAGTAATCATATGAGAACAGCCAAGAAAAGCATAAAAAATTAGACCTGTGAGGAAGGAAAGCTCTGCCAGAACAGAATGTCACAGTAATCAAATCTGAGTGGTATTGGCAGAGGGATAGACAAAGCGATCAGTGGAACAGAATGGAGAAACCCAGGGAAAGATCCTAGGACCCACTGGAATTTCATATACGACAAGGCAGCATTTCGTTGCAGAGGGCAGAGAGTGGCTTATTGAACAAATCGTGCCGGCACAAACGGTTAGTCCTCTAGAGCAGGGGTGGTCAAGCTTTGTCTGTAAAAAGCCAGATACAAAATATCTTAGGTTTTGTGGCCCTTAGTGTCTTTGCCACAACTATACATTTATGGTTCAAGAGCAGCCACAGACAACATGTAAATGAGTGGCTGTGCCTGTGTTCTAACAAAACTTTATTTACAAACACAGGCGGCCTGCCTGTGGGCCATAGTTTGCCAACCCCTAGTCTAGAGGAAAATGAAATTAGCTTCCCAGTCTCCGACCAAATAAAAAAATAAATTCCAGCGGTGTAAAGACTTAAATGTAAAATATAAACCATGAAAAACTCTTAGAAGAAAAACCCCAGGTAGACTCCAGGTATGATCACGTGAGGAAGGGAATCCATCTTAATCAAGCCAAGAAAACCAGGAGCCATGAAAGACAAGTTGGACACATCTGACTATATAAAAATGTGAAATTTTATACGACAAAAGGTGCCATAAACGAAGTCTAAAGACAAAGCAATAGGTTCAAGAAAAATGCACCACGGATGACTGATGTCTCTAATCTACAAAGGGTTCTTACCAGTCAGCGAGGAAAAAAGGCAGCCCAATAGAAAAATGGGCAAAGGGTATGGATTTTAGTTTAAGTGCAATTGGAGGCCCGTGGAGGCTCTGAGCGGGGGAGTGATATGACTTGTTTTATGAAGACCACTCAGGCTGCTGCGTGGAGAACGGATTGCCGGGGGCGGGGGCCAATCCTGGAAGCAGGAAGGCGAGCCGGGATGTCTTTGCAGACTCCCCGGAGAAGGCTTAATAGTTGTTCAATAAATGTGGGCTGGTTTCTGATGAAAACATCTGTGCCAGGCTGCCTGTGGCATCTAGGCCAAGGGTTCCCGAGCTGACTCCTTGATCCTGTCTCTGACGGAAGGTGAGGCTCGGAGCGTGGGAGGACTCTTTTAAGTTCTTCTAGGTAAGTAAATGTGAATCCAGGGTGAGCCTGGAAAGAATCCTGCCTTCCTGGCCCACATGCTTCTGTCTGATTGTCCTTCTTGGCTCTGGGTATAGGGAGGGGAGGGGGTAGGAAAGAAGACTTGTTATAATCGTGAGGAACTGGTGAAGTCTTGGCCTAAGGAGGCCAGGCATGGACGGAAGGGGATGAGACTGAGCAGGAAGAGGGACGACTGACATAGCAGGAAGGGACAGGACATGTGCCTACAGCCTGTCTCGGGGGAAGCCTGCATTAAATAATTTCTTCCCTCCTTGTGAGGTGTGGGGATCCGACAACCTGGCTGCAAGTCATTGTTTTCCACATGCAAAGCCAAGAAATTGTATCTGGTAAGTGGTCAGAGTGCAATAACGACCTGCTTCTCCTCAACCAGAAAGTGGGTCCTACCCAGCGGGCAGCAGGACCTCAGTGGAGTGACGGCACAAAGGGGTGTCGGCCCTCCCTGGGCAAGGCCTAGGGAGCCTGAGGCAGAAATCCGAGCCTGCAGGGCAGTGCTGGGCCTGGAGCGGGTAACTCGGGCTCTGCGCAGAGGCTCTGCTTTTTCAAATGTAAGATACAAAACGTCCTGGAGAGGAGGGATCTCTAGAGAAAAATGAAAGAATGGACACAGACGTGAGCTGCTGGGGAGACGCAGCGGAGCTGACATTTGCTGCAAAGGGAAGGGAATGGCATCTCTGCAGAGGGACCCCACGGCCTGCGACAGAGCTCTGCGGGGCTTACCTCTGCAGAGGCCGCTCTGTTCCTGCAGTTCCTTGTGGAGAAGGCAAAGAAATGTGGATCAGAAGGAACCGAGGGGTGGGGTGGACAGTGCCAGCTCTCCTACAAAGCTGTACCTCCCAGCTGCCTCAGGGCAAAGCGAGGGTGTTCTGTTCTCCCTGGCGGAGTCTGTGTCTGGTTCCCCATGGAGATGGGCACAAAGGGTCCCCACTTGTCAAATAGGCTGGTCTTTGAAAAAACAGCAGTGTTGCACCTGAGCCGGCACACGCTTCTATACTCGGGGAAGAGTGCCTGCTGCCTGGAAAGCACCGCCTCGCTGCAGGCACTCAGGGAATCCTGAAACCCTTCCTTCATTCTTCCACTGCAGAAATGCCTCCCGAATAGGGGGTACTCGGCACACATACTCTGAGGAAGCAAATAAATGATCAGATTATTCTTGAGTCGTGTTCTAACAATCCGTCCAGAACGAGATGGAAACCCAACACAGAGGTGAGAACCAGGGGACTTCAGTCCCTGCCATGATGTCTGATCCTCTAGACAAGAAATCAGCAAACTGTGCCCAAGGTCCAAACCTGGCTTGTGGCCTGTTTTGGTAAATTAAGATTGGGACACAGCGACACCTATTTGTTTGTTGTTTTTTTAAAATATTTTATTGATTTCAGAGAGAGGAAGGGCGAGGGAGAGAAAGATAGAAACATCAATGATGAGAGAGTCATTGATCGGCTTCCTCCTGTACGCCCCCCGCTGGGGATGGAGCCCGCAACCTGGGCATGTGCCCTGACCGGGAATCAAACCACAATCTCCTGGATCCTCAGTGGATGCTCAACTGCTGAGCCACACCGGCCAGGCCACACCTATCTGTTTACATATTGTCTATGGGTCCTATTGAGCTCTAACAGTGGGCAGACCTGAGTAGTCATGAGAGTGATATATGGCCTGCAAAGCTGAAATATTTACTATCTGGCCCTTTATGGAAAAATTTGCCAACCCATGCTTCAGGCCACTCTCTAGATTCAGCAGGTCTGGGGTGAGGTCAAGGATTCTGAGTTTCTAAGAGGCTTCGGGTGATGCTGATGCTAGTCTGCAAGCCCATTCTTTGAGTAGCAAGGTTCTAGGAAACTCTCTTCCAAAACAAAACAAAACAAAACAAAACAAACAAAACAAAACAAAACTATGATGGCCCAGTATACATCAAGAACCAGCCATGTCCAGGCATGCATTTGACACCATGGCTTCACATAACCTGAGTGCACCACATTCAAAGAAAGTCTTGGGTGTCCCTTCTCCGTTCTCCGTCGGCATTGCTTACTGACTGACACAAGCCTATAATGCACACAGCGATTACTTGTAAGACTATGACTAAAAAATTTAAAATAATATTATGGCCATGATATTAATATTGTTTTAGCTCCTCGGAGGTGCTCGCATTTTCATAGGGAGTAATTGATTCTTTACCCAACGTTAGGAGCTCTGTTAGAATTTCAGCCACAGCAACAGAGCTGTTCCTAGGTTTATGTCTACCAGGCGGCCACTTAATAAAGGTAAGAGTCCTGCAAGATCCTTAGGCAATGACCTTGAGAATCAGAAACACGAGCCATATATGTGTAAATGGAAAGAGGAATGCCAGGCATTGGAGTGGCCATTAAGTAACACTCAGACCTTAGAATAACTAGTTCTTGGGGGTCCTTATCATCACCGAATTCTGATGGACTACCCTGGAACTGGTTTACCACGTAGGCTTTCCTTCTGTTTGGTCAAAGGTGCCATCATCCAGTGAGTAAGTCTCTAAGTAGTCTCCTTCACATAAACTTGGACTAGCCTCAGAATGCATTTTTCCAGTAGCTTGGAGAAAGGGGCCCAGTGGCAAAGAGAAGTAGCTCTTTTGCTCCAAGAGCAGTCACCCCAAGATTCTTGCTTAACTGACAAAATAGAAGGCACTGCCGGCGGTCAGCACATCCCTGGCATTTCCATTCCATCTGACAGCATGTTGCACGAGATTATGTGAGTCCCATTTCCTTAGTATACTAATAGCCCCACGGCACGTGTATTATTTGAGCAAATGACAAGATCCTGAAGACAAGACTCATTAACACCGAGTGTGGCACCCAGTGGACTCCTGCCACACAAGCACTCCCTTATCATTCCCCATTCTGGAAATTTCACATTACAGTCTGCTTCATGAATTCCACAACACCGTGGTCATACAGATTAACATTTTGTAAAAAGAGAATAGCAACTAACACTCTGCTTAGGGGGATTTCAGACATTCAGCTTCTGCTAGGAAAAGAGGGGTACTGCTGAAGACTTCAGGATAGAGTGTTATCTCGGAGAGTAAAAAGCCATTCTTTGTTTTCATCTCCCAGGGCTGCAGGAAGAATTATTTAAAGATTATTTTCATAACTTTGAGTACAATTAATTTCTATAAACCCCATGGACAATTTTCCTATTTTTAATGATTTCCCCGTCTTTCCCCCAAGAGCCTTTCAATTGGACACAATTTTTCTTTTCAATTAAAAAAATAAAAAGAGTGGATGCACCTCAAGAGGGCTGGCGGTATTTTCAAGAACCGGGAATTATTTACTCAGGTCCATATACAGTAATATAATACATATTTCCACGCGTTTCGCAGAAGCTGGCGTGGGCACCCACTGCTCTTGGTGCGGCACCTTCCTCGGGGAACACATGGAGGCCTCCATGTATCAGAGGTCATTAGTGACAGCCCCATCTTCTGTGTAAAGGCCACCTCCCAGCAGAAGCCCAGCTCGCCTGGTGAAGGTGACGCCAACCTGTAAGCCTCTGGCAAGCTGAGGACGGGGCGAAGGAGGGAGGGGGCAGATGCCAGATTTCAGATGCAGGGCACGCTCGCTGCGGTTGGGGGCTGGGCTGGCGGGAGCGGGGAGAGAAGCCTCTATCTGGACACGACTGGGAAGAAATCGGTACTATGTGTGACTTCGGAAGGAACCGGGAGGCTGTTCTTTCTGGATCTTCAGATGTGACAAAACAGGAGCCGTGGGAATTCAAAGCGGCAGCACATGGCCGAGGAGGTGCTTCCGGTGCCAGAGGGAATGTGTGTGTCCCAGTGCAGGAGGGTGTGTGTGTCCCTGTCCTGGAGGGAATGTGTGTGTCTCTGTCCTGGAGGGAATGTGTGTGTCTCTGTCCTGGAGGGAATGTGTGTGTCCCTGTCCTGGAGGGAATGTGTGTGTCTCTGTCCTGGAGGGAATGTGCCCAGGCCTGGATGGGGGAGCGTGTCACATGGGCAAGAAGGCTTATAAAGTTCAGGTGGAGAAAAGGGCTGCAGGAGCAGGAGGAAGGGGCGGTGGACAAGTAAAGTGATCAGAGAACAGTAAAGAATAATGACCTGGGAGTAGCAACCCTCCAGGAGAGTATGTTGACTCCAAGAAACTTAGAATTTGCAGAATTTTAACCCCTTGAACTATAACCCTGCCAGATAATCAGGGGTACAAAACTATCCCAGTTCTGCAAATGCTCATCAGCGACTTAAAAACATCTGTTTAAAACGACTCCAACACTACTCCAGATAAACGGGCAGGGGATCGGAGGCTCAGACACAGGGCGGTCTCCAAGCGAACCTGCCCAGCAGGCAACGCAGATCTGGGCCGTCCCGCACCCCCCGTCTGAGCGCTCCCTGCCCACCTTCCTTCCAGGAGTGGAGGACTTCCTTGCCATTCCTGGTTGCACCAGGCACCCCTCAGGCTTGACGTCCCTATTTGAAGGCCTGTGCGACAACCAGCCTATGGGAGAGGCCGGTCCGGGTAACTGCTTCCCTCCCCAGAACAGAGCTGCATTTAGTTAGGCCTTTCCTTCACAAGGCAGGTGCCCACAGCAGAGAGCGAGGCGGCAGGAATTTCAGACACTGTGCGCAGCTGCCCCCGAGGAACCTCTGGGGCTGGAGCCTTTGTGTCGCTGTGACAGAGAACCGGTCTGTGCAGACCGTGACCAGCGCGTCTGTCTTACAGGTCTTCTCTCTCTGTGTGCGGATATGTGTTCCGTCTCCTCCTGTCTTTGCCACTCCCCAAACCGCACTCCTCAAACAAATACGCACCCCACGCACAAAGATACACACCTACGTGTGCTGTACGCGAGTGTGACACTCGCAAGCACACTTGTGGCATTAGCTTAGCCCTTTCACTCCTTGGGCTTCCCAGTATTGTCCAAAGTGGGGGTTGGCAAAGTATGGCTCATGGGCCAAACCCAGCCCACTGTTTGTTTTGTCAATAAAGTTTTATTGGAACACAGACATACTCATTCGTCTATTGCCTATTTGTGTATTGCCTTTTGCACTATCACAGGGTTGAGTTGTCGGTCACAACAGAGATTACATGGTCCACAAAGTCTAAACTATTTACTGTCTGGCCCTTTAAGAAAAAGTTTGCTGAGCTCTAAAGTAGCACTCATATTTAGAAAATACATATTTTTTTAATTTCCAAAAGGTCTCCTCATTTTAAAAGTGATTCATGAACATTCATGTCTTAGACTCATAGAACCATATACTTAGAAGACATATTTTAGATTGCGAGTCTTACCTAAGGCCTAAAGATTCTCCTCTGGAATGTCTGTGGATGTCCCATCTCTCTCAACACTTCCAATAAAAAGAGACACACAGTTGCTCACAGGAAAGACTGTGATGTTTCCCAACAGCTCTTGGGAAGGGTCTTTCTCATCTAGAGTGAAAACAGGATTTTCTCTCATTTCTACCCATTGGTTCCCATTCTGCCTTTTACAGATGGTGAGGAAGAAGGGGGGACAATCCCTTTTATTTTTTTATTATTTTTAAAAAATACATCTTTATGATTTCAGAGAGAGGGAGAGAGGGGAGAGAGATAGAAACATCAATGATGAGAGAGTCATTGATCGGCTGCCTCCTGCACACCCCCCACTGGGGATCGAGCCCGCAACCCGGGCATGTGCCCTGACCTGGAATCCAACCGGGATCTCCTGGATCACAGACCGATGCTTAACTACTGAGCCACACTGGCCAGGTGGGACAATCCCTTTTAAATAGCACATCAAGTATTTGGGGATAATTGACAAGCCTTACTTTTGTATGTTGCTTGTCCAGATCAAGTGTCCCCAGTCCCTTCATTGTTCCTTGGGTGGTTTGTGATTGAAGCTCTCTGCCTCCCCTGTCACTGTTCCTGGATGCCTGTGTCCTTTCTACACTCAGGTGGGGAGGACATCGGGTCCCCCTTCACGCAGGCACCTATTTATGGTCATCGTTCTGATCGTTCCCCAGAGGAGCTTCCAGTGGGCAGAAAGCAGAGGCTGGCCGCTCTCTTTCTGGAGTCCCAGGCACTGATAGCACCCTGATCTGACCAGGCCACGATGCCCTCTGAGAATGGTCACGCCAAGCCTTTGTTGCTGGGCTGCAGGCCTAGCAGGGACTCCAGCCGAGAGCCGGCTCTAGAGGATGGTATGTTTTGAATTGGCCACTCAACAAATCATAAAACGGGATTGTCAGATTCATTATGGAAAAGGCTGTGCTGAGTATAATGCTTTAAGTACCTGTGGTGGCTGCCGGGGATACAACTGGTATTAGTGGCTTAGGGGGCTCAGAACATTTCCGTGAGACCATAACAAAGGAACAGCCTGTGCTTGGTGAGACCAATGGAAGATGGGCCCTTTTCCTTCCACTGATGAAAGGAGAGCTTTCTTTTTCTTTAAAAATTTGCCACTCCAAACACCCACTTCCCCCCAGTGTACCATGTCAGAGCTACTGAGTTGGAGGTTAAAAAAAAAAGTTAAAAAAAAATCATTAAACAACCCCCCAAAAAGAGGGCTCAATGAGGTCTCATTCTGAGGTAATGAGCTCCAATTTAACACGATCATTATTTCTGACATTAAAGGCCTAAGAATAGTGTCACATGCCCAGAAGCTATTTTTTTCTTTTTTTTACCCACTAATCCCAGAAATAAGAAGCTGCCATTAGGGACAGTGAGTCAGGGGCTATAAAAGTGCTTTAAAATAGGAATGTTGCAACAGACTGACTAGAACATGGGACACAGGGCCTACAGGAGGTTTTTAGCCACCTGTGGGCACCTCCAGCTTCTGCCACCTTAGCTGATCTCTCAGCCAGGACGGCCAAAGGCTGTGCTGTGACTGATCAGTGAGTAATTACGGGCATGGGTTTGGTGTCAGACGGATTCTGGACCTGAGGTCTGGCTGTGCCATCTGTGCCCAAACCATATGCCTTTGGGAAACTTTCCTTAAATCCCCCATGCCTCAGTTTGGCTCATCTGCAAAATGGGACTTATAATAGTATCTACTACCAGGTGTAGATGAAATGAAACGAGATACACAAAATAGAGACTCTAACATACCACAGAGGAGAAAGGAGTCCCCAGGATGATGGGCGGGGACATCCTAAGGCAACAGATGGGCTCCGGGCTTAAGGGTCAGCCAGTCTTGATGGGAGCAGATCCGAAAGCTCTAGGGGGATATTTATAAGAAGATAAAACCGATATAACTCCCAATATATTTGAATATATTGAGAGAAAATATACAAAATTGAGGGAGAGTTTATAGACATGTCCATAGTAATTACAGAGAAGCAAAAACAGAACCACCGGAAACAGAGTTGTGGAGGAGAGGAAGAGTAACCCTAGTACACTACAAGGCTCAGCAAGGCTCAATTCTGACCTAATGAAAATGATAATATCACAATATTGGGAGGATGGGAATTTTATGTGGTTTTTAAAAGGGGATTCCCAGATTGGGAAGTCAAAAGATAATGCCTAGAAGTAAAAACCAAGAATAGAAAAATTTTAAATGATATTTAGAGATGTGGAGATACATTCCTAAGGAATCAGTTAAAAGAACTGTGGTCAGTAAGCACTGGGCGGGAGATTTTCAGGGGAGATTATGGGTTTTTCTAACAAGGCAGGTAGGACTATGTGAGTCTAAAAGCTATGTGTATAAATAATTTTCATAAAAGTAAACTTAAATTAAAAGAATTAAAATTCACATTGAAGTGTGTCCCACCAATTGATTTCCTCAGTAGTTCTTGATTTACTAGAATTAAGTCCAGGATTAGCAGTTACTCTTGCTTTTCTCAACCTTCTAGTAGATGAAATATTAAGCAGCGGAGGTCGAAAATGTTTCTGCAAGCATCTCTTTAACAGAAGGAGATACACAACAGATCTGGGGAGAGTTGACAAACCCCGGGAATGGTGAAGTTCATAATCATGGGTAACAATGTATGAGCCAAGTGATCTGTCGGACTGGGTGGGGGAATCCTTGAGCCAGTGGGTTGAAATGTGGTGGAGACTGTGTACATCTGGATAAACAGAGAAAGAAATGGAATTGCTGTCCTTATGGGAATATAATTCAGACCACCCTTTAGATACCCTTTCTAGAGCCTTTATATGTGCCAAACACTCATCTAAACATCTTGCATGTATCATCTCATACCATCCTCTTATTAACTCAGTTGACAGATCAGGAAACCGAGGCCCAGGAAGGTAAAGAAATTTCCCCAGGGTTTTAAGGCGAATGTTTGAGAACCCAGGTCTGAGTCCCGTGACTGCGCTCTTACCCACTAGAACAGTGTTACTCAATGATGGTCCAATTTAACCCCCAGGGGAATTTGGCAATGTCTGAAAACAGTTTCACTTGTCACACGTGTGGGTGGGGGAGCTACTGGCATCTAGTGGGTAGAGACCAGGGATCCTGCTAAACGCTCTCCAATGCACAGGACAGTTCCCCGCAGCAAAGAATCACCTGTTGCCAAATGCCAACAAGGTCGAGGCTCAGAAACCCTGCACTATGCTATGCTTTTCTTCAGGAAATTCGGGATTAATCACCCATTGCCTTCTCCCTGGCACCTAGAACAGTGCCTGGCACATAGCTGCTGTCAATGGACTTAGAACTATTACCAAACAGATTATTTTTCTGAAGTCATTAAAGCCCCTACACTGCTACATAAAGGACACCAACGTTTTTCTTTTGTTATGTGACTCACACTTTAAAAAGGTCTATAGTCTGGACTCCGCCGAAGATGCTCAGCATAGGGGCCCTGCTGTATAAAACTCACTACAGAAGAGTACAGAAATCTCACTAATAAACCCCAATTTCCCACACTGAGTGAGGATGTGCGAGACATCTATAGATTCGTCCCCGCACCTACCAGCGGTCCCACAGGACTTTGTTAAATATGCTCACATGCACATCTGAGCTGGAGTTAAGACTTTTAACACGCCTTAGAAGGAAACCACGGCTTACTGTAAAATTCCTGCGTTCTTCCTTTGTTCCTTCATAACCATCGCCCTACCTGGAGTAAATAGGACAGGGCCTTGGAGAAATGCAGCCTTCTGTTGAAGTTGGGGGAAAGTAGCCGGGGGTGGGGGGGTGTAAGAAGAAAACAGGGAGTTAAAGAAAAGGAAATGACACACTATTCTCTATGGGCCTCCAAGTGGGCATCTGTCTCTGCCCCTTTCTGGTTAGGATGGGTAGGGGCTTATGAGGAGGAGAGGAAGGAGAATTTGGCCAAAGCCATGGCAACCAGAGATAGCCTTATTTATAAATGTCTTCCCTGGTGCAAGTGTGCCATGGGGTATCACACGAGGGAAGGCTGTATTTTACCTTCTTAACTTGCTTTTGCAGCTCTGATGGTTTCCGAAGCGGAGTTGAAATGCTTACGTGCTAAACTAGAAGATTTATTTGGCTTTCGTTCATTCAACAAGTGCTAAGTGCCAGGGTATCCTTACCTCCAACTCTCATGCCCTTTCCCCCATAGAAAGAGCTGCTGAGTCTAAGTAAAAATCTAAAACCCCAACTACGTCGTGTACGTGTGCATGTGTGTGATGTGTGTGTGATGTGTGTGTGTGTGCCCGCGCTTGTGTGCAGCGCTTTGGTGTGTGGTGGGAGTCTGCAGGGCTATTCTCTCCTTGCTTCATGTTTTCACATCTCCCACAAGACAGGAATTAGAAGGAAGGACGAGCTGAACCGTTCCCTCAGGCAAGCAGATCTGCGGGAAAACAAAGGGTCGCTGCTCGGTCCCCAAGGGGTCAGGCCGCCTTCCTTCCCTCAGGGCGTCGGGGCCCTGTTTTCCCGTTCACCACGTTCCAGTCTTGCACAGTCCGTAGCATGCGATTCCGAGGGCACTTCAGCAAATGCAGGATGGAAGGGACTCTCAGCGCCCACCGAACGTGTCACCCGCAGAACCCATCAGGAGCTGCAGCGGCAAGTTCCCGAAGGGGCCCGTGGAGGGAAAAGCTTCTCCCGCGCTGGTGGCTCCCGGGCATTTCCCTATTGTTCTTAATAAAGGGACATCGCCCGTGGAGGTGGAGGCTCACCTTTTACTCATGTTTAATGGCCGCAAAAGCCATTTATTACCTCGTGTCCTTCCCCAGCGGGAAACGGTCCTGCACAGCAACCGCGCCTGGCTGCTTCTGGCTCCCCTGATGCCCAGGGGTGACCCCACCACCTCTGTGCGACTCGGGGGCAGCTCCCCGGCCACGCCTGTCTGTCCCCAGCCGAGGAAGGCCCTCACCAAAGAAGGGCAGGGGCCGGAATCTCTTTCCTCCTTTGAATTTTGAATCAAACTCCCGCCCATCCACACGGCGAGAACACATCAATCACCTGCCTTTCCCGGGACCGTCGGGGCCACCCGGGGCCGGTTCTGCGTCCTGCTGATCCGTACGCAGGAGGGGCTTGTGAAATCGCTGTCCCCTCAGAAAACACGTCCATTTCCACCTTCCTCGGACGGCTCTCACAAATGAAAGTGCTCTGTCATTTTTAATGCCCGGTGTTTCCTTTCTCCCCATTGTCTTGTCGAAATCCAGCAAATAAAACCCACAGGTATTTGGCTTTTAAAAAAAAAAAATGCCCCAACGGCCCAGAGGATGGTGGGAACCCAGCCCTTGCAGGTTCTCCTTGAGTCTCACATACACACACACACACACACACACAAACGACTGCAAGCGAAGGTTCCTTCTGTCCCCTTGGAGTCCTCTCGAGCCCCAGGCAGCACGCGGATGGGCCCCCGAGACGGTGGCGGTGAGAGGCCCGCCTGGGGACGGAGGTGTGCCAACGGCCCCCCATCTCCCGTGCAGCCGGCTCTCCGCAGCCAGGGAACTGACAGCGGTGGGCGCTCTTCGTAAATGGGAAAGTGCACTGCAAGTGCAAGTTATTATTAGTTCTACAATGTCGCCAGCCTACAATTTCTCATAGACACCTATCATTCTACTTAGGTGACTGGGTAACTGTTCCCCGTGCCAGAGGGAACAAGCCTCTCTCTGAAACGTTTGCATGTCTGTGTGAGGCCTAAGCATACGGAACCCCCTTATAGAAAGGTTTCCACTCTGTAGAGATTTGTAAGTGCCAAAGGACTAACAATACCCTAAAAAATAAATAAATAAATAAATAAATAAATAAATAAATAAATAAATAAATAAATAGAAAAACCAACCACAAATGCATTGAGTTTTTAATAGAAAGGTTAGTAGGCTAACCTGTTTCCAGTATTATAAAAGTCACCCTCTAGGATGTGAATAGAAGGTCAGCATTCTAGGATCCGAGGTAGCTTTATGTGACAGACTTGTTGCCCAAAAGTTACTTCAAAACAGAAGTTTGGCATAATGCAATTATTTCCCACACATCTGCGTTTACTCAAGACTAGCTTATTGTCTTTGAGATCTTTCCTTAGATGCCTATTAGCTTTAAGTCTTTCTGCCTTTTCTTGATCACGCCAGCCACTTGAGCTGTTCAAAGACCTGCAAACAAACATTTAATGGCACCAAAATAAACTAATTATTCAAAGGGACCCCTTGTTTCTTTCTCTAGGTAAACTTGAACATCTCCCTGATGATGGAGAACTTGTTTCTTAAATTATGTGTGGTGAAGGGACAACTTGCTGTCACTGTCGTTAACAATCCCAACCCTTCATGAATTGATACTCTGTAAAACATATAAAAATGGGTCACTAGAAGAAGAATGAAATGTTGCGGTGTGTCAGATTGCTGTGAAAGTTCTAAACGCTGACTCTGAATTTCTGTGCCGAAGTTGTTGGGGACCCCTGGCGAACAGTTCACAGGCCAGGAGTGGCCTGGGCGCCACACTTTGCGTAGCACTTACAAGCGGCTCGCACTCCCATTCTGCAACTTCTCATTCCTTATTGGAGTCTGTAAATCCGACGCTTTGACAGTAGTTTTATTTAAGCAGGGATAGGCCTTTATACAAAGACTCTAAGCGAAGCGACCAATGGATAACTACGATGAAGGGCGCAGTTAGTGCCGACGCGAGCTACACAAGGCACTGTCCGAGAAGACGTCAGGAAGGCGCCCTCGGGGTGGCAGAGGAAGGGGGAGATTTGGAGCTGGCTGCCGTAAAAAAAGAAGGTGTAAAAAAAAAAATACAACAAAAAAACTGAAGTGATTTTTAATCTGCATTTGACATGATAATAGATTAAGGGGATATAAACACAGATAAAACCAGGCTGGACCAAAGAACAGGGGGTTTGTGAAGGCCGTGAGACAGAGTAGAGCCAAGAGTATGCGTGTGCACGCACACGTGTGTGAGTGCGTGTGCGTGTGTGCATGGTCTGCCTGGTGGGCAGGCTGATTGGAGCTGAGTAAAGAAGGGCAAAGAAGAAAGAAAGAAAAAAAAAAGGTTGAGGGAGCGTTTTCAGAAAAGGGGTCCAATTTATATCCGTTGCTGTAGCTGTAATTGGTTTGTTTGTGTGGAGCAGGAAGACGGGGCAGTGGGGCGACGTGATGGAGTGAAACACGGAGGGCTGCGGCTCCCCTGCCTGATGCGTTGGAGAGAAATTGTTAGTAACCACGACTGGTCCCGCTGGGGTTCATTAAGTGACTGGCCCTCCACAGTACCCTGTCATTTCCAACCTGGATGCATCAACATTAGCCAGCGTTGCAGCGTGCAATTGTGCAGCGTGCGAGGGTGTGTGAAGGCCTGGGAGTGTCTGCAGCCTGGGTTTTCGGGTGTGTTTGTGCCTTTTCTTAGGGACACAGTTAAGTTTTCCATGGGAATTAGGATCACGAAGGCCACATGCAGTTATATTAAAAAAAAAGCAAAAAAAAAAAAAAAAAAAAAGCAAAGGATGCTTTCTTACTGGAAACACAAATTTGCTTTGACACTTAAAAAAAGTACCGTGGAGCTGAACAATGGGGAAACCAAGAAAGGATTTGAACCAGGCGGGTGGGGCCACTAGGGAGCTGAAAAGAAGCCAGTGGCAAACACATCCAAATGGTAACTTCTTAAACCCCCTGTGAAAGGGAGAGCTCGCAGCATTTATCTCCAGATTGTGAGGCCTGTCGGCCCCTGGGGTGGGGGCCGTGTGGGGAGAGGGGCAAGTGAGGAAGGGATGAAGGGTGTCTTGGTGTTGGTGGCATGTGGAGTCCCTGCTGCTTTGGATCTCAGGATGGTCCTTTCCAGGCAAAGAAGGAAGAAAAACTCATGTGAGGAATTTTAAAGGAGTAAGAGTCCCTTTGGGGATCCCACAATTCAGATCTTAGAAAAGCACTAAGGGAAAAAAAAAAGCTTCCTGCCCTGGTGGGAACTCTCAGGATTCAGTCTCAGAAGCTCTCTGCCTGCTGGGAGCAGCCAAGAAGCCAGAGTCAGGGCTGCGGGAAAGCTAAGGCCACCCGAGGGAAGCCTCCAGCCTTCCTACCCTCTGAGTCCACCCGCCTGACCTCGGACAAAGCCAGCCTGGAGTCTCTGGACAGAGGGTCCTCCATCTGGTGCAAAAGAAGGCTTGATCTCAACCTGTCTCCTGTGGTTTATAATGGTTTCCTGGAACTATGAAAATGTAAGTCAGATAAGGCAACAAAGCAGCCTCTTTTAGTTCTTTCTCTACTTCCTAAAACATGTGTTTATCATATATGCAGAAGAGGAAAATCTCTTCCATGTCCTAGGGTGAACCTTGGCTCAAACTTGGTATTGTGGGTCCTACTCTTCCATCATTAACAAATCATAAGTAGGGGAAGTCACAATACTATCAAACCACATTACCTAAGTGTTGGCAAACTCTAGGGCTGATTACAGGCATTGTCATTGGTGTTGTTAATAGCTGCCATCCACCGAGTACTGTATACTTCATAATACTGTCTCACTGTCATTGTCATAACTATGAAACAGTAAGGTTGTTACTATTATTGCCCTCAATTTTCTCCAGCTTTATTGAGATATAATTGACAGATAACATTGTGTAAGTTTAAGGTGTACAATGTGTTGACTTGATACATTTATATATTGCAAAATCAGCACCAGCACAGTGTTAGCTAACACTTCCGTCAGGTTACATAACTATCGTTTCATTTTTGTGGTGAGAACATTTAAGATCTACTCTCTAAACAATGATTACCCCCGTTTCACATACGAGGAAACTAAGTTTCTGAGTCCTGTCCTGCCTCGCCCCGGGGCATCTGAGTCTGCAGACGAGCTCTTAGTCACTCACTCCACTGTCCCATCAATTCCTAACTGTTGCCTTTTTCTGAGTGTCTCCCAGATGCACACCCATCCTAAGCACTTTGCATACATTATCTAATTATCTCACTTGGTCCTCAAAGCCACAAATCAAGGCAAGCAGATTCCACCTCCAACCCCCACGAAGTTGCATCTTCCTCAGGCCACCTGAAATGGTCCAGGGTGGCAAAGAAACCACTCGCGGGCATGAAACTAATGTGGTCATTACAGGTGGCCATGATGGGACCTGGGTCCCTTGCACCTCGAGGGTGATAGGAGCCCCTAGATAACACAGGAAGTAAACTTTCAACCATCATCGTTCCTCCCATCCATGCTCTTCTCAGCGCCAGTGACCAAATAGACTTTTACAATGATGTTCACTTTGCAATTAACAAAAGGCAAATGGAGCTTTTCTGATTTTCTTTTTGACTCTAGGGAGCCAGAACTGAAATAAACGCCAATGTTTTGATACAAATATTCTATCTATCTATGTCTGCCAGGAAGGATGAAGCTTAGCTGTACCCCTTGATACTATCCTGGGTGATTTAAAAACAAACCATAAAGCAACATAAAAAAAGAGACTAGGGTGCTCTCCCAATAGAACCCAGTTCTAGTGAGGGAATTTTGGAGTTTATACAGGACGTTTCTTCATCTCTATAAAGTAAAGAACCTCTCTAGGTATTATCAGTGGATTGATCTCATCGAGAAAAAGATTTATTAAAAGAGAAATGCAGATAAAGACAATAGTGAGGTGAAGGCCTGGAGTGGGGGGTGGGGGCAGGATGGAAGGGGGTCAATGGGGAAAAAAAGAAGGCATCTGTAAATTCTTTCAACAATAAAGATAAATTTAAAAAATAAAAATATCTAAAGTACCCTATTAAATGTTTTAAAAGTTTCAGCTGAAGAAAAAAAAAAAAGAAAGAAATGCAGATAGAAGGAAACAGGCCACTGTAATTACACATTAGTTCTCTTTTATTTATTTTTTAAATAAAAACTGACTCCAAGTTTCTTAGTCATTGACATGGTCCCAGCACATCATGGATGTGATGTAATGACAGCTTCAGACAGGGGATGCTTTTGATGCATTATTAACCATAAAAAAGACATTAAATACCAGACTTGAATGCCACAGGGATGCATATTTCACTAGGAATTATTTTTCCATGTATGCTTAAAGTTTATTTTGGTAAACAGATGACTGGAGGCTGTCAGAGCTGGGGTGAGATTTATGTTCCTGTGGCATCTTCTTGAAAGGAGAGGAAATGACTGGGACCTGTTGAACACCAAGGGCGAAATGTAAATCTTTCCTTGGCTCCAGGGGAGGTTTGGAAAGTGCCACACAAATGATTCCTCCCAGGAATGCAGTTTCCAAGAGGCATCCGAGTGGATGCCCAGGGGGAGGGCGGAGGGGGCAGGGAGGCACCACGGGGAGGGCACGGAGGGGACACAGATTCCACGTTCTCTAGCAGGAGGCAGAAGAGCAAAAACATCTGGACTGGAAAGCTGGCTTCAGGATGCCCCGCCAGATGACTTGCTGAGTGTCAGCTGAAGAGAGCACCCTGAATTAACTTCATCCCAGAGCCGAGCCCACGCGGGCACCAAGAGCTGTTTCTTTCCGTACCGACGACACATTGCTGGCGATTCTGGCGAGGGATGTAGAACTTAGTGACCATGCGGTACGGGTTCTCTGATCCTTGGCAAACAAGGGAGGCACCGACGTAGGTGTCTACCAAACCCCTCCTTGTGGGTCTCTGGAGCCAGAGGAGCTAGCACAGAAATATAGTCAAGACAGGACCCGCTGGGACCCCGCTGGACCTGAAGACAATTTCACAGAACCACAGATGATCCTGCCCACCTTTAGGACCTGCTCGGCCTTTTTTTCCATTTGATATTTTAAAAAGTCTCCTCCTAAAGACATATCCATTTTGGCAGATACTGAGAGTTTCGTGTAGCTGCTCCAGGCTCATACACGCATGTGGAATGCAATAAATTCTGTCCGACGCTTGTTATGTAGACACTTAGCTACAGATCCAGAGCCAAATGGGCACACCTAGCCCGGGTGAGCCTGACAGGCACTTTCCCGCTCCCATCCCCCGCCTGTGCCTGAAGAACTCTGAGTGCCAACGGGTACCACGACAACCGGAGGCCTGCAGGGTGGCCTTTATCGGGTCGAGATCCACGATTCATACCGACAGGGACGTCAGTGGAGTAACAGAGAGTGGCCTGGGGGTGCACTTTCTCCTTGTAGCCTCATCTTCCTGAACTCTTGTTGGGGCTGGTTTGTAGTCTCTGCTGACATCCCAGCTCCTGAATAAGGCCGTGAATTAGCCCCGGTGCATTTACGTCTCAGTGTCTTAGAGGGACAGGGAATTGGATCAGGGTTTTGGGGATGCCTCCTCCACGGTGGCTGATGCTGAGGCAGTGGTCCCCAACAGAGGAACCGCAGATGTCCCGCAGCAGATGCCTGGCAACGTGCCAGAGACATTTTCGATGGTCACACCCGCGGTGGGGGGATGGTGCTATAGGTATCAACCGAGTAGAAGCCGGTATGCTGCTGAACGTCCATCAACACCCAGGTCAGCCCCTCCGCCCCAAAGCAGGACCTCACCCGAACGCCAGTTACGCTGAGCTCAGAATCCCTGTCCTAGGGACTGCAAAGCGAGCCACTGTGCTTGGTGGCTGGAAGCATCTGGGACTGAAGTTCAGTTGTGCACCATCCAAAGCTGATTGCATTAAAATGAGGGAGGGGCCCACGTGCGGATTTCCCACCGAGAGGTGAGTCACACCTTGGGTCCTGCGCAAAATGGCCAGCGCTACGATGACGTCATCGCCGCTCCGAGGCCCACCGAGTGTGGCCCGGGGCGTGTCAGCGGTTCAAGTAGGTGTCATTAATCACACTCATTCTACGGCTGATGAAATGGAGGCCCGGCCAGTTCAGCGACTTGCCAGAGGTCATCGCGTGAAGGAGTGGCGGGGTCGGGAGGGGGCCACCAGCCTTTCCATCTTTAGTCTCCCTCGTCCTGGTCTCATATCGGAACCAGGAGATCTTGTGGAGCACACACACTCCCTCCCCTGCCGCCCTCTCCCTCTATATAGAGATAGAGCAAAATGCAGGTTAAGCTGCCTTTAATCTTTAATTCATACACAAGGACGTGCTTCGATAGAGAGAGTAAACTCCAGAGGCAGCGAGTTCTGTAGGTTTGGCCAGATCTTCCTTTTCAAAGACAGACAGCCTGGGGAATCGCACGGATGGCCTTCCATTGCCCTCTTAGATTCTTTTTATGGCAAAAATGCTTGCTTTTATCAATGTCTACCCCAACCTCTGATTCCCATAGGTGGGGGGGGGGAGAGCAAACAGCAGCTGAGGGAAGCGCACCTACCCTGCGCTCTGATGGAAACGGGAGACGCGGGCCACGGGGGCGGGGGCCGGGGCTGGGCGTGGGAAGGTTGGTGGGGTGGGGGGTGGGGATGGGAAGGAGCTCAGACTGCAGAAGCTCATGGAGCTCCTTTTTCTGCTCGGGTGGAGGCATCTGGCCTGGGACCTATGAGGTCGTCATTCATTCCAAGGCCCCTGTAGGCATTTCTGCATTAAGTTACATCAGCGCAGACAGAGAGGAAGGAGAAGACTGTTGCATCCATCATAAAAACAGATGTGCGGAGACAAAGATCTTGGAGCACTGACTAGAGAAGATGAAGCTTGGGAAGGATAGGACAAGCCCAAGTCCCCAACTGGGTCCTGAGGTCTAAAGCCAATAGGGTGACAGGAAAAGGGACTCGGACGCCAGCATCTCCAACCAGCAGCAGGCGCAGCTGCTAGTGGCTCCTCATGGGAACATCGGCCGTGCTTTTCCTCCCCACTGCAGTCCAGCCAAGGAGTAAAGACAAGTCGGTCCCATCAGAATCCCGGCAGCTGGGCGGGCGGTGGTTCGATGTGTGGTGTCTGGAAGCCTCTGGGCTGGAAATGCTCCTCTGGGAACGAGGCGAGCGCAAGCAGAGCAGAGCTTTGGAAATCTGGTTTCCAACTAGCTGACCCTGGGGAACCTCTAGACTCGAGGCCAGGGCAGCGGGTGACCTTGACGGTCCCATTGGGTGGACCAGTGGGTCAGGCCATTGGCCCGGATGCTGCTGCGTGTCGGTGGCTGAAGGATGGCTCAGCCGCCGCTCAGAGGGAGGCAGGGATGGCCTCCCACGGAGTGGATGCGTTATCCAAGCTGCCCCTCGGGAGAGGACCCTGAGCTACATCAAAGGGTTGTCCTCATCTGCCAGACTGGGTCAGATTTTACAGACACAAGCTCTATGGCTCCCCAGAAGAGGTCGGCTCTCTTCCCATTCGTTTCAACATGGCCTTGAGTGAGAGAGTCCCGCTGTTCGTCCCCCTGCATTCAGCACAGAGATTCATTCTTTTGGCCAAAGCCAACTATGGTGAAACGAAAGTGTTAATTCATCCCCTAGATGAGTATTTCACCCCAAATGAGTAGCTTCCTTGCTAAAAGAGCAACTTAATAAGCACCTTTCTTGTTTACAGTGCCAAGCTAGGCATGGCAGACAGCAAGGCAGAAGAATGTTCTGCGTCCTTTAAAAGCCTCTTGTTCCCTGGGGAGCCCAGTGATGTGTCTGAGCATGGAGAAGACACAGCGGGGCTGAGTCGTCAACTCTGAATTCGCCCAGGGGCAAGAAACAATGGTTGCCTGTGGTCTGGAGACAACTATGCCCTAGAGAAGAGAGTAAGAAATCTTGACTCATGGAACACACTCACACCTCTCATTTTAAGAAGTGTCTCCAGTTTGTACCCACAGCACAGGTAGGTGCTGACCCGTCTCCTTGACCTGCGTGACATTAAGGTACAATAGCTAGTGGGTAGAGGAAGACCCTAACAGGAGAGGCTGCGTCTTCTGGTGATGCGAAGTACAAGGATGAATGAGCCTGGCGGGTGTGGCTCAGTGGTTGAGCCTTGACCTATGAACCAGGAGGTCACTGTTCGATTTCTGGTGGGTTTTGGGCTCGATCCCCAGCAGGGGGCGTGCAGGAGGCAGCCAATCAATGACTCTCTCTCCTCATTGATGTTTCTCTCTCTCTCTCCCTCTCCCTTCCTCTCTCTGAAGTCAATAAAAACATATTTTTTAAAAAAAGGAAAATAATGATCACAATGGTTACCACCGAGTACAAAATTATGTGCTTTGTACAGCATGATTTCATCTCATTCCCGTAACAAACCCTTGGGGTAGGTACCTTTTTGGTGATGTGAAGGCTAAAGTACAAAGAATTTAAGTGTCTTGCCCAGCACAGTGGCAGCTCTAGAACCAGAATCCAGCACTTAAACTTAGGCAAGATGCCATGCTTTTGATTTCCATTTGTCCCCCCACGGGTATAGCACAGAGCTCTGACAGGTGAGACAGACTGAGCTGTGGGCTTTTTCGTTTGGCTGCTGGTGGACTCTCCCAAAGGGTGAACAGATCACATCCAGGGACTTTTAGGTCCCTGGACTCTGGGTGAGTGACCCTAGTGGCTACTGTAGAAAGACTGAGAATTTTCAAGTCCGCATCCTGGGACTCCGCAGAGAATGGGAAAGGCCACGTGCTGGAGCCGACTTCAGAAATGCTGATGTGAGTTTCCGTCTAAAGGTAGCCCAGTAGTTGGTCAAAAACTTCCTCAGTTTCCTGAGTTACTTCACTCTAGGTTTTAGAGGTGCTAGCAATTAAATTTAATAGAGATTGGTGCATTGTTGTTAAAATTTTATCAGAAATTGGCACTTGCCCCTTGAAATATGTACACAAACTATTCCCTGAAGTGTGATCTTTCAAGTGTGTTGTTGAACAGAAATCTTTTTTCCGTGGAAATATATCTTTGAAATTTTAATGTCCATCAGATGAAAAATATATGATTCCACCTACAAAAATTCTGTTTATAATTCTTCTTTATTTTTCAGGACCACATTAAGTGAAATATGACCGTGTACAGTAATGATTTCATGGGTGGGACCATAAATGACTGTGTGTGTGTTGTGTACATATGTGTGCATCTGTGTGGTGTATGTGTGTGCATGTGTGTGAGCATCTGCCTTATATAATGTTCAAAAATTTTTAAATTAACTGTCAACATAAAATCCTGAGGATAGTACATAAACTCGGGTTGATGGCTTCTGTTGCAGAAGCTGAATCTTTTGGAGCCTGGGTGAATGTTTCCAGCCTGTAGAAGTGTCTACCTTCTGGTGGATCACGTGCTCTGCAGGTTGCCACAGCCCCCGGCATCCTTACTCCTGTCCCCATCACGCATTTCCATGGCCTGCCTGGCCCCTGAGCTATTGACGGGTGTGGCCCCCAGTCTATATCATAGCAGGTGCCTCCACGTGTTGAAATAACTCTTTCCTTGGTTTCTTAGTCGATGTGCTTAACCTCTACTGTGGTCAAAACTAAAGAAAGAACAACTGAAAACCTCCAAGACAGACATAGGCGGGCAGCCTCCCAAAGACTTTCTAACAGAAATAAATGCCAGAGGACACACGTATCCCCTGAGGTCCCACTTGCTGGGCTACAGGAGAATGGCCAGTGTAGACCAGCTGCCCGAGCTCCCTTCCCTTCCCCTTCCCAGCGTCCTGCCCTCTGCTCCTGCCTCCTTCCCCTCCACCGCCCGCAGCCGCAGCCCGGGAGGCTGGGCCCCTCACCCCGTCCATCCGAGCCTCGCACTTTGCCTCAGGGCAAGGCCTGTAGTGCTAAGACTGGCGATGGCCTGAGAGAAGAGGCGATGAGCCCCTGGGGCTGCTATTAGGGTCGGGCTTTAGCCACATTACAAGTTAAATAGGCTTTTGTGGGCTGGCTGGGAGATACAACCACCACACGTATTACTGTTTCTAAGAGAAAATTTGACGGAGGTTCCCAACAACAGACTCGCAAATGAACTTCTGCAACATAGGCCATTAGTAAGTTGAATGCTTCTAAATTCTAGAAGGTAATTGGGCTTCCCATTTGAAACTTAAGCTTTCTTAGGATGAGCCCTGTGCTTCTCCATTGAAAAGCAACAGTTCCAGTTCGCTTACAGGTCTTAAGAGGAGTGCGCAACTCACCAAATATTAGCTGAAGGCCTTCGGCATGCAAGGAACTGAGCGAGGTACTGAAAACAAACGAGTGAAATGCTGCCTTTTAGGAGTTTACAATGCAGTGAACTGGTGGGTGATGTGGGGCAGAAAAGAGGCAAGTGGAGCAAACTGAATTCTAGGTAGTTGCAAGTGATACAGAAGGATGTCGTGAAGATTCACAAAATAGGACTTGAGGTGTTCTCATGAAGGAGGAAATGAAAATGAAATATAGGTAATATTTCAAGAGGCCCTTCCCACAAATGATGTGGAATTCCCCAAGCATTCCACACAGAGGAAACACCACCAATAACAGCATGGAGTGAAAATTTCCCCAGGGAACTGGGGGAGGGGAATGTGGCCCTACAGAAGGGAGTCATGTTGGGAGTCAGAGGCCCTGGGCACCAGGCTAAGGAGTGCCATGTGGCTGACTGAGTGACACAGAGGCATGCTGGGGTCTGGGCATGGTGGATTGGAGGGCGGCAAGATGTGGAAAGACTGGTAAAAAAGCTGTTGTAATTAGTGCAAGATAATAATTAGCTTTAGGGGGGGCAGGGAGGAAATGGCAAAAATGGTTACATGTGAGACTATTTGCGGTTTGGGGAAATCTCAACAACTTTCTTAGAAATTGGTAATGATGATGCTATCCCTCTAACATTTATCTAACAATATTATTCTTATATAGCCTCTCATTCATTCACTGAACAAGTATTTAAATGCCTATGGGCATTTTTTTTTCATGTTATACTCTTGATTCACACACAAGTAAATAATGTCAAATACAGGAGAAATCAAATGTGCTAAGGATAATTTAACCAAATTAAATGCCCTGTGTATTATCAATGTTTCTCGAATTGCTCAATAGCATGAAAGATGCTCCAAGAAAAATAAGAAGAGCTTCAGAAGTCAAATGCTTAATGGCTTTCTTGTAGGTCCCAACACCCATTCAAAGTATTAAAGACTCTGATAAGTCCTGCAGTTCAAAACAAACAGACAAAAAACCTCACACAAACACAAACTTTTAACCTACGGCTCAAACTTTGACCACAGAACCTTTTAATTGAACAATATCTATTAACTTTTTTGAAAAATATTGTTATAAAGTATTAATGTAAATTCTAAGTATAGACCTCCACATGCAATTGTTCCTGTTAGATCACTGTCCACCTACAACCATGGCCTCAAAGGTAAATGAAAAGGGCTATAGCTCGCGATGTGCACAGAGATGATTTCTATAATCAACCACTTATTCGTGTATCAGAGATTTATCGAGCACCTACTATGTGCCAGGATTTATTGAGCACCTACTGTGTGCCGGGCACTGTGCTTGGCATTAGAGATACAGCAGAGACTGAGAGAGACATGTGTCTCTGCGAGGAAATAAACTCAGGGTTTAATTAAAAACACAGAATCTTTGCCCAGCTGGTGTTGCTCAGTGGTTGAACACTGACCCATGAACCTGGAGGTCAAGGTTCGACTCCTGGGCAGGGCGCATGCCCGGGTTGCAGGCTGGATCTCCGGTAGGGGGTGCACAGGAAGGCAACCGACCGATGATTCTCTCTCATCACCGATGCTTCTATCTCTCTCTCCCTCTAACCTTCCTCTCTCTCAAAAAACAAAACAAAACACAACTACAACAACACAGAATCTTCACGATAATTTGTGACAAGTCGGCTACTCTAGTCTTCCACCCTCGCTTTCTCGGTCATCTTCCAAATTATACTTACAGAAAGCAATGCTATGGTGAAATTTCAAAGGTTCCTTATTAAAAACAGGCAGTTAGGAGGTAGGATCCTAAACCAGTGCCTTCCTCTACGTGCTGGCAGATCTGAGAACACACCAGTCCGGAAAAAGAGTTTAACAAGTATTGGCTCAAATAGAAGGAGCTGGGGACTAATTCTGATTTTACTTCTCTTTGGAACCCTCCCTTCCTGTACCAGAGAAGACCGCGGCCCGTGATCAACTCCTGGGCGCCCTGCCTCGTTCGGGACTCACAGTGAACTCTGGGAGCCAACCCTTTTATAGTCACGAACGTTTCTCCCTCCGTCTTTTTTTTTTTTTTTTTTTTTTAACGATGTCTGATGTTCTAACGTTTTTAAACAATGTCTGATGTCTGATGCATCTAAAAGGCACAATAAACTGTCATCTCTAATTGTATATTGAAAATCTCAATAAAAATTGGCTCTGGGTTGAAAAACCAGTAGAAAGAGACTTAGCTTAGAAGAGATGAGAATCATTTTTTTAGCCTTGAGATCTGCATGTTTTGTGAGCTTCATAGAGAGGATAAGAGGGAAACTTCAACTCTTAAAAAAAAAAAAAAAAATCTGCTAAAAATCTATATTTTACATCCAGTGTAATGCCACAACCATTAAGTGGGTATGACTAAGCTGATGCAAAGTGATGCAACCGAGAGCGGAAACACATACTATGGCTTCCTCGTGTGGGGAGAAAGGCTGATTCACCTGTGTCGAGGGCCAGGCGAAGATAAAAGACCTCATCCCAGATGGGGCTCCCTGCTCCCCACACCTCAGCACCCCCTCCGATGTGGCTCAGCGTGGAAAGTGTCATTAATGCCAGCACCAGCGGCGCCCGTAGGGGATTCACGGGCCACGTCCTTCCCGCCTCTTGGACGCCCCCGTCTGCGGTGGTGGCCGTCCCGCGCTCCTCGCAGGGCTGGGCAGTTCGGTGACGCCAGCTGCAGGTCGGTCACAACCCGACCTCCTGTCAGGGGATCACAGCGTTTCAGGGCCGAAGGGTCTCCGCGGTGGCATTTTAGGACGAGAACACTGGAGCTCCAAGGACAGTGGCTTGTGTAAAGTCGCACGGTGAGCCCAGACGAGAGCCCCCCGAGGCTCTGTCGTTTGTTTTTTTGTGTTTTTTTTTCATGTCTTCCTTTCTACTTTAAAAAAGTACCTCCAGAGCCCTTTTTAGATTTAGGCGAGGCCGGATCTTACACGGCGGATACGAATTCTGAGGGTTGTCAGGCAGAAGGTCTTGGGGGCGCCAATGGACAAACGCAGAGGGAAGGGCAAGGGGAAAACCGCCACCCGAACCCGTGGTGGGCACTGCGGCGGGCAGATGCCGCGGGGGATGCTAGAACAGCAGGCGGGAGCTCGAGGGGGAGCGGATGTTAGCACAGTCTCAAAGTACCCCCCCCAGACATTTATCAGTCACAAAGGGGGGAAACAGTAACTTGAGGGTGGAGCACTCAGCAGACGCCATCTCTGCCCAGTACCCAAAGCTGATACCAATAACACGATGGCCGGAGCCCGCGGACCGGGCGGGACGCGCGGAGGAAAGCACATCCCCTCCGGGTGCTCTTGCACAAATGCATTTCCTCTTCTATCCTGAGAGAGCACCAGGCACGGCAACAGGGGGGCGTCCTGCAAAATACCTGGGCGACGCTTCCCAAAGCATCGAGGTCGTGAGACACACGGTGACACTGAGGAGCCCTTACAAGTTAAAGGGGACTCGAGAGACACGGCGACATGGAATGGCGGATCCTGGCCTGGATCCTGAAGCGGAAAAAGAACTTTGGTGGAGAAATGAGGGAAGCCCTCAAAAGACTGTAGTTTAGTTAATAATAGCGTACTGGTATTAATCTCTCAGTTTTGATAATTGCACTACGGCTACGTATGCTGTTAACAGGGAGCGCTGTGATTTTTTTGCAACTTTTTAAAAATTAAGTCTAAAATGATTTCAAAATAAATTTTTTAAAGAAGAGTAAAAACGACTGTGGGGGTCAGGGAAAGGAAAGGGGGTGGGTAATGGGAGAGAGATACAGCATGACAGCTGAGGGTCCCCTCTGGAATCTTCTAGAAGCTGAGACCACTGGGGGTTTGCCATTCCCTCCTCGGGTTCATCTGACTTTGTCCGTTGTCAGAGCTGTAACGTAAGTTACGTAAACTTCTGAGAGCAAGCCCCGGGTGGTGGAAGGAATGAAAGATGTTTCTGATGAGCCCGTCAGCTGAGCTGGCGGCCAGTGGCGCGGGGAGTGATGTCAAGTGTCTGCAGGGCTGGCTGGGGTCTGGGCTCACCTGGCCTCGCCACCTGGCATGGGGACCCCCTCCTCACAGGACAGGGCTGGGAGGGAGCAGCCGCCGAGGCGGGGGGCAGGGGGGGGCATCTTTGCCCACGGTGTTTACACTGTGTATGGATGTCTCCACGATGAAATGTGTTCTTGGAAATGTCGTCCTCATTTATAGACGTATCACTGAGGAGTGTGTGTGAGAGAGCGAGAGAGACATGTCAGAATCCCCAAGAAAACAGCTCAGCCCTGCATTCCATTATATATACAAAGCTTGGAATATGTTAGCGATAAATTTGCAGAAGGGGTGGAGATGTGGTTTTGCTGGTATTTCCAAATGCAAAACAGGTCTCCCTTCCCCTCTGCTGGGTTGCCGCTGTTTTCCAGCAGAATTAAAATGCCTGCACTCGGGACATGTTGCCAGAAACTTGCCTGGCGAAGCATTTCGATTCCTTTGTGTAGCGAACGAGTGTTTCTTCCGATGGGTGCTTTCCCGTGTTCATTCTCCCCCGATTCCCGTGGTAGGAAAGGCCCCAGGGAGCTCCAGACCCGTGGCCGGGGCAGAGAAAGCCACCTCCAGATCCCAGGTCCTTCCATCCCGCGGAAGATTAACATGGACGTCAAACTGACGTTACCAATTTAAGGGATTTAAACACTCAGCTTTAGAGTAAACAAAGTCCAGTGGCAAGGTTTAGACAGCTTCGGCGATGTTCGACAATACAACCCAGATGTCAGGGAACGCAGGCCTCACGGCCGCACGCTCTCCGCCGCATTCGTCATGAGAAAAACGTAAGTGGGTCAGACAGGCTAATGAAGGAAAGGAGAGCTCGTAATCACTGGGTGGCTTTTATGGGGCAGAGAGTATACCAGGTACTTTATATACATCATTTACGTTCAAAAGATTTGCAGTGAGGCAACTATTATTTCCAGCCTGTCGACAAGGACGTGAGGCTCAGAATGCGCAGTGCGCCTAAGTAAACCAGCCGGCGAGTGGCAGAGTCAGGATCTCACCTGTGCGGGTGTGACCTGAGAACCTCTGCTCTTTCCAAACACATATAACAATCCTTTGCTTAAAACTCTCCAATTTCTCAGATCACGACGACACCAGCGAATGCCTCGGCTAACTTTTGGCGCCTCAGGGTGGCCACGGCCGCCCTCTTTGGGGCCTTGTATCCTGCCGTGCAGAGTGACAAGCAGGTCGCCCAAGGCTGGGGCCCTCTCACGAAGGCGCTCAGTTTCCCGGGCCTCCCACATCAGCCAGCGCTGGCTGGATGCTGCGTGACGCTGCGTGATTCTTCATTCCCAGGTCTGCCCGTGCGGGTGCTGCTGCTACTCTGTCTCTACCGATACTTTGTGTTCTGTGCTTGACACCTGTTTGCCAAATGAATGAGCAGACGAACCAATGGAGGGACTGAGAAAGAACAGGATGTTTCAAATCCTTTGGTAATAAATACTTTTCAAATTTTATGTAACATCCTGTGTAAGTGTTACGAATGTTACAACTTTGTGAATAATTCGCTAAGGCAGAATTCCTAAAGATGCATATTAGATGTGATTCAGTGGTTCTGAACCCGGGTGGTTTTGTTCCCTCTACCCAGGGGGCACCATTTGGGTTGTCACGGCTGGAGGCAGAGGGGTGCTACTGGAATCTGGCGGGAATACATCAGGGATGCTGCTGAACATCCTACGACGCACGGGACAGTCTCCCCAACCTCAACGAAGAATGTCAGCGCTGCCCAGGGAAAGAAACCCTATCATTTTATTTAATTCAATGGCATACGTTTAAAAGCAATCAAACTATGGCTTGTTTGTTTTCTGCTTTAATTCAGATTTTTGGTCAGCCAGCCTGGCTTTCACTGCCCGAATTCGTCATGCCAAGGAATGCTGAAATTTTCCCGGGGGTACGCTTCCTAGAAAGGTCAGAGATACCTCTGTTCTGTAGAAATGTTTTCGCACATTCGTGGACTATCAACTGGTCATCGTCTGCAACTCAAACTACATAATGAATTCAGCACATAAATTATTTACCCAGATTTAATTCCAGCAACTATTATCTTTGTACTTTTCTCCTCTGCCAGCTAATCTGGCTCACTGCATTGGAATTTTGGTCATGCCCATTCTCCTTCCACACTAAATTATCTCCTTAACGTAGTATAAACAGAACAAGCTTGTGTGTGATATGCTTAACTGTTAATTTACCTAATTAAACTAATTCAATTAAAGCATTTACATCTTTTTGGTATCGCGCCAGTTGATACCACTGCAGAAGTGGGATGTTTTAGAAGATGATTGTTCAGCAAATGAACAGAAAAAAAAATAAAAAATAATGGAACACAAAATGAAACAACAGCCCAAGTCTCTTGGCTTGAAAATTAAATGATACTAAAATAAATAAATAAATAAATGCTGCTTTCACAGGGTACTGTGATTAGCTATTTTTCTTAAATCAATTTTCTCTAGAAATTGGTATTTTAACATAGCGATCATAATTTATTGTGTAAGAGATATTTTAAACACTATTTATATGTTCACACATTTGGTATGTTTAAGTAATGTGTGTTCATTCCCACATTAGGGTACGATTAGTAAAATGTTTTGCCGTGCTGGCAAGACATGATCTGAGCAGATCCTTTTGAACAAACCTGAAAAATAATTTTGCTAAATTACATAAATATCCTTAGGATGCATACATATTTCATCTACAGTCATCATCTAAACATCCCTGTCATAGTGATAAATAGGCAAAAGTAAATGTAAAACATTTTATGCCAATAAAAATCAACAGGGAAAAAAAGACAAGAAATTCTAGGCAGGAAAGCCTAAATAAATTGTCATCTTTATGGATCTGCCATAAATCCCTCCCCTCCCCCCTCGCCGTGGGCTTGGCGAATACAGAGTCTGCATTTGGGCAGGACTCCAGGCGCCCCGGGTGTGCTCATCGATGGGCCACCCTAGGTGAACCCCTCCAGGGCTTCGGGTCGGCGGGGGAGGGATGCTGGGCAGGACTTGGTCTTCTCTCCAGGAACTCAAGCCCTAGGTTTGGTAGAATTTCAGAAAAGCCACAGATGAAACCAATCTAGACTCAGGAACAACCTCCTGAAGTCCACCAGGGAACCCCCTGCGATCCCAATGAATCACGGGTGTGCCAGGAGACCCACCACGGCCTGGTTCCTCGTCAGCACAGTTCATTTCCTCCACCACGCCCCGGGGCAAACGGGCAACGTGTTGCGTCCCCTGGGAGCCCTTGCTTTCTACCTATTTCTCCTTCGAATCCAAGCATCTGTTTTCCTCTGTTTAGGAATCACAAGGAGATACTTTTTGGGAACAAAACGGAATGTTTTAAGAAGATGGCTTTTTTTTTTCTTTTTCTTCTGTTTGGGGAGTGAACTTTACAGGTGTTTTCCTGTGCTCAACCTTTGGATGGGGCCGCTTGTCTTTTACAAATAGCGATGACTCCCACACATCATAAACTTTCTGACCACAGCGTTTTGGAGGCTGGCCATCAGCTTCCTGACGCTGATCTCCCCCCCCACTCCCACCGCTCGGGCCAACCGCATTCTCTGGGCGTCAACACCGGCTCCCTAGAGCCAGGGGCCGCTCCCCTATCCTTCCTCATTTGCCCTGGCGCAGTGATGGACACAGAAGAATTATTTATTTCGTGGGTGCCAAAGAGTAAAGAGACTGCCCCCTAAATCAGATTCATCTTCCCACCCAAAACGACTTTCCTCTCAACTCCACAGCAGGTGGGTGGTGCGGGGAATGTCCCGGCACCCAGGCCTGGGTTCCAGCTGACGGCCTGCTGAGTCACCTGCGGCGCGCGTGCGGTCCTTCCTCTGCACCCTTCCTGTTTCTTAGCGGTCCATCCCTCTAAACGCCCTCTATTTTCTATCCCCAGGACCTCAGAGTGTGGCTTAATTATGTGGAGACAGGGTTTTTAGAGTGGTAATTAAGCTAAAACGAGGTCATGAGAATGGGCCCCGATACGAGACGACTGCTGTCCTTATAAGAAGAGGAGATGGGGCCACAGACACTCGCGCGGAGGAAAGACCACACGCTGACCCTGGGGGAAGATGTCCATCCACAAGCCAAGGAGAGAGGCCTGAGGAGAGACCGTCCTTCGGACACCTTGATCTCAGACTTCTAGCCTCTAGAAATATGAGAAAATCGCTGCCTGCTGTTTAAGATACCCAGTCTGTGCGCCTTCTGTTACGGCAGCCCTGGGGAAGTAATACAGGAGGAATGCCAGTTCTTACCTTCATCCTTCAAACCCACTGTATTCATTGGATGCCCGACGCTGACCAGCCCGGGTTGTCTTGCTGATTGCATTTACTAGTTTAGAGCTGCCATGTGACCCAATCTGGCTGGGCGAGAGGAGGGATGTGTGCTGGGTTCTCTGGGAAGAGGTCTGCTAGTAAGAGGCCTAGAAACCGATGCTTCGTCTTTACCTCTGGCTCCTGTCGGGTCTGAGCCCATATTGCAGCCTCAGGGGGAGTGGGGTTTCTGTACCCGTATTGCAACCTCAGGGGGGCCTGAAACAAGGGCAAGCTAACGTAAGGACAGCATTATTCAGGAGAGACTGAAAAGGTCCAGGTCTTCAGTGACAGAACCGAGCCACCAAATCCACCCATCGGAGAGCCTGCCTGCTAAACTTGCTGTTCGGTGAAGTGATACCTTTTCTTATTGCTTAAGCCAATTCGAAACAGGTTTTTACCACTTTTAGCCAAAAACATCCTAACCAATAGAATGGCTTCAGGCCACTTACTAGTCACTAGCCAGTCACGCAGTTGTCATTCTTGGTCCTATTTTTAAAACAGAGGTAATAATGCTCACACCCTCGCGTTACTGTGTAACGTAAGGGAGACTGGTCAGGTAAAGTGTTGGACGCCTTGCCTTGCACCTAGCAAGTGCTCGATAAACAAGGGCCTTTACCAGCTTTCAGTCCTCAGGGGGCCTCTGGCACCTTGGCACTTGTCTTCTGGTCCTGCCCACATACAGAGTGACCCAACAACTCAGGTACCGACATTTTTTTGTCCACAGAAATTGTGATAAAATTCACCAAGACGGCTTTCCATTTCGAGGAACTCTGCAACCGGCTCGTTTGTCACGCAGTGTGAATTACTGACCCAAAAGTCCATCATCTTTTTTTCTTTAGCAAAACAGTATATGTTATTATGTAGGAATCTCTTTCCCAAAATTGTTCACTGGGCTGGACTTTCTTATCTGGAGTTTTCTTGAGCAGGGACACATCTATGTCAGGCACGGTGGCCTCATACCTGGGGGTCTCATGCCTGTGTCCTGCCCATCCCCACCCTCTCCTGTACTTGGCTCCTTCACTGACCTGTCCCTCCTCCCACCTTACCTGCCCCACCCCACGGCACCTAATACAGTGCTTTCCACTAATAATTATTGGTAAGTACGTACTGAACAAATGCTTGGCTGTAGGGATCATTGTAACAAACATTGGGGAGGGACTGGCAATAGGAAGATGGACAGAGGAGGTGGAAAAGCATATTTTTGGACGCTGCACTGTGGGGCATTTGTCCTCGTGTTCCACGCCCTGCCCAGGCTGTCTCAGGGTGCATGCCTACACTGGGGCCACTGGGGGGCGCCCAGATGGCCCAGCCAGGACAGAATGTTTTTATATAAATACATGCATACCTAATACACCTAGCAATTTACTAATTGTTTAATCTATGTCAGGCACTATGCCCCAAGTTTTATGATCTCATTTAATCGCCACCATTCGAAGGGTATGAAACCCATTTTATAGATGGAGACACTGAGGATGCAAAAGGCAAAGTGCCCAAGGTCCTATAGCTGATGAGCGAAACAGCCAAAACTCAGAGCCCATGTTTTCATTTCCAGGAGTCAAAGGGTTTGAGGGCTGCCCATGGTCAAGAAACGCCGGAGGATCCAAGGGCATGGCAAGACCATGTCATCCTGGGGGAGGCCCCCCTGTGTGTGATATAACAAAAGCAGCACTGCAGGAAGAGGTCTGATCGCCAAGTCCAGCATGGCCCTGGGAAAATCGCAGAGGCCTTGACTCAGTTTACCCGCCTGAAAAATCGGCTATGCATATCAGCCATGTATTTTTCTTGAGATCGTTGCAAAAATCAGATGGACAAAAAATCTCTCAAAACATTTCAAACAGCATCAACAGTCTCTAGCACCAGATTAAGGAACCACATAGCGTTTATTCCTGGCACACAGTAGGTATTCAATAAATGCCTGAGAAATCAACAAAAGCAAAACAGAACCACCTTCTGTACCTTTCTAAAAAATGTTTCTGCTTCTTGTCTTTCTTTCGTGATCTTACTTTTCCACTTTTCCTTTCTTTTGTTCCCCATGCCCTCCTTGACACCCAGCGCACAGCGTTCGCCCTTGGGCCTGGCCGGTCACACCTCGCTGGGTACTAACTGGCTGGTCCCAGCTGGTGTGCACTGGGCCGCCCACAGGCCCTGGGTAGTCCGGTTGTGAGGGCCAGAGCTGGGCCAGTGACAAATGGGCTCTCTGTGCCCGTGACCTCGGGGGCCAATTAATCACCGGGAGGTGCTCTTTCTGCATATGTACGGCCGAGAGCCCCCCAGACCTTCCATTAGAGATGGGAAGCCCAAAGCTTTGGGAGAGATTTTTTCCCTCCCCCAAACTAGAGAGACAAGAAGTGGGTGGTGGGGGTGGTTTGAGAGAGACAGAGAAAGGACTCAAGGGCAGGAAGGGAAGGTCAAGACACTAACACTGGGTACGGAGGTGATGAATGGTACTGACGAGACGGTGGCTGTCCTTAGGAAACCACATTAATGAAGATCAGTAAGGAATTTAGGTCAGAATTGTGAAAAACATTCTTATATACAAAGAGTTCCAATACAGCTCTGCAGCCAGAAGCACCCACAGATGTCTTCAAATCACAGTCACAGGGCGTGTGTTTGTGTGTGTGAGTGTGCGTGCGCGTGCAAGAGAGGGCCGCTCATGTGTGCCTGCACTGATGAAGAAATGTGTGTGAACGGGATGTTTGCAGGGGAAAAAATATATGACTGTGCCGCCTGAGCTGCATATAAACCAGCACCCGATTGAGAGGCGCTCATTATATCTGTTTTTATCGCAAAATGTAAACGTGAGAGAGAGGTCAGAGGGAGCTGCGAAGATGCACCCTGAAGAGTCTCCGTACCCTTAAAAGGCACCGAGTCTGCAGCACGTGAAAGCGCAGAGAACTCGGAGGCAGGCCCTCCCTGCCCGGCGATCTGCCCACATGCATAAAGATGTCAGTGTGTTGATTATCCTGATTAGACTTTTAGTGTAATTTATGGGGTCCGGCCATTGTGCCTGGGTGTCTGGCCTGCACTCGCGGCCCTGACGATGCCATTTTTAAAATGTCAGCTCAGCCATGATTCATGGCTGATGCTGGTGACATTGCTGCTGACCTGAAAGAGTTAGGCAGCAATATTTAATTAAAAAGAAAAAAAAAAAAAAAAGGAAGAACCAGCCTAAGGAAAGTCGAGGGCAAAGTAAAAAAGAACCAACTTCATCTCTGGGAGGATCAGCACCTCAGAACCAGGGAGACGCACTGAGGGTCCGAGGCGCCTGCATTTGCTCGCGGGGCTGCGTGCCCGCCGGTCACCTGGAGCGGTGAGGTCATCCTTAACGAGGGGGGCAGGGGCCTGGATCCCACTCACCAGCATCGGACTGGCTCCCTTTCCGTCTCTGTTTGGGGATTCCCCGGAAGGTGGAACCATCACTCTCAGTCCCGGTCACTCGTGGGTCAGCCCACTGCTACCCAGGCCACTGACTGCAGGCTCACCTGGGCTCCTGCTACCTGCCCCCCTCAGATGGCCAGCTTGCAAAAGGCCATTCTCAGCGCCAAGCTCCCAGGCCCAGGATGCTGTGCAGGCTTCGGGGTACAATGGACGCTGTGAAACCCGTGCTCTGCCTGTGGGCTATGGGACCCGTGTTCCATGTGTGAGCTGTGGAACCTGTGTTCCATGTGTGGGCTGTGGAACCTGTGTTCCATGTGTGGGCTGTGGAACCTGTGTCCTGTGTGTGGGCCATGGAACCCGTGTCCTGTGTGTGTTGAGAGTATAAATCCAGCCCTGTGTCACCACCCATAGGAGCAAGGTCCCAGCACTGAGAGCAAAGGACCTCCCTGGGCTCTGTGAAGTTAGCGGTTTAAGTGGTGGAACAATTATTCCTTAAACACTCATACTCACACGTACATAGACACATCCACACGCCTTGGCTGGGGGGCCTAACAAGCCAGTCCCTTTTCCAGAATGGACGGCCAGAATTTCTCATTAATGGGCCGGCTGCAGTGAGCCGACGCCTGAGACCTAGGGCTGGCCTTTGTCCCGGCCTGCGGGAGCTGGGCTATTGTCTTCCCAATAGCTATTGGCTCTCCTTCCCCAGCGACCCCAGGGTCGGGGCACACATGCCGGCCTTGAACTCTCCGTCTGTCTCCCCCACCATATTAATTACTATTCCCTTTGGTCAGGCTAGGAAAACATCCCCGACTGCATTAGTGCTAATTAAGAAGAGTGAGCTCGCCATCCTGGCAGCCGCCATCGGTCGGTTCAGGCCAGGAAGGGGCCCTGACAATCTTATTACCAGAGAAGAAAACACCTCCCTCTGCTCCTTCCTGGTCGGGTGAGCACGCACGGCCCTCCCTCCACCCCAGTGGTGAGCTCCCTTCCATTACGGATGCATCTGCCCAAGCAGCCAGTGACCAGCGAGGACAGCAGGGTCAGCCAGGCACGCGGGGCAGGGAAATAGCTACGTTTCCTTAAGCCAAGGGGAGGTGGCAGAGCAAATGGGGGGTCATGTCCATTTCTAACTCCATCTGTTGCCTTCTTCCTGTTTCAACCGCCATAAATAAATTAACAGATAGACAGACAGACTGAATAAACGTGGATCACTACATGTCACCGTCCCCTAAATCTACCACGCTCTCCATTTAAACTCACGGGGTTGTAACTGGCTCACGAGAGGAATCCAGTGCTCTGGAAGAAGGCAGGTCCTGAAGATAGTTCACAATGATCTCAGCGGTCCCCTACATCGTGTCCTCTGTCATCATCACTGCCCCCACCCTCTTGTCTTCCAACCTCAAATTGGCTCAAGAGTTACACTAGAAGTCAGTCACCCACCAAAGGGCCTCAGAGGTGCCATCGCCTGCATTTCACAGATGGGGAGATGATGTCTGTGCTGCAGGTTGATATGAACATGTGCGGGGACATATGCAGGTTTTGTCCTAGAACAACGCCTGGCACGAAGCAGGTGGCAATGTGTTGCAACAGGTGACACCTGGTACTAACCTTTAACTCTACATTTCTGTGTCCCCCTTAGTCAGAAACATCCCTCCAAGGAAGGGATGACATCCTGATCATCTCTACGTCCCCAGTGCCCCCCACACTATCAGCAGTGTTAGGGACCTGGTGGGCTAGTTTAAGGGGTCAGGGTTATGGCTGTGTTAGTACATGACAAGGCATGGACTTCAACTGTCTCCAGACAGTCAAAGAGAAATGGAAATTTGAAGCAAGATCCCCTATAAAGAAGACCAAACACTTAACTGCAGAGGAAGAGCGGGTCTCTTTTTAGCCTGAATGATGCAATTTCCATATTATCCCAAGTGGATACTATCAGAAAATTCACTTTATTTTCCCTTTAGTCATGTTGTAAGGCAGCTTGTGCCTAAGGACTTTGGTACAGAGATTCCCTTAAAAATAAAGCATCCTAATTTTTACAGGATCCTGGGCTATTTTAAAACATGTTTTCTGATTATAAAACTCATTTGTAAAATAAAGTTACAAAAGGCCTCCATCTCACCCATAATCCCACCTTTTAGAAACAGACCCTGTCGACATCTGGTATATTCTTCTACCCCTTTTCAGAGAGAGCAAGAGAGGGAGAGAGAGTGTATGTATATGTATGTATGTGTGTGTGTGTGTGTGTGTGTGTGTTTCTCCCCTTTAGGTATATATAATAATTTGGCATCCTATTTTATGTAATTTTTGCATCCTGTTTCTTTACCTTGTAGTCTTCCAAAACATTCATATTAAAAAATATCTTTACAAGCCTCAAAATATTCCATATGCATGTACCTATGTATGTATAAAATCCATAAGTGTTCCATTATTTATCAATCCAATTATTTATTGTTAGATATTTAGTGGATCCTTTTTTTTTTTTTTTCATTATTTAAAATAAGGATGTGATGAGCACCTTTTATTTACAGTTCCGTGACTAATTTTCTTGGGAGAGAAAATCTAGAAGTTTGGTCCAAGAGAGAATGCACTTTGGCGAGATCCTTGACGTGTACAAAGCACCTGACCTGTAAGGGTCATTCTAACCAAGGGTGAGGAAATACCCTCGGCCTCAAGGAGACAAGCTGAGACCTCCAACAGCGTCAGCGGAGATGGGTCTCAGCACCGGGAGAAGCAGCTAGACCCTAGGACATTTGTCTCGTCTCCAAGGTTCTCCTTCACTTGGCCAAGGGAAGACTGAGGTTTGATTTTTATGGAGGCAGCTGGTTGGTTTCCTTACCCCAAGAGGATGTTGAGAACTGCTGAGCTGATAACAGATGACCTCGAGCATTTGGGAAGTTCAGTATTAAAATCAAAATGTATATCTGCCTAGGTTTGGGTGAAGGTTCCTATCTAAATGCAAGAAAATAAGGTTTGATGGTCTTTTAAAAATCCCAGAATCGTTTCTTTTAAAAAGTTGACGCTAGAGATAACGACTGCCTTCGTGGTTTATATGCCACGATTCTGCGGTCCTGTGGCCTGTTGATTGCAGCCCCTTTTCAAAGATCCTTAGAGCCCTCATCACGGCATGTTAGGCAGCCCATATCGGTTGACTGGAGTTGGCACACAGCTCCACCTGAGAGTCTGGGTATAGAGACACACGTTACAGAGCAGATCAGTTGGAACTAGGCTGTTTTATGAAGAGATGAGGAGTTCAGAGCCCGAACCACGCCTCTCCCTCAGACAAGACTTCTGAGTTCTGCCTGATGGCCACTGATCCCATCCATCAGTCCCGACCCATCCAAGTTCTATCGTTTCGAGATTATTGCATTCTGCTATTCACATAATAAGAGATCTTTTTTATAAAGAGTCTCATCCGGCGCTGTTTGCCCTCTTTGCTGTATGATTCTGTTCACCGGATCGAGGTGTGAGCAGAACTGGCTGGGACGGGGCAGGCCCACCACTCCCTTCACCACAGAACCTAAGTTCACAGCAATGGGAACTAAGGAGCAGAGATGGAGTTTTCATACTAATATTGTCCTGGATGTAATCATTCCTCTGAATTTTTTAATTTTTTCCCCCCAGTTTGTGCTGGAAGAGCCTACAAGAGGCTTTGGGCAGACACAGGTTTTACTGAAGTCCCCTTCACGGTCCCCCAGCTGACCTTACCTAAGGACAGTCCTGAATCATCAAATTAAGTGCAGGTCATCGTGGAACCAACAGTACTGACATAGAGGATGGTCATCCCACTAGTGCCCGCTGAGATGGGGTCCTCGGCGAGCCATCAGGATGGATAGGCTGGAGGCTCTGCCACTGTCCAAAGGGTCCAGTCTCATCCCCTGGTCCCTCTCCTTCTGGCTGGATGGAAGGGACAGGCGGGGCCATTTCCCCAGCACGAGGCAGGTCGGGGCCACCGCCACGGAGCTGCCACTGAGTATTACTATCATTCCAGACAGCAGCACGTCCCCTGAAAGGAGAGATTTCAACCCCCCCCAGCTCAGCCCTCCATCCCCTTGTTCTCCAGGCCTTATAAAAATAGAAAGAACACATGTTCCCATTAGTGACTTGCTTCAGGGTTGCTGTGGGGTATATGCAGGCAGCCTGTACACTGGAGCCAAATTTGAATATCATTTGCATCTTCCAGGTAGACAATGAATAGGGCACCACACACACACACACACACACGCACACACACACACACACACACACACACACACGGGCACGGCCCCTCCCCTCCCCTCCTCCTCATGAGGCACCGAGCGAGGCAGGCCAGACGACATTTCCTGGGAACAAGGCCTAGCGTTTGTGTGTTTTCGCATCCACTTGATAAGGCCCCTCCTGGCCCACGAGGCCCACCCCAGCTGGAGAGGCGCTCCGAGAGGCTTTGCATTAAACCTCTGCTCGCCAAGAGTGGTTTGCATACGCCCGGGAGGGCGGCACTCCCGGGGGAAGCCGCAGAGACAGCCACTTCCTCTGCCTGCGTGTGTCCTCACCTCTCCGGGGTCATGGGGCAGGAGCGTGGCCCGCGCTGGCAGCCAGCCCTTTGGAAAGAGCGCTGCAGTGGGACACGGCCCGGGCCCCGGCTGCAGTGGCACGGCGCCTCCTTCCCCTGCCGGTTGAGTCCTAGCTTCACTGGCGGTTGTGGGATCCCAGGGCAGCAGCATTGAGGGTAAGAGCAGGAGAGAAAGGGGCTGCGTGGGTGTCAGGGCAGAGTTAGGTCACAGCAGAGCCAGTAGGAGAAAGGCCGGAAAAGCCTTCAGACCCTACAGGTGGCTTAGTTATTGACCTTGCACATCCCTTCTGGGAGGGGAGCAGGCTCCAAGAGCAGGAGGCGTTCTTTGTGGCTCTGACCTGCCTTGACCCGACCTTTGTAACTCTATCAGGACTAGTGGTCAGTAGTTATCAACTGTCAATAAACCGCCAAAACACACACTTTAATTCAGAATACGGGAAGGCCCATCTATTTGCTGATCGATCTCGGCCTTGCAAGTTGACAAAATGCAGAGTCCCCTGTCTTCTTATCATAATATTGAAAATATGCGCTGCGACAAATTGAATGATCTACACCTCTGTGCCCCACTCCTGAGGCCCTTAGTAAATACAAGACGATTGATTGAGATAAGAGGTGAATGGGAGGGCTGTGGTGTTCCTTTAAAGAAACCAACGCCAGAGAGCCACGGGCCAGAGGGCTAATTAGTCCATCTCATGAAGTTTATCTACTAAAATCCTATGGAAACAGGCAGGGCTACCTGGCCCAATAACTGAATACTTTTAAAACAATCCGCACGTGTTTCACTAATGAGACAAAAATGAACCTTGGGGGCTTTAAACAGAAATATGGAGACACTAGATTTCTGCCAACCCCTTTGCATGTGACCTTGTGCTGTGTTGATTTGCTTGTGGTTTTGTAATTTCTGCCCCCCACCCCACCCCGGCAGAAAACAATAATGTGTGTTTGGAGGGTGTCAGATCACATCATGGGGCTGATCCCCAGATGCAGAGCAGGCCTGGGGCAGGACGGGTCCACCTTCTGTTTTCCAGCTGCTGGGATGATGCGTAGATGAGTGAGGCCAATGACGTCAGCAGTCACTCCTGCATGGGCCACTTGCCTGAGGTGACTGACCATTCAAATTGATCAAACAAGCAGTTTGGCTGCCACTTTCTTAGTAAATTGCCAACGTGGCTATTGAAATTGTCTGTAGGTTATAAGTAAGAACCTTCCTTCCTTTCTTCCAAGTTATGATGTGGATTCAATGAGTGAATATCTGAGAAATGCTTAAAACAATTCTGCATGGAGTAGATAGTACTCGATCCATGTTATCTGTGATTAGAGATAATGTGTTATATGATCATAGAACAGCCTCATGTTAAATCGGAATCTGTGCAGTCCTTGGTCACACCTGCATGAAGGGTTGCAGGGACTCTCAGTCTCAGACCATTGATACTTTGGCTCAGGTTATTGTGTGTTGGCGAAGGGTGTCCTGTGTACTGTAGCATTTGTGTCTTCTACCCAATAGATGCCAGTAGTACTCCCTTCCCTGTGGTTGTCACAACTCGGAATGCCTGCAGGCATTGTCAAATGTCCCCGAAGGGCAAACTGTCCTAGATGAGAACTACCGAGATAAAGTCACAGCCAGGAGTTGTGTCTCCTAGGCTCCCGCCCTCACATGCTGTCACAGAACCTCGCCTCTGCTCCGGTCTCCCCCGTGGCTAGGTTGGTTCTCACAGGGACTCACAAATAAGTCCCTGCAGCTACCTTCAAAACCTGCTGTTAGGCTCTTGGGCTGTTCTGGCCCATCAGTGACACCTGCTGCTGAAGTCTGGGCCACCCTGCAGGTCTTCAGGGCACTCGCCCAGCATCCGCGGCTACAGCAGGCGCATGTGCTGTTGCCCCTGAGAGGGCGGCGAGCCCTGTCCCGGTCCAGAGCGCTGGGTGAGGGCTACCCACCGCCGCTGCTGCTGCGGCTATCGGGGCTCTGCGTGTCCTCTGAGGCCGGCGATACACTGAAGCCAGGTGCTATCCTGGTGGGAGAGGGAGGAACAGCTCCCTCCGATTATTTTCATGCTCTGGTAGATGAAGCGCAAAGCAACCCAACCTTCTCTCCAGGTGGCACAGAGCTTTATTGAAAACGGATCTTTGGATTCATCCAAGAGCCTCAGGAACGCTAGCTAGCCCAAAGCACACTCCCGAGTGTCCCTGGCTCTGCTGACTTCCAGGCCGGGCCTTTCCTCCTGCCACAGCGGCCGTCTAATTCATCCAAGCGGGCCCAGCTTCTCTCAGGCGGAGGCTTCCTCAGTCTCCCGGGAAGCCTGGAGTCCGCCAGGCGCCTGATACGATCAGCAGGAACCACTGCTGCAGGAGAACCTCAAGCCTTCTTACAAACAGCGGGGACGTGGTTCTGGAATGATACTTTATTCCGCAGATGGGAAACCTTCGGGCTGGAGGGATTCGATGACTGGTTCAAGGTCACACAACTAACCAGTCATAGAGGCAAGGACGAGATGCTCAGTCCCTTCCTGGTGACTGTCTCTAATTTGCAGACCACAAAGAGGATTGTAGAAATTATCATGTTAACTTGAGGAAAGGGATTTTGCACAATGGTGCCTTTTTATCCACTACTGGAAGGAGGGGTTTTCATGTATGAACATGGTGGGAAATTGAAGCCTGTGCTTCCAAGCACCAAAGCATTGTGTATTAAACATTTTAATAAAATATTTCTAAAATACATTAAATAGGAATATGCAAAAGGTTTTAACCTTCTCAGGACGAGCTATGCATTTTGTGTCTTTTTTTTTCTCTGTAGAAGGCTTACCCCCACCCATTACTTCTGACTTTTTAATTTTGTCCCAAATCGTCAATCTTACTATATATAATTTCTGCATTATTGGTATTTTTAGTATTTTAGAATTCTTAGTATTGTTAGTATTTTTACCGACAAGCTTCTGCATTAATGCCTGTGAATTTTTCGAAATATTTTCAGGCCTCACAGATTCTTTGGTAGTCTTTCTCGGCGTTTCTTTCTTACACCAACTGTTGCGAGAGGAAAGTAAGAGTGATGTTCTCTCTCATCACACATGTCAAACATTTCATTCGGGTTCCCCTTCTCGGGCTGGACGTTCTGACTGCGTCCGATTTGAACAAGTGGTTCTCAGGTTGCCCTACACCTAAAAGATGGCAAATGTGGGTCCATCAATTTTATGTCCGAGGCCTGGAAATGTCAAAAGTGTATTTGCCTAATTCCGTGGTTCCAGTTTACCGCCGTCTCCCATGCCCATACCTCTCGGCTCCAGAGAATTCCAGTTCATCAAGAGGAAGTACAGCGTGGGGCTTGACGACATTATCACAAAGTCGGGTTAACAACAAATAGGAGGAAACAGAAATTGGATCTTCCCTGCTAAAGATGTTTCCCTGCAGAAGGGCAGATGCTGATAGTGCAGTCCCCGGGATAAATCTGCCAATTGTAATGGCTCAAAGGCAGCACTGGCCATTTTGAACAAAGCCACAAAAATCATGGAAGAGGAAGGTGTGAGGCAAACTACAGAATGCACATAACTAGATGAAAGAAAAATCACCCAAATGTGCTTTAAGTCCTAGTGGATTAGTATTATTCTCTGTTGACGGGAAAATAAAAAATAAAATGCAAGTTATTATTTATCTATGCCTTGCCTCTGGGTAATACAAAATCCAGGAATTAAAAAAAAAAAAAAATCCTTGGTTATAAAGAAGGAAACTAAGAATGCATTAATGATAACCCTTAATTATGATTGTTACGTTTGTGTTAAATTACAATTTTCAGAGCCTCAAACTCTTTCCGTTTCCAGCTTGCTCTTGAAAATTTGAGAATAATCTGTGTGGTAATCACGTCGACCGTTGCTGCATGGAAACTTCCTACCTGCCCTGAATGTGACGGTGTTTTCCACGTGAGAGGAAATCGGAGTCATGGAAGGCAAAGGGAGTGGCAGCCAGGACCAGAAGCCAAGGTGGCAGGGGCGCAGAGCAGTGAGGCCCGTGCAGCGTTTGCCAAGGACGGCACAGATCTGTGAGCAACAGAATGTCGAGAAGGAAGGGATGGGATGTGGAAAAGAAAGGCACATTCGTCCCACACTAGCATAAACACGACATCTGGGGTTCTGGGTTTTATTGATTGATTGATTGATTGATTGATTGATTCTTTAGAGAGGGAGGGCAAGGGAAAGGAAAGAGAAAAACATCGATGAGAGAGAAATATTGTCCATCAGCTGCCTCCTGCACGCCCCCTACTGGGGATCGAGCCCACAACCCGGCCGTGTGCCCTGACCGGGAATCGAACCTCAAACCTCCTGGTTCCTGGGTTGATGCTGAAGCACTGAGCCACACCGGCCAGGCACAACCTCTGGGGTTTTTTGCCCTCCTCTCAGAACTGGAGGAACTGGGTGGAATCCAGCTTTCTCACCCTTGGAAAAGGGTCTCGTCTCAGCCGTGGCGGCAGGGTAAGAAATACATCAGCTTCCTTGCTTGCTGGAAAGTGTGAGGAGTCAGTCAGCAGAAGGGCGCTGCTGACCAGGCTCCTCGGCTCAACTCACTGCGTGATTAAATGCGGTGTGGAATATTAAAAGGGTCGCCTGGGAGATGAATTAGTGGCTCTGCTGCTCGTGCCAGCTTAGTCCATCTCGCTTTGCTACCTCTGAGCTCAGAGCACCATTGCAGCTGACCTTCACCTTCAGATGATGAGCATTAGGGATTTACGGTGATAGAATCCCCCCGCCTGGTGCATCTGGCCCTTTACTCATGCCAGGGCACCGGTGAATGCAAAAATGCATGCGTGTGCAGGAGGGAAGCCACTGAGCTACGTCCCGGTGCAGCATCGCTTCAGTCCCCCCGTGATGCAAGGAAAGCAACTCGCAATTATACAATTAGACTGAAAGGACACTTTCCCCAGTAGCGTTTATTTTTGTCACCAGACACGTTGGTTGCTTACTGGAAAATGAAGGCTGTTCGTCTGTGTGGCTCGTCTTTCTTTCCCCCTTTCAAGACGTTTTGCTGATCTGCTTTGATTTCTTTTTTAGCGGCCTGCTGATGCTTCTCTTTAAGGATACTCTTTGGAATTGGAGGGGCCCAGAGGTGTGTGGATTGCTGAAATTGAACTTACATGGCATATTTACCGCGAAATGCTGAGGCTTGTGTAAAGAGGCCCCGCGGGCAGCTGGCTGTCAGTGGGGCAGGAAGGGGAGAGAAAAAACACAACAAGGAGAGGAATGGGGCGTCCTGAGAGGGTAACCCCTGGCCAGGGGCCTGGGACAGGAAAAAGGATGGTAGTTAGTAGTCAAATGTGTTGTTCCCCAGCGCATGGGACCTAAGTGAGAGGACAGTGGTGGGAACGCTTTACAGTTTGGCGAAATACCCACGGAGTGTTTACTGAACTGCCAAACCACCTGGCAGCAACCCATCGGACCACGCAGTGAGCTTCCCGGCAGCGCAAATCAGAACGTCAATAAGACACCACCAGTCCCCAGGCTCTGTCTCACTGCACACAAACCGAAAGTCAACAATCAATAGCGTTACTGAACCACGATCAGAAGCCAGTGGCAGCCGCACCTCAACGAAAAAGTGCGCCCAGGAGGCATCTGAGCCCAATGAGTGAACTCCAAAATTTTTCAATGAAATGAGGTGATCAGGTGCTCATTTTGGGGGATCAACATCTTAAAGATGGTATGTGAGAGAAGTGTAAGAGAAATGAAGTGAAAACAAGAGAGAGAGAGAGAAATATGAAGTCAAATATGCTTTTCAAAAAGTGGTCAATTTTCTCCACACCTGCCATGAAAAATCAGTATTGTCCCTGAGTCTGTGTTAATTTCCTCAACTTCATTGCTGACTGGTCGAGACTTGAATTTCTAAAGCTACTGCTGATTCCTAAAGCGAACGCTTGGGCCCCTACCTACCTACCTTATCAATGGCTCCAAGGAGATCCATGAGGCTAATTCCAACTCACTAACCACTATTTTGGTAATAAACGAACGTTTTCAGGACCTAAGGGAACAATCAAGGCCGGCCTTTCAAATGATTTTGGAAAAAAAAAAATTCATCAGTTTCTCAAAATCTGTTTAGCTGAACAAATTGCCGCGGATCCCACGTGTATAAACACCACCACTCTCCTTTTCCTGTCATCCGCCTCCTTCCCCTGTGTCGCTCTTGTGTTAGTGGATTAAAAGATCAGAAATGCCACTTTTAGCAAATAGATTCATCTTTAGTCACTAACAGATTTCTATGAGCAGGAACACAAAGTTATTAGAGGAGAGAGTTAAGTACATTACATATATTTTAGGCTTGCTGTCTGATTTCTGTCAGGCATGCCCTGGTTTCTTTTAAGCACTGGGAACACACTCATTTTCCAGTTTATATGGGGGATCTTATGTACCTAGAGTGCCATTTAGAGGATTACTAATTTACTAAATGGTACCCCAGTGCCCTGAAAGAGTTAATTCTCTTCCAAGAGAGAGGCAATTTATTTTCTATTTAGCAGCAGGATAAGGCCCACTGCTTACAAATGACTATGATCCCCTTAGTGGGGGTGGGGGGTGGGGGGGGAAAGACAGTCAGAGAGCTATATAAAAACAGGGTATGAAATTATAACTATTGTAATATAATGCCAATCCACGGTATTATTTTTATATATACCCTTTCCTAACGTTTGTCTAGAAAGACCAGATCAACATTTGTGAGAGCCCTGTCACTTTTGTGCATATCTTTCGAAACCCCGATGTCAAATTCTCTGGTGAAATAGTCCATATAACCACTCAATCGACAAGTGTTTCTCAAACACCGTAACTAAACAGAAAGCACTGCCTAGAACCCACCTCCCCAGAACTTCCAACTTCGCTGGGGTGAAAACGATTCGCGAGCAAGCCCCTAGCGAGAGGTAATAACATCGGCCAACAGAGAGATCGTGCCAGTTGCGTTCAGAGGAGAGAGCAATCGCCCGCACTGCAGAGCAGCCGTCGCTGGCCATCCGCACTGGGGTGAGTGACGGTGTTACCCCACCTGAGTGCAGATTTCAGCTCCGCCATTTACTAGCTGCATGATTTTGATCAAGTTTTACTTGACCTTTCTGAGCTTTAGGGTCTTTAAGAACGATTGACTTGAAACGTGGGAAGAGTGAAGCACAGTTATAACTTTTCAAAGTTATCGCTGCAAAAGTACTTTACAAACCGTGATGTGCCATGCAAACACAAATAGAAAATTCTCTCTAACATATGCCCTTTTTAACAAATGGACGTGATGGAAGGCGACGTCTCGTGTGTGTGGACACTAGCTTGACGGTCAGTTTTGAGATTCACACTGTTTTCTCTCCCAACAGGACTCCTGGTCTAATTCTCATTGATGGGGGCCTGGGCCATACAGCAAAGAAATGACAATTCTCAGGGAAGATGACAACACTAGGAACCTGAAGAAGGTAGGGTGGGGTGTGTTCTACAGGTGACTACCAGAAAAGGAAACGTTAGAGAGCCGAGACAGGTCATCTACGAGAAGGCCCAGGGACAGGAGCGATTACAAGAGGAGGACATCTCTGTTATTTCGCTAGGGCTGCCATAACAAAGGACCGCGGACTGGGTCAGGCTATGGAAATTGACTGTTTCATAGTTCTGGAGGCCAGAAATCTGAAATCGAGGCATCAGCAGGTTGGTTTATCTGAGGCCTCTCTCCTTAACTCATAGATGGCGGTCTTCTCTTCCTTCTGTACATGTCTGCGTCCAAATTCCTCTTCTTATAAGGATATCGATCATCTTGGATTAGGGCCCAATTCTAGTGACCACATTTTAACTTAATCACCACAGTCTCCAAACACAGTCCTATTTTGAGGTACTGGGGGATAGGACTTCAACATATGAGTTGGGGGCACAGTTTAGCTCATAACATGTAAATTCATAGATGAATGTGGAGCTTTCCTTGATATGACAATAAAACAGAGTGGCAGAAATAAATTTGCAAGCATATGGAGGAGCCCAAATGTTTAATGACATAATTGTAGAGATTTGGAGACTGAAGAGTTTGGGGAAGCAAACGGGCTTGTGCATGAAGTGAGCTTGTGTGTGTACATTTCCCTAAAACAACAGACAAACCTCTCTCAGAGAATAATCAGGCATCTGGACATCATAATAATGTTTGAACTCTGGCCTGAACCTTTCATAAGCGATGGTAGTTTCTTCTCTAAAAAGCTTCAACAGCCGGCGTTCCTCGAGATCGCTGAGGTCCTTGGTGCTTTTACGGTGTGTTTACTAATTTATGCAGCACATGAAGTTGTTTTCTACAGAAGGACTGGTTTGCCATTTTTTAAAGTGAATTTAAAAAAAAAATTATTCATTCATTCATCTTGCTCTTGTTTACTATGTGAAGCCCTATGGAGATCTGATCCTTGGGCTGGGGCTGGGCAAATTCGTCTTGGCCTCCCACTGCTTACTCTGAGACCCGTCTTTCCTCTCACGTGCTCTCTCCTGTGGCACATGCCCCAAGGGCTCTGAAGGGAGGAGGCTTCTGCTGGCCTTTGTCTCAGAGAACCAGGGGTTCTGCTCCTTCTCCTGAGATTTCCTCAAGTGTCCCTTTTTTTGGGGTTCACTTCACCTATAACTTATTACCCTGTAGCCCTCCTTCTAAAATGCTGAGGCCAGACCGTTCTTCCTGTCACTAATTAGACTCCGGGGTTTTATAGTGATAGGGACAGGGCTTCTATTCTTGAAATTACTTTCCTGACTCGACCTCCCTTTAGTTTTGTTTCTCTCCAAGCTATGAGGTATTTGGGGAAACTCAAAATGCTTTCGCTACTGCTCCCTACTTTGCGGTTCGGGTGCAGGGGAAGGCAGCATTAGGACCATCAAAATCATCTCCCTCCTCTTCCCCAGCTGATTTTTTGGGAGTTTATGGCTTGAAGTTATACAATTTTCTGTTTGACTATTGCTGGCGAGAATCGTGCTGGGTTTTTTTTGTTGTTTTTTTACCACTTCTTGTCCGGTTTATTATATATTGGAGCAGGGAGATTCTGGGATACAGATTCACTTCCTCACCTTCCCCCCAAGTCTAAGATTCTGCGTTTGAATAGAAGACACCTGGTGACCACGTGTCTTCGTTTGGGTCTCTCAGAAACAGACCCTGAGACAAGTTAAGGCAGTTTATTTGGATGGTGATCCCGGGAAGTGGGAGAGCAGAGCTGGGGAGAGAAAGATGTTAGTAAAGACTCTGTCAGCAAGCAAGTTACCATTGGGGCACCTGGAGCTCAGTTTCACTGGTAAAGCCCAGGGAAGACTTCAGAGCAAGCACTTCACAGTTATTCCGCCCAAGGGAGCAGGGAGCTCGGGTGTATTTACACCCCGCCTCCTGTCGTACTTTGGCTGAGACCTGCTCCCGGGGTGGGGGTCCCTTTCGCTTCCTGACCACCTTATGCGCAGGCAGTGCGGCAGGCTCAGGCGATCGAAGAAAGGTCTCGGTGAGATGCAGGCTCTAGAAGCTGGAAGTGGGGCTGTCATGCCCTGAAATGGTAAAATCCGAGGGAAGGTGGCCAGAGTATACTGTGGCTGTGAATTTCAGGCATCTCGGGACTTGGGTAGAGCAAGACTGGGAGGAAGGAGGATTGTCCCAGTGGCTGCTCAAATGTACCACTGGGTGGGCTCTACTTGATACCAAGTATAGATCTTGGGCAATGGTCCCTTGTAGTTTATATCATTATAACATGCCTTTAAATTTTTAAAAAATAGCCCGGCCGGGCATGGCTCAGTGGTTGAGCATCAACCTAGGATCCAGGTGATCAGGGTTCGGTTCCTGGTCAGGGCACATGCCCGGGTTGCAGGCTGCAGCCGATCAATGACTCTCTCATCATTGATGTTTCTATCTCTCCCTCTCCTCTCCTCTCTCTGAAATCAATAAAGATATATTTAAAAATAAAAATAAAAATAAATTTTTAAAAAATATGAAGGGACTTCCCACTTTCAAAAATGGCAAACTAATCCTTCTGCCAAAAACAAATTCATATAATGGATAAAATAGTAAACACACCTGAGAGGCACTGAGGACCTAATGGGAGATTGAGGAGCTGGTCAAACTCAAGGGACTGCCAGAACTGTGAAAGGACAGAGGAATGGGAGAGACACCCTTTAGCCCACAAGCATTTGTCAATGAAGATATTTGCCAAACCTGCAAACGCGGATTTTGGTTTTAACAGAGCCTTACTTGTATGTGAGGTGGGATAGATGGCAATATGCTCGGAGCCCATCCAGGGTGATGAATCTAACAAGAGACCTCCCCACATTAAGCCGGGATCTCAAAAGCTTACACGTTAAGAAAGAAAAATAAAGGACATTAAAAAAGGAAATAAGACATAAAAATAAGAGAGAGAAGAAACATCCATCTTGGAGAAAATACAACCCAAGGAAAAACAAAATTAATTTTTGAGTACTTTATGCTATAGAATAGTTTAATGGGTACAGATTTACTAAAATAGTTGCCAGATGGTAAGCTATTAAAATAACAATGGCATAAAAAAGAGGCTGTGGTGCGTAGGAGACAAATTGAGGATCAAAACATCATTATATAACTAATAAATAATTTAGCACAGGTAGGATAGAATAGACATGACTGAAAATAGGGTTAGTGGCACTGGGGAAAGGCTTGAAATGATCTTAGTGAATGAAAAGGAAAAAGAGAAAAAAAGCAAGAAAGGCGATAGAAAAAGAACAACCGGCGTCCCTGGAGCACGGACTGTAACGTGTGTGTGAGGGGGGGAACAGACAGATAAGAAAAATATGTGCCCTAAAAGATGAAGAAATAGATCTATCAAGCTAAAGGCACAGCCTGTTCTAGGAAAAACAGATACAGATTAGTTGATGCTGAGCACATCTTGGTTTAATTGCCGAGTTTAAAGAATAAAGAAAAAATGATTTAGTTGTTCAGGTAGAAAAATTAAGTTTTCTATAAACAGAAAAATTAGATGAGCCTGTATCTTCTCCATAGTGTTTAATCCCAGCACACAAGGAAGAAATATTTACAAAGTTCTAAAGGAAAAAAGTATGCTCTGTAGAATATCAGATTCAGTCAAGTTGATGTTCAGATATAATCGCAATAGTGAAAGAGTCTCAAACATGAAGGAACTCAGACCATGGAATCCACGGGCCCATCTACCAATCAAACAAAATACGAATGACAACTTTGTGGTTAAAGGACAGTAGTCAGTGCCAGGGGACAATGAACAAAGGTCTATAAACTTCTGAGAGAAAAAAGTATAACCTCAAAATTTTATAGCCAGCTAAAGTGTCCTTTCAATTATCCATTTTTCCTTGATTATTTTTATTTTATTTTTTGTGCCTTCACACTGTACCGTGAGGAACATACATCCTCAAGCATGCAAGAACATAGACGAAGACGCCTAAGAACCTTTTATAAGTCTACCTTAACATAAGACTTATTCGACTAAAAGGTAAATTAAAACTTAAAAACACAAGCATGGGGAACACTGGTCCAAAAACATGAGTGGAGCACTGAATTGTTATTCAAATATAGAAGTATAAAAATATGACAAAATAAATGCAGTATTCATGACTTCAGAACAAGATGACAAGTGTTACAAACTATGACAAAGTAAAGCAATAAATATCAGGAGGTAAGGGAAGGAAATTGGGTAGCTGTGTGTTCATTTTCTCATATTTTAAGCAGGGAATCAAAAAATACAATATAATACAGAAACATAAAGTTAAAAAAGGGAATTGGACCTAAACAAAGTTTTTTCCTAATCTTTCCCTTAATCAGACATAGATCTTTTAAGAACTATATTCTAATAAAAATATTATTTTCTAAGGATCAGAAATTCCTCAGCTTCACCTATATAATTTTTTTTCTGTTAAATTTTCATATAACGAAGCCAAGTAACATTACATTTAATACTTCTTATCTTTGTCATACATAATCCCTTTCTTTAAATCTCTGCTTTTCTGTCTCTTTAAGCTTTTCATTCTCTTTGTCTCTGACTGTCTCCCTTCTCTCTTCATACACACACACACACACACACACACACACACACACACACGGAGTAAACAAACGCCTGGGGGCATAGTCACCAAATCTGAAAGATGACTGGTGAAATATTTAGTGAAATTCTGCTTTCATTTTTGTACTTTGCTTGTTCTTAATTTTATAAACTTAACATGTATAATTTTTGTAAAAACAATAGTCATTCTATAAAAGGAAAAATATAGACTTCACGCATCTTGTTGTGAATATATTTGTTTTTCAACATAATAGAAAAGTAGAGGGTGGAAGATGCCAAGAGGCCAGAATGGAAACTTGAGGCATAAAGAAAGGGGAAAGAAATTATAATAGAGGCATCACATCATCTTTTTTTAAAAAAACAAAACAAAACATTTTTGCCTATGTTTTCAAATGAAAGTAGCTGTCACTTAACTTTACTACATGGTTTATTCTAGAAGATCTAGCCTCTTAGGAAGCTGATGCTCCTTTTCTCTTAATGGTGCCAGATCCCTAATTCTGGCTCTCTCTGATATTTTAATCCTCAAAGTTTTCTGAGCATGTCTGAGAGGGACTCACCAACGACTGCATACATTTGCAGATTAACAGCTTCTGCCATTAGCAAATTGAAAATTCTTTCTCCTACCCCTCTTACAGTGGGAGTCTTTCTCCATAGTGCTATGATTCCCATTTGTGCATCTTCCTCATTAATACAGTCTATAAAGTGTTTCTATTTTTCTTGGCTACTTTGGCCTTCTGTTGAGCTTCATGAGTATTAAATCGAACGGCTTATCTGAGGGAACAAAGCAAAGACTTTCCCGTCAGCTAATGGGAACACTGGTCCTTGATACAGAAGAGCCAGACATTGGCAGGCAGCAACACACGGGGTATGCTTCGTGTTCCACTAAGTATCAGGGTTCTCATGAGATGCAGAATAGATGCCTGAGCAATAATATTGGCACAGCGGGTGAAATGAAACCAGGAGAGCGTTCGCAGCTTCTAACTTGGGGACCTGACGTGGGAATCCTCCACAGTGTGACCCAAACTTCCAACATAAACGTTTTAGATCCACCAGGGATACACGAGACCTTGATAAGTGGAAGGAGACAGACCAGAACCGTCACAAAATACTTTAGACCAGAGGGCCAACTAGGAGTTGAGAGCCCCTTTAGACTACTTGTTACTTGAATTCAGTTGCAGCAAGCAATAAAAAGTTCCCCCCAACCCAGCACTTTGCAAATTCTGTGGGTTCTCTTGTGTCTAGAACCTAACGGCATCTAGTCGCTGCACTGAATAGCCTGTTAATAATAAGCAGTGTCCCGTATCTAATTACAAAATGCATGTACAGAGGCACCCTTATTCAAGGAAGCACCAGTATTTTTGCTATTAATGAACAATTAACTTAGTTGACAGAATAAGCCACATGCAGTCTGGATATTTTAAGCATTTTCTATATGAATTGTAATAAATAAAATGACAATTATAACACTAGTCTATATCCTATATGGAAGGACATTTTATATTGTAGAAGAGAATTGTTTCATAGGACAAACCCAACACCTTCATTTTAAAAGCCCAACTACCTGCTTGAAAAAAATCAAAGCTTTCATTTAAGTTGCCATGGGGCAGACAGAAGTATGTACAATTGAGACGCATCTGGAGAGACGGGGCGTGCACACTGTATTTAACTTTCCAAACGCGAGCAGAGCAAGCGCAGCGCCACACAAAGAGCTTGGGGATGAACGCGCGGGACTCAGGTTGGTGTGAGTGGTGGGAAAAGGAAAATGAAGATTATAAAATTCAGTCACATTTCAAAATTTTCTGCTACAATAATTCACTTTATGTAGAATTAATGTGGCTGATTGAACGTTTGTGCTGTAATTTACTTATAATTAACATTTTATGGTGAACAGACTTCGCCATCTCCTTCATGCTGTGAACTCTGAGCCATAGGTCAAAAATAGAGATGAAACAGAGAACAAAATATTCTCATTGAAATATTAATGAGATTTTAATTTACCGCTTTAAAAACACATCTTTCATCAACGTCTGTATATAAAAATCACCATTTTAGTTTAATTGTTTAATCCCATTAAAAACATAATGAACTCTTCTGGCTGGCAGAAAGACGCTAAAAAGTCTAAGGCGCGCAGGAAATCCGAGGCGGTGAAACGGGGTCCCCCTGCTTCAGGAAACACTGTCCCCCGAGGAGGCAGCGGCTGGACCCAGCAGGCCCAGGAATCTAGTCTCAGTTCCCCGCGACTGAGCCCTCTGCGCCCCGGAGCAGAGGCGACGCGTCCCCATCGCGCCCGCCCAGGTTTCCCGACCCACAGTCCGCGAGCGAAACCGAATCGCTGTCTCAGGCTGCTGCGTTTGGGGTGGTTTGTGGGACGGCGGCGGGAACCTGAACCATCCCGAGAGACTGTACGATGGGCCCGCGCCTCTGCCGCTGGCTCAGGTATCTGTTACTTTTATTCTAGAGAGAAAAATCCTTCTTCAACCAGAAATTATTTTACAGATGCTGTGAAGATGCGGAGTTCTTTGAAGCCAACTCAGCAGACTTCATAAAACTAGTAGGAATTTTGAACCTGACAGCAATCCAAAGGGAATACATACCTCGTGAGGATTTCATACGTGTCCTTTGAATTCCTGAAAACAGTAATGGGACCATTAGGCCTAACAAATTCAGCAGTTCCCCCAGAAATTTTACTCGGGTTAGTTACCAATTACTCTTCTCCTCACTGGCACAGCCAAGTTCCTCAATAGAGCAGTTTCCACATGTCTCAGCTCCTTCCCTTCCCGCCCAGTCCTCAACCCACTTTCAGCCTAGCAGTCACTGTTCCCCTGACCAAGGAATGTCGCTCCCTCCACCAAAAGGGGTGGTGGTGGCAGGTGGGTGGCTAAGGAAGGAGAGCAAGAAGTAACAGGCACAGGGCAAAAGATGTAGCTGGTTTGCATAGGTAACACCCTATCCCTTCAGTCACAAATCTTCTATAATGTTATGCAAATATTCCAGACTTTTCTATCATATATGATAGCAGTGTTGGAGGAGCTAGGATATTAGAGCATAAGGCAGTAAAAAACAAAACAGAACAACAACAACAAAACTGCTGTAGAAAACTAACCTGGACCTTGATTTATCTTTGCCAAGGTCAGACCAAACGATACTTAGACCTTTTATGCCAAACCAAATGATAATTAGACCTTTTATGCCAAGAACACGCTACTTTTTTTTTTTTTTTTAAATGACTTACAAATGGATGCTTATCGTGACAAACCCCGACCTGTCTTTTTTACACCATTATGGCATTGTTTGGTGCCCATCACAGATGGGGCAGCTCATAAAATTAGAGCATAGCCTTTTGGTAGGAAACAAGATCCTCATGGCCTGGCTTTCACATCAGCTAACGTTTGCTTTGGGGACCAGTCCATAAAAATAGCACCTCTGATCCGAGAGGTCCAAACACTTCCCAGACAACTTGGCACTTGTATTTTTAGGAGAGAATTTCTTAGGAGAATGAAAACGATAATTCTTCCCATTCATTTGTGCATCAAAGGAACATACAAACTAGTGAGTAGAAAATACAGATCCAGGTGGCTACATAAATGGCGCACACGTGACGGTCTGTGCATTCCCCCTGCTCCATGTTTGCCTTTGTTGCCAACGTCAACTCAACCACATTCCAAGGAAATAAAGGGGGCTCTGAAGAGAGAGACCGAGGACACCTGTGAAGGAGCCGGTGAAACCTCACAATTCAACGAAGACGTTTCATTCCCTTTACTAAGGAGCTCCAACCCATTCAAAGGACTTATCGGAATTTCAAATGAAAAGCTGAATGCCATGAGCATTGTAAATCAGCTGTAAACAGCTTTTAAAACTGTGTCAGGAGAAAACACACATATAATTTTCTTCTTTTTTTAATATTGCATTTTTCCCCCTCAAAGGTTTCGTTTGTTAAGACGCAGGCACCAATTTGTTTTTACAGAAGGAATCTGCTTGATCTGGGGAGACGCGAGGAGGCCCAACTGGAGAAATCCTTCAACCGGGGCTGGCAGGGGCTCCCAGCGTGACTCCCGCTCGCAGACAGGCACCACCGCCTGGGGGCGGGAGCCCTTCACCAACCACAGTGCTTCGCTCCTTTCTTACTCATGTTTCTTAGAAACGAAAGTCAGAGTGTCACTTACCTGGGCACACTGCTGGTCAGGCTTCTCCAGTCCAGGAACCTGCACTGCTCCTTTGAATAGTCCAGGAAACATCGGGGTGCTGGCGGGAGGCGCTCTCCCTGTCATGGAGGGAGTGAGGGGCAGCGCTGCTTCCAAGAGTCAGGAGCCTTTTGTCTCTTTTGCTAGGATGTCCCGCAGCCTTCCATATGTTCATTTCCCCGAGGATGGGGCAGGGCCATGAGATGGGGACATTTTATAGTTGTTCTTTGTTTCCCTTTTCAAGTCCCTAGAAAGAAAAGGGGAAAAAAGAGCTTTCTCAATTTTTCAAGTTCTTAAAGTAGCTAGAGACTAGAATGAATTTCCTAATGGAAGAGATTCCTTCCTTCCTTCCTTCCCTTCTGCAGCACAGGAAGGGCCATGTGCTTCTACGGATTACCTTCCATACAACACAAAGTCAAAAGATAAACACATGCCACGGTGTCACAGGGGCTGCGTCCTTAGAAAACATCCTCGACAATGGATCTCCTTGGAAAACGTTACTTTCTTGGCACAGAACACTTACCGCGAAAGACAGAAAACAGGACAACACAGGGTGGGGCAAAAGTCGGTTTATAGTTGTGAGTACACGAAACACAGAGTTTATTCTTGCACTATTATTTATTAATGACTGTGTTATTTTCCATATGAGCAAACTGCAAACCTACGTTTGCCCCACTCTGTATGTTCTGATGGAAACGACCACCACGAGCTATGGTAGAAAGCAGGTGCTGCTCAAAAAAAATCACAACCTTTTTCTCTCCTTTTCAGGTTCTAAAAGTAGCTGCCTTGACATAAAAATGAAAATTACAATGTCAAAATGAGTGAAGAGCTGCCCCATGGCCTGGAGAGTAGGGTCCAGGTGTCAGTCCACTTTCTATCTGGATGGAAAGGTTGAATCAAGCTGCATTTGGCCATTTATTTATTTAACAAAGAATGAGACATCAACTACTGAAAACCCATCATTCTCTGCCGGCTCCCCCCTTTAACTTCCGTAATTACCTTCCAGGCAAAAGTGCTTGAACGGTCCATCAGAGGGTTGCCCCAGTGGGTTCCCTTCAGCCTGGTGTAAAGGAAGGATCCTGGGCTCTAGGATCAGACGGACTAGAGATAACATTCAGGAGGAAGGGCCTCCACTGATTGCTTGAGGTTAGAAATGGAGGGGGGACTACCACAAATGAAGGGTGGCTGGGCCTTCCCTGCACCTGCCCTCTACAGCTAATACAGGAGGATTTTTACTGAAGACACTGACAGTGTCTTCCATGGGGTGACAGCTCCCTTAAAGCCAGCCTAGTGGGTCGAGAGGTAATGATGAGGAATCCCAGTGGGAGCGGGAACCCTGGGCACGGGGATGGAGACAATGAAGTCTGGCCTTTCTTTGCACGGAACGTTCCCCCACCCGCGAGCCCTGCAGTGCCCGCCTTTGATTGCACTGTGGGAGCCGGAAAGTCTCCTTCCATGTGGATCTGCTACTTATTAGCAGAATGACCTCGGACAAGCTACTTAACCTCTCCAAACCCCGTTCAGTCACCTGTAGGACGAGAGTGTGGTGCCCGCTTCCCGGCGAGGGCGCCTAACGGAGATGAAGCTCGGGAAGTTCTGGGCGCAGGGCCTCGCTCAGAGATGAGTCAGCGGGGCTGCAGTTCCCTTCCACCCCGGCTCCCCCGGGGGAGGCTGTGACACGGCTAAGGAAGGGGGCACTGAACCTCAGCTGTTTAAAGGGTTTTTTTCCTGCCACTTTCTATGGGTTGGCTTCACAGAAAAGGGCCTGAACCACTTCGGTCTGTGTCGTCGCAACCCCCGGGACCTAGTCTGGTGGTCTCGGTGGATGTTCGTTTTTCTGACCCCTCTTTAGAATCTGTGCCTAAAGCAATCGCTCCCCCTTCCTCCCTCTGACCCCCTTTCGTTCCTCGTCATTCCTCCTCCCTCTCGTTTCCTTTTAGACACACACTTCCCAGCCCCTCTCGTTTCCTTTTGGAGACACGCTTTCCAGCTACCTGCCGTCTAAGAAATCCGAGGAGAGTCCTTTCACCTGAGCTTCGAGCTTCTCCTCGGACTCTTGGCTCTGTCCTTAGGTCACCTCCCGCTGCTCCTCACCCCGTCTTTCTCTCATTTTCGCATGCTTTTGCATGGTGCTTTCCCCCCTCTTCACGAAAACTCTTTAAGTGATTTCCGATCATCGGCTCTGTGAGGTCTCTTTTCCCTGCTTTAAACAACTAAGGAACTAACATAACTGAAACATGTCAATAAGGCTTTATATTAGCAGCAACGGAAACCTGCCTACACTGACAGGGAGAGTCAATACCTGGTCTACACTGCTCTGACCGACTGGCTTAGGAAGCTCATCTGCCTAATTACTGCAGCTAATCAAACAAACTCATCCGGCGGCTTTGGCAACGTTTCCACTCTTTCTATCGCTTATTTACCTGCTGGTGGGTACCAGTAAGCTAGGAGAAATGAAAGAATACACACACTTGACATACACCAAGTTAATTTCTCCAAACAAGACCAGAAAAAAAAAAAAAAACACAAAAAGTTAATTTCATTTTAAATGTGGAAAAGATTGTGGAGTCACTGAATATACATTGAGCTCCTGTCTCTTTTTTAAACTTTTTTTTTTTTTAGACAATCGTCAATTCACATGCAAATGAAAAAAATACAGAGGGAACCCACGTGCCCTAGTTTCCTCCAATGGTACCATCATCTCAAAGGACAGGCACAATGTTACAACCAGGACACTGACAATGAGATGGTCAGGATACACAGCCGCTCCATCGCCACAGGGACCTTTCCTGTTGCCCTTTTTACGGCCACGCCTACTTTCCTCCCATCCCCACTCTCTACTTGATCCTTGGCAACCACAAATCTGTTCTCTTTTTCGATAATTTTGTGAATTCAAGAATGTTATGCAAATGAAACCATGAGGTATGTAACCTTTTGGGACTGGCTTTTTTCACTCAGCGTAGTTCTCTGGCGATTAGTTCAGGTGGTTGCGTGTGCCAAGGGTTTGTTCTTTGTTATTGCTGGGTAGAAACTTCGTGGTAGGGATGTACCACAGCTGTTTAACCACTCGCCCACTGAAGGACATCTGGGCTGTTTCCAGTTTTTTGCTGTAACAAATGAAGTTGTTGTAGACACTCATGCATAGGTGTGTTTTTTTTTTGAATGATGTAAGTTTTCATTTCTCTGGTAGACATGCCCAGGGGCACAACTGCTGGGCTATACAGCCACATGTTTAGTTCTGATTTTTTAAGACCCTCCCAAAGCCTTTTCTAGAGCAGTTGTATCATTTTACACTCCTACCAGCAATGTATGAGTGAGTCGATCTCTCTCCATCCTTGCCAGCATTTGCTGTTGTCACTATTTTTTATTTTACCTAATCTAATAGGTGTGTGATGATATCTCATTGTGGTTTTAACTCGTACTTCCCAAATAGCTAATGATATCCAACATCCTTCCTTGTACTTACTTGTCATCTGTGTATCATCTATGGTAAATGTCTCTTCATGTCATTTGCCTATTTTCTACTTGAATTGCTTGATCTCTTTACTGAGTTCTAGGAGTTCTTCTACTGTCTAGAAACTTAGTGCTTTGTTGGACATGTGCTTCGAAAAAAATTTTCTCCTGGTCCGTAACTTGTCCTATAGTTCTCCTAAAAAGAACTTCCACAGAGCAAACATTTTTAATTTTGTTGAACCCATTTATCAAGTATTCCCTGCATGGATTGGGCTTATGAAATCTGTGCATAGCCCTAGATTCTGAAATTTTGCTATTTTTCCCCCCTGAAAGTTTTGTGGTTTTATGATTTATATTTAACTCTGCGATCTACTTTGAGTTAATTTTTGTAAACGGTGTGAACTTAGGTTGAAGTACATTTTTGTTTGTCCATGGATGTCCAATTGTACCAGCAACATTTGCTGAAAGGCTATCTTTCCTCCATGGAATTGCTTTTATATCTTTGTCAGAAATAGTCTGGATGTATTTTGTGGGGGTCTATTTCTGGGATCTCTACTCTCCGTTGATCTGTGTGACGATACCACACAGCACCGATTACTGTAGCCGTATGAGAAGTCTTTAGGTTGGGCAGGTTGGTTTCCTCCCATGTTACTCTTCTCTTTCTGAACAGTTTCAGAGGAATTAGAATAGCTAAATTTCCACATAACTTTTAAAATAATCTAACCTATATTTACAAAAAAAAAAAAAAAAATCTTGCTGGGATTATAAATGCAAGTATATTTTAATTGTGATTTTCATGTATTTATTGCTAGTATACAGAAACACAATTGATTTTTGCATGTTTAAGCTTGTGTTCAGTTTTATCATGAATGGGTATTGAATTCTGTCACCGTTTTCTCTTTCTCATGGGATTCTTCTATCAGCCCATTAATAGGGTGGATTATATTGTTTGATTTCTGAATATTTAACCAACCTTGCATTCCTGGAATATTAATGCTGCTTGGTTGTAGGATATAATTCTTTCTATATCTTGCTGAATCGTATTTGTGAACATTTTGTTTAAATTTCTTGCTGCTATGTTCATGGGGAATGTTGATCTGTGGTTTCCCTTTTTGGTGCTGAGTCTGGTCTTGGTATCAGGGCAATATTGGCTTCATAAGATAAACTGGAAACTGTTCCCTCTTTTTCTTCCTCCTGGATGAAGCTGCGTAGAATCAGTGATGATTCTTTAAACATTTGCTAGAATTCTCCAGAATTGGGCCAGAGACTTCTCTGTTTCTCCAAATCGCCTTCCAGATTGGACGTCCCCACCTCCTTCCACAGCTGCGCAGGGCCTGTTGCCTATAATAAATTCCCTATTCCACAACACGGTGGGTGTCGGCTTCCCCGACCGAACCCTGACTGGCATCTTAAATCATTCCCTATGAGACTGAAAAAAATCATAGTAGCTAATATTTATTGAGCACTTAAAACATGCCAAGCACCTGCCACTCACTTTACGTGTGTTATTTCGTGTAAGCAACCCCATAAGGAGGGCGATCTTGTCACCCCAGCTATACAGGAAAGGAAACGGAAGGACTGAGAAGTGAAGTACCCTGTAATAACTTCTTCAGACATCTCAATTTCTTTACCGGAAGACCAGGGCATATGGTGCTGAGAAAAAACATATATTTGAGTCTGAGTTGCATCCATGGTTTCCAGTACAACCCATGCTTTTCATTAGGTTTGCTTTCTCTTTACACCCAGGTCTTTTCCCAGGTCTTTTTTGTTTTTGTTTCTTCCCTTTGCTCTGCCCATTGAGGATTTTCACCCTGGACTTCTCCATCTCACCGCCCCCTCGCCTCCGTACCACCTTCTATGGAGTTGGAAAGTACTGGACGTGTGTCCGTCCAGATTCGCTGGCCCCCGCTGAACACACAGACAGAAGGGCAGGGGCCAGCCCCGCAGAGCCAGAGCCGGAGCCGGAGCCAGAGCCGGAGCCAGAGCCAGAGCCAGCGGGCACATGTCGGGCCAGCACACGGGAACCTTAAAAACTACAAGGAAACTGTGCGGAGTTACTCTGAGGCATCATTTCTCTTTTCCGGCTTTCTCTTTGCTCAGGTTGGGGTCAGCCCGTTTACTTACTAAAACGTCGGCCATGCCTTAAGAAACTGTGAATGCGTTGAAATAAACCATACTTTGGGTGCAGAAAGGAACATGTGAGCAGATGCAGCCCAGATTCATTCCGCTCTGTGTATTTTTTTTCTTCTCCCTGAGTGCCTTTGCTTGGTAAAAGCCATCAAATATCAGTAGGAATTATTACTAATTTTTTGAACAGCCCTGAAGAATTAAAGAGAGAGAGAGCGAGAGAGAGAGAAAGAGAATGAATGAGAGGAAGAGACAGAGGAAGGGAGAGAGAGGTTAAGCTCAAAGGCAGAGAGAGCGAAATGGACCAGATTATACAAAATTAAAAAGCAAATACGAGCAGACAATTTGTGCCGAGTGATTGCAAGCAATTACAGTCCGGCTTTTCTGGAGGGAAGGTGGGGGAGGGGGCTGTTTCGGCTTAAAAGGAGACTTTATTCATTCCTGATCAGCTTCTCTGACCATTCTTCTCTTTTATTCTTGGATATCAATTTAAAAAAAAAAAATCAGCTTTCAGATGCTCCATGTCCACCCTGTGAATCCACCCCTGGGCAGACAGTGAGAGTTTAAGCTTCCAATCGATTCTTTCTATAGCCCCGAAAACCAATTTGTTCATAAAGAATAAACTAAGGAGGGGGAGGGGGAGACAACAAGAGCATGTGTTTCTTTTAGAGGAGGGCTTCAATTTTACTATAATTGTCTAAAGACGGAGCCGCTTTGATCTGAAGAATTATTATTGTGCCTCAAATGCCGGCTGCTAATGTCACAGCTGTGCTGGGGCTCGGTCACGCCAAGGGGCTTAGGGACCAACTTAGTCCCTGACCCGCCTCTGGGTCCCTCTCTCCTTGTCTTCCCTTTGTCCCCAAGGAGAACTTCGCTTTCCTGGTATGTCCCTCGGCCATCGACCGTTGAAGGCTACTCATCTGTTGGTTTAACTCCGGTTCCCGGGAAGGCGGGCACATGATGGCAGGGACATACTGGGGAGGTGCCGAGGCTGGGCAGGAGTGGGGGCTCTGACCTTCAGAGGGGCAGGCAGGGCTGGGCAAGACCGTGCCCGGCAGGGCTGACGTGGTCACCAGATCAGGGGACGCAGCTGCTCTTGGTCTCCCAGCGCGGGCAAGAGCAGTGCAGAGAGGGCTCCCCGGCCCGTGAGAAACAGACCCACGCACCGCATTTCTCTGATTTCAATTCTCTAGCTAATAGTTATTTCCCTTCTCTCCGGCTTATGCTGCGCCGAAGCAAAGGGCAGCTCAAGAAGCAGAGTTCAACAATTATCTATCAGAAGAAAAGGGGCTAAGGACTGTACTTAGGGTCCGAGAGCTGAGCCGGCTCCGGCGCTGGTGTTTTCCTTCCTGTGGCAAAGGGACAGAGCCGGAGGGCCCCTTCTCCCACCTCCCTCCCCTGGTGGGCTGGGCAGGGCGGGCTCCGGGCTGCAGGACCTGCCCGCCCATCTCGGCAGCTACCTTGCCTGTTTCTGCCAGTGCCTCTGAGGTGTCGCTGGAGACTGGAACCCTAGCAGGTCCTCCTCACCTGCTCCTTCTCTGGCTCCCTATTGCCTGCAGCATCCTCCACCCTCCCTAGCTTGGCATTCAAGGCTCTACACATAAGCTGCCCACATACCTTACTGCAGCTACTCCCTTGCTCAGCCCTGCCACCCCAGGTGACAAGCCTACCACTCTTCCCAAACACTCCAATGGATTCTTGCCTCTGGGCCTTTGTTTATGCCTTTCCCCTGCCTGAAGTACAACCTCCCCCTTCTCAAGCCCTCTTCTCCATTGTTGGCTCCACTCCTAGCCCAAAGCACAGTTAAGATAGATAATAAAATTACTCCAAATGGCCTGTGAAACGAAGTTTCTGGGACAATCTCAATGGCCTGGACTGCAGGAGCAGACAGACTGCAAAGGACAAACCCCATTCCTGGCCTCCAAGCCAGTGTTTTTCAAACTGGAAGCATGCAAAGAGCCCTGTAGAAGAAAAGGCAGGAAAACACAAGAACGCTCGTGAACCCTGAAGATTCCCATTTGAAACACACCACCTTGAAAAACAAAAACCCTGACATGTGAAAATATAAACATAATGTAGCTCTACAAAGCACTGCGTCCAAATTCCCCACCAAAAAAAAAAAAATCATTCCTTCTAACCAGAGCTTCCCTGATTCAAAAAATACATCTAGAAGACATTAGCTGTGCAAGGATGGGCCAGTTACTTAACTTCACTGTGCCTCTGTTTCCTCACTTGGAAAAGAAAAACAAAAGTACCCACCTCCGAGTGTTACTGGACGGTAACAGGAGGTAATACGCGCACATGCTTAGACGATTCCTGGCACACTGTCAGCTCTCCACCAGCAGCAACATTCATCAAACAAATCCCTCTGGGTACCTGTCTTGTCACCAGAAAACTCAGGGCCTGAATCCTGAATTCTTCATTCCCTCTTCTGCTCCAGGACGTCTGATATTCTGTGGTTTCCAGAGGGTGGAGGGGCGAGGGGAGGTGCTCAGGAGACTGAGGCTTTGATGAGGCCTGAGTTGCAACCATAGGAAGCACTAAGACAGGAAGCAAGGAGCAAAGCATGAACTTTGAACGGATGTTCCAGGGTGACCTGGGTAGGACCTGACAGGTAAAGAACAGCTGGCCAGATGCCCTAAGGATGGGGCAAGGAAGGGCAGGCTTCTCTGCAGAGCTTATGGAGGGAGATGCAGCTGAAGAGAATGGAGAAGGTCCTGGCTCATGAGCAATGGGAGGGGTCAGGCAAGGAGGGAGACCTACAGGGGGCTCAAAGAAATCTAGAGAACAGTCTTAGAACAGATTTAAGAGTAAGAATGAGGAATCATGAAACCTCCAGAAGGACAACCTCTCTGTCCGACTCCAACTGCTTCCACTAACTGCCTACTACCTTTGGGTGCTGGAAGAGGCGAGAGAAACCCTATGCAGATATCTTGGTCATAATTCCAGGCCCTGGAGCTCCTGTTCTCCTTTTTTTTTTTTTTTTTTTTTAAACAGTGAAATGGGCTTGAAAAGAAACAGAAGAAGTTGTAAAAATAAACAAAATTTAGGTAGTGGGGAAGTATTCAAGTGGAAGTGTACTGAAGCCTGTAACTTACTTAGAAGTACAGTTTTTTAAAAAAGATGGATTGATGGGTGGGCAGAGGGATGAACAGATGGGCAGACTGGTCAAGCAAGTGGTAAGCAGGGTGTTCACTGTAAACATTTTTTCAACTTTCCCATTTGTTTGCAAATTTTCATAATAAAAATTTGGAAAAAAAAATTAGGTAACAGTAGCCAAAATAATCAACTCATGTCCTTATGGGCCCAAGACAAGTCGTCCCAAAAGAGCAGTTGGCAGAATGGTGAAAGGGTAGACCTCCTTCAAGTCTCCTCTCTTGCCTTTCGGCCCTCCAGTGTGACATCCGCACACCTCCCCAGCGCTGGACAAGCCACCTGCTAAGAATGTTGGTTGTGAAGATTTAAGCTATGAGCCCATTCTACGGGATCTGTATTTTATCAGGTCTTTCCTGGTGAGTGAGACAAGTCTTTAACATCCAAAGAAATATATCTTCAGAAGCAAAATGTGGAATGTTAGGTGGTACATCAGTTGAGATTAGGTTCTGTTGCAAGTATCAGGCCAAAACCACTGTGACCTCAGAAAGATGGAAGTTCATTTCATGAGCACACAAAGTCCAGACAGAAGTTGCCCAAGACACTGCGCCTCAAACACCTCAAGAACCCTACTAAGTCCCTTCCAGCTCACTGCTCCAACATCAGTAAGGGACGGTCCCCCCTCTTCATGGCCCACGATGGCAGCACCTACAATCCAAGCAGCAGGATGATGGAAGGAAGGAAGAAGGAACGCTACAGCACGCACAAGCTGTCTCTTAAGGAAGGTTCTTGGAAACTTAGTCACATGCAAGGGAGACTAAGCTCCCAGGTGATGCTGATATTGCCCATCTTTGAGGCACCCTTGACCTGGAGCAGCAAATTTGGGTCCTGCATTTCTTCGACAGATAACGTGTGTGCACTTCAGCTTTCTTCACGGGGGCTTCGATGCATCAGCTACTTAGGCAAGGCTGTGTGGAGGCCAGACGCCTGCCCCGGGAACAGGACCCTCCCTCACAGAGCTCCAGGGCTGCTCCTCGCTGCTTGGTCTGTATCTGCCTTCAGATTAGGTTATTGTCCACTAACCTGATGGCCCAGAATGACCCATGTTGTACACAGCAGACGGAAGGCTGCTGGTGCTCAGGACAGCTCTCAACATTAATAATTAATGCTTAGTGTTAACGAGTCACCAACTACTAATGCCGATAATGATATTGAGAAAACAGTGACAGACCTACACAGTATGAGCCCCTCGCTCCCCCTCCCCACCAAATTATAGTTCTAAACGAGTTCCCAGAATCTTGCTTTGATAGGTAAAATCTCATACACAATTCACTCTATGGAGTGAAATTCCACTTTCGACGGACGTATTCTCAGTGTGGCATGCAGAAAACTAAATGAGAAAGTGTCATTAACATGGACGTTGAGTTTCATTCCCTACACAGGGTGCTGGAGAACAGATTGTTTATCCATTTTCATCACGGCCACGTGCTTCCTATGGGATCCAGTGAATTTCTCAGAATTCAGTCTTCTGCCTGCTTTTTTGGATGAACACCTTCTTGTAGCTTCACATTTTACCTTCACTTTTTCCCAGGAACCAAGGAAGCTAAGGCGAGCACATGAGGAAGGAGGACACGCTTGACTGCGAAGGCCGCTATTCAGGGCCGATGCAGGACGTGGAATTTTTGTGTGCAGTTTCCTTAAATCGTTCTTCTTAGAGGAAGTAATGTGGCACTTAACGGCTAATGACATCTATTAAGGAATTCATTAAAGAAAAACTGATAACGAGATATGTTATCACAGTCAACAATTAAGTGTGCCATGGAGGAATCTTGATTGCTCTTAGGATACGTGACAGGCAGTCACTTTTGTGGCTCTTCTCGCAAAGTGGCCAGTGTGGCCCAGGTGCGTCTTCCTGAGTGAGGGCTGATTTTGACCACTTGGCAGCCTGCAGGTCAAAGAGAGGGGCCATGTGGGCTATTCTTACCCTACATGTGTTACACATGGGCAAGAGAGTCCTCTACTCCATGACACTCTCTCTCAACTTCATTTGTCCTCGGGTCTAACTGCAGGTCCAACTCACTTGGGTGATGGTGGTAAAGGGAGATGTCAGGGGACCCTATATGGGTTCTGTACCCTTGGGGACTAGGCTGGAGGGAACGACAGGAGAGGCATTTTACTGGCAACCCCCCTTGATAGGAGCTCCCGTAAAGGAGACTCATGTGCCTCTCTGTTCCTGCGGGTGGAGAAAGGCAGAGTTAAGAAACTGCCCGAGTCTTTGCGATTAGCCTTAGCCTGGGAGAGACCCTGAAGCCAGCTGAGACAGCTGAGAGCATCTGAGATGCTAAGCATGTGAGCCAGCCCGTTCACAGTGATAAATCACCTACCCGCCCTCTGATTCTGACCGGGCGATGCCCAACCGGTCCAGCGGCCTGAGCATTTCAGAACCTCCCCTGGCCTCTCCACACACTCATGTCTGAGGGCGGGTCAGACACTCACTTGCATGAACATTCCAGTTTTCCTAGTAGTCTTTCGGTTTGGATTTAAAGACCTACTGTGTGTTAGAGCCAGAGAGGTTTAAAACACCTTTTAACCCAATGTCCTTGTTTCACAGACGAGAAGACACCCAGAGAGGATTATCCACGGCCAACCGGAACAGGAGCCCAGGTTTTCTGACTCCTAGTTCAGGATCCTATTTCGAAAATCTCTAAAAACTGGCAAATCTAAAGACTCAGAGAAATAGCTCTTGGGTTATCTTGTGTCTGGAGGCTCAATGTGAAGTCCCACTTAGCTGGCCTGTAGGCTACTGTCTAGTCTGTGGATTCTCACGGAGACGCAAAGCTTCCAGTTTGCTGCCGAAAGCTCTACCGTACTGAAAGGGCGCATTTTCTACTTCTGCCAGCAATGCCAGAAACAGCATACTGAGTTTTGGACACATCATAATGTCCTGAGTCAGGAGGATGTTCTAAAGCGAGGGAGGGTTGAGCCGGTTTTTCTACTCGCAACCCCCAGACGCACCCACCATCTCCCCGCTTCCCCCCCCTGCTCCGTGTCCGGGACACTGGCCCCACAGGCTGTATCACCCGGCTCCGCTCCCCTCAAGCTCACAGCCGGGTCTCGCAGCGGGAAGGCGCAGGAGGAGCCAGAGGTCAGGTGACTGGTTGTCCCAGCTCCCTCCCTGCCTCACCGCGGTTTTGGCAGTGGCTTTACCTCTGGCCATGGCTCCTGCCCAGCCACAGGTCTTACCAGGATCCAGGAACACTGTTCCTTCTCTTGCTATTTGGGTCCTCTGAGGGGCTTCATCATTCTTTGTCAGTCCCCTTTATCTCTTCACCTCTGCAGATAGTTCCATTATTAAACTCTCCTCATTAAATTAGCACATTGAGAGTGCTGTCTCTTCCCAGCCAGGACCCTGACTATCACACACCATCCCTGTGGGCTGGGGCACTGCTCAGCTCTCTTGGGTGCCCCTGGGTGGATAACAATAGCCCACATTAGCTCACTTGGCTATGGGGTCACTTGCATTTGAATGGGGGAGGGGAAGGGCAAAAAGAGGTAGGAGATATATGAGAAACCAACAGCAGTCGGCAAAATCTGCCTGGCACTTGAGATGCTCCTGGCCCTGCTATAGATCACTCCTCTCAAGTTCAGTGAGTCCACAGGAGAACCACGGGGTTCCCCTTCCAGTGCCACCACTGATTTATCCCGTGGACTTGGTAGGTCCTTGCTTCCATCTCCCTAAATTGGTCAAATGATTCTGTTCCCTTGCACGCCTGCTAAACATAATGTGTTGTTATCTGCAGTGTCCAAACTCCACCAACTCATGGTAAGCTGTCTTAAATGCTAAAACAAACACAAATTGAACTGGTTTTCCCATCTGTTTCTTCAACAAATGGGAGCTTAAGCCCATAGGGAAACTGTGTGGGTCAGGGAAACATCAAATGAACACTTCTGAATAAAAACAAATGTTTCTGAAGATCAAGATATTTTAAACATAGCACTCCACTGGCCAGGCCTACCCCCTCCGACGCCTGCACAAGATCCCGATGACAGCATTATTTGCTTGAATTGGATTTGTTTCTGTGCCCAGAAACAACACACAAGGAACCTGGAACAGGAAACAGCTACTGGGTCCTAAAAGTTTTTCCAGGATACTGTCTGAGACCAGACAGGAATGAAACAACAGTTGGAAAACGCACCAAGGGAGCAGAAAGAATCATTCTTGGGGATCTGCATTACTGCTCCTCTTTTGCTGTTAAAAATATCAAGAGCAAAGGGCAGTGGCTTGCATTCTGACACAAAACCCCTCCAGGGGAGACAGCGGTCCCAGATGGAGATGCAGGGACGGAGGGAAGGGGGAAGGAGGAGGGGGAGGGAGCCACGGCCAAGGCTTATTTCAGCTAGAAACGCTGGCATCATCCCCCGATGCCCCGCTCTGCACAGATGCTCCTCCCGAGTCCCCTGCAGGCCTGCTGCGGGCCTCTACTCTAGCTGGCGGCGTCCTTGCCCCATCTCTGGAACTAGGAATTGCGCCCACCTTCGAGTCTTGCCTTATCAGTTCTGTGCGTCCCCAGAGCTTCACAAAGCACTTGGTGCATAATAAGTGCTCAGCAAATGCTTCTTGGTTGACTGAGTTAGTGAATTAACAATTGAACAAATGAGTAAGAGATGAGTCAGTGAATGGAAGGATCGGTAACTGATACCATTGTCTGTCTAGCTGATAAATTATTTCTTTCGGAAAGGGGGATGAGTATTTGCCACCAGAGAAACCCTGTATTATGACATCACGGGGCCATTCTCGGGGATTCACTTCTTTCCTGTTACCCGCCCTCACAGGGCATACACCAGGCCGTACACCCCGGGGTACGCAGCTCTCCTGGGTACCCCTGGGTGGAACTGCAGCAGGTAACAATAACCTACATTAGCTGACTTGACTATGGGGTCGCTTGCACTGGGATAGGGGAAGGGCGAAAATAAGGAAGGAGATGTATGGGAAACCAACAGCAGCTGGCAAATCTGCCTGACGTTGGAGGTTTTCCTGGTCTGTGCCGGCGTCCCTCGGAGGGATCTCCTCCTGAGCAGTGTGCCTGCTCCAGCCCTGGGGCTCCCCGGCTGGCTTCCTGTGCCCCCCTCCTTCTCCCTGTGCTACCACGGTTTTGGTTCTCAGTCCTCTATTCTCTGACTCTTTGATTCATTTTTAAAAAATCTCTTCTTGCTGAGTATTTCTTCCATTTTTATTCTTATTAAGGGGGAGGCCCCATAATTTATCAACCAAATGAGGACATTTCTGAGAGTAAAAGGGGGTGCTAGGAATGATCAAAGTTATGGAATTTAAAGTATTAACTTATTGACCAATACACTGACTTTACTTATATTGGTGGAATTATCAAATATTTTTATTTAAAACCTATTTTCAAATTATTTCTACCAAATAAATATATAACATATATCAGTGTTCATTAAAGCAAACTAATTTATTTTGTTCATCTATTATTCAAAAATTAAACAATACTATTAGCAGAATAATGGTGCTTGGCATATATTCATATATTTTAATGTGGGGCTTTTTTGGTCATATTTATTTCTAATATTTCTATATCAAGGTATTTTCCTAAAGAATGTTGTTATTTTTTAACATGAATTTATTTTTTAATCTTTTTGTTTTATAAAATTGCATAAAATCTTCTTCAAAGTTGCATTTTTAAAGCTTTTTGAAGCATTACATACCAAAAAGTACTAAAGTTGCATTTTATTGTTAATAAATTTGAAGTTGTTGACACCTTCAATTGAATCTTCTCTGTAGATTATAATATTATCTTTAATTGAGAAAAATACTTCCTCCAAAGTTGCTGCGATGCCTTGCAAGTACAAGGCAAATTCTACCAGAGTAGATTCCAAGTCTCTGCTTTTCATATTAAAATGTGTAAATATTTCGGCCCCGATATTTTCTCAGGTATTTTCTTTTTTACAGACCATGTACCTATCTTTCACAGATATTTTTTTCAGTTGAAAAACTCTTCATGTAAGTTGTCTCTGTGATTCCAAACCATCAGCCTTTCCGTTTCACTCTATCCAGCAAGAATAAAACTCTATGCAATGAAAACTGGAAATGCCATCAAAACAGTCATCCAAGAGATCAAGATATTCCAAAGAGCAATTGCAATTTTGCAAGTGAAATTTTCTGTAACTTTTTAAGTTCTCAGCGTTTAATTTTTACACTATTTTTCTGTTCTAGTGACATATTTCATTGTCTTTCTGTTTGCAAGCATTTGTTTTCAACAATTGCAACTGTTTAAAAGCTTTAAAATGAAGTTTCTTGAACACCCACTCTTTGGAGACTTAGGTTAAGGTTACCCAACTGATGCTAAATGAAATGCAACTAAGTCATACAGCTTTGCTTATGAAAGAAGTTTGGTGCCATTGCAAATTATGTAAGTTGAATTACAAAGTAGTCCTTCAAAGGTACAAAGTCTTTAAATGCCCTCCTGGTGGTGGGCAACAAAGAGAAAGTGCATATTGCCACAGCAAAAATTTTTTTTAAATATTCAACATCAACTTCATTAGAAAAATTTCGTGGTCTGATTACTTTCACAGGATACACAAAAGTATTCGTAAATTTAAACCACTACAACTTTTATTTCAGTTGTTCTAACATCGCAGCTTACTGGGAGGAAAGCATGACTCATATGAACCCCAAACAAATCCCTAGCCTATTTCTGCCTTGTAAGCTCTTTAATTTTGTGATAACATTGCTTCTACCATGAAGCTGTACTTCACCAAAATTCGAATGTGTGTTATCACTACAGAAACTAATGATTTCATAGGCGATGTTAAACTAAAAAAGTCACCTAAAAAATGAACTTGACACTAGTATTAACAATAACATCAGACAGTTCACCTTTTTCAGAGTGAACTTCCAGAAACTTTATTTTGCTTTCCTCAACTGGAAGTGATCATTTGATCCAATTATTAGAATTAACGGATTTTTGTGTGTGAAGCATCTAACAGCACTAATAAAATCGAATAGCCTTGAAGTATTTGCAGGTTTTCCTCTGCTTAAGATGCCAACATATTAACTGCAAACACTTCATATTTTTCACATGCATAAGAAGACTTGGAATAAAAAAAATGAGTAAAATTTAGGGGAAAAAAAGGAATTTGATATAAATGAAAAACCATGCTTTGCAGAGGATTCTGTACCACCACCTTCTGCAGACTCTCACGTGAATTCATCATCCAGAGAGAGCCTTCCTAAAATAACTACCCATATTTAAAATTAGATGCTCCTGTTTTGTTAGCAAATTTTGTCTTCTGTTTTTCATGTGGTCATTTGCCACAGTGCACGGTAAATATTTTGAGCAAGTTACACGTTCAACTTTCGTGCGTAATGGAAACTCCGTGACTAATTTCTCATTAAGCGTGCACTTTTGTTTTTTGTAGCTCATTGCTGCCAAAAGTGTTTACTTTGAAATAAAAATGTTACCGAATAATAAATGTTGCGGATTTAAATTATAATAAATAACAAAACTGCTACTGCAAGAACATTCTATGTTCGATAGCAAGGCTGCTCAGACTGTTTCCTGCATGAGGCCCATCTTTTCCTATACACCTATCCTATAGTTTCCAGTCTGCCCAGGCCCTGCCAAAAGGCATGGAAGGGCCTGATGCACTGGAAATGGACAGAGAGCCGACGGGGGCGGGGGAGCAGCACCAGCCACTTCTCCCCACGAACAGGACACCCAGAGGAGTTGCTGAACCCCAGCGCTCACAGCGAAGCACACTTTGCATCGTCAGCAGGCGCCCTGCCTGCTGCACTTGAGAAGGGGGCATCAAGTACCTTGAGTCTGGAACAGATTGGGACAAGGGAGGTGGGCATCCCTGGTACTCTGCAGCCTTCACCACGAGTTAAAACGCGAGCTCTGTTCACTGAACACGCATTTCACACACAGCTGGATGAAATCTTGGTAGGAGTCGGGGAAACGAAATGGAGGTCCACCGGGCCCTCCTGGCGCATTTTAATCCAACAATAATGACACTTTGTTAAAAACAATGGTAAAAGTGTAATACAGGACAAACTGCGCAAGATGCTGAGACACCTGGCATAACCAGGACTCCCTTGGGCAGGCTGGGATGTGTCGTCACCCTACGTTTTAGAACTCTTGGGTTTTATCTGCACCGCAGCAAATCTCCAGATTTCTTATCCCTTTCTCTGCTAAGTGTTTTTCTGTGCACAGGTCCGTCCCTTAGGATTCCTAGCCCTTTCATAAAACAGATAAGTGAGGTGCAAATATCTGATAGGGTGTGGATGCAAGACGGATACGAATCTCACGGAGATAATGGTCACGGACCACACCGGAGAGGAAGCCGCTCTCCCTCGCGCTGGGAGGGCTGCGCTGGGCCTGCTCAGCATCCACACCCGTCACGCTCCCCCTCCCTGACCAGTAGGCGAGCCTGAGCATGGGAGCCACCTGCCCAGGATGTGGCCCAACCGAGTAAATAAAAGGGACTTGGGCTGCTGATGACTCGGAAGCCCCCACCGTTATCACCCGCAACTGAACACAATCCTCAACTTACCCAGACGCCGCTGGCCCAGCTCCTGCTTCCCCCCTCCAAGCGCCTCTGTCTCCGCTCCGCCGTCCGCGCCCCAAAGCCTTTGCCGTAGAGTCGGTCGACTGTTCTCCAAACTCATCCCACCCGTAGCGGAGACGCTTTCCCTTGCCTCGACACCCAGCCACGTGGGGCCTTCTAGAAGCGGGCTCGGTCACCCCCTCCTCCAGGAAGCGTCTCCAGGCTGCGCTCTCGAGATGTCCCGGGCCTGCTCCCTCGCGCTCATTTATGTCACCTGTTAGCCGGCCTGCCTCCTTCAGCCTGCGACCAGCCCGAGGGAGGGCCCGTGCGCTTTCCTCATCGCGTGGGCATGTGCCACACCTGGTCCGCAGCAGGCGCACTTCACGTGAAACCAATGAATGTATGTTAAAAACTGGCCAAAGAGGGGCGTGTCTCCCAAAGGTCTTTGTGGGGGATACCTGCTTGGCCTCGAAAGGTGGGGAGGGGGTCACAAAAAACGGCAGTCACTCGTTTTCCATCAGCAGGCCCAGGCCCATTATCCCTCCTCGGGGACCTGGGGGTGAGAGGACATGCCTATTAGTAACCCCAGTTTATAGCTGGGCAAATGGAGGCAGCAGAGGTTAAAAGCCCCAGGTCAGCCCTGTGATTGGCGGTCAAGGCAAAGCGGTCCCCGTGCACCCGACGGGCGCCTGTCCTCCGAGCCCCAACCGCCAGGGACCCGTCAGTTGGTTCTTTTTTTTAATTTATTTTTTAAGTAGAACCCAAACACTCCTCTCTCCAGATTAAGTCACCCTGCCTTCAAATATCTAAAGCAGCCATTTATTTTTATTTATTTATTTTTTTCTTGCAGCATTTGAAACGTTTTTTAAGGGTTTATTTCAAACACCCTGTTCTCTGAACCGAGTGTTCAGAACTTTCGTTCCACTTTGTCAGTGTTCTTTGTGGTCGGCTCTGATTTCTAACGGGTTTTTATTTCTCCTCTATTAGCGGCCACCACCTGCTTGCTGTTTGGATGGGGTTTGCTGTGTTTTCTAAGCTTTCATCTGCTGAAATGGATGAGAAGAACCTTAGGTAATGAACCTTGCTTCCCGGTTTCCCCCCCGAACCTCCCCTATTTTTAACTCCTCCTGCCACTGCTAAGGGTGAGGGGAAGGTGGAAGATCCCTGGGGTGCTGATAAACCTACGGGGACCCCCCCCCCACAGGCAGGAAGAGGTGCAGGCAGGAGAGGGCAGGAGTGCAGCCTGTGGGCAGAGCCCAGGATGCCGCAGGCGCCCCGTCCGGCCGGCCTGCTGAGCCATGGCAGGGGCCTCCTCAAGGGCCGTCCTGGCTGGGAGGGCAAAGGTGTCTTTCTTCATTCTAACGCTGACCCTTTGTCTGCATCAGGGCCCGCTGGTGTCTACAGCCATCGCTGAGGCCCCGCCCCGATGGACACTTAGCTTGTCCCATGTGGGGCTGACCTGCACGCGTGGCCCTTATGGGAGCAGCCTCGAATATAGAGATATAAATATTTTACCAGTCCATCCTGCCCTCAGGGTATCAGGTTTAATGAGCTAAACATCCTCCATTAATCACCCAGAAGAATGTTATTTACTCCGAAAAGGTAAGTGGCTGCTGCAAAGATGAGTCAAAGGCCCCCGTCTGCACAACTCATCCCGAAGCTTCAATGATAAAGTCCTAAATCCCGCAGTTCCACCGGCCCCGGGTTGACGCCTCGCTCTGCCCGTTGGGGTTCTGCCCGTTACCGCATTTCAACGGTCTCAGCCACCGTTCGTCGCCTTTAATGTCAGGCCTTCCCCTTCCCCATAACTGCCCAGTCCAGAAATGCACGGCCCTGAGACACTTCAGCCCAGGGAGGGAGGGAGAGGTCTTGAGCTCGTTCCCGTGGTGACGCCACAGCCAGTAAGCCGAGTACATGTAACACTGAGACAGTGTAGCCAAGTGGGTACAATACCAGAGGCCCTTTGACGTCCCTGAAGACCCCTGGTAGGGAACATCCGCCGCCCAGCTTGGAGCTGTGACAGCCACTCTGGGCAAGTATGTAAAGTCCAAGAACGAAGGAAGGGAAGGAAGCAGGGACCGGGGCTGGCAGGCAGGAGGCAGGCTTGTGGAGGTACCCACGCTGGGCAGAGCTTTTCCATCCTCGGGCACCCGGGCTCCTACCCCAACCCCAACAGGCACAGACAAAGGCAAGGCTTGGAAGCTGACATCTCGCTTCTTATTGGGAACCTGATGTCCTACACCTTCTGACCCCACCGACATCTTAGGGGATTGGCAGCCCAGAAATGATACGAGCCAGCCAGGGTCTGAAATGCCTTCTGCCCTTTGTTTCTGTTCTTTCGCAGGGCTGACCCCCGCCTCACCCACTCCCCACTAGCCGGGCTGGGCCCCCGTTTCCCCCCCCCCGCACATGTCTGGCCTTTCCACAGCATCCTGCATTTGGCCAGAGGTCTAGCAAAGCCTCTCCCAGGCTGTGCACTGCTTTAGCCCAACACTAATTAGTAATGCAATCCCGCAAAGAGTGAAGCTGCCCGCCACCTCCCCTCACTCATAGTGATTTATGTTCAATTTGTACAAATGGAGAAAATCAGATTTCAAGTTTCAGTGCCGTTTCTGCAATGAGGTGATTAAAAGAGAGAGAGGTATCGCCTTCCACTGTATAGAATATTGATCCCAGTGCTATTTTCCTTTGCAATAACCATTAGCTCAGTATTATTTGCAAACCTCTAATGTGAACCTGGAGATGTAATTTACATTTGTGCCTCACTTATTTGCTTTAACAAAACAACACAAAAGCTTTGGGCCTTTCAATCTATCCGTATTGTCAATAAAATTAGCAGCCTGAAGGAGGGAAAAATTATATTCAAAACTATAACTTCCCATTAACTACCGCAAGATATGACACATGGTCCCCAAGAAGGGAGTGCGTCATGGTTAAGCCCCTTTCTTACCTCCCCCTCCCCCACTCTGCCCAGGAAGCTAAGATTCAGTAGGAAAACTTAAAAGTGAGGCGTCCCCTCCTGCTGATGCGGATCAGTTCGGGTGCTTCCGGCTGGCCCGGTTTGTCCTGATGGCTCAGAGCGGAGTGTGTCCTGTCCCCGGGAGGAGCATGTCATCAGTGCCAGACGCTGGCCCGCGCCCAGCCCAGAGGTCCAGGCCCCGCTGCCCTGGGCAAATGCACTCACAGAGATGCTTGCGGGCGGCACTGACCCTCAGAGAGGCTTCCCAAATGGGGGGGGGGCGGCTGGGACCCTAGGGGTGAAGATGAGGAGATGGTAATCATGGGCTGTGTTAGCGCAATTCAAGTGGCGGGCCACGCAGCTCCGCTCTCCCGTTTCTTGTCTCTGCAAATCCGTCAGCTGCCTACCACTGCCTACCAGACCCTGGAAGAGGAGAACAGGGGGGGGAAAAAAGGGAGGGGGGTAAGCTAATGACCCATAATTGCCATGATAGTGGGAGAGGGGCCAGGCAGCTGTTTTACATTCCTGGTATGTATAGTATGCAAATATCCACAAAGACTCGACACAGTTTCGCTATTGTGGATCCGGAGGGTAACCAAATTAGCCTTTGGCAGCCATGGTAATTGGGAGGTGCTGTTCCCATTAGGAGTCCTGCAAATTATGAAGAAAAATGGACCCAGGGCTTTGTCACAAATAATAATACCAAGAAGAAAAGAGCAGGCGGCTGTCTTTTCTCCCCCAACTCCTCACCCTCTCTGCCTTTCTCTCTTTGCTTTTTTTTTTTTTTTTTTTTAAATTTCTGCATTGTGTTGTTAATACCTCTCCATTTAGTAATAAGAAAACAAGCCTGAAATCCCCCACTAGACTGTGCTGGGCTTGATTTGCAAGAATGTCAAGTTTGCCAGGGGGGAAAGGATTCCGTCTGGGTGAGGAGCTCCTGCCCTGAGCTGGAGCCCAGGGTCTGCAGGTGAGCGAGGTGCAGGTGTCGGGGCAAATACTGTGGCCCACAGCCCAGGTGAGGAGAGAGGCTTTGGAAGTGATGTGTCTGAGAAACGCCGCTTCCTAGGAGTGTCCCGTCCTTACCCCAATCGTCTGGAGAACCTGGCCTCCTGGATCACAGCTGGGTTTTGTTCTCCGGCTCTCTCCCAAAGCGTATAAAGTTCTGGCTGCCTGTACTGTTTTCACAATTCAGAAACCAGCCTGAAACCCTCCAGTCATGATGCATTAAGCCCCGAACTCATGCAAAGGGTTTGGAGACTTTCGCCTTGGGCAGTCCCTTGAGACAGCCTAATTTTACATCCCCAGGAGTGACCAGATGGGCCCCTGGAATATCAGATGACGCTGGGATGAGCTCACCCTCTTTGTGTGGCTTGGGTGAGTGAAGGGGAATGGTCAGCTCGGGGCCCAACTGCCCAGATGAGAGGCCTGGCCTGGGAGGGGACGGCCGAAACTCTGTTCCAAGATCCACGCCGTGAAGGACCATACTTCCAAAAGCACTCTCTCCTTTAAAGCGATCCACTCCCGGTTTTGCTGGTTTTAGCATCTGTTTGTCCTGCCAGAGGAATGCCTCTGATGAAAAAGGCCTCTCTGGAAACACAGTGTCTTTCCTTTATGCTCCTCCAGCGACATGGTAACATTTCATGTATCGCTTTGGCACTTTTCATTTTACATTTCATAAAAATGTACAATGTTAAAGCACCGAAAGGAAGAGGAGCCTTCCACATGGGTAGGTGGGAAGATACAGCTGCGCACACGCCTTTAAAACCAGACAGCATTTCCCAGAAGAAAAGGGGGGGGGGGGAGAAAAAATGGAATTTTTATAAGGTTTGAAGTATCCTCAGAGACACAGCTACAAAAGGATCCCGACAAGTTCGCCCTCCAAAGGGTAAAGAGAGCTAATGGCCGGTTGCACGCATTTGGAAAATTAACACGAACATGAGAAAGACTAAATACAGATCAGGTCATAGCAAAGTCAAAAAGAGGGTTGAAAAGTGAGCAAGAGGAAATGACCAACTGTTTGCACAATGTCACTGCAGATGGGACCAACAGCGACCTAGGGGATGGGGCTGAGTGGAGAGGTAGGGCCCAAGATGCCGGCTTCTTCGGTTCTAGGGTGTTCACCCCCCCCACCCCCCCACCCCCCGTTCAGCAGACAGGGGAACCACTGGCCCACGTTTCTCCGCGCAGCCTCCCCCGGCCCCAGATTCCTGGCTGGTTTTACATGAAGACCGCTCCACTGCTAGGCACCATCCAGGTTTCAAGTCTCTTTGAAGGTGAGAAACTTGAGAGTGGAAGAAACTAGCATTGACAATTTCTTAAGATTTTTTTTTTTTTTTCTGGTGAAAATACCCTTCCCTCTTATGGTTGTGTTTGGGCTTTTGTTCTACTTCTGCCCCTCACAACTCCAACCACCACGCTTTCTCTCACTGCTTACCTTCACCTAAACGACCCCCTCTGCCTGCTTTATGTCCCCGTGTATGGCCACACTCTGGGATCCAAGTGTGCACACATGTGCACACGTACGCACAAGTGCACACACACGCGCCTCGGGCTGACTCTCTGCTTAGAGATGCTCCTTCCTCTGGCAGCCTTTTCCGACCTCCCGCATCTGGGATAGGCCCCCTGCTACGTGCTCTCACAGTGCTCAGTGCTAGAAATCATTACAGAATTCTCTAAGGGTCTGCTTGCTTTTCCAAGGCTGTGAGCACATTGAGAGCAGGCCCTGCCCCTCCCTGGTTCACTACTGTGCCCTCTGCACCTGACACAGTGCCTGGCACACAGTACTTGATCCATAAACATGTGCTGAATGAATGCCATCTGGTTATCCTCAGCTTAACTGAGGTCCTGGAGTGTCACTTGGTAACAACTCTCACCCGCTCTGTTTCTGCACCGGGGCGAGGGGGAGGGGGTCCTGCTTGCCAGGAAAGGCCAGGAAACTCCAGAATTCCAGTGAGCCCCCAACATACAGACCAGCGTGTATTCCAAATACCAAACTGACTCCACGGTGCTTGTAGACCTCATGGCTTTTGTCCTGCAGTTTTCATTCTAGGTCAGAACCTTCATCGCTTCCTGCTGAAACTAAGGCCTCTCTTCTCTATTTTTTTTTTTCTTTTCTCTTCAGAAATGAAATTCATTTATGTCTGCAAATGTTGCAAAGAATACATCCTTCAATACACTGCGCTCCGCTCTGCACACTTCATGATCTCAGGCTTTGCCCATAACCCAGAACAAGACCACTTCAGCCCTCGCAGGGAATTCACAAACACCGAGGCAAATTCCTTTCATCATAAGCCCGATTCAATTCAGGTTACTGAGTAATTATATCTTAGGTATATATGTGTCAGAGCATAAAACCTACTTGGAAAAATGAGGCTTATAAGAAGATAGCAATAAAAGAAATGAAATGATGGGATATGGGACTAGAAATTAGAGTTTGGTAGAAGAATAGTGTTCTTTAAGCTGAAATAGCTTGCTGTTTAGCAACAGCAAGAGTTTGACCTTGAGGAAATGGGAAGGGACAGTGAAAAGGAACAGTGGCTAGAGTGGAGGATTCCTGGAAAGACTTATAAAGAGATAATTTTGGGAGAAAGCCACATTGGCGAGAGCCTTGAATATCGAACGGAAGTTTAGTTGATGGCAGACAGACTGAGTGTGGTGTTGCAGGGCAGAGTCACTCCAGTGTCTTCTGGACCAATCACGGGAGGACCTTATCAAGGTTTGTCAGAGCAACGGCTCCGTGAATCACAGGTCTCTTTATCCAGGTGGTGGTACAGCCCCTTCCCCATCAACTCTGGGCTTGGCCTTGTGAGTTGCTCTGGCCAATGGGGCTTTGGCAAATGTGGTGCCATCAGAAGTTTGAAAGGTTGCTTGTGCATTGGAGCTTGTCTTCTCTTGCTGCTTGCTGGGAATCCTTCCAGCACCATGTGAAAAAAGCATAGGCCAGGCTCCTTGAGGATGACAGACCCGAAGGAGAGAGAGGCCCGGCTGTTCGAACTGACTCAGCTGAGCTTAGCCGACACTATATGGAGCAGAGACGAGCCACCCCACCCGAGCCCAGTCCAAATGATCCACCTACAGATGAGTGAGAAAATACACCACGTTTGTTTGAAGCTTCTAGTTTGGGGGCGGGGGGGAAGGGTATGATGTATTACTCAGAAACAGATAACTGATACAAGTTCCTCAAGAGAGGAGGCTACAAGAGCTGGACAGAGCGAGGTCACTCTTTTGGGAACTGACAGAAGAGCTGCAAACACTAAGAAAGCTAAAGAAATGGGGCTGTCCTTTAGGGCTCCTGCTCGGCGTTGGAAGGATCCCATGGCAAGTTGAGGACAGTAGCCGGGAGGAAGGCAGAGGAGGTGGGGACGGCCCAGCATCGCGGAGATGAGATGAGCAATGTGGGCCGGCACCGGCTGGAGCAGGATCCCACAGCGACATGGCAGCCCACGGCAAGGTCTGTCCACGCTGGTGGGACCCCAGGGGTGACAGGGTAGGTGTTGACGGAGCAGGCAAACCTCAGTGGCTGCCTCCTAGGATCCTGTTGGGGCAAGAAAACCCTGGAGGTCGGGGAGGGTGGTGTTTTGACTCTACTGGGAGAAGGTTCACTGGTCAAGTTTTCTAGCCAGTTGGTGGTGACTTGGGGAGGCATGGGTGGGATGCCCGGAGGTTAAAGTTGTACGACAGGACAATGCGAAACCCGGGAAAGCAGCCTGTCAGTCTAGATGTTATTTTTGTTTTTATTTCCATGAAGTGGATGTCCAATTGTACGTCTAGTTATTGGGGGTCAAGACAGAGCATCCCGATGACCAAGGGCATCGGTTCTAGAATCAAATGCCGGCTTTACTGGCTCATGGCCTGGCGCGACTTAATATCAGTGTCCTCATCTGTACAATGAAGACGGCACTGCTTCCTGTCTCATATGGTTGCGGGATGATTACATAAAATCATACATTCAGAGTGTCTAGTACAGTATCCAGCACATGGCAAACTCAGCATTATCGCCATTATTTTTGATAGTTATTTATTCCCCCGCGTTTTCTCAAGGTTCTGAGGAATTCATTAGAATTATCTACAAAGGTTTCACCATCTGAACGCCGCCAACGCCTCTTGTGCTACCTGAAATATACTGGGTAGGGAGAATGGCCTCTGGTCACAGCACTCGAGTCTGGCAGGGAGAGGAAAGTTCCATACTTCCCTTATGTTTGGACTCGAATGCATTCCCCATGAAAATCCATACGCACCTTCAACTATGTTTCATCTTTATTTCTACCCCATCCAGCTGGCAAGTTCTCATTAAGATATGATTTAAGGACTGAAAGTTCATTAAAAAGATCATTTTATGACAAAGTGAGATGAGCAACGTAGAAATGATTCTGTATCTTCTCCGATCAACCCATTTAGGGCTTTTTTCCAACTAAATCCAGCATAATTTATGGAAGCGCTGAGATCCGCCTTTTCAAAGCTCTGGAATCATTTAACAACTAACATCATACACCCTTATTACCTGATGCATCAGATCTAAACTGCAACAAATACCACTGCCAGCAATTTTCTCCTACAACTTTCTTGCTTGAAGAGGCATTATCTTAGAAATCTTTCTTCTAGATTCAGTTATCGGGGAGAATATTCACAAATAATTTCTGGTTTTCTCAAAAGTGGAATCATGAAGGGAAACATAAAGGACCAAAGTTCTGGTTCAGAATGCTTCACCTATTATTTCTCAGATTGTTTTCAAATGGAATAAAACCCAAGGCTCACAGTAATTGCAACATTATTAGCATTCTTTTAAGAGCAGGGATCAGATCAGTTTCTCCAATGCCAAAAATCGTCTGAACTGCAACTTCAACAAAATCACAACATGGTAACAGTGTCTCTAGTCTGCTACATAAACATGAAAATATATCTAGTGTAAAAACACTGGATGCACCATTTATGTAATTGTTACAAATTTATGTTGTATAATCGACTCTCACAGAGTTCCACTGCAGTTATTCAAACACTTGTGGAAGAATATCTTAAAACCTTTATACTATACACCTTAAAGTTAATGGAAATACTATCAACCAACATGCTAAGAACTTTATCAAGAATTTTGCTGTCGCTCAGAACAGAGAAATAACATTAGTTGCTTCCTCTAGTGAGAAATTTAGTTCAAGAATCATCATATTGACTCCAAAAATATATTTTTTGAAGACAGGAAGTTTTCCTGTATTTTTTTAATAACAGAGTTATGAAGTTTTGACCAATTCCTTTTATAAAACTTTGTAAGAACATAGGAGAAAGCCATAGGTGATTTCCTTATCATTCACACTAGTGAAAATTTTATTTTTATTTAAGCAATGTGGAAATTAGCTTCAAGGTGGACACGATGCATCTAAAATCAAGACTGAATTGGTGTGTCACAGAATTCCGCCATTCAGTGACACAGGCTCTGTTTAACAGAATCATCTCGTGTTTAAAAAAATAAATAAATAAAACCAATTCCACTGAAACCAGGAAACTATAGAAGTGGAATCGCTGGGTCATAAGGCAGTTCCATTTTTAATATTTTGAGGTGACTCCATACTGCCTTCCACAGTGGCTGCACCAGTCTGCATTCCCACCAACAGTGCGCAAGGGCTCCCTTTCTCCACACCCTCGCCAGCACGTGTCATTTGTTGATTTATTGATGGTGGCCATTCTGACAGGTGTGAGGTGACATCTCATTGTGGTTTTAATTTGCATCTCTCTGATGATTAGTGACACTGAGCATCTTTTCATATGTCTCTTGGCCATCTGCATGTTCTCTTTGGAAAAGTGCCTATTCAAGTCCTTTGCCTATTGTTTAATTGGAATGTTTGTTTGTTTTCGGTGTTGAGTTGTATGAGTTCTTTATAAATTTCGGACATTAGCCCCTTATTAGATGTATCATTGGGGTCGTGATTCCACTTGAGGGAATATATCCAAAGAAATGCAAAACACTAATTCAAAAGAATCTATGCACCTCTATGTTCGCAGCAGCATTATTTACAATAGCCAAGATCTGGAAGCAGCCAAGTGCCCATCAGTAGATGAGTGGGTAAAAAAGCTGTGGGACATTTACACCATGGAATACTATTTGGCCGTAAAAAAGAAGGAAATCTTACCTTTAGAGACAGCATAGATGGACCTGGAGAACATTATGCTAAATGAAATAAGCCAATCAGGGAAAGACAAGTACCATATGATTTCGCTTATATGTGGAATCTAATGAACAAAATAAACTAACAAACAAAATATAAACAGACTCATAGATACAGAAATCAGCTGTCAGAGGGGACCGGGGTTGGGGGCTGGGTGAAAAAGGTAAAGGGATTAAGCAAAGAAAAAAACCTCCTAGACACAGACAACACTATGGTGATTACCAGAGGGAAAGGGGGTGGGGGAGCTAGAAGAGGGTGAAGGAGAAATAAGTGGTGATGGAAGGAAAACTGACTTGGGGTGGTGAACACACAATACAATATACAGATGATGTGTTATAGAATTGTACACCTGAAACCCATGTAATTTTATTAACCAATGTGACCCCAATACATTCAAGTAAAAAAGAAAGAAACCAGGAAATGACAGAAATGACAGCTAAGTGGTGTTCCTTTGAATGAATATATACTATGATGTCAGACTTCTCACTGTGACTAACATTTATCTCACTACTCTGTTAGGTACAGATATTATATGTGGTTGACATGTCCCTATAAAGTAGACATACATTTGGCAAACCTCCTTAAATCCTCCTTGCTCATTTCTGCCTTTTATATGAATGGACTTGCTATTAGTCAGGGTAAAGCTAAGCTCTGCTGTGGTAACAAATAAGCCCCCGAGCCTCAGTGGGTTGATACATCATATCCATGCAAAGTCGGATATGATCTAGGCAGCGGGAGACTATGAAGCTAAGTCATCTGGATTCTGGCCTCTGATGCTACTGTGTCAGAGAAAGGGAGATGGAAAAGGCACCTGGCTTTTATCTGTTTCAGCCCAGAAGGGATACATGTCACTTGCTCTCTCCCAATCCACTGAGGAGAACTAGTCACCTGGCTCTAACTCAACTGTCTGAAAAATGCAAGCGAGCACGTGAATGGTTATTGAGTACCAACTGTCTTTGACACAGACACTAAAATAAAATTGTATCATTGAGTGATTCTGAACGTATCTCAAAAGATTTCAAACTATAAGCAAGTGACGGGTGCCAAAGCATTTGGAAATCTTTAGCATCCTTAGCATTTCCTATCAGAATATTTTTCATTTTTCGTTGTGTGTGCTATTATCAAGGTAGCCTTGATCTGTGTTTCATTATCGTCTGCTACTGTCACTATTACGTCACTTTCAAAGTGACCTTTAAACATGAAACTATTTCAATTCGTAAGGACTAAGCTTTCACCGCCAGCACCTTACCTTCGATAATCTGCTCCTAGACAACTGTGGTGAGACTATAAACTCTACTTGGTTAGCAACCATGTCTGTGTTATTTCTCACTATAACCACAATGCTTTGACTGCACAGTAGGTGGTCCACACGTATACATTAAATAAAATGAACAATAAAATAAACATGTTAAATATACATCTAATAATATAAATATATGGTAAGTATTTTTATCTGTGTTGAAACCAAGATTTTCCTTTCAATTTTTAAGGGCTTCCTACTCTAATACGACCCCCTTGCAGTCTACCCATATCCACCTCTCTCCCTGCAACTAATCACGCCTCTGTTCTGCTCTAACTTCCAGCCTGTCTTGAGTTACCCGCTGCTTTGCAGCTCTTAGCCTGGTCTACTTCTAACAGACTATACATTGCCTCCACCCTACACACACACATATATACAGACAGATTTGTACATATCAGTTGAACTGATAGATTTATTTTCTCATTTATTTTTTCCACAAACTTCCATGGCTACATGCCCAACAAATGCCTCCACTTGCACATCCAGCCTTCTAAGTTTTGTTATATAATTTTCCAAGGGAAAGCTTGGTGTCATAGAAAAGCAGCCTTCCTGTTCTCAAGGGGGTTAGAGAAAAGCAAAAACTTATACCCAAAGGAGTGAGAAGCAGCTGATGCGACAGTGGCCAGATTGGGTCAGAAATGAGTGACCACTTCGGGCTTGGACAGTGACTTAATCAGGGCTCGGCCAGACCGCTGTGCATGGGAACAGCTGGCTCACGTGGTCCTCAGCCCTGGCCACAGCAGCAGCAGCTCTGACCTCTCCCCGGGGCCTTTGCCCAGTTCTACCCAGGTAATTTCCTGTCTACTGAGAAGACAATTAATTCAAAAGCCATTGTTCCCGGGTGCCTGGCAGCCTGACCCTTGGCCAGCTGAGAGTTCTCTCATCTGAGTTCAGTCGTTCCCCATGTCATCTGACACTCAGTCTCCCAGCCCTCGGAGCCGCTAGACGGAAGGGTAAAAAGCCAAATTAATGAAAGTTGTATCAAGGGCTCCCCGGACTGAAGTGCCCACGTGGCTTTTGAAACTGCCTCGCCTCCTGCCCGGAATGCCTTATTTCTTCCCACCTCGGGCCACTCTCCTGGAAGCCTTCAGGCTTGCTGCCTCGCCCCAGGTCCGCGCCTTCCTCCCGGGCTCCCTTGGGGCCTCGGGAAGCTGGCAGCCGCCGAGCCACTTCCCGGTAGGTGCAGTTGGCACGCCTGCAAGTGTACTTAAACTTTGTGTCTGATCAAGTTATGTGTATTGGATCTGAAACCAGTTAGTCAATTCGTTCAGGTCCCTAAGTGGCGATTTGTGGTAATGTCTACATCAATAGGAACGGAGCGGTTTGCTAGCTGGTTTACGTAAAGCAAATGGCTACAGGAAAGAGGGGCTGCCTCCAGCCTTCTCTCTGCTAATGAAGATATGGCTGGAAAAGAAGGGGGACAGAAACAAAAGCGGGAGACCCGTATTTGCAAAGCACTAAGGTGAGGTCTGGCCCTGGGTTGAATCAGCTTGTCTCTTCCACCCACCCCTCGTTTTTGTTAATGCTTACATGTAATCATTCGTATTATAACAAAAATGCATTAAACCCCCAAATTCAGGGCCAATCTGTACTTTTTATTTTTCAATCCTCACATTGATGTGAGAGAGAAAGATCAATGTGAGAGAGAAATATCAATTAGTTGCCTCTCGTAAGTCCCCTGACCGGGGATCAAACCTGAAACCTCGGTATGTGTCCTGACCAGAAATCGAACCCACAACCTTTTGGTGTACAGGACAGTATTTCAACCCACGTAGCCACACTGGCCAGGGCCCAATCTGTATTTTTAAGAGAGAAAAACGGCGGTGCTGATATCAATTCTATTAGGGGACTTACAGGAATGACTGAACCCAGAGGAAAAAAAATCCCACAAGCCCTGTGTGGTGTTGAGTTCCATCTCTCAACGTTTCTCTTTCGTATAAACAGCCTCTGCTTTGCCTAGCAGGGGAGGAAACAGCCAGTCTAAGAGGGAATTTATTTAGTGTGTGTCTGCATATTGGCTGTATCTCTTTACTACTGCAGAGTACATTGTTTCTAATAATTGTGATGGATTGATACTTATGACTGGCTGGCAGAATTCCTTTAGCATTTTAAAATATTACCTTTTATTCCTTGATCTAATGCATAACCTGATGTTTCAGTCGGCCTTCAAAGGTAATAAACAAACTTTTAAAGCAAATACTCCTAAAGAAAAGGAAGATGCTCTGTATCCAAGTGGCTTGCCTTTGAAATCACTGCCCTCTACCAGCCGAGGGGACCACTTAGCAGGCTTATTCTTTACCTCCAGTGCATTTCATGCCTTCTAAGAGTTTGATACAAAGGGAAGAAATCTATATGCATAAAAAAAACCACTAAAACCTGTATCACAAAACTGCTTCAGCTAAGATGGAAGAGCTGAAATACACCCTGTTCTGGTCGGCTAAGCTAGGCAGGAAAAAACAGAACTTATGAACCGAGCCCGAGAAGCGCTTCCTGGAGGTCCCACTTCTGTCTCCATCAGCTGGTGGGGAATCTGGTCTCCGAAAGTGTTCTCTTACAATCCCATCGCGTTGCACTGGCCCCTAAGATCCCTCTAGAAATTCTGCCCCCGAAAAGGCAGTAAGGCTCAGAAGCTTACCACTGTCACCCCTGATCCCGCAACAATCCTCAGGGCCTTGACAAAGGGCACATTGGACAAGGGCGGGTTGAATGGCTTAGCTGCCAATCGGCTAAACGCAGACCGAATACTTGATTTCCTTCCCCTGGCCATTAATGCACATTTCTGAAACAGGCGGCTTTAAATCGCGGGTCGCATGAATTTTTATTTCATTTTGTTTTTTTGCATTTTAATTTCCATTCTTTCTTATCGTTGGTTACATCACTTTTCATCACGGCCGTGCCGCAGGAACGCGGAGCACGATTTATGGGGCCTTAACATAAATATGATGCTAGACAGAAAGAGAGCGACATATTAGTTTAGAATTTGCAGACTCCCCCACGCGGAGCACGCATGGCTGATTTATGAAGCTGAGATCGCCTGTAAATCCTAAAGTGAGGCGCCGCATCTACGAGCTCCGACACAGCAAGATACAGAGCCCCTCGGCACAGTCTCCAGCTGGAAGTCCCCAGGTCCTGGAAACAAAGGCTCACGAAACATTTGGCCTTTCACTTTACCCAGAAACACATCTTTTGAAAAATTAGCCCTACACCAGAGTGGCGGGAAGGTTCTCGGGGCATTGGTTAGGGGGGATGGGAAGGGGGTGGGCTGGTTGGTCACTGGCCTCCTCCTTCACTCTGCTCCGTGTCCGGAGGGCTGCCCTGTGCAAACGCCCCGGAGCCCACTTGTCAGGTGGCTCCTGCTTGGCACCAGCCAGTGGGAGGCCCTGGCAGGAGCCTGGAGGACGGGAGGGGGGGAGAAGCCGGGAATCTCTCCCCTTCCCCTCTCCCGTTGCCTCTGCCCTGGGTGCCCCACTGGAAGCTGAAGCTTCTCCTCTATGCTCCAGCTCTCCTGTGATTCCAGCTTTTCCCAGGCGGCCGTGGCTCCCGGGCTCCGTATGACCACCGCCGCCTCCCTGTGCTCCTCTAGGCCGGGCCAGTAGCAGCTTCCGGCCGCTGCGGGTCCCCGAGCTGCCGCTCAGGCACCTCTGAAGTGAGACCTCACGTCACCTTCCCCGTGTGCGGTGCACGGGCTCCCTGTTTTCTGCTTCAGACCTGACGGGTTCAGGGGGAAGCTTGGAGACGGACCACACCACCCTCTCCAGCTGACCGGCACGCTGACGCGGAGCAGAATCCAAGTCTGCTTCCAGCCTCCCCCAGTCCGCAGCCACCTGAGGACCCGCAGCCGCGTTTATTACACGATGATACCTTTCTTTCCTCTTGCCCCGGGAGAAAGAAAGTCTCAACTGTGGATCTCCATAAAGCAGCCCGAGATGCACTGGGAGGAGTGGGCAGAAGGTTGGGGCACCCGAAGGGTGCGGTGGGAGCAAGGGAGGGAGCTTGGCAGCACCAGGGAAAGGACCGGAGGGCCACGGGTGATAGCCTGCGAAGTGCTATGACTCCTTTAGAAAACAAAAAAGGGCAATGTCTCCAGAGCTTAGACTGCTTGTCCTAATTTAACTTCAAAATCCCAGCCTAATGGCTCCTCCAGCTCCAACCGAACCATCTCGCTAAGTTATAAGCCACCTGACATCTTGGTTGTGCAGCGTCTTGCAGCCCGTTTCTCCCCAAACTACAAATGCCTGTTCGATTATACGCGTACAGTATTAACCGTGCCGCTGCTTACACCTTGAGGTGCTTCGTATAGATGTTGAGCCGTGAGTTCCTCCCTTATGGGCTGCTTCCTCAAGGGTTTTTCATGCCTTTTGAAAGCATAACAGAAATGGCGCCTCCCCCGCCAGCACTCGCCAAGTTACGAAGACCGTAAACGAAGGGGAGAAACTCAAGAGGCACACAGTAGGCACTTTGAAGGTAACGAGTGCGGGCACAGGCTGGGACAGCACTGGCTTTGGGCAGGGGGCGCTGGCTGGCGTGAGGGAGCTCCCGGGGCGCCGGGGGGCTTGCATCCGGGGCCGGGTTTGGCTGCACGCTGAGGCACACAAATAAAGATCAACCTGCGAGCCCTTCGCTGTGAGCATGGGCACGTCGACAAGTACCGTGAAGATAATCATTTTCCAAAAGACCTGCAGCCTCCCCCTCTGAACAGCTGAAGGAGGGATCCCTTAACAGGGGAATGGTGGCTGCACCCCCCTTTTTGAATGATGGGCGTTCTCGTGAAATGTGGCGGTTGCCGTAGACACGCGAGTTAGCTCCTGGACTAACTCCTGGTGGGCAGGGGCCGAGCACATGAGGCCACGCCCTGGGTCCCCGGGTTGTCTGGGACCGTGCGGAGCTGCCTCCAGGGCACCACGCTGAGGTCGTGACGGGAATGGGCCTCGGGGACGGAGGCTGTGCGAGGGATGGTTCCCTGCACGAAGTTTACTGAGGAGCGTGGCTTGGGATCAACCCGCCCTGGCTGGGTGAAGGAGGCAGAACTGGGCGGGGGAAGCGGTTGATCCGTGATGCAGATAAAACTCAGCTGAAGGGGGAAGCTCCAGAGCTGGGATGCAGCTGCCCCCAGGAAAGGAGGTTTATTAACCTGGGACAGCTGCTGGGGAGGACACTCCGTCTCTGTCGGGAGCTGTCGGGGGACGAATGGAACGAATGCTTCTGTTCGGAAGTGGGGGGTGCGTCTGGATGGTGCCAGAAGATCCCATCACAGGGTGGAAGCAAGAAGTAAGGGAGCAGGCATCACTTTTACCCTGAACAGTATCCTACCTCCCCCCCCAAATGTGCGAGCTTTGTGCTCATGAGACCTGGAGTCGGGGTCCACAGTTGTGGGTGAAACTACAGAACTAGCTCATTTACACCAGGACTCCCTCTGGCTTTCTAGTAGCAGGATATTGAGCCTGCAAACACTCTATAGCTGAAGAGCGCTGGGTGGCCTACAGGATGAACTCGGAGGCTTTGTCCCAGTCCCTCATGCCCGTGACCGCCTTTGTTGGGTCACAGCCAAGAGAGACAACCAGAGCTGCAGGCTCGTCCCACCCCGGCTGCGTTCCCGAGTGTTGCCACGCTGGAGAGAGAGGCATCTTTGTGCAGGTGGCACATGAGTTTGCGTGAGGTGGCTTGAGCTAATGAGTGCACTGGGGTTTGGGAAGCTGGTGACAAGCTGCCACTTTGCATTGGGCGACGCCGTTTCTGAGCAGGCGGCAACTGGCGGACAGGCGCTCTGGGAAGAGGACACCTGCGCAGCTTCCCAAGTCCCACAGCTGGGAAAACAGCTGAGCTGCCTTCCAAGGGCCTTGTGTTACGACACAAATATCCACCTGATGCGCAGGCACCAGAGAGTCACAGCGTTACGCTGCGACCGACCGATCGAGCCGTGTCTGCGGAAAATCAGACGGGAACTTGGCAGGTGAAGACTACAGCTGCTGTAAGAGGACATCTTGGCAATTAAGAGAGAAAATACGAAAACAGAAAAATACATACACCACGGTCTAAAAAAACCTACACTAGACATTTTCAATGTTTTGTCTCTCCTGGAACCCCCCCCCCCCCACGCACCACTCACAGTTTGAGACTCCAGGACGGGTCTGTGTTCAGCACGAGATACGCCAGCGGCTTAGGAGGAAAGTTCTCCCAGCAACTCCCAGGAAGGGACTGTGTCACCTACGAGCGAGCCCCTTCGCTCCAGGACATTTCAACAGAGGGTCTCTCTCCTCCCTCTCTGAACTCCGCTGGGCGTGCCTATGATTTATAGGTCACTGTCGTCAATAATCAAAACCATCTCTGGGTGGGAACTGACAATCAGATCAGGCATCTAAATTAAACAGGAATGAGAGACTCTTTCGAAGGATCCATTACACTGAACGAATTCTGCTAAAGACGTGTATTGAGAACGTCTCAGAGTGCGACTCAGACTGTGGACAACATGGAAAATGTCTCAGGGAGCTGTCAGGATTAATTACAAAAATTAAGAAGAAACCTGGAAGAACTGCTGCTGTGTGAGGAAGGTGGAAGTTCCGAGAGTCCGCCCGCATGGGTCCGAGTGAATGATGGACCGGGCCCAACATCCCTGCCTTAAGGGCATGAAGAGCCGCAGACAGGCCTTCCTCACCTCACACTCGGGGAGAGACTCTATGGAGAAAGAGGTTTGGTTGCTGTTATACAGGACCTTGAAAAACAACAACAAAGGGCCATTTGTTTACTTTGATAAACTGCCTCCCACAGCAGCAGGTTATCTCTTTTCTGTTTCTTTCCACCAGGAGGTAAACCCAATGAAAAGGGGTGGAAGATACAGCACTAAAAGTCACTGATCGGGCAAAAAAGGGCCATAGATCAAGAAACGTGTGATTTGTCCATTTTGAATATAAATGGGGACTTCTAAAAGGCCATTAAGGAAAGCGGCCTGGACGGTGCATTTATTTTTCTTGGTTTTCTTTGTTAAAACCTTGTGTCTAGTGTCCACGAGACCTTGCCGGGCGGAGCTATGTTGAGGAACCTGGGACATTTAATGATTAAAGGTATTGGCTGAGAAACCCAAGGGGGCTCACCATGCCCCGTGTTCCCTCTTTGGAAGGTGTCATCATGAATCCTTTATAACTCGTGGCCCCAACAACCGACCGACCACAACTAAAAGGGTCAGAGATGGGCCCTGATGCTAAGACAATCCCTGGTATTGGGACAGTGGCCTGCGACGTGGCTGGCCTGAGAAGCTGCTCTATGCTGCCTGGGGACTAGCCACTCAGACGATTGATCACAGGGAATATAGAGACTATAGGCGGTGCAGAAGCTGAGAACCCACAGAAGGCAGGTAGAAGCCACAGAGGAGGAGAGTATAGAGAACTGGTGCCAGTGGGAGAAACAGAAGAAGAGAAAGAGGCTAGTGGATCTCTCGGACCCTCCAGTCCAAGACTCGATTGATTTGCTAGAGCTGGAGCAACGGGTGTCAGCTGCTGAAGGAGAGAGGCGATGGCCTGGTCACCCCACGAGATGAAGATGGGCCGCTTTCCCACTACAACTTCTGAATGTCCCTGAGTGATGATGGTCCAGTTCTCTCTGATCCTTAGCTGTGCACTCATGAGATGTTTTCCTTTTCTCACCTTTCCCTGGACATTATGAGAACAGACTACTGCTTGAGGTAAACTCAGGTCATCTTGGCTCCTTATAACCCCAAAGCACATTAACACGATAATATTAAACACAATGGCAAACACTGTTCGTGGTTCATTCACTGGTGTGTCCCTTGGCTGATGGGCCCGGATGATTATGGCCACTGTGTCACCTTCCCTTGGAACTACTGGTCCCCTTTCCTGCTTTCTCAAGGGCTGTTCTAATCAGAGCTGGGAGAGGCAGACCTGAAATGGGAGTCGGCGCACGCAGCACAGGGCCTGTGGCCTGTGGATACCCACAGTCTCATCAGGGAGGCATTTGTAGCCATGGTGATGAGGCACTTGTCTCTATATCTATACTTGGCTGTTTGCAAGCCTCTCCCGTTGCAGGGCCTATATGTCATGGTCCCTTAGGTAAACAGCATTAGCGGCCCAGGGTAAATCTACATACGGGTACTTCTGTCTGTGAGGACGTCTGGGATGTTGGGCGCCTTGACCACACCTTTTGCTTCAAGCCACAGCTGTTCCCACGTACAGGACCTGCCTGAGAAGTGTCACCTGGCTCAACATGAGTCCTGCGTGCAAAAGGCACTGACTGCAAGGTCTCTTGGTGGTGGCGGCTCCAAGGTGGCACCTACTTCGTGAGATTGACAGGCGCACATCCATTCTCCTCCGGTTCCCAGCCCGACTCCTGCAGCTTTCAATTACCCGCGTGTCAATTACAGTCCGTGTTATGATGTGACTGGAGGCGCCACTTCCTGAGCGGGAGAAGGGACAGAAAGGATCGGGGAGCTGCCCTTGAAGAGCAAAGCTACTGTACCAAATCCACACGAAAAGCAGTATCAAAGGGAGATGGGGGATGCTTCCCTCATTTGGGGAAAATGTAATCAACTCAGTTGGCCCAATTTCAGACTAACACCAATGGGCACACAACCGGCATTTTTTTCGTAATACGTTTTACCTGTATCTTCAAAACAAAAAACATCCTGAAGGAATAAAGTGGGGTTTCTGCTCCTCAGAGGAAGGCGTGAGGGTGACAGCTGTTCATCTCCTCATTTTTAAAAAATTAGTTTTGCTCTGGAAATTGCTCTTTATTTCAAAGCCACAACGAAAGGTGGAAGGAGGGCATGAACAGGAAAAGATGCTTATTGTTTGAGTTGACAGAATTAATAAAAGTCTGATTCATAAATAAGCAAAAAATGGGAAAATGTTACCGTTTTTTTTTAATAATCCATATTCTAACCATTTCTCTCTCTCTTTTAAATATCCCCCCTCTCCACTCCGCCTTCCCCTACTACTCCCCAGCTTTGGGAAGAAGGTATTATTTTAATTTTAATGTTTTCTGTTCATTTCTGTGGAGCAAACAGCGGGCAGGACGATAAACGGAAGTAGGAAAGAAACAAGTGAACTCAAGTCAGAGAAGTCACACCAGCCTTTTTTGAAAGTGGGAGAAACGAAAATATCCATCTCGAATCTCAAGCCCCTCAGACTCCCCAACCTGTCTTTTACTTTACTTGCACTTACATAAAAGTCTACTAAGGTTTCAAAACCGATTTCTCCTTTTTCCTAGAACCAACCAAATATTGAGTGTGTGCAAAAACATGGTAGCTTAAAAAAAAAAAAAAAAAAAAAGATAATTATCCAAGGGAAGGAGGAAGGAAAGGAAAGAAAATAAAGAGCTATGACACAAGGGAACTGGGCCAAACGGAGACAAAGCAACGCGCTTAACCCACCTGGCGAGCCGACGGGACCAGCACGCTCTCGGCCAATCGCCTGGGTCTGCGGCGGGAGGAGAGTCCGCATGGGCTCATTTGGCCGGGGAGTGTGTTTCATAAACCGTACGGCGCAGCTATGAAAGCTATCAGGATCTTCCCACGTTTCCTGTCATTCCGTGGAGATTGGCTGCTGGAGTGTTGGGTGCAGGGGGGGAGCCGGGGGGAGTGAGCGGAGGTGGAGGGGGGGAAGGTGTTGGGGTGTCGCAGGGGGAACTGGTTCGGGTGGGAGCGGAATCACACAGGGATTTATTTTAAGTGCATATACAAAATGAAATGAGGGGGAAAAAAACCCCCAGTGTATTCCTTTTGGGTCATGTGAGGGAGCCACTGGCAAAGATAATAACATACGAGAGGTAGGGGGGGGTGGAGAGAGAGGGGTGGGGGGGAGGCAAAGGCTTTCTATTATTCGGGACACCGGTGAAGCACACTGAGGCAGCTGGAAGATTAAATTAAGTATTATATCTGCTGACCCTATTGCCATGGTTACCGGACAGTGGAAAATATTAATCAACCCAAGCCTTTTCAGATGAATGTGCTTGAAAAAAATACAATAAATATAAATATATGTATACATCCTCTGCTCTGCTGTCCAAATGCAGGAGGCAGCCAGCGCACTCACCACCTGATAGTGGAGATAAACAGATAAAAAAATTTTTTTAAAATCCTTGCCTTTCTAAGAAGGCTCACGTCACAGGAGGCAGGGCATGAACCCTGGGGCTGACCACGTGCTCACTTTCTCCTAAACTGGCTTCTTTCCTTTTACCCCCTTCAATGATGAACTCTAATATCTGGCTTCACTGCAGAGGCAAGGGGGCTATCTACCTCCTCACTCCGAGGAATCCCCTTCCCTAATTCCCTAGCCTGTCAGCCTAGTGCAAGGGGGGAAAATCACGTATAAATATACGTAATATAAAAATTATGTATAAATATTATATATAACATATGTATAATAAAAAACCCCGTAAGTCAAGATAAGAAAGAAGAGATTATAGTTCATTTGGCTGTAAGTCTAAAGGATCCTTAAAACTTGACTTCTTGTACAGGCTGGGCTGTAAGTCTCAGTAGCTGCACCTGGTCATCTCTGAAGCCTAGATTTTGCTTCTCACTTTACCCCCAGCCGCTGATATTGGGGGACTTTCCTGCTTGCCTTGAAATGTACCATCACTGTTCCCAGGACGAAAACTTGAGAACTGCAGAGCACAACCGAGGAGCACGGCCACGTTAACGCTAATGGGCTCGTGGGAGCAGGACCTTTCCCGCTCGATGCCCAAGGACTGACTGGCACTCTGCCACGCTCAACATCTCCTGAGTTCCTACTATGTTCTGGACAGTGTGTGTGGGATACAGAGACAGCAAGGACCGCGGGGTGTGTATTACGACAGGTTGGGGGTCAGGGAGGCAGGGGCCTTGAAGCTCGTCTCGTCCACACGTCACCATTTTGCAGATGAAGACACTAGAAGCCTTGATGGATAAGGGTCTGCGTCAGGTCCCCAGCTGCGTTGCTGTCAGCTGGATCTTGCAGAGAATCTCCTAAGCCCTGGGTATGATCTGATCTGAGATGCCAAGATTTTTAACAGCAGGTTTATCTCTCTTTTCATGAAATGATACTAGTTCCAAAACCCCCATAGTGCCACTCTGCCTCGACCTGTTCCAGGCATTTACGGATGCCTAAGAAATCTAATGGACACGTTCTCTTATTTTCTCTGTCTCACCTCCTATGTCCCATGCCTATCGAACTCTGTTCCCCCTAAAATGAACAGCATATTCTGGACAAGGAGACTTGGTTTCCAGACTTCCTTCCCCTGTTGAAGTTACATTCTTACATTAACACAATGTCCCAAGGAAACGCTCTGAGGCTGAACGAAGGCCTGCTAACAGAATGTCCGTGTGTATTAGCCGGAAAGATCCTACGCTATGACACCAAGGCAGGTCTCCATGTCAGGCGTGGCTCGGCCACCCCCTCACGGGAGCCATGGGGGTTCAGATGGCTTTTCTCCTAGTTAAGCCTTCACCACATGTAGCCCTGACCGAGACCAATCAGCCTTCTCCTTCTGCTGAGGTGCAATTTTACACAGTAGGTGACATTAACTCGGTAGCTGAATCCCCATGTGCAGCCACAGCAACCACGGGGTCCCAGCCGATGACAGGAGGCAGCGGGTTGTATGATCCTGTAAATTATTTCCCCATAGTAACACCAAGATTACACACTTTAATATGCACGTGGCCTCAGAGAGCCCTCTTCTCGGCTGAACCAAGGCGATAATGCATATTTTGTGTCCAAAAATCCATTGTAAACTGTGCCGTGTGGAATAATCAGCGTTTCCTAAAGCATTCGAACGTGACCCTTCTCACCGGGCCCCCCCCAGGGCCTTGCCCGTGGAGTGGGTCTTCCTGCTCAGTCTCCCTTCGCCCCTAGGTTCCCTGGCTTTATATCCACACCCAGGATGGGCTCCGCACCCTTTCCAGTTTCAGCAAGCCTTTTTGTTCTAACGTCTGCCTTTGCTCTTCTGTTCCTTTCATAGGCACAGCCTGACTCGGGTGTTTGTCTTCCTTCTCAGGGAGAGGAGTGAAATTGTTTCAGTAAAGAGGGAAGGGGGATTAGACAGAGAAACAAGGTGCGGTACAGGATCCAGACTGGACTGCGCCTGCTTATGCCGAGCAGGTCCTGGGTTTACAGGCTGAAGGCCGTATTCCTTTCCGTTCAGCACAAAATCCCTCTCGCCCCGCGGTGACTCCTGGAAGAACTACTTCAACGAGCAGGTCCAAGCACATCCTAGCATCTGACGTGGTGGGAAGAGTCGTGAATTTGGTAGCAGAGGGTGAGTGTGAGATTCAGCTCAGCCACGTTTTACTTCTGTGACGACTATAGACACGTTTTTAACATGACTAATCCTCAGGCGCGCCATCAATAAAATGGACTAATTACAATGAGCTTACAAAATCTTTGTGATTAAATTAGTACCTAGACATAATAGATGCTCAACAACCGTTAGCACCAAGGCCGGGGGGCAAGGATAATATATGCAGTCCTTTTGCAAATACTTAAAGATGGTAATTTGGTTTTGATATAAAGTGACTTTCTCCCAATGCCCATTGATCCTATTAGCTAACGAGACCCTTTACAATCCACATGGAGCTCTGGGAATATTTATCAAGGCTCCCAAAGGGGTTAGTGAATTCATTCTGTTGCTCCTCTTCAAACTCCTAAACAAAAAAAAAGGAGGGGGGGAAGGGAGTATGTTCCAGGGAAAAGGATGAGTATCTACCATGCGATGCTCCATGCAGGTAGAAGGGTATTATGCTCCAAGCACAGACACACAGTTCTCCAGGACTGTCATTACACATATGTGGGTTAGGCAGAGCGGAGCATAAAAACAAAGCTTTCATTTTATCACATGGAACCGGTTAAGGGAAACAGCGTGAGCTGAACTTTGGACACCCCGAATCATACTCAATTTATTCTCCGTCATCCAACAAGTCATCATCAAAAACAGGCAAAACACAGCCCAGGGAGAACAGTATACATTGGAGATATACACAGATGCAATGGTACCTTATTGTCCAGACGTGAATGAAAACTGTGGCTTAGTGAGACGTAGGCCTTAAATGGCAAAAACAGAACAGTTTTCGTTAAAGGAGACTGCGTGTCTTTGACACGGCTACTACCAAAATAAGATCTGCGCTGAGGGTCTGTGATGTCCTTTGCATAAATCTTGGGAAAAGATAGTCCCGTCCCAATTGTACAAACGCTCAAATATGAACACCCAAGCACCTTGTGGACTCTTTAACAGAGAAACTCAGTACCCGTGGGTCACGTAAATTCCGTATTCTCCCTGCTACCCTCTGTTCCAGCAACGAATGTGCGGGCCTGTTATGCAGAAAAGCCTTTGACCTGATCTTTGCAGGTGCCAGACAGTACTTTGCCTCGGGATGTGAATCATACTTTGGCTTTTGCCTTATGCTTCTCTGATGTTGTTGAAACGAGAGACCAGTAGGGCCTGCTGGACATTCGGGCGTGGCCACCTCAAAATCAACCAACTCTCTATCTGCCCTAGTTACCCAGATTTGAGACTACCTAAGTTCTTTAAAAATCAGAGGTGGAAGGTTGGTGATGCTGGGCAACGGGGTTTGATCAAATGGTTGTGAGTGAGTGAGGGAATGAGTGAGTGAGGGAATGAGTGAGTGGGGGAATGAGTGAGTGGGGGAATGAGTGAGTGGGGGAATGAGTGAGTGGGGGAATGAGTGAGTGAGCAGGTGAGGCAATGAGTGAGGGACCCGCCAATGTTCCTGCTCTCCCTCAGAAGGGCTGCTGACCCTGCCTTCCTCTCCCCTTCTTTAATCTCTCTCTCCTACATGTGTGATGATGGGCAGAATATAATGACAGTTGAGCTGGCCTCAGTCATCTTGACATTCTTGACATTTTATTCCAATTAATTTTTTCCCCTCATAAATAAAAAAGGACTCATGTCTTGAGAAACAAGTCAATAAAAATAAAGAGAACTATAGTGTGGTGCTTTCATTGCAAGGCATGCATCCCAAATGTTTTTTGGAGGCTTTCCCACGTGACTTCCCAGAATACTTTGAACCTCACGCAGGCCAGGAGACCTGCCTTCTGAAGGCCCCCTTCCCACACCTTGATCTACATAACTTTCATGGGCCTAAATCGGATGTGCGTGTGCAGAAGGGCAGCGCGACTGAGGCTCGGCAAGTCTCGGCGTCTTTTTGTTAAACCTCCCAGGCTGCCAATTACCTGTTCTGTGCACTCGGGGATGTGCAGGACACAGCACATTAAATTGGAACAGAATGTACCGGCTAACGACGACCAAGTCAGATATGTAAAGGGATTCCTGGGCAACGGAATGGAGTGGAGGCCTGGAGACAATGAGGTTGGGCTTAAACCAGGGTAGGGGAGCAACAGGAAGGGAGAAAAGAGGAGAGACAGAGACAGAGACAGAGAGAGGGCAGAGGGAGGGCGGGGTAAAAAGAGAGAGAGAGAGAGAGAAAGTAGAGCGGGGACAAAAATGAGAACCTGAGGATACAGTTTCTTTGGAAGTATGTAATGGAGAAGGGGCTGGAAAACAATCCCTTGAAGTGATTTATGGCTAGAGGGAACCATTTAAAAATCTGTCATGGAGGAATCTGGGACTCTATTTGGGAGACATTTCTTTGAGCTCTATCTATGCCGAAGCATTTTGATCATCTGACCAGCTGTTTAAACGAAATAATTGTGTGGCTGGACTGATGGGCTACATCAGTCAAACAAGCCCATCTGGAAGATGATGTAGAGTCAGTCAAAGTATTACACTCTCTGTGCAAACGCAAACACATTGCTCCCATTGGTCACTGGCCATTCGCGGGGTACAGCACGGAACGAAGCAATCCCTGGGAAGTGAATTTACACTCAGAGACAGGAAGCAGGGGAAACCCTGTCAGCGCCTCGATCGCTCACGCCTGGCGGTCATCACTAAACACCAACCCACGGGCTCTGCTACGAACACAATGCCGCGACCTACGTGAGCACATCTTGAGAAGCTAAGCAAGTCGCGCAGAATCCTAACGCTCAGGACGACCACGGCTGGGAGAGGGAACAGCATCGGGGCGGCCTCGCGCATCGGTGGCTGTGCAGAGGGAGTCACAGCAGCACGTCGTCCTCCGTGACCAGAGGACAGAGGAGGCTTACATCCCGCCGGGCTGATGCCCACAGGGCGCACGGTTGGAACGGAAAATACCAGGGGGGGGGGGCGGGGTACGTATGCGCACATGTATATGTAACTGTACGCAGGGGATACACATCTTCCCATCCATGCAGAAATATATTTAAGTACCCAAAGTCTATCGTCTTTACACAGTATGCGAATTTAATTGTTTGGATGTTCTAACACATGTCACGTAGCTGTGACAGGGTTGTGATGAGAAGTTTCAAATACCACCTCTTCGCAGGTAATTTTCAGACATACCTCCGGCTCGGCACTTTCTCTGGAAGTGACAGTTCAAAGTGCCTGTAGACCATTAGGAATTTTCATTTGAAAAATTGTACCTTGGAGCCAATATATCTAAAAATAAAATCATCACCTTCTCCCCAAAACAATATTCCCTTTGTTCCCCATTGTTTTGATTATGGGAGCTCCACTGGGGCAGGGAGCTTTGTCCAGATGCTCACAACTATATTCCCAAGGCCCAGAGCGGTGTTTGGCACATAGTAGGTGCTCAGTAATCACGTGGCGAATGATTTGGGCGGGTGGATGGAAGGAACACTGACATCGCGATCCCCCCACTGCGGGGCTCGTCTCTGACGCTCCCCTTTCTGGGTACAGGCCAGGCCCTGTCAGGTCTTTCCTCAAACGCTCCTGTGCATTTGTTTCCTCCTTGACTTGATGGTGGACAGCAAGAGGTTGAAGATGCCTGATGAACTATCCAACGCCGCACACATTTAGGGCAATTATTCCTTTCAACTTCTGCTTGCTCGCCCCCAGGGAGATCATTATGCTCTCACACTGAACAGGCTGAACTCGCCTGCTTTTTCCACATCACCCCTTCGTGCCATCCCCATATTCCCATTAAAGTGACGCCTCCTCAAGCTCTCTCATGATCATGTTGTTCCGCCTTCCAACACCTTCCACGAGAAGCTCCCCATGGCCTATTAGATTCCAAAATGATTGCACTCATCCCTGTTTGGGGATCTGCATGTCTGTCTACCTGAGTCTCCTCCTGCTCCTCTAAGAGGCATGGTCAGCTCTGAGTTCACAACGTCTTTCTCTGTATTTACCAATAAAATTCATGGGTGAGCAAATTACAGGTGAATATTCCTTCCCATCTACCTTTCAAATGCTATGTCCAACCCTACACAGCCCTCCCTGACTGCCTGAGTATGGGTTAGTGCTCTCAGGATGTGAGGCAAGAAATCTGAGGGCATACGGTTTATTTGAGGAGAGGGAAGTGGGACCACAGTGGGCTACTGTGGGGAAAATATTGGAAATGGTGCAACACATACGCCTTAGAACCATCTCACCTGTGAGGTGAGGGAGCTGCGGTATTGGTTATAAGTTATGGGAAGAATGTTAATTCCCAATTATTCCCATCTGCCACTACTCCAGAAAAGGCCCTCAGGTGCAGAGATGTGAATCCTGAGTAGTTCAGGTATAAGCAGTGCCGCTCAATAAAAAGATAACGTGAGTCCCAAATGCAACCTCCATATGTAATTTTAAGTTTTCTACTAGCCATGTTTAAAAAGGTGAAAAGAAACAGGTAAAATTAACTTCAGTAGTATATTTTATCATTGTTCAACATTACATATTTTATTCAACTCAATCTATTTATTACCCAAAATATTACCATTACGGCATGTAATTAATATAAACAAATTACTGAGATTATTACGTTTTGGAAACAAATCTTTGAAATTTGGTATGTGCTTCATACTTAAAGCACATCTCAGTTAGGACTAGCCGCATTTCACGTGCTTAATGCCACATGCGGCCAGTGGCTGCCGTTATTGGCTAGCACGGGTTTAAGGGGACGGGCAGGCTGCTTAGAGCGCTTGCTAGACATAGTTTCTGGTCACGGAGATCATCTTCTTTTCACTGGCTATTTAGAGCACTGACCTGAGAGTCAGCATACATTGTTTAGAAATGCTATTTACTTTTTTATGTGGTTAGGCCTTATTTCCCTGAATAAAGAAGTATACTTCTAGGATTTACTTGTGATGCCCGGTCATTAGTTTGATGGTCTTGTTCAATTAGCTTTTGCCAAATGATTGGTTCTCAGAAGTCACCTCATTCGCAGGTCCCTCACCTTTTGCAAGGACAAAGGACTGTTAGTTCACCGTCATGGGAGCAAGAGGAGATCTGCCAGGCCAGGTCTCAGCAGAGGGAGACAGCTTTGGGGCTGGCAGCTAGGAGGCCCTGTTCTGTGCAAGACATTATCAACCGTTTCGCACACACAAGATTTTTAAAGACCTCCGTGGATGGATATGCAGTAAACTCCTCTAATAACAAATGTGAATGTTTAAATAGATTTTTGCTATATGAAAAAGTTTCATGTATCTAACCTAGATTATCCTTAAGCAGGTGGTGGTGTTTTTTTTTTCCCGTTGTGCTCTATTGCTTGCCTGAGTCCGAAGAGGTCTTTGAAAAGCATAGGATGGGTACTTGGTGACCAGTTTGCCATTAAAAGGTTACCGTGTCTTCCTAGCTAAACAAAACAAGGGCCATTATGCCACAGAGCAAATGGCACTGAGATTTGTGGCATGAGAGAAGCAAAGCAGCGAAAGCAGGGAGATTCTGCTAAGTCCGGGGAAATCATAAAGACACTAAGTGGTGTTCATTGTCTTCTAATGGAAAATGTGACTTTCCCAAGTCTCACTTGAGCAGATAGATATAAACATTTCCAAACCCATCAACTTCTTAAGGAAAATGGGGGCAATCCGCTGAATTCCAGAAGAGTCAAAGTGACCCATGCTTTTTGACCTCAAGCCTAAAAAAATGTTTCAGTATCTCTGGGTTATTTGTGATAATCAAACCATCAGTAAATAAGAGGACCGAAGTTTTCCATTGGAAAGAATACATGCTCTCCTTTATTGATTATAATTATCAGGACTACAGACCCATTTCTTTCCCTTTTCATTTATCTAAGGTTATATGTTCAACATTTAATCGGTCTCCTTTTAAGATTTCCTACAAATTTTCTCTTTTTAAAGTCCCTTTTGTCTACATTTCTCTAAGATCTTATTTACTTAGAAATTATCACTTGCCTTCCTTTTTAGTGATTTTCCCTTCCTTCTTAGCTTCTTCCTGTGCCTCTCTGCCTTAGGCCTATTTGTCATTCCCATTTGTAAACTGTCCTACTTTCGGAATCAGGTACATTTGGGCTTTGACCCTGGTCACTTGGAATTTCTTTCCTTTTCCTTCTCAGCCTTGCAAAGGAGACCTGCTCGCGGCTCATCCTGATCATGTGTCACCTGCCCAGTCCTTCTGGTTCTCACTCCACCAAAGTCTCTCTTCCCAGGGAGCTCAGTGGTTGAGGGGCTCAGTGCTTCCTCTGGGACAAGATGAGGTGGTTGTACCACTATACCCGCTCTGCTTCTTTTACCAGCAATTACTTGCCACCAACAAATGATTTGAGTACTAAAAAGCACTCAGATATTTAAATGGTATCACTCACAAAATACTAGAGACTAAGGCTATTTCATTTTCAAAATAAAGATTTCTAGGGAAAGAAGTAGGTTTATTAGTACTTTAGAAACTAAAATTATGGTATTTTAGGAACAAGGCAAATTACATTATTTAAAGATAAAAGAAATCATGGGAACTGCTGCCATTTGGGGTTGGTTTACATAGACTCATTGTATACTTGATTTAATTTCATGCTGAGTACTTTTGCACAAAACTCAAGTCTTGGATGGAATAGTGAAGTTTTCTTTTAGGTAATGAACCCTTTTTAAAAGTGTTGCTTTATGGAAGACAAGACACAGATTGGGAGAAAATACTGGCAAAAGATGCATTTGATAAAGGACTGTTATACAAATTATACACAGAACATTTAAAACTCAACAGTAAGAAAACAAACAACCCAATTAAAAAGTGGGCCAAAGACCTTCACAGATACCTCACCAAAGGAGATACACAGACGGTAAATAAGCACAAGAAAAGAAGCTCCACATCATGTGTTGTCAGGGAAATACAAATTAAAACTACAATGAGACACCACCATACAACCATTAGAATGGCCAAAAAATCAGAAGCCTGACAACAAAAAATGCTGTCAAGGATGTGAAGCAACAGGAACTCTCAGACATTGCTGGTGGGAATGCAAAATGGTACAGCCACTCTGGAAGACAGTTTGGCAGTTCCTTAGAAAACTAAACATTTTTACCATACTACCCAGCAATTTTGATCTTTGGTATTTACCCAAAGGAGTAGAAAACTTATCTTCACACAAAAACTTGCACACAAAGCCTGCAGCAGCTTTATTCATAATTGCCAAAACTTGGCAGCAACCAAGATGTCTTTCAGTAGCTAAATAGACAGAAAAACTGTAGTACATCCAGACAATGGAATATTACTCAGTGCCAAAAAGAAATGAGCAGCTATCAAGCCATGAAAAGACGTGGAGAAGCCCCAGATGCATATTACTAAGTGAAAGAAGTCCATCTGAAAAGACGACATGGTGGATGGTTCTAGCTATGGGACATTCTGGGAAGGGCAAAACTGTGGAGACAGTGTAACTATATACCAGAGTGATACTGACAATATAAGGTTAGAGGGGCCAGAAAAACTACCATAAAGTACAATATACAAGATAATATTGGGCCCTTAACAACTTCAGGTGACCAGACACAGCACTTCAGAATATCACAGTGTAAAAGACGAAACAAAAACAAACAGGCGAACAAATCCCGAAGAGCTCTGCGCTTCTCGAAGCAGTGACGGACTCCTAGCCTTCCATCGCCAGTCCTAAACCAGGCTCCTTGTGGACGGGCTGCTTGGATACCATGTAGTGGATGAGAGAGCAGACGTTAAAACGGCTCTGCCACTTTCTGGTGAGGAATCTCGTCAGTAAAATACAGAAAGTAATATCTACCTTAAAAGGTTGTAAACAGTTTAGAATGAGGTTTGGTGTGTAACTGACCTCCACGACTTTTACTTACATTAACAGACAGACCCTACAGGCAGGTTGGTGAGGGGTGATATCTCTGGCTCACACTGAACCCCATACTTGTTGTGTCCCCAATACCTACATCACCCCCTTCTCCCTGGTGACTCTTGTGGAAGCCACGGTTAGAAAACGCGGTGAAAGTAGAGAAAGGTGGAAATCTGTGAAAACTGGGGAAACCGTAAAAACAGGTCTCCCTATGAGCTGGGACCCGGCTCAAAATTGTGGCCTCTCAAATTGACTGATTTTTTTTTTTTTCCACTTATTATAGTGACTAAAATTCTACCAGGAAAAGCAGTGGCTCCCAGCCCTGGGTCCTTAGAATCCTGAGTGTGCGAAGGGAGTATTTTCCCATCATGAAAAAGATTTCACAGGCCTTGATGAAAATGCCAAGTTCCTTTCCCTTTGCCTAAAATTGTAGCAAGTTTGTGTGAAAGCATTGGTTATCTAATAATTCACAGAAGTTCCTACCATCAGTTTATATATGTTTGTGCTTAATAAATATAGGAAGAAGAACTCATTGTTATTCAATCAATGAAGACTGGCAGGAGAGCATAACAAGTAGACATGCCTTCCTATGAAATGATTTGAGATGATTTACAATTTGAAAAAAAAAAAAATAAGGCTGAAAAAGCAAAAACACATGAAAGCTATTTAGCAAAAAACTTTTAGACACAGTAGGTGCCTGGTAAAATGAGAGCTCTTCCCACTCAGAGGGAGGCCCTAACACTGAGCAGTTTCGGAACGTGCCCTTCCTGGATGAGCGCGTTGCTAACAGTACCCGAGGTGTCCCGTTATGGGGGTCTGTGCCGTCTCCCCCGTGATGTGGCCGCCCCTGTCCCACGGGCAGAGTTCACTGACATCCTTGGGAGCATGCTCCACGCCCGTGGCATTTTCTCATGCCCAGATGGCACAGTCGGCCTTGCCGATGGCCACTCGCCCTGGGTGCTTGGCACATTTCACTGCAGTGTGCGTGTCGCTGGGGGAAAGAAAGCTCATTTGTTTCCATGGGTCTATCCTGAAGGAACGGATGCCAGAAAAATAAGAAAGGACATGGATGAAGCTTCCTCTCCTGGCGTTTCACCGTGCCTCCTCCGCGGCCCTCGCAGAGAAGACATCACTGTCTGGAAAAAAATTCTGTCCTTTATCAAAAGAAACCACTAACCGAACCCATAATATTTAGATGTAGCAATTAATGCCTCTGTCACTGAAAATACGGAAGAGTGGACGGTTAAGCAGAAGTCCAGCCAGCTCACTGACTGTACGGAGGAGGTGATCAATTAATTTTGAGAACGTGGGTGAAAAAAACTTTCAAAACTCCATCATTTCCATTTGTAAACTCTTCAGGTAAACAGCAGCTTCATCGCTACAATTACAGACTGGAGAGCGACCTCCTGGCACTGTGCGGGGAGCCATGGCACGCAGCCGATGTGCACGTGTGAGGGAGGGGGAGGGCAGAAGACTGGGCAGGGACACGGATTTCCACTCAGTGATTTCTTGTCTGTCATCCAGCTCCTTCCACAAACCGATCCCAGCCACCTTTATGCGCACCTACTATGCACCAGGCACACAGGCAATCCTGACCGTTTTTTAACACATACACACATTTCTTCCTCCCATTTGGCTAACCCTCCCAGAAAGCGACAGGCGGTCCTCTAGAATTACAAAAATGTGCTGGGGAGAACCAGAGGACTCAGCAAGTCCAGCCCCTTCATTTAAGACCGAGACTCTGACGTTCCCAGAGAAGGGATGACTTGGAAAGTTGACCCTCAGATGAGTGGTCAGGGCTGGAAGTGAGGCCTCTGAATTTCAGTCGTGGGCCCTTCCCGTTAGAACACAACCGTGCAGTGGAAACAGAAACACAAAGGAGGAAGAGTAACTTTCATGGCAACTAGTTTTCTCCCATTTCCCAAAGAGCTGAAGAACCAGCTCGACTCAGGTGTTCGGATCATGGAAAGAATGAATTCCTCCCATCACTCAACAAATATTTTTTTCCCCTTCAGTGCCTACTGTATCTAAGCCACTATACTTGGCGTGGTGAAGAATCCAAAAATAAAACAATGTGGCCCTCGCCTTCCATGAGATCCCCCCTTAAAGGGCAAACACCTTGATGTGAATCTTACTAGGATCAGCACACATTCTATTCATCTGCCTTCATTTGTACTTGTGTGGGCAGAAGTCTTGGTTTTCCACATTTGTACACAGTCTTCCCCCCGATGGGCTGAGGGCAGAATAAATATTTGCCCTATTTTCATGGAAGGCCAAGATGCTTGCGCAATTAGGGGGAAGCTCTTATTTCCCCCTCCCTTCCACCAACCATTCTGCCCAATGTGGTCACATAAAAACGGTCCCCAAGACAGAGAGGGAGCTGTGACCTGCAGAAGCTCACATGCCCTGTAGACCTCAAGAGAAAGAGTTTTCCCTGTGTATGGAAGGCGCCGTCCAATAACAATAAACAGACCAGGTGCCAAACCTGGAGCCGGCAAGATGAAGGAATAGCAACTTGGGTTATAAACACTTATCTCTCTCCCCACCTCTGGAGGTTCTTGTTGGCGATTTCTCTTCTTCGAAGTTTTAGCACATATATTTAGTAATAACTAGTGAATGTCTCTATAGCAAGGAAGGCCCAGGACAAATCAAAGCTATGCCATTGTATTTCTAAAACCTCTCACACAAAATCCAGTAATTGTAGCTTGAGCTGTGCAAAGGTATGCTATTTATTTGCTCGATTTTAGCTAATGGGAAGAATCTCTCTCTTAATTCTTCTGCAAGCCCTACTGTGGTACGGTAAAACAATGAAAAAGACTTTCCCACAGGCAAAGGGCTCTTAAAATTCACTTACTTAGCTTCAAGAAGAGCAAACAGAAAAAGAGAAGGGGGTGCCCAGGTTCTGAGTGGAGATACGGTGCTTAATTTCAGGGACAGATAACATTTATCTTGGTACAAGGGTACAATTTTAGCTACACGGCAGCGTACCCCGAGATACCACTAGGTCTAAATATACCACCGTGAAAAGGTAAAAGCCACTCCCCTGGCCTATTCCCCTCAGGACCAACAGCCAATATCTCCCTGACCTCTTAGAAAGACCCAGAAAGGGTTCAGGCTTAATCACTTGTACACAATACACCCTTTGCAGCCTTTTAATATTTCTGGTAATTTTTTCTTATGAGTTTTGGGCTAACCTAATTCTCAGGACACTTCCCTTTTAAGCCTTGTATCAGCAGAGACGAAAGCACTGTGCTCGGAGACAAAGCAGGGCATAGCCAGACACACGATTTACCCCAAGCTTTTGGCTCTTGGTGGCCTTAATGACAAAGCTCTTAACTTTGTACAATCCCTGCCTCTCAAACAAAGACGTGATTAAAAGAAGGTGGGGGGGGAGGGGAGATAACATAAAGATGGAGATGTACAGGAGGCCAGCTTGGTCCCTGTCCGGCACACAATCCATTCCCGGCCAGGAAAATGATCGCCGCACAATGGCCAGTATGGCCAGCCCAGGGCAGCTGTGAGATATAAATTGTCAGCAATGACCATAAGCACTCAGAGAAACAATTTAATTCCTCACTTCCGCCATCATGGGCTGATATATTCTTTCAAGGTCATTACCCAAGGCTAGAAGGGTCACTTGATTAACGAGTGACAGGCCCAATGAGGGCCAGTGTGCTCAAGCAAGGCCTTATATTAATTAGACAGAAGCTCGGGAAAATAAATGTTACAGAGGAAGGAGGGGCCAAGTCTTTGGCATAAGCTGTGACCTCGCCACCCCCACCCCGGTCACCCCACAAAAGATAACACCCTGACCTTGATCCTTAATGCTATACGTTAGCTTTGTTTTAAAACCTATAAAATATAAAACATAAACCATGCTTCGTTTCATATTCTAAATGACCCGGGCCCTGGCCTCCGGTTTTGACACTGCCTTTGTCTAACCCTTTCTCACTTAGTTATTCTAATTTATCGGTTAATTCTGAGTGGGGATGGAGAGACCTGCGTGCCACGAACTTTACATCTCAGAGGCAGCTTAAACCATGTGGATCTGAGCTAAGGGAGGCAGGAGAAGGGCGACACTTCAGTGTTTTAAGCCCAGTGGCTAATAATCTAGCAACTGCTCTTTAATAAAATGTCATTGTCTTGCTTAAGGAGTTAAGGAGATCTGGAGATAACGGTGGACTTTTAGGGCAGATGACCATTGGAAGCCAAAGGGGGAGTAAGCACACCCTCTGCTCCCCTTCCAGGATACTGTATCTTTTTTACTAAATCTACACTGAAAGCCTCGCTTGAAAAGACACAAAGGAATACATTCCTATGGGATTTTAGTCAATTCGAACCATTCAGTTCCAACGTTAAGAGACAACTGGTTTCACAACAGAGTTTCATCTCCACCAGCCATCAGGGAAGATGTTTTCTTCCTCCACCCACACACTCACCGTTTCGATCACTGGCCCCGTCATTGGGAAAGCAGTCCCGACGCCTCAGAGGGTCCCAGCCTCAGGTGTTCGCTGTGGACGCAGAGCGAAGCTACACGTCTATTTGAATTTTCCAGAAATCCATCACCATCCAAGAAAGTGAGCTCAGGCGGTGAAGGCAAGAGGCTTAGATGCCACTGGGGATGTGAGTGGCTGTTGGTAGAACTTCCCAGCAAGAAGCCACATCTACCTATGTGTTCTGTCAAAAAGGAGAAAAGAGATATTTCACTGTTGAGGCAGGCTGCTTCTGTGACCTCCGATTTGGCACCACCTTCTGACCCAACACTGAATGTATGGACAGGCAAGAGGCAGCTCGCAGACGGTCCTTTTGTGAGCTGTGGGCGCCCACTGTGGTCGACGGTGTCTGAGATAGCCCCCAGTGATCCCTGCGTCTCCTGGTATTTGGTCCCTATGTCATCCCCTTACCCCTGAGTGTAGGTGAGACCTAGTGACTCCCTTCTACCAAACAGCATAAGCAAATGTGATGGGGTGTCACGTCAGAAGCTAGATTGCAAAAGGACTATGTGACTTCTTGCTTGCTTGGTTTCACTAGTCCCCTGGAGCCTGAAGTCTGGAGGAAACAAGCTGCCATGTACGAGCTGCCCAGTGGAGCCCAATGCCAGGAGTTGATGACTCCAGCCAACAGCCATAAATGGCTTGGAACAGGTTTCCCCAGTCCAGCCTCGAGATGACAGCAGCCCTTGATTGCAGCCTTATGACAGACTTCGAGCCAGAGGTATCCAGCTAAATTGCACCCAATTTCCTGACCCAGGGAAACTGAGATAATAAATGTTCGTTGCCTTAAGCTGCTAAATGTTGGGACATTTGTCCCATATGAATGGATAACGAATATGCCCGTGAATTCCACTGATCCTTCAAGTTGCTGTGTGACGTTATGCAGAACTATTCAACCGCTCTGTGTTTTAGTTTCCTTTTCTCTAAAATGGCATCAGCCTCCCAGGGAGGCTTCAGATGGGAATTAAACACCTACAAGGATCTGATTCAGTTGGTGGGAAGGGAAATTCTATGCATTGCCAGCATATTACGAGTAATCAGTGTACACGACCTTACCAGATTTATCAGTTTTGTGGAAGACGCGGTATCATTACCAGGCACCATTATTCCGCTGTATTTTACATCTCCAAGCTACCTGCCCTTGACGAATATCAACAGAGCTACCAGCCAACAGATTTGCAAAAACAACTTAAGCACTTATTCATCCATCCATTTCTCCAACTATCCATCCTTCGATCCATTCTTTCAACAGATGTTTATTGAGCATGAGAGGACATTGTAGGAGATATAAAAATGTATTCAATGTGGTTTATGTCTTCAAGGAGTTTACAATCCAGCAGGGAAGACAGTACGTGGACACTAATCAGTAGAATCTAAAGCAGAAGGTGATACGTTTCATGAAAGCAGAAGCCGGGGGGGGGGGGGAGTGCTGAGGGGGGAGAATTCAGCTCTGGCTGGAGGTGGCTCAGAGACGGAAACTGACATACGGACCAGCACTGAGGGGTGGGCTGTGAGTTCTCGCTCCGGAAGCTTCGATGGTGTGTTGGTCACGGCCTCTCCTTCAGCCTCGCTTTGACCGACACCATACATCTGAGGTGCGGTATTGGAATAGAGTTATGGTCCGCAGCCAGAGAGCCGAGGTAACTGGCACCCTGGGAATCACACCCAGGACCTGGGCTTCATTACACCAGCTACATTAGAATGATGCATTGCTGCACATCAACCTCCTGGATATAGGACAGGCATCTGGCTCTCCAACCTTCTGAATTGGGAACGGCACGTAATGAATCCCCAGTTCCTTAACATGTTTAACAATTAATAAGCTAGGGTTTCCTTGAGGACAGCGAAGAATAAAATATGAGCATACCGAGGAAGAGGTCACACAATGTGTTGTACGAAAACAATACGTGCGATGAGGCTGCAGAATGAGTGGCTTTTCCTCTACTTGAAAACAGAGTAAAATATGCTGGGGGTCTATACTATCTGGACATTGGTGGGGTCCATATTTCATTCTGTTGTTTAGACCCCCTGCATGGAGATGATAATTGTGCCCATTGGACAGTGTTGCTACTAAGAAAAAAGCTGCCCTGGTCAAAAGATCTGCTATTAATTTCAGGTAAATGCATTTAAAAAAAAAAAAAAAAAAAAAGCCTATGTGAAAAAGAAAAAAAAATCAGGGAGTTTGGTGCCAAGGAACAGGGTAAATAAAAAATATTTTTTGCCTCTCTAGAGAAGCCAGTTCAGCAGGTTTCACTCACATGATGTGTTCAACCAGCCTCCCGCTGAGGGAAACAGCATGGCGCCCACCAGATCCATCAAAGGTAATAGCCTTAATTAAAAAGACAAAACAAGTCCTGTATAAAAATTGTCAGATAAGAAAGGCAGCGAAGTAAGTTCTGGATTATTGTTTCTTGAAGGGAGTGTCATTATTGAAAGGTTTTCAAAAGCATTTAAATAGTGGAGATGCTGGCCTGGAAGGTGGGAAGAGAGCAATATAAGACATATAGGCCCATTTGGCCCCCCTGCCTCCTCAGAGCCTGCTGAGGTCAGCTGACAGTCTTGATGAACCTGTTCTCTGTCCCCTGCCCAGTCTACAGGTGACAAAAAAGAAAGCACCCATCAGAATCTTCAGTAAAAGTCCAGGAAGAGGCATACTTCTGAGGATGAAGTGGCACCGCAACTCTATACGTTGGCCTACATTGTAATTCAGTGGAATATACTTTTCACATTCTAAAGTTCTGATTTCAAGTGCTGGAAATAATTGCGTCCTTGGCAATTGTCACTGTTACATCCCAACTGGTGCACCTGCTTCTTAGTGGCTTAATTAGGGGATCTTAGGCCACATGATGACACGCAACAACTGGGTAACAGAAACTCCATGGAAAATAATTCCCTTCCTATCCAATGTTCAGGTTTAGGAGGAAGTTTTTAGGGAGGGTGGAACGACTATCTCGTATTTGGAGGTTGAAATGTATCCCTTGTGTCTCAGATTAGTTACCCTCCCTAAGCAGTTCGGCTCGGATGTGACCAGAACTTCCAAAGATGCATTTCCAAGGCTGGAAATCTGCTTCCCTTTGCCCCATAAGTTAGGGCAGGCTTTTACGTTTTCTAAACAAGAGCTTCTGAAATTGTAACAGGCACACAAAACTGCCAAGATGATGTCAAGGCTACTGGCGTGTGAATCGAGTTTTGAAGAAGTTTCTTAACTGTGGTTTTTAACCCTGTCAACATTTCTCTCTGTTTCTGGGAGCTTCCACTGATTAAGATAAGCTCATTTTGTGTGGGGTCTGAGGCGGCACCTTTTCTAAATTTTGCTGTCCGTGTGCTTTCAAGCCACACAATGACTGTTCACTTATCTCTGTTATTCCTTTATTATGATCTTCTTGAGGTCAGGCCTGTGTTTTACTCATCTCCACAGCCCCAGTGTCTGGCGCAGAGATTGCTTGACAACCGGGTGTGGATTTGAACTGGATTCTATCCCTTGGTGAGGGCTACACACCCAGTCACCAGCCGGGATGGTTCCGAATGGCAGAGACACACCAACAAGCTCAGCCGCTAAGAGCTGTTTCAAAGCTGCCCATTAACAGAAGAGAGGAATTAGAATTGTTTTGGGGCAGATATGCCAAGTTGCTTTTCTTCCAACCACGATTATTTGTTTGGAAACTTACAAATCCCGTGGCTTTTACAACACTCAAGATACCTTTGCCTTTTCTAACGGGAATCTTTCTTTCGGGTATCACTGGTGTGGGCTCAAGCCTGGCATGGCCCAGGCCATCCTTCTCTGCCTTCTGTTCTGCTTAACAGATCTCTGCTGCCTAATAGGTCTACACTGGTCCCTTCCTACCTTCCAGGTCAGCATCTCCTACTATTTAAATGTTTTTGAAAAACCTTTCAATAATAACACTCCCTTCAAGAAACACTAATCCGGAATTACTTGGCTGCCTTTCTTATCTGACAATATTTATACAGGGCTTGTTTTGTCTTTTTAATTAAGGCTGTTGCCTTTGATGGACCTGAATTGTGGATCTGTTATGTTCTATATATAGGACGCCGTTATCTCCGTAGTCATTCTGAGAAGCAGAATCACAGTCGTTCATTAGTTAACTCATGGCCCTTAAGAGGATGGATTCCAGAGCCAGACTGCCCGAACCCAAATCTTGACTCTGCCACATGCTGGCTGTGCAACTTTAGGCAAATAATTTAACCTCTCTGAGCCTAGGTTTCCTCACTGTCATAGAAAAATAATCATTGTATCCGTGTCATAACCATGAATTTCAAAGGAACCTTTCATGCAGCCGGGCAACCGTACTGTATCTATGTAGTTCATTTACCACCTCATTCTCTAAGATGGCTATGGCATCGCCCCTTCCCTCTCAAACCATCGGGGCCTTTTCCCCATCCTCACTCTTAGCTGAGGGCCTTGATTCAAGCTTTCAAAGAGGTATCAGGATCTAGAGTTGAGAAGTGCAGTGGCACACCATTACATAGCAGTGCTCTACCACATAGATAAAACAGACACGAATCACAGCAAAATGCAGCGAAGTTATTCGTTTTGAGGAATTACTACACTTTAAAATGTAATTTACTTAACTGTAAATGTAAATAATTTACTTTTTAATAATGGTTGTATTGAACAATCTGCTCACCAAAAATCCTGAAAATCTGACCATTTGGCCCTCAGGAACTGGTATGAGCAGCTTCAGCTTAGGGTGAGGTCAGTGTGGACATCTGACCAAGTAGGGCAATCAGAGTCTCTCCCCCAGAGATGAGGAATCAGAGCTGAAAGGACCAGCCCTTCGCGTTGCTGCAATACGAACTTGTGAACTGTGGACAACCATCTTCCACACCCATGAGTCAAGAGCGGCAGGAAAAGCCAGTCTACTGAGACCGAATAAAGATCTGCAAAGGGAACTACAGTAAGCGACCAAGAGAAAATTCTCCCAGGGGTACTGGCCACCTCCCAATTTCTGGACCAAGCTATTCCTGATGTTGGCCCTTGGATTCTATGACATGTACCTATGTATTTAAAATAAATTCCCCATCATTGAATAAGCTTGAGGTGGCTTCCATTACTTGCAAACAACGGTCCTAGGACATACTATGCTTAGTTGTTTGGGGTTTGCTGGAGTTACACCAATTTAGTCAGTAGCGCTGACTACTTTACGCCTATCAACAGGTGTAAATATCTCTAAATAGAAAAGTGAATTATCTCATAATGGGTGCACTGTGTAAGCTAAAAGAATCTTTCAAAATATAAAATTTATATCAGGGGAAAAAATTACACAGGTTCTTGGAGGTAAAAAATTGGGGAACTGCAGCCTCAGTGAATACTGGCGAAAAGGTTGTCATTTGCCAACTTCAAGCATTCTTGGACCACTTTTAAAATTCTTCCCATAACTGTGCATCATCAAATTCAATGCACCACAGGGGAAAAAAATGCAATTCATTCAATAAGCATAAAGTATAACCTCATTTAATTGCAACCTAAGCTAAAATATCTATAAAATTGTGGGTATAATGTTTTGATTATATTCTAATATACTTCAGAATAAATAATTAAGAAATGCTTGTTGGGGCGGGGACACTCCTCAGACAAGATTCTCTGAATCTGTCCCTGTTCTCACATGGTCTTCTCTTAATCACTTCTGCACAGCCCACAGGATTCTGGATTTGTCAGAGGACTACGCTTTGAGGCTCCATGATGAGAGGAATTAATCTGCTGTTGCTAAAATGAAAGCAATACATGGGAACACTTAACTAAGGGATCAGTGTTCATTATGTGGGAAGATGTATTTTCATAGGTTAATTCAATGACATCCTTTATTAGAGAAAGAAAGAAACTTGCAAGGTGAGCATTGGCCAATCCCACCTTTCAAGTTCATGTTAGTCTGTCTTAGTGTTTATCTGACCTGGGCATCCGAGAGACACCTGTGATACGTCACCTATCTCATCACGTGCTGGGTGAATGAGAGAGAGGCCTGACTCAGTTATGACCAACTTGAGTTTACTAAACACAGAGTAGCCAAGCCCTGAGTAGATATGATGTTTCTGGCTGATGTTAATCTTCAAAATTTCAGCAGCCCATGGCTCAGAGCTCAGCATCACCAATGCTACGTTCAGCCCTAAGAGAACACATCTCTTAGGGAGTGTTTTCTTCTGCTTTGATTCCTGCTCTAAAGTCACTCCTTAATGACATAAGGGGGTAGCCTCTGAGACTTGTCAATACAGAGGCCACAAATGTGCTCCATGGGAAAGCAATATCTGCGGGCTCCGAGACCGGCCAGCCCAAGTCTCTCTCCACACCTGGAGCAGCTCAGCCACTCTTCAGAAGCCCCGTGAAATGATGTGGGTGTATAATCCGCTTTCTCTCACATGTTACAAGGGAAAACTGACATGTGGTAAAGGGACCAAGCTGACCAGGAAGGGTCTTGGCTTTATTGCAATCCTATGGGTTTTCAACCCACAAAGTAGTATATTCAGTGTGCGCACAGTTTGGGACTTGCTGACGCAGTACCGAAGAGGCCACTGTTCAGAGTAATTCCCCTCCCTGCCTTCATTTTTCTTTATTGGCCTCATTGCTTTAGAAGTTTTCTGAAATGATACTGACTAGTCGTTTCTGCATTCTGATTAATTAATTTATTTTTTTGGTCTGAGTAAACTGTGAGAATAAAAGAGGGGGAGTAGCAAAGTGACCGCATGAGAACATTCTGAGGGTGGGGCGTGAGTAGTGTGTTATCGCCTGGCATTAGGCACACGTCACCTCAATGACGTCTACTACTGCTCCTTTTTTTTTACACTAACCAGACTAAACTAAAAAATGGAAAAACCTTCATGTGACTGCCTCCAGCTTTTCGTCTTATGCCCTCCTTTTCCCTCTGCTGTAAAGGGTTTGGAAAAAATTTCACCAAGGAATAAAATTTAATTAAAGGTCCAGGAAACAGGAAAAAGTCACCGTCCCCTCGAACTCCAGGCGGGATCCTTGATCCTGTACGGACAAGCAGCACAGGCCGCCTGCGTTCCAGAAACAGAATCCTCAGCATTTGCTTCTAAAATCACACCTCTCTGACAGAATCACATACATTTCTCTCCTTTCCAAGGAAATAGTCCAATTTCCCACCAAAGCAAGGATCAGAGGAGACGTCTGGACAACAGACGACACACACAAGCGTCACCGTGTCCTACACAGGTGTCCTTGTCCTCACACAGCCCCTAGCTGCCCCTCCCTGGCACAGGCCCCTCTGCCAGCGCAGCGGAGATGGGACAGTTTAGGATCCCTATGTAGGTCAGCAGCCAGAAAAAAAAATAAACAGGTAGGTCTGCTCTTCTTGGTCATCCATCAAACTCTCAACAACACCAGCACCTCCCCCTGCCATTTTTTTCCCCCCCAAGATCACTGTCTGGGATAGATGCGCACTGCAAGCCACAGGGAGTGGACAATGGTCACCTCAATAAACCAACAACATCCACTGGATCCAAAGGCACCGAGACCTCTTACTCAAAGAAACACCGCTGGCAAGCAGACGAGGCAGGGGCATATGCGAGGCCGTCTGCCCGAGGAGGTGTCATCTGGCAGGGAGGATTAGGTGCGGATGTTGCGGGGGGGGGGGGGGGGGGGGTGACAGCATCTAATTTCAATTCTCACTAAAAACAGAAACCAGTAACCTATGCTATCAAACAGGCTTTTTCTCTTGCCTCTGAAAACCGGTAGAGTCGAACAAGTGTACCTGTGGCTTTCCAAACGTTTCTTATGTGATCGTATGTCCCTCCAGACACGTAGGTCATACACCTGTCTGCCTTCAAGCCGGGGAGTAAATGAGTCTGAATGTCCAGAATTCTATTTTACACTTTTGTCGGGTAAAACTGAGTCGACATCCTCGCTTATGTGCCCCCACCTCTTCCCGCAAGGCCCCCAAGCCCCTGGACATTTCCAAACTCCCTCGTTGCTATGGCTGCTTCTCTCTCGCTCGCTCGTTTTTTTTTTGTTTTTTTTTTTCCTAAGGCCTCTGGCCTTCCACTGCTGTTTATCACCTAAGGCAAACTCTCTCTCTCACTACTTTTCCCTCTCTGTTTCTTTAAATCTCTAAACCACAAAGCAGCATGCGAGCACCACTGTGGGTCAAGATATCAAAAGAGGGGACTTTTATAGGCTTCCTCGATAACATGGACAATAAAAGACGCAGGAGCACAAGCAGCATTACTGACCTTATTTGATGCTGTGCAGCAAAGAGAGACGGCTCTTCCGCCGGCTGCCCATGTGAGTCTGGGCCTTTGGGGTGTGAAGAGAGGAGCTGGGATCAACACTGGGGCTGGGCTTTCCTACCCTCTTACGCCAGCGCTTTCCGAGTGTTTTCAGCAAATAACGCCCAGATAAACAGAAGGTTACCGAATACATTAAACTCACTGCAGCAAGAAATTGCTTTTTGACGCCCAGTACATACAGACACTGTTTTTCTCTGCACACTCGCTTATGTGAACGGAAGGAGGGATTCGCAGACTGTGCGATGGATATCCACGCCGTGAAAGCAGGAGCCTATATTCCAAATATTACAGATGTTAATCACCTCTGCCTCTGCAGCTACAAGCCGTGCATTTCAGTGACGCATATTAGGGTGAGGTTTTCGGAGCTCATAGTCATAAATTATAATGTAGACACATTGCATTTAAACACAGTGCATTTTTCTTTGGTGTGACACCCGACTGGCTTTCATGTGACATGGGCCCAAGAGGACAAAGGCTTCAGCAGCCCCCAGGAATAGCCGCTTCCAAGGCCGTTCGGCCTAGTTAAACTCCTACTTGAGAAAAAAACGAAACAAAACATATCTGTTTTGCAGGTTTGACCTTTTTTTTTTTTTTTTTTAATAGTTAAGGTCACTTTTATAATCTACGTTCAGGGAAGATACGTTTTTCTCTCACAATGAGAAACTCCATGCAGGAGATAAGCCCTTCAGGACCTCAAAGATCTCAAACCCTACCTTATGGTCTCACCAAAATGTCTAAGAAGATCGTCCTACGCTCCTACCTTCCTGTCTTAACAGAGAAAAATGACAAATCCCTTCACCACCGGTCAAGGGGGGAAAATAAGAATCGTTATTTTCTCTTCTGGAGAAAATTCCGCTCGCCAGCTCCCAAGGAGGCACACTGCGCCCTCCCTTTCCTTTCATCGTTTGTTTTGTGTCGTATTCGTGATGTCACTTGTTTACTGGTCAGCTTTCCAGAGTACATGCTAGATATTACTTAGTGATATTTTTAAAAATTTGTATTGAGTTCTTGGGGTGACATGGGTTAATTAGATCATATGGGTTTCAGGTGTGCAAGTCTATAATCTGTCACCTGTATATCGTGCTGTGTGCTCGCCACCCCAAGTCAGTCTCCTCCCATCACCATTTAGCCCCCTTCGCCCTCTCCTGCCGCCCCCTTAACCCCCTTCCCTCTGGCAGTCACCATACTGTTGTTGTCTGTGTCTATGAGGGTTTTTTTTTTTTTTTGGTATGTCTTCTGCTTAATCCCTTCACCTTTTCCACTCAACCCCCCCAATATCCCTCCTCTCTAACAGCTGTAAGTCTGTTTTCTGTATCGATGAGTCTGTTTCTATTTTGTTTGTTTTCTTTTGCAATTATCCGCTGGCCAGTTGCTCTTTTCCCTCCTTAAGAAATATCATTTCGGAAATCTATTCAACATCACCTTCGCTGTTTCCTAGATCAAACACTATGCTTGTTGATGAACATTCACCTTAATTGCAAACAAGACTAGGAGCACCTCTTTGCACATTTCCTGAATCAGCCTCCCGCAGAATCCATCAGCGTGCTCACTATCTGAGGTCACTGTGGACATCGGTGTGAGCGGCGGGGCCGGCACTCACGGGAGGGCGTGGGCATGCCCTGCTTTGCCTCAGCCTCATAAATGCAGCGGATCTGGATCCAGGCAAAGGAGATGCAATTTCGGAATAGATGGGGACAGTCAAAGAACACATTTCCTCTGCTTGCCCCAGAAATAACAGCGCTGCCTCCTGCCCACCAGGCACGAGTTATCCAAACACATCAGGTGAGTCCGACCCTCACTCTCTACCCACCATCTGCATCGTGAAACACAGTCTCGTCTTCATGAATACTTATCTGGGGCCCAGCAAACTTTTGCAAAATTGGACTTTGCCCTCCACCCCCAGCCCTGTACAAAAGTGTTAAAAACATATAGTCAAACACATAAATAGAAATATAATTCTCCTATTTACTTGGCAGGCTAAATAAAGGCAACGAACATGCCCTCGGACCTCCCAGCCGAGAGCAAGGGTGAGGACCCTGCACCCTGAGAGTGAGGCCTGGGTGCTTCCACCCTCCCTTTCCCCACATGGGACGCTGAGCACAAAGACCGCTCACAGCACGGCTGGCAACACACACGTAGAAGTGTCTCCCCCTCTCCCTCTGCCGCCTCTCCCAGCCCTAGGCTCCTGCTCTCATGTTGGGTGATTATTTTAGCTTCACCCCACGTGGTGACATCACAGGGTCCTGAGTGAGGTGAAATGCTGAGCATGGATGCAGGATACTCTCCCCCCCGTCCCCGTGAAGGCTGGCCGCTGGTCCCTGGACAGGAAGATGCGGGCCTTCCTGAGGGCTGCGTGGGGGGGTGCGCACACACCTCAGACGCAGCCTTGCAGGGCTGCACCGATACACAGGAACTGCAAGGTGATGACGACAGTGTGGCTCGAGTGTGTGTAAACGGGGGTTAGAGATGATTTCACCCAGAGTCCTCATTTCGATACAACTGAGCCAAATGACCAGGAACCTGCCCATTGTAACCGTTCAAACCGGTGGAGACTAAATGAGATGAGACTTGACAGAGCAGGGCATTTGTAACACAGTGTAGCAGCTTGAGTTTCTGTGTCACAGCTCGACCCAAAAATATTAAAATAAATCCTTTTATACTTATATATTTTTTAAAGTGACTTAAAAAATCATTGTTACCCTCATTTGTTTGCAGGAAATATCTGGATTTGAGAAGAGGCTACAAAAGGGTTACCAGGCTTAGCAAGGAAAAAAACATGCCCAGTTCAATTTGACTTTTGATTAACAATGAATAGTTTTTGGTACAAGTACGTCCCATGCAATATTTGAGACATACTTATACTAAAAAATGATTTCTCATTTATCTGAAGTTCAAATTGGACTGGCATCCTGTATTTTACCTGGAAGCCCTAAACCTGCAGAATGTGTGTGTGTGTGTGTGTGTGCGTGCATGCAGGAGGTAGCCGTGGGGGACTGGAAGGGGGTAGTGCAGTGTATAGTAATCGCACTCTGTTATGTAAACTTGGGGGGAAATGCATTCTTGACCCCTGACTCCTTGCTTGGATGGAAATATGGTCACTGGGGAGAAGATGAGATGAGCTTTGTAGTCTTTAGCCATATATATCCGGGGGCCTGGGGAGCTCTGATGGGAAAAAGGGCCCCAAATGCAATGCTAAGTTACCATGTTAGGAGGAAGCTCAGCTTGGGCAGGTATGTTTTCCAACATGGCGCTAACAGGGCACGCACAGGTGATTAACATTCCTCTGCTGAGGTTTACGACTTTATTAGAATACTTCTCATCATAATTGAATAGGTAAAAATTCCTGTCTATTAAATACAAGCCTGTCCCTCAGGAGAACCAGATTATCACTTGAATTTGAAATCTTTCTGAATTTTTTAATAGTGCATAACAAATATGATTATCTATGCACTTTCTTCCAGGACTCAAACTTGCCGGGCCTACAATTATTTGGAACGCCTTTGGTTTCGATGGGAGGGTTTATATCAAGCTGTTGCTGCTCCTTGCGTCTCTCTCTCCCCAGTCCCTCTAAAATATTTATCCAACAGGTCCCCCTTTTTCTCGTGACCTGGATGAAGCCCATCCGGGATCCTTTGGGATCCCCAGCAGTGCCTGGCTCTGCCTTATTTAGAAACCCCTGGTAATTAGCAGCGGGGAGATGCGAGGCGCAGACGTGGTGTAAAGGGAACAGCTGGGAATCCATAGAGCTGGCTGATGAGAGAGTCAAGTGGAGGCCTGCCTGGCTGAAAGCTCTTCAATAGATCTGTAGTCTGGACTTGAACCCTGCCCTCTCACCTCAGGGTCTGATATTTCTTTCCTTTCTCTCTCTCCCCCCCCCCCCACCACACCTGCTCTTCTCCTCCCAGCTTCTCTATTAAGGAGGGATGTGCTGACTGGGAATGTGGTGAGTGACCCCCACCTCTCCACCCCCTCTTCCCTGAGCCTTCTGCTGGAGAAAGGGGGGGAGGGAAAGAGGGAGAGAGAGGGGGAAAAAAGAGGGCCCCCGACTTCCTCACAGGTAATTAAAGGGACTGTTTTCAAGGTTGCATGGGCAAAAGACAATTCGGCCCTAATGAAGCATCGATCGACTGGCACTAAGGTAGAAAGGAGCTGACATTCATTCAAAGGTACCTGTAACTGATGTGAGACACTGCACCGGGAATTATTCCTTCAATGCTGTCACTGCCCAGGACCTGGGATGGAAACAAAAAAGGGGGGGGGGGAGTTGGTTTTAAATTTATTTTATTTCCGCATTGCCAAAATTACATGTTTCAGGCTTTGTTTGTTTTTTTGTTTTTTTCCTTGCAAAAAATATAATGCATCGGGACACATTCTGTTTGGCTGCAGGGAGGGGGGCGCTCCCTGCACCGAGGGTACAGTTTCTTCATTAGTCACGTTCAGAAGCCCACCAATCAGGCCCACGGGTCCAGGATTCATGAGGTTGGTGATGGCAAAGCAAGGGCTCCTGGGGTAGGCAGCGACACCACTGTCTGGGAGCCCAAACGCGATTCACTCAGCGGGTCTGACCGCTGTCTACTTTGTGCTGGTGTTTGCTATTTCGTGGCACAAACAGAAACCTCAGGGGGAAGGCGGGCCGGGGAGGGGGGACAGGCCACCACGCAGGGGGCTGCTGAGGATGCCTGATGGGGATGGAGTGAGAAAGGCGCTGGGATGAGGTCTTTGGCAACACAGGCATCCAGATGGGGTTTTCCTGTTAGGAATGGAAGCCGGGCAGAATCCCGGGTAATGGTGCGGGAGAGAAGCGAGCCCGGCGTCGCCTCCCAGCCCACCTGGGGGAGGCTTTCTGGGCGCTTCCTCGGGGCTGGACATGCCATGGACGTGGCTTCTGGTTTTGCTCACTACGCCCTAAAAATGTTTGCATTTAAAGAACAGCTGCATGATGACACGGGGATGTGAAAATGCTAGTCATGCCGAGTGAACGGGCGTGGACGGTGGGGGAGGAGAGGCGGGATCGATTCCCAAACAAGTTGAGTGTTATCTGAAGAGGCTTCGCCCAGAGCCCACAGCTCGGCTGGATCTTACAGGAGGCCCCGCGTCCAACAATAGCAGGTCCCTTCAGAGCAAGAAACACAAAGGGAATTTGCTCTGGTTCAGTCCCCACGGCGAGGCCCTTCGGGGGCTGACGAGAGTCACTCTTTTTTTGCCCCCTGCTAAAAGTAAGGGGAGGGGGGCGGAGAATTCTCTTGTACACACTCCCGTATAGACACGCGGGGTACAATGAACTGAAGACAAGGGGCCCTTTGACGGGACGTTTCAAATCACCGCCTCTTTTTCTCTCTCACATTTTCTTTCTTTCTTTTTTCTTCACAGAATTTATCGTTGTTTCTAGGTTTTGCTCTTAATTTTGGTTTGGTTTTGGAGGGAGGGGGTGGCAGGATATATTATTTAACTTGACAAATAGCATGAGCACACCGCCTCCCTGCCTCCCGCCCTCCCTCTGCCTCTCTCCCCTATTTATTCATTTGTGTTTACATTTCTAAGACATCCCTTTAGCTGAAGGAGGACACTTCCCACATATTACAGTATCGGCCATTAATGCAAATGGATAATTTATTGGCTGCACAGCCTCTGAAGTTTAATTTTTTAAAAGAAAAATTGGAGCCCAGTTTTCTTGGGTTTGCTGCATTTCATGTGTATTTGGTTTTGTACCTTTTTCCTCTCTTTTATCTTGGAAACAGTTCGTAACATTCTATTTATCCACTTAATGCTGTTTCATCGTGGTTTTTATTTTATTTTATGTTGTTTCAGCCAAAGAACAGGTCAGGAAACAGCAGCAGAAAAATTGCATGGAACACCTGCTGAAATAATCATAATTAAAAAAAAAAAAAAAAAAAAAAAGTTTTCCCCTAAAAGCGGCTAAACTGTAGCCCGGCAGATCCTATCTGCATTAATTTGGCCGAACAACAAGATGTTGCAGGGGACAAACTCTGAATAAAGCAGTTCCGAGTTCCCAGAATTGGCACAGCTCAGCCTAAACAATGGCTGCTTCCTATGCACCTTCACCCAGCTTTTCAAAAGAACATCCCCAGAAACACAAAGCATCAGCGGGAAATGGCAATTTTATGAATCCTAATCAATCAAAGGGCTTATTAACTCAATGTGAAGCCAGATTAAAATCTTTAATTATAAATCGTGCTAAAAGGAAAAACAAAATGTACTTATGGTATATTGAAAATTCCGGATATTAACATAGTTGCTATTATCTCTTGCAATATTAAATTCCCCCCTCTCCCTCTCCCCTTCCCCCCACCCCAACCACCTCACCTTTTTCTATTACTAAAGAACAGGGCTGCAGGACCCAAATCATTTTTCCCCTCGATTTATTAAAATGTATTCTTCTTCTCCCCCTGTGCATTCAATAGGCTGCTGGGAAGCTGCGCTGGTGGCTGGAGGAAGGGGTATGAGAAATCCCATTACTGAGCCCCGGGCGCCGAGCGTTCCGGTGCGAGGCTGGGGGTAGCTTGGGAAGCTGTTTATTAAGGGGGCAGAGTTGGTGTTACAGGGCCGGTAGTTTTTGTTTTTGTTTTTTTTTTTTCTTTCTTTTTTCGGGGGCTAGGGGAGGACAGCAATCAGCTGCGGAGCCTTTTGCGAATGAAAGCGGCCGGCGAGCCTGGGCTGGCAGGAGTGACTGGCAGCCGCGGGGACTGCCCGCTCCAGCTCCAGCTCCAGCTCCAGCTCCAGGAAGGGCCCTTGCTTGCTCTAAGTCACCATGTGAGAAGAGGCTCTGGGTGCTGCTGCTGCTTTTTTTTTTTTTTTTTTTTTTTATTATCAGGCAGACATTTGGGAAATGACCACAGCAAATTTAATCACAGTTGGGGGGTGAGGGGGGAGGGAGGGAGAGCAGGGACTGTGATTCACATGTTTTATTTATTTGTTCAGAGTCACGGCCATCCTATTGTGTGTCCCTCATTCTGTCATTTCAGGCCCCTCGGACCCACCCCCTACCCCTGCCCCCATTGTTAATGTAAGAGGCAGAGAATATAACCACGTTTTATAATAATAACATACCCAACACTGCAAAAGCAGAAACCTCATCTTGAGATGGGGCCTTTTCTTATATTGAAATGATTTCTTTTAAAAAAGAAAGAAAGAAAGAAAATCTTTCTGTTCTAATGACAACTTAGGATGGAGAGATTTGTTCTTTGTGTAAAAAATTCAGTGATCTTCGTAGCTAGGGTGCAGGCCCCCATGCCCCCCTTCTGCACATAGGCTATTGTACTGTTCTATTTTTATATTTACAGCACAAGCCCCATGTTACCAAATTGGCTTGAAATTAAAAATAGAAAGAAGAGAGGAAAAAAAGAATAATACTGGGCAACGTCTCATGTATAATCAAAGCTAATAAAAAAGAAAAAGTAATGTCCCAGTTTAAATTAAATCCTACTTCATTCCTTCTGTTCAAAGTTCAGACTTCCTTCCTCTCAGCCCCTCTCCTGAAACAGTGCCTTTCTTTGGCTTTATTCCTTTAGGTCCAAGGACAAGAAGCCCTCACTCCCAAATTAGGTCTCTTAAGGTCCCTGCCACTTTCCTTCCTAACCCCAGAACCAGGTTTTATCCATGGACAGAAGGAGGGAGCAGAGGGTGGGTTCCAAAGGGGAGAAACAGCTCTGGCTGATGGTCCTGATGGTGACTAGGGCTTGATTTTCATAATACAAGGTTGACTTTATGCTCCTTCCATCTAACACTAGGTCCAAACCGCCAAATTCAAGGAAGGGACTTGCCGTGGACGGATACTAACCAGGCGCAGCCCTGTGCCATGTCCTGGCTCCATACTCTCCTCAGGCCCTCATATTCATTCCTCACCATATTCCTGTAGCTACTCCTCTTTCTAACGTTCAATAAAAATACCCGTACTTGATTCGTTCCTTCGTAACTTCTGAACACAGACAATGCCCAATGTTACTTCAAAACTTTTCACAAATAAACATCTTCATATGCATTGAGCAAATAAAGATACACCTGAGAAGTTACAGGCTCCTGGCTCGGTGGCCTGTTCGGTAACCACAGCCCAGTGCCCCTTGCCGTAAACAGAGGGCTCTGATTTTTCTTTTGCTAAGATGTACACTTTTTGTATAGCTCTGTGCCTCCTTGACTTTTCTACCTTGGCTGACTGATAATTTTGTAGTTATCTAACTGTACAGATATAGCTGGGCGACAGCGTGAGTAAAAGATCCCAAATCAGTTTTCATGGCTAAAGTGCACACGGAATCCATTTTGGCAAAAAGAGCTGAAATTCTCAGAATTCCTCTCAATCCTCAAACACCGCATGGCTGTGATACTCCTTTGAAGACGGGCATTGGACCTAATAAACCGAGTACTGGAGGCACAGATCTCGTCGTCTTTAGTTCTTGCAACAGCTTTTCACTAAATTCAAAAAAGACCTTTTGTGCTTAACTGAGTTTTCATTTCATTGCTTTTAAATTTGTTAAGCTTGACTTTTGACACTTTGGGTATTTCGCTTTTATATTTTTTTAAAGTGCAATTATATAATAAATATTTGTGCTTCCAAAAAGGAAACATTAATCTGTTGTTAATGCCAGTGTACAAACAATATAAAGTACTTCAATCTTTTGTTATAAATGGCCCACATAAATATGGACATTTTCTAAACATCATCTTTAAGCAATAGTATAAACTATTTTTGAAATAACACACTGTAATGTGTATACACATTGTATACACTATGTATTTACTATCCACTTCATGAGAAGGTGTAAACAAAACTGGAAAAAAAAATTAACAGAACCAAAAAGGAAAGATAACTTATATAAATAATTTTGTTAATAAAATGTGCTTTTGAATTGGTATTTAAACAAATTAGACATTGTGATAAAAAGCACTTCAAAATTATAATTCTCTACCAAAAATAAAACTATCTGACTCTTTTCCCTTTGACTTACATTCCCAGTTCACTTTAGCAAATGAAAAATAGGAGACAGCTCTCATCAGCCAAAAAATGAAAATAGGTATTTGTTTTAAAATAATGAATATGAAATTTTAGTTACTTCTCAGAAATTACAGGAGGGACATTTAGAAATTGTTTAAAAGGTAATGCTTAGAAATGAGATTTTCTTCTGATATACTTTTTTTGAAAATTTTAAATATTCAGAAGTAAACATATTCTTAGATATAAGTCTGGATCAAATAGAAATGTGTTTTCCTTTTCTGCCTAGAGGAAAATGATTTTAAAATTATTTCACACAGAAATATTATATTAAAATCAATATAAAAATGACATTATCATTAGTAAATGGAACATAATTCTCTAAACATTTTAATCCACTTATTTCAAGTATTCCAAATACATTTAAAATGTTTTTCGTGTGTATTTTTATACACATCACAGTTCTTGGGCATTATTACAGGTTTGTATTATTTTATGTCACGAAGAAAATGACAATCATGATAGCAAGAGAATATGTACATTTTTTTCTATCTTCTTTAGTTTTGTTTCAAATCCAAATAAATAGAAATGTAAAAAATGGTTTAAATGGTTATTTTAGAACTCTGCAGGGAATCTTCTTTTTAAAAGTATTTCAAGCCTTTTCTAAGGATTCCTCACATCAGTATTATGTTGTTGCTTTCCTTTCAAAAAATACTCTGCTTTTAAAAGAACCTTATAATTTAAATTTATTTCCTATGCATATGGTTTTATCAAAATCCCAATCCAAACACAGAAAATGCCTGGTGTCTCCTTAACACCTACAAAGCTAATGTTTATAGGCCAGCTTAAATCTGGGGAGAAAATATTCACCACAACTCCAAGCTTTTTTTTTTTTTCTTCTTTTCTGGATCAGTCAAGCTCTACATTTGATATACAGACTGAATTTTTATTTTCCATCAAAATTACATGAGAAGCAAAAGGCTGGAATCTAAGACTCAGGCTCTCGACAAACTGGGCGGTTCTCCCCACTCCTCCTGTCTCTTCTCAGTGTCAGACCCTATGTTTAGATAAAACAATTTATCTTTATCATTTTCAAGCTGGTCAGACGGGCGAGGGGATGGGAGGTGCAAAGAGGTGGAGGGGTGAGGGAAAAGGTGATTGTTTCACTTGTTGTCAGAGGGCATTGATCAGCCCTGCTGTCTGCTGGTCTCGGAGGTGAGGCCATGTCCCCCAGGAGCACTTCGGGGCTGGGCTGTGTCAGTGCAAAGCTGTATTGAGTCATGACCCAAATGACGGCTTATTGAGGGAAACGGGTATTGGCGTCCAAATCATTCTGAGACACCCTCAGTAACACTTAAACCAGTCCACTCCGTTAATGTCAGGTCACGGGGGACACATTTAGCCCCCTCTGCTGACCATTAGGCCCTTTGATGGAGTGGACGATAAACTTGACGGGACAAGCCGGACCCCTGCTCTCGAGCCTGCCTCCGTTGACAGCAGGTCCAGGACAGCGCTGCCTTTCGGAGAATGCGAGGGGTCCCCGAGGTCAGGTCCTCTAGGGGTTCTGTCCCTTTTACACCAAACAGGAAAAAAAAGGTATACCTCACACTGGTTTTAATGTTACAGCGTCAAAGGGGGAAAAACTAGCCACCATGATGCTTCACAAAATTTTTCAACCTTGAGGTCAGACACAAATTGTAGATAAAGTGGTCAGGCTCTACCATTTTGTAATTTTTATTTCTTGCTTTGATTTTTCTCTTTCTTCTAAGCACTGCTGATAGAGTGCAGGTATTTCGAAATCCATTTGTTATACCTTGTGTGGCAAAGAACAAAAAGAATTCCTTATTGTTTCCCAAGGAAGTAGAGAAGCATTGGACACAAATCCACTCCGTTGTGATCGCAGCGTCTGCAAGGCGGTGTTCTGGAGGGGAATTATTTTATTTTGCATTACCAAACATCAAATATATTTGGGGGCGGGGGTGGAGGGGACAGTGGGAAGCTAAAAGTTAATTGCATTTCCCCGTCAATGGCAGTGTTCGCCTAAAACAAACTTCAGCCTGAAAACTAATCGAAAGCACAAACTAACAAAAACCAGGTCTTTGTTAACATTCAAAGGGCGAATTAATAATCATTACTGCTACTATTTAAACAAATTATACCTAACCCTTCTGTTCCAGGAGAGACCGCTACTGTTTTCTTTTTCCACTTTCCCGCCAGCAATTCGGCCTCTGGTTTGACAGAGCAGATTTCCTGGTGTGACGGCCCTTTATCCTACTTTTAACCCCTTGTCTGGATTCCTCTTGAGGATTAACTGATACTGCATTAGAAGGGAAAATGAGAGGGAATTTTTAAGTGGCCCCCCACAATCGAAAACCGAATTCACCAGCAACAGCTTTCCCTTCTTTGAACACTAGTTGGTAATACATAATTAGTAAAAAAAAAAAAAAAAAGTTGTACAAATGGACTAATAATTTGACCTAATTATACATCTGTTTTTTTCTTAAAAGTAGAAATCTAATTAAAAAGATAATCTATTTATTGAACTATTAACTCCCCTTCTGAGACATAAGGAAGCAGCTGGGGGACATGTTTAACCAAGAGTGAGGGAGGTGGAGCCTGCGTCTGGCTCTCATTGTCTGCAGCACATTAGCCAAACCTGGGGGACTTCTCCAGAGTTCATACGCTTTGTCTCCTGACGCGGTCGGGAATCCTGAGAGCCCGCTAAAATTCATAAATTCATAACTATTTCTTCTCCAAGGAGTCAGTTTATCAAACCACACTGGTCACATCTCATTTTCATATAGATTTCAGGACCATTTCAACCCACAGAGACTGGATAAATTAAAACACACACCCGCACCCTGAGTTATCACGTCCTGTTCCTAAAGCTCAAAAGCAAGATTCTTGTGGATTCAGAGATTTCAAGTGATTTAAGGGGGTTCATACTTTGGTAGGCTTTTTGGGAGAGGAATTACAGTAACTCATTTTCTTCCACTGTACATTTTATATCGTGTGTACCATGTGTATCTTTGCACAGCAATCCCCAACAATCGCTAACTCCATCTTGATGTTTTAGGTTGAGAGGGTATAAATAATCCCAGCACAGATATGTCCGTGAACATGTCTGTGACTGAGTGCGTGCGTGCATGCGTGCAGGGGGTGTATGTATGTGAGTGTGGGGGTGGGGAGCGCACGCACATGGGCATGCGTCTCTCACTCATCTCATCCAAATAGACTTCTAACTGGAGCCCTAACTCAAGAAATAAATTGCATTGATCTGGCATTTATAATGGGGCAATCTTGAGTTTTCAGTGGGACGAGATACCAAAGGGAAATTACATCATTGCCAGTAACCTTCTCTCTCCACCCTGCTTTCGGTAAATTTTCCCACCTCTTCCTTTCAATTTGCAAAGCCAAGAAAGTGTGCAATTAAGAGAGGTATATCTATCTATCATGCCTTATGCATCTTTTGAGCACCTAATAAGTATACTATTAGCAACTGAAAAATTAGTTACGAAATCCATATTGACTAACATTCTGCCATTTCATCCAGAAACCATTCTATCCTGACCCCAACGTAAATTCCTGAGGCAGAAGCTGACTGCCTAAGACATGGAATGCACCAAATTAACAAAATTAGCTTGACTTTGAAAACAGTTGGAAACTGTAATTCCACATTTAAATTTTCATTTCATTACTGCAGTTAGAATTCCAAATGAAAAATCAGGAGAGATGGGATGGGTTCCGCATGACTCCAAAGTCTTAGCTGTTTTTCTGAGAACTAGAAGACTAGATTTTCTCTGTACTCTGTTCTCTAGGACCTGAGTGTAAGTGGAAGAAAGGCATTTTGTCCGATAGCGGAAGAACATTAGATACCTGTCTGTCGTGCTGTGTTTATGTCCCTTTGTATGTATTGAAAAAAAACACACAGAACCTTACCTTACATTTTCCTGCCCTAGTATGAACTTTCTATCTGTAAGATTCTCAAAAAATAACACACCAGTCAACATGCATATATAAAGATGGCTAATTCTGATTTTCACTCTCTTTTCTTGTGATTTAAGTCTCCTCACGATCCCCATCTGTGTCCCCAAGCCTGAGTGTTCCAGGAAAACTTTGTCAAGCACCCTTTGTCACATGTCCCTATGCTCTGCTACCTGCCCTAATCACATCACCTGTGAACCTGTCCCAAGGGGTGACAAGTGGAGTATATTCCACCCATTTATTGGCCCTTTGAAGAATCAGACATGGAAGTTTTACCCCAACAGAAAAATGCTTCTAAGTGTTTTAAATTGATACCTGGAAAAGAAATCTTACAGTTTCTTCTTTCTCAAAGATGGCTGATAAAAAGTATTCCTAATTTTTAATTTAAGTTTTGGATTTTACTTAAATCTCAACACATTTTGAAATAGCTCACTGAGCGTCATTCTCTGTGCTGTATGTCACTAGAGGTCACGACAAGGTCACTAGGCTATTATCCGAAAACATCACCCAATATAAAAATATAACGATTCCATAGTTTCAACACTGTCATCAGGAACTCTAACCCCCATGACTTGAATGCGTAACAGCAAACAAGCCCCCTTCCCCATCTGAAGGTGACCAAGGAGTTCAGTCTAAGGCTCCGGCCTGTCCTTTGAAGCAGCCCTTGGTCCCTGAGATGAAAGTGATAGAACTCTGGGATACCAGAGCCATTTCCCAACATAGCCCAAACCAAGGGGCCATCTCCAGTGTCACTGGCAATAACTTCTTTCTATTTATGTGGCAGTTATTAGTCTGTAGTTGATCCTGCGCAGACTGGTCATGTTAATCGGCGTGTGATGACTGGATGGCAAACCACCGCGCAATGCAAACTCGAGGGCAACGTGGCAACAGGGTGTCCAGCAGAACTGAGGATCCGCCTGGCTAGATGGCAGAGCAGAACCCAGGTTCATCACCAAGTGCAGGGTGGGGAAGGTGGAGCCCTCGCTGCTGCTAGGAGTAGGCCTGGGGCTTCTTCCACATACAAAGTCAGGAGAGCGGGGAGTGGGGACTAGATTTTCTCTTTGCATGCACTGTGCTTCCTCATCTGGTCACTGAAATGTTTAATGTGGGTTTTTCAGAAAAATTGGGGCAGGTGAGCAGAAAACATGATAAATGGGGGCCTGCATTTCACACAGCTGTTGATAACAAACTAAGTCTGAACTACTGCACTGGGAGTCAGAGTACAAGGGTTGGGGGGGGGGGGGAACGTATGCAGGCAACAGGGAGTTAAGTAAATAAATTTTTTCTCTTCTTTGTCGATGTGTTTAGTTTTCTTCCTGCCAAGATTCATCTCACTCTGCTATCTTGTGAGAGACACATATGGTGCAGTGAAATTGCCATCCAAGTAAGCATGTCCCGGCCTGTTGAGACAGCATCAAATAAGATTAAAGCAAAGTAAAAATAAAAAGATAGAATGATTTTTTTTTTCTTTCCTTGTACAGAGACCGTCTGATGAAAGCCACTGAGGTACTTGAATTGCTTCTAAAGCTTCCGCAGCTATTTCTTTACTTTGGGTGGTTAAGGAAAAGCCAGGAAAAACACAACAATATCTTCTTTTCTTTTTCCAAGTTGGTGGGGGGGGAAAAAAACACAAAAAACACGTGCTTTATAATAAACCAGATGTATATGAATAGAATACAATATTGCCTCTGGCGCTTCTGTTGCAAACAGCACTTAAACATGTTGTAGACAGACTTCAGTCTTCACTTTCACCCCTTCTCTCTGGATCCCACGGATTAAAACTTTTCAACATGGCATTGAATAAAACTTCTATTTTTTTTTATAGTAATATATCTAGAGTTTTTTGTTTTGTTTGTTTTTAATGGCAAACTATTGATAATTTCTTTATTTTTCAGACCTCAATATAGGAAGAACTGCGTTTCATCTTCACCCAACTGGTGGCCAGATTTCCCTCCTGCTGCTGACACCTCAGGAGACCGGCAATAGACAGGTAACTAACTCCACCCCCTCCCAGCACCCCCTGTGAAAGCATGGGCTCCCCCATTCTCATCAGCTGTGCATACAACGCTTCAAGTCCAATATCCTGGGAAATTATAAATGCATCCGCCCTCCACCAGAGTGTCCCTGGTACCTGGCAATATCCAGATGGTGATGTTTTGAGTTGGCTAGGTTAACGCCGTAGCCGCCTCCAGAAGGCTTCACCCAGAGTCCCCCTTAGTGGAGATGGACAATAATAGCAAACTTCTTTCCCTGCTCACTTTTATGTTGAGAGCCTGCTGGCTTTGGGTAAATTTATGATGGGGGTAAGAAGAGGGGAAAATCCACATGCCACTCTTTTAATTCTCCTTTCCCCTGAACATGGCAAAGCATTTCTTATTTTCCAGGGGCTTTCTTCCCCTTCCCTCCCCGAGGGGGATTTTAGGAAGTTCTGTGAGTTCTCTGAAAGGGTGCAGTTAGGGGGTAAACAATAGCACGCCCCACACCAGAGCTGGGGCCCAAAGCCAGGCTTTGAAATTAAAATAAATGTTTTAAGTGATTGGAGAGGAAGCGCAGTGGGCTGTGCAAAACAGGCACGTCCTGTCCTCAATTCCCGCGCACTGCTCTCTGCGGTACGAAGTCAGTTTGCGTTCAGAGGCAGAGCTGAGGAAGCCGTCTGTGCGTCTGTTTGCAAACTGTCCTAGGTGAGGAGCCTTGGGTTTACAAGATCTTGTTTCCGACGTACGGCCTTAATTGGACCTCTGGAAAGCACCAGTGCATCAGTGGAGGAGATTATCGTGGCCTTAATAAGCTGTTGTTGGCTTTCATAACAGCCACAGCCTAAAAACGAGGCACATCGAGCCCAGAAATGATCTCACTGGTTGCCTGGAGCAAGGATTAAAAAAACAAGGATCCTAAGGACAGAAAGAAAGGAGGGGGGGGGAGAGGGGGCAGTGCAAGAAACAGGGGCTAATGTAAAATCGTTTCCATATTAACCTTCTTCCCTTCTGACAATGGTCAAGTTCTGATTCAAAATACAAATTATCTCCAATTACTTCAAAAGAGGCAGTCAGAGAGCTGTCATTTAACCTTCACCATCTGTCTGCCTCACAAGAAAGCCGTACAGCCTGCTGACCTCAACTTTCCCTCCGAGCCCCAGACCTGCACTGAGGACGGGGGCACATTGTTCTCTGGAGAGAGACCTATTGGGGTTTTATTGGGGAGAAAGGAGGAGATGGTTAGGGACGGGACTAGAAAGGGGGGGTGATCTCTAGGGACCGGAGGGAGGCGTTCTGAGGGGTGACTGATGTCTCGTGTCGAGTGAGCGCTTGCTGAACACCCTCCACGAGAGGGTCTGTTTTATAAGGAGACTGGCTGTGAGAAGGTCTGGCTGCGCTGAGACAGCCGATGACTCGAGGGCAGGCAGGACGAACGAGGGTCCATGGCACAGCCGACCCTCTGGCCAGGTCAGCTGTAGCGGGAGGCCAACCATTAGGAACACGAATGAGACGTCGCTGTCCAGAAGGCAGAGGACACCCATGAGCAGAGGTTTCCTGACACACTCTAAGGAGCAGGACTGTGAGGCAGAGAGAAATGGGGCTTTGGGAAAATAAACAACCTGTTAGTACTGTCCTATCGGATAGACAATTTGTAGGCTGAAAGAAAAAAAACCAACCCACAACTTACCTGCTGCATGAAAAGCCCCAAAATCGCACCATTCAGGATGGCCAGGTGAAGACCAAAGCCATTCTGGAGTCTCTCAGTGGAGACAACGTGTGGGTCCGTACCAAGTAACATTGATCAGAAAAACCACATTAATCATTCCCTGCTTTGGGAAGCTGAGAGTTAAAGGAATGGGGAACGTCGATTTACGGAGATGTCCCAGGACAAGGCCAGAAGGACCAGTAGGGAGAACGGCTTCCCAACAGGCCACGGTGCAATAACAGGGTGAAAATTTCTAAGTGCCTCACATTTTATGGGAGGGTTCTAATGTTTCTACCCAGATACATTATATTATTTCCACTACCTCTGATCTTTATTTTCCATTTTACAGCCCAGTGAATAGCAGGTTTCTTCAAGGGGGAGAGAGAAAAAACAGACCCCCTATAAACGAGGACAACATTGCCTCGTAAACAGGTTGTGTGTTCAGAGAGCAAAGGCACCTGGAACTTTCTAAAGGAAAGCGCCTCCAAACGCCAGCGCCATGTGGTGAGGGGGCAATTCTTTCCCTCGTCAAATAATACTGAAGGCTCGAGACTTTTTACCACCGTGCCTGGAGTAGCTGCCGGGGCCTCTAATTTCTCGTTGGAAAAGCGGGTGGCAGCAAGTCGGTTAAATGCAGAAAGCCGCAGTGCCTCTGACACCAAGTGTCAGGGTGGCAGTGGTGGGCGTGGGGATGAGCTGGCGGCTGGAGAGACCACTGACCACTGTGCCAGGGGAGAAACCAAAACCTCTGAGAGTGGGCTCTCCTTTCACCACCCCATCCCTACACACAAGAGAACACCCCTGTTTCTGTTTCCCTCGTCTTCCTTCTCTGCCCCTGCCCTCCTGCAAAACCATTTCCAAATATAAGCAGGGGTTTTGTTGGCTGGTCACTGATGGAAACAGCTGTGTGACCCTGAGCTTGAGTAAAATGATCCTCTTTTGGGTAAAATGACTGCTCATAGGGCAATGCTCAACTGCTGAGCCACACTGGCCAGGCAATGCTGCATCTAATTTAAGCAGCTGTGTCTGACAGGCATCTTCCCTTTTCCCACCTATGCCTCCTTGCAGGATGGTACGCGGGCTCCGTGTTTGAGACAAATAGAATTATAAAGAAAACATGGCCAAACTGCTGGGAATAAAACGGCCTTTGGTGGACTCCAGCTCTGCCCAGTCCCTGGTTCCGGCTTGGCCACCATCCCCTCCATGCTCAGGGATGCAGGGACAGTGAAAAATTGTTTGGAAGGAGCATCTGGATCTCGTTAATTGACAAGCTGGAGCATCTGCAAACTTGTCAGGCCTGAGCCCAAGACCAAGTCCTGTGAGCAGGTCTGCGTTCAGGAAGGGAACCGGCTGTTACACTTCGTAAGACAAGTATCTGTTCCTCCTCCAGGATGCTTGTTGTTAAAAGCTGGATTTAATAGAAGAATTAAAGGGACTTGTTTCATTTGATATTTCATCCACTGAAGATTTTGGAGGGTGACATACCCAGTGCCATGAGGATCGGAGCTTGTCTGTCAAGTTTTCCCCTTTTGGTTTCACTTGTTTTCTATTGACTGGTTTTAGCATCAAGTGTTAAATAAGCCATAAGATACTGACCATTTTCCAACTACAAAAATCTTTTTGCCGCCCATTTCAGGGGCCACAGATATGCAAACGATTCTCAGTTTAATCTCGATAAATATCACACACAAAAAAACGAGATCCCTTTCCTTCCCCTCCTACATACAGAGGAAACAAAAGCAGAACCTATTATTAAACCCATCAGTGCCCTTACTGGCTGCAAAGTCCTTTCAAAAGCCAGTGTTGTTTTATCATGAAGATACTGACCAGGCTGATTTCTTAAATGCTTTTTGGATGCCAAGATCCCCACTGATTTCATGCTTGCTCTTTACTTTCACAGCTATGTAGTTCTATTCTTATGTGACCCCATCAAATCAGGACTTCATAAAGCCTGAATTATCATCATCGCCATCATCTTAATCGCCAGCCACAGGTTTGGAGTAGGTCCAGGTCAGAATGACAAACTCCCTGCAGAATTCCAAGGTGCTAAGGAGTGGCGCTGGGTGGGGATCCAGTAGTAGTCTCTGAACTCTACTTGGACCCACAGCACGTGGTGCATACGGATGCTATCTGGAATTTAAAAATAAGGTCCCATAAAGAGGAGATGGAAAGGTGATATGTCTGTGATCTGTGTGATATGGCCTCTGAAATTTCACTTGGGTGAGTTGTTTCTACTTCGTGGTTCATTAGGTCAGAGACAGGTCAAGTTAAAATGCTACACAAAACCAGGAGGTGCTTCATCATTTTTTTGGTCATAGCTTATGTTTAAAGACTTAGCGCGAAGGTAACAAAAACCTGAATTTTCTTCTAACCGGGTCAAGTTATTTGGGGCTTTATTATTCTTGTAGTTTACTCAAGACAACTAATTTTCCACCAGGGAATCACTTTTCCCTTCCGAGCACCACAAAATCTCACTACCTAAAATAGGCTGGCTTGTTCCTGAAAAGGAAACAAAAATACCAAATTCTAAGTCATGAATCCTAATCAGAAGTTGAATTTAATCGTTCCAGGCCCTCCCAGCGCATCTATCTGATCCATCTCTGTGGGCTCTGGGATGACTGAGCTGGGCTGTCGGGGCCTCCTCTGTACCACCAGGCAGGCTTGCACTTCAACTTTGAGAAATGGAGAACAGGCCTCCTAATGTACCTGAGTCCCCCCACCCACTTCCTTGGGTTTGGAGTGAGCGCGTCCAGGTCACCTGGAAGGTGGGAGAAAAGTGCCGACATGAATGAATGAATACACATTGGGAAAGTAAAAGAGATAGATAGATAGACAGACAGACAGACAGATAGATAGATAGATAGATAGATAGATAGATAGATGATAGATAGATGATAGATAGATAGATAGATAGATAGATAGATAGATAGATAGATAGATAGATAAATGCAAGATATATTTAAGCAAGATATTTATATATGTGTATATATATATATATATATATATATATATATATATATATATCTTTTGGTAAGAGTGGACATATTTGTAAACATCCAAATGAGATATGTCATTAATGTCCTCTTTCAAAGATAGTTCTGCAAATTTAATCTATTGAAGCAGAATATTCCAGAACTGGAGAATCTATTTTGAATTTAAATATTCCCTAGGATTTACCAGGTTAAAACCTGCCTTAGGAATTTCTCTGTCAAAGTAGTCACTAAAATACTGTAAAGGCGTGCCCAGAAGTTCTGAACTGCAAGGTGCAGGGATGGGATGCGTCTCTGAAGCTGCCACGGGAAGTATGTTTGTCCACGTGTCTCACCAAAGACAGTGAAGATGTCTCTCTTTCAAAGACATTTTTAAAATGACAATGAGAGGGTCAAACACACACATGTGAAATGACATATACTTTTTAAAAGTATAGGCTAATCCAATGCTTCTGTGTTTTTAAAAGCCTTTCCATGAAACAGGTCCTATTTATTAGCGGTGAAATACAAACCACGTTATCAAGAATCTTAAGGAAACAGATTGCTGTTAAAGTGATACTTCAGAATCCACCCCCCGGCAAAGCTACTGCACATTACAGGAAGATAAGCAGAAAATCCTCGCCTCCATTAAAGGGGACCTTTCCCGAAATACTCCGAACCAGCGATTTTCAACCTTTTTCATCTCATGGCACACGTAAGCTAATTGCTGCAATTCTGCGGCACATCAAAAAATATTTTTTTTGCCAATCTGACCAACAACTACAACAACAACAAAAAGGTATAATTTTGATTCATTCACACGGGACGGCTATTGTTGTGTTGGCTGTTGTCATTATTTTATTTGACAATCTAAGGGTAAAGAGATCAGTGCCCCTAACTAGTTGGGTATTCCACGTTCTAAAAATTCTAGCAGCACACGGGTTGAAAAATCACTGCTCTAAACCACTCAGTTGCAGTTCTAATGCCAGCGATTCAAAATATTGCTCTGGAAATTTTTAGTTAGCCAGAGTCTTTACGGATGAATGCGAAGGCCAAGGCTTGGTCAATGGTGGGAATGTTAAAGAGGGTGATTAGCCTCTGAATGTGCAGTCTTAAAGGTCCCGTTTTCACGTGCATCAGCGTTGTAGGTGCTGATCTACAGTGTTAGGGGTTGTGAGTGGCTGCTGCGTGGCTCCGCGCTGAGTGAAACAGCAACAACCTGGGTGTGGCGCCACACCTACCCGCTCCCACCCTCCTTCCCGCTCCTCCAATCCCTGGCTGCAGAAAGCAATGAATTGCCCCCTTGGAATAGGTCATGTATCCAGGCTTCAATTCTTAGTCGGTTTTGTTTTTGAGTCCTAGCATTGCTTTTTCAACAGTGAAAAAAAAATTTTTTTAAAGGTATAGATACTCTCCTCAAAGAGCTTTACAGTCTAGGTGGGACAGTGAGGGATAATGGCATGACACTGCATCAGATGAAAAACCCCTAAATTAAATCCTCAAGTGACTCAAAGCATTTCTCTTTATAATAATAATTTAAAAAAAAAAAAGACAGTAGATGAGGTTTTTCTAAGACAGCTTCAATTACTATCCAAAACAGGACACATACGAGGAGTAGGCCAAGGACGAAATCTAGCAGATCATGTTCCTAAGTCAAAGCATGGTCACTTGGTCATGGCCAGGACCAGGGTAAGTCAAACAGGTACATCCTACCTGGTCACACACCCTGTCTAGAAATTTAGAAGACCTTTAACCTCCAGGTTCAAACTGCCCCCATCCTGAGTCCATGGGATATAAACCTGGCAATGTGTCACTGCCTCCGTCCTTACCCTCCACAGCTCAGCAGTAAGCCCGGAGGCCTCCTCCCATCTGATGGCAACACTGCACTCCATCCCTGCGCCTTGGTTCACATCCAAGTTCCCTTCCAAGATGATAGCCCTGTCTCATCTCCACTATCACCAACCCTTAGCTTCATCCCTTAAAGATGGGACTCACTCCCTCTACCCTCAAATTATATTGAGTATCCCGCCACTTGAAAATGTGAGTTCCAACAACATAACACTAAATTACAGTTATTGCCACTCTCCCAAGACTCTGGCTCCTATACTCCCTCCTTTCTACCCGTCTACCCCGCTAGTTCAAACTCAGTACAAACAAGGGCACTGAGCAGACCCAACACATCATAGTACTCTGACCAGTGCCTGGCATTAGACCTTCAACTGGGTATTTTTTCCTAGCCTCGCCCTGTCTTAACCCCCATACTTCGGAAGTGTACTGCTGAGGTCTCTCTATGCCTGGTGGTCAGCCTGCTCGGGTTATAAGAATTAGACAGTAGTTTCTTCAAAATTCTGTTATAGCCACCTCATGGTACTAAATACTGGTAGCTAAGCAATGTATTTAACTTTGGAGTTCTTTTTTGCTTTTTTTAGGAATAAAATACTGGGATTGATGGGTTTGGAGATGTCTTAGTTACCATGCCTTCCGAGTGGTAGGAAAACATCTACTGACAAACATTTGTATCTGGCGCTAATTCTAAGGAGCAGTGAGGGTCGTAGGTAAGTTATTCAATTTTATTTTTGTTTTCACATTGATGGCATGAGGGGGAAAAAACTCCAATGAATTCTTCAGTGACCCCAGTCCATTTTGTAATGTAGAACTCTAAAATTCAAGAACAGTAGCTTGAACACAAGGTGGTGCTAAGGGGTAAAAAATTAACCATAGGTCTGTTTCCCCAAAGGTTACCTCAAATACTTAAGGTTTGCAGGACACCTAATAGTTTCCATATTATTTCACACATATTATGTTGTTTATTACCCAGAACTCAGGGAAGAATAAGCTAGTCTCACATTTCATAGATGACAAAAACAAGGTTTCTATGGGTTAAACTGACTTGTCCAAGATCATCCACACCAGTCTTGGTCTTCGTCATCTTCTTTACTACTAGGTTAGTCACTTTTTCATGTAAACGTAGTCTCCAGGTTTGCCATCAAAATCTGCCAAAATCTGGAGAGTTCTGTGTGCCTGACTTGCATTACCAGACTGGGAAAATACAGGTACATGGTGAACCTCTCTGTGTGTTCAGGATTCCTTGGCCAAATTCTAGGGCATAGCGTTAATAACAAAATCAGTTCTTGGATACCTGGATTTGTATCCACTTGGGTAGAAGACCCTTTGTGGAAGCATCCTGCTCAATCCAGAGCCATGGTAATTCTGGACCAGGGCTAGCCTGAGACTCCCAGAGCACCCTCTCTTGGAGCAATCTTTTTTACTCCCTCCTGATACCAGCTGAAGATCTGTTTTGGCACGCCAGCAGGCCGTGGGCCCTGTTAATGCCCCAATAGCCTTGTGCCACGTAAGCCAGACCAAAAGACCTCTCCAGATGGCATATGAAAATCAGATTTATCTCCTGTTAGTTTATCTCCCGTTAGCCTTAAAATACCCCAAATGGATGCTCTGTTCCTGGGTGTGTTAGTTTCTGAGGGCTGCCATAACAAATTGCCATAAATGTGGTGGCTTAACCCAATAGAGATTTATTATCTCAGAGTTTTGGAAGCCAGAGGTCCAAAGTCAAGGCGTCCGCAGGTTTAGTTCCTTCTGGAGGCTCTGCAGGAGAATCTGCTCCATGCCTCTCTCCCGGCTTCCAGTGGCTCCAGCAATCCTTGGCATGTCTAGGCTTACAGACTGGACTCATCACTCCCCTACTACCTCTGTCTTCACATGGCTCCCTGGGTCTCTGTGTATCACATCTCCCCCTCATTTTTTCTTATAAGAACACTAATCATTGCTTTTAGTGCCCACCCTAAACTCAGAGTAATTTTACCTCGAGATCCTTCACTGATTACCTCTACAAAGACCCTGTTTCCAAATAAGGCCACATTCTGAGGTTCTGAGTAGACATCAATTTAGGGGGGACACTATTCAACCCACTATACTGTGAGTGAGGCACTCACAATTTTTCTTCCTTTGAACGAATTCTCCATGTTAAGCTGAAGCCCAATTTCTCTTGCCCTGCACTTAAAGAAGATAGAGGATAGTGAGCCACTGTCATCCCTGGAGGAGCCCCTCATTTACCTCCCTTGGAACTCCCTGCAGGAGTTTCCTCTACCAGGATAAAACTAGGTGTCTTCATCTGCATTTTCTCCAAGCAAAACATTCCCCTTAACCAAGGTCATTCCCCTGAATCAGGGTCCACTGTCTTCTCTTTCCTCAGATTCCACAGCACAATTCAACCGGCATGGGAAGATGGAAAATACCTTTAAAAGTTGGAGAGGACTTTTACAGGCCTTGTCCATTTGTTCCGTTTCCATCCAAGTCAGGATTTACTCGCCTATCTTCTGGCCTAAGCATCCCCTTAATTAAGACATGACTCACAAATCACTTTCATGGCAACCGGCCGCAATGTTATATGCCTCAGAATATTTCAGCAATGAGCCTTGAACAGAACAAACTCTTTGTTTCAGTGAGAAATGCTAATTGAAGGAATTTTTCCCCCCCAAAAGGACATTGAATAAAAACCAATGTACTAAGCAAAATGTAGATGATGCCTCCCCTTTTATCTGCTTTTCCTTCAAACAGAAAACAAAACACAACCCCAAACAAACCAACTGTTCTGGCAAGGAAAAGAAATAGCCTTGATATTTATATTCTCTGACAAAGTCAGCGAGGAAGGAAGAAAGGTGCGTGCTGCAAATACCATTCAAAGCCCCACAGAAAATAGCCAGTTCTGTTTCTCTCAGCAGCTGGGAGGAAATGTCTCAGCAGCCCCCTCCCTTTTTTTTTTAGTTACCAAATTCCTTTATGTTTCTTTTCTTAGAAAAGTAACTTTATAGGTCATTAAACAACTATTAAAAACACAAGTGAGCAAAACCCAATGCGTGGGCCTTTTCCCTTTGATTTTTTTTTTTCTAGTTTTCAGAAAAGGGTTTCGAGAGTTTGAATATTTTTGTTAATGTCTTTGCGGGCATTTAAATAGTATTTCTATTTGTAACATCCCCTAAATAAGGCAGCTAGAGGAAACCTGCCTTGCATTAGCACACCTGCTGGGCCAAGCCATGAACGTGTATTACCCCCAAATGGGACACCTCGTTTGCAAAACAGACCTGAACTTAGAATTACCTGCATCTTTGGATTGCTACACCCGGTTTTCATCAACCTGCATGGAACTTGATTTTTTGCATCCCCTCTTCCTCCCCAAGTTGGACAGGAAAGGAAAAAGCAAAGAAAGAGAGAATGAAGGGGAATTCCTCTTTAAACCCAGGTAAGTACAGGTGAGTCCTATTTAACAAGGTCATCCCAGGGCTCAGGCTTGGTATCGCCTTTTCTCGTCCCAAGATGGAGCTGGTTTCAGAGTGTAAGGGTCCCCTTTCTCTTGCAAATGTCTTTGGTAGTGAAATCTATCAAAGCAATCTCAAAACAAATTACATGGTAAATTATTGTCTCCGTTCTGGCCTGCTCCCTCCGCCCCCACTGTTCAGCCCCAGCAGCGGTGGGTGAGCTGCTGGTGAAAGCTTGCAAGATAAGCAGATTACAGAATGTCATGGGCCTCAGGCAACTCAACTTCACAGCCAAACTTCTCCAGCCCAGGCAGTTCATCTGATGCATGCGGGTCACAGGCTGTTTCAATTAATGCCCCTCTCATGACTAAGGTTTGTTCCCTCATGGGAAAGGGAAAATAGGTATGAGTCAGGCCAGGGACCTAACACACTCCTGTCCTCTCTCACCCTCTATCTGGCGATGCTTGGCCCCAAGTTGACTTAGGAGAAAGGAGGAAGCTGGCTTGGACAGACTACAGAATTCCTTTCAGCCAGAAACCTTGTATGTCCCTTTCCTATGGCAACTAGTGCGATTTGGGGAGTCCTCAGAGGCCTGTGGGTCCTAGGGTGGTGAATGACGAGCCCTGATATGAAAACAGAATGCGGAAAACAAATTAGCATTTTGAAAATGAAAGCCTGGCTTTTAATCCTATTAAGATCATGGATGTGGGTTTTGTTTTGTTGTTGTTTTTTTGCCTCCCCCTGCCCTGAAAACTCTGTAAGAGATGCTGATGTCCCATTAACATACATGCTGAAGTCAGCGTTTCCTCTGAAAGGAGCTGTTACTGTTTGGAAATGGTCGGGTTTCCAACCCAAGTATGATCGTTATTCTATACTAGCCAGCAAGTGCCAAGGTCACCGGAGATGCACCTGCCGGGGAGCTGAAGGAGTCCACTCGGCCGCAGTGCATGTATAATTTAACATTCTCCTCTCGAGTACTCCCATGCATTCCTAAAAAATATTTTATTACAATAACAAATTGGTTTCAAAATCATGCATTATGTATTCTGAAATTAGGTCTGCCAGTGAAACCTGGATGTACAAACTTGTACACTCGCAGGCAAGGCAGAGAGAGCGCGCAGATGCTGCGATTGATGCCTGGGTGGAGCTTGAGGACAGTGCCTTCCAGCGCCTTCCACAAGGAATCCACTGTCACTCCTTTTATTATCTTAATCTGCGCATTTGGAAAGAAAAATAACAAACTGATGGTTTGCTGTAAGTAGCAGTTAGAAGCCTAATCACCCACCTTCCTTATATTATTGTCTCTTCTCTGAAAAGGAAGACTGTGCTATTGGGCAGAGGTACCTGGTATCCCAAACACAGGCCTGCCAGGCAGTTTTTATAAGCTTTACTTAAAAAACAAATATGCCTGGAATGTTTAAAAGTCTTCTTTTCCTGTGAACTGACACTTTCCAAGTACACATTTTACACAAACTGGACTTTAACAAAGCTTCTTTGAAACATTAAAGGTAAAAATATCAAAACCATCCTTACAAATTTGTGTTAAAAAGTACACTTGCACCGCTGTACACTTTCATCACTGAGTTACCCGAAAAAGTTAATATATTCAGAAACATCCTTAGGATTCCCATCACAAATGCAACCCCACATAATGTTTCCCTAATAGATGCTTGTTTCTGCTCTGCAACTTTCATCAGAAGTTAAATACACATTGATTTAGCATCTTTTACAACATAGATATGGTTTTCTCATGCACAGTACGTGCGTTTCCTAAGATGCCTATATATAAATCATTCAGATTAAAATGCTTTTCTGGTTCCTTTGATTTTTTTTCTGTTTTAGACATTTATATCACCCCGAAAAAAGTTCAGTCTCAACAAATGGCATTAATGAATTCTAAGACGGCAAGATATCCCCCCCAAAATGGTGAGTTCCATAATGGAGAAGGCATTTGATCTTAAAAATGTAAGAAAGAACTCTGGTAGAGCTTTCTCTTTGAAAGTTTCTTAGGCGTGAACTTGAGCTATCTGTATTAAAAGAAAAAAATCTAGTTTATTTCAATAGGGGATTTGTTTTTCATTAACTTGCAAGCTAAACGTGATTGGTATATTTCTATTGGTCTTCTAACTTGGTGAATCAAACAACAAAATTCCTAAGAGAACTACTTATAAATCTCTTTAAATTAAAATCAGACTAATTTTTATTATAAGACCAACATCATGATAGGCTTTGTGTTTTTAAGGCAATGCCCAGACCTAAAAAGTCTATTCCCTGACAAGAGCTTTTAATAAAGACAAATCATGGGTAAAATTAGATCCTGCAACCTCTCCTTCTCAAGTTAAAAAAAATAAAAATCTGCAAACAGGGTTAAGAATTGTTTCTCCTTAATTTTGTTTCAATATAGTGATATGACTAGACATATAACTTTTCTATGGTGAAATTATAAGGAATAATTTTCTCTAATCTAATCAGTAATATCTGAGAATGAGAAGTGTTAACAGCGCAATTTCTGATTTCTTTTGTATTATAATTTAGGCTGACACATGAAAGCTTTGCTTTACAGAAGAACAATTAAGAAATTGTTGATAGAAATTAAATATTACTGACAATTGAAAATACACACTTTTCTCATTTGCTGCATCTAGAAATACCACTCCCACCTCCCATCAAAGATAATCTAAGCTGAGGTAGTATAAAAGTAAAAATGAACTAAACACCTTGGTTCTTTTGTGCTAAACAAAAAGGTGGTTTATATAAGTAAGCAAATTCCAGTGTGTGTGTATTATGTGTGTGTGTATAAACACGTATGTACATATATACTTGAAAATCCTCTAAGAATGCCTTAAGTTGTCATCTGCAGGCTGAATGACTAAATTCCCTCTGGGTTCACTGGCTGTAGAGCTCTATCCTTCATTTTAGCTGTGGGCTGTTTTAAGCTGAATACAAACTGCTTTTTTATTTGTTATTAAAGGCAGTTCACATCTTACACCACCTTGTGTGTATAATAGACAGGCCAACATACACAATTTAGGAAAGTTTTAACATAGAATTAAAAATGGGAAAAATGAAAAACCTTTAGTAATAATTAAATTTCTTTCCCATAACATTACAAAAAACAGTTACACAGCCAGCTTTTCTAATACTGATGTGAAAATCCTAAGTGATCATTCATGGCACAAATAAAAATGTGTTACAAACCTCTTTTTCAAATTGGGTATTCCCATAACCATGATATGTTTTTATGTGAGTCGTAAATACGTAAGCTCCTATATGATAAACTGTATGAGCTCATATATGTTCAAAATTAAATCAGCGGAAGGACTAAATAAAATCACAAGTAAGAGGCCCCGAAGTTCTGAGGGAGAGGGCCAGAAGTCAATGCCTTCTGATTCATCTTAAGCAGAACAGGAGCTTAAACACAAGCCTCTCTTAACAGCTACCAAGGCAGGATTTGAACAGAATAATTCCCTGATGCCACTTAAAAAAAAGAAAAGTCAACGGAAAGCACCAAATAGGTTTTGAATCTAAATATTCTTAAAGAAACTTTTCCCTGCGTTGGCAGCTCAGAGAGTCAAACAGAGAATGACAACAAGGTAGGCACAGCCCAACATTCTTGGGTTGGTTTGTTAAAAGTGTGCCAGGAATTTCAGTTCTTCAAGGGCCTGAATTCAGCTGTCTCTAGTCCTGTCCCCAACCTGGCCATCTGCCAGAAAATGACACACTTTCAAGGACAAAGTGAGAACAGTTTGCCCATGCTCCTCAGACCCAAGCTCCTGGCTTCGGAGTGAAAGCTCGCAGGAGCCTTAAGCTTGGCCCCGTTTAGGTCAAAAACAGAAAGGGGGAAGGAGAAGGCGGCGTACAGCTGTCCTGAGCCTCCCCTCTTGCCGTGGGTCTAATGTTGCTTGGCCCACAGACCAGTCACAACAATAAAATGCAGTGTGGCCCGGGGGCCCCCCTGAAAGAATAAAACTGGAAGCCTGTCTGTCGTACTGAAGACTGAGCCAGAAGCGTACACCGCAGGGTTCGGTGCCTCGAGCCTGGCTGCATTCGCAGACAAGGCAGACGGATGCACGGCCTTTGACAAAGCCAAGAGATGGGCACTGCAAAAATAAAATCATCTCCCAATTACAGGGAACCCTTCCTCCCTGGGACCCCATGGCACTCTATCAACCTAAATTGGAATCCTGTCTACCGAGCTGCCTTCAATGCAGCCACTCCAGTATAAATTGGATCAAATGCTCTCAGATTAATTCCTGGAAACCTATATTCATCTTTGTATATCTTTATTACAAAAGTAGCCACAAGACTGCTCCACAATTTTCATTACCAGAACGGCTTTCGGAGCTGGATTACGCCATGGTTTATCCCTCCGTGACCTCAAACCATCTTGTTAGCCCCATTATTGTATATTCATGCAACACACCTGAGCCCAAGATAATAACAGTTCCAGTGAGTGAGGGGAGAGGGTGCAATTTATTGCATTCTATGCACTGCTCCTCGGCAAGAATACTGAACCTGCTGCAGGAGACCCCAGAAGTCTGGGCCTCACTCCCGTGCTCCCCCTTGTGCCCCAACACTGAGGCCCTCGCAACTCCCCTGATTTGCAGGGAAGTGAAGGTCACCTGAGGAGTGCCTAAACTTCTCAGTGATGACCAAACCTCATTTCTAAAATAGGAGTCAAAGTCGGTCGTGTTCTTCTTGGGCTGGTCTGGGCCATGGAATGGAGGCCTCAGACCACCTGAAGGCACAGCATGGAGCACCCCTGGCCCTTTAGGGCAAAAGAGCAGGATTTCTGTCTGCAAAGGAAGGACAGGCCTTTCGTACACATAAAATAAATGGTGGGAATGAGGGTGGTCAACAGTTTGGGCTGTAGCTGTGCTTGATTAAAAATGTCTGTTTCAGTGAAGTGTCATTCTCACAAACGTGGTTGTCAGAACGCTGTCTGCCACTGGCAGGTATCAAATAAGTTTAACTTTTTGATGATATTATAATCTATTAGATTACATTAATATATATTGACATATTGATATATTGGTATTATAGATAAATAAATGTCTAATTATTATAATTAAATGGTTTCTTTTCCACCAGCTTAGTTGTTTCTCCCTTTCTCTCTCTCTATATATATATATCTGTGTGTGTATATGTATATGTGTATATATACACACACATATATATACACAGACACATGTATATATATATACACATAATATAATATATGATTATATATACAGACACACATGTGTATATAGACACATTATAATGTAATTACATTATATATCATTTTATGTTTATATATATATATATATGCCCATGCACACACATACTCACACATATAATTTAGGAGTAGTTCTCTGTCTCCTCTCTCACACCACTATAGTCTTCTCTTATCAAGCAATGCCTACAGTGACTCTCCAGCCTGCTCCCTCCCTCCTTCCCCCCTTTTTCCCTTCCCCGCTTCTTTCCTCCCTTTCTTTTCAAATAATGCCAGCTGGGTTCTGAAGACGGGAATGAGAACCTAAAAGAATAATCCATGCTTTATATATTCCTGGGAAACTTGAAGACTTTCACATATAGGTAATGCAAAAATGAAATTGTCTCATTTGTTTTATGGTCATGTTTTGGTTTCTCTTTTTTGAAAATCACCTCTTTATTTCTCACTGCTTAAAGAAATGATGTAAAATTTCACCCTGATAGGCTACTGCACGTACATTGTTCTTTGGACCTTAGACCATCTCAGGAAACAGGGCCTAAATATACCTGGTTATCAGATCAACCAGGTCTTGCTTCTCAAAGTGGAGCCAACAGACTGTGTGCCTGGCGCTTGCTAGACTCACAGAATCTCGGGTCTCACCTGGACCTGCTGCATCAGAGTCTGCTTTTCAACAAGATCCTCAAGTCATCTTCATGCACCTTAAAGTTTGGACGCCCTAGTCTAGGGACCTTTTAAAATATATCTTTATTGATTTCAGAGAGAGGAAAGGAGAGGGAGAGAGAGATAGAAACATCAATGATGAGAGAGTCATTGATCAAGCCCGCAACCCGGGCGTGTGCCCTGACCGGGAACTGAACCCCGATCGCCTGGATCCTAGGTCGACGCTCAACCGCTGAGCCACGCCCGGCCGGGCTAGGGACCTTTTAATGACCTCTCTCTGGACCCTACTTTTTTGAGATTAAAGACCATAAATTTACATATTTTAAAACTGCCCAGATGATTCTGATAACCAGCCAGGTTGATGACCCACTAAGTTAAGGTTTGACTGTATGGCTTCTCACAGCTGCATGAACAAAGGGCAAGTCCTCATCCAGGGGTTTTCCCTCCTGTCATCCCTCTGCTCAGATTTCCACAGTGGGTCTCTACTGCCTCTGCTTTGGGCATCTCAATTGGAGATTTGGGGTCCTCCACCCAGAGGCCACTTCCCTACACTGTCAGCTCCTTCAACCACATCTTTTTCTCCTGCCTCAACCAAGCTAAGTCATCACCAACTTCCCCGATTCCTTATGGCTTCTCCTTTGTCCCGTAGGGGAGTGGCCTCTGCTCTCAGTGCTCACATGTTGCCACCTCCCTCGGGTGCCTCTGCAGATCCCTCGATGCCTGGTGGTCTCTCCACTGACCACACCCTGCTTAGCACTCTCCTCTGTTCTACTCACCTTCCACCTTCATGCATTTACTTTCAAAGCTACCACTCTATACTCGGTATAGACTGAAAGTGTGTGTCCCTTTTATCCTGCCCCGACCCCAGTCTCTCAGTGTGATGTATTAGGAGGTGGGACCTTTGGGAGATCATCAGGATTGGATGAAGTTATGGAGTAGAGCTGTGTGAATGGGATTAGTGCCCTTATAAGAATCACAAGGGAGCTTGCTGTCACCAGAACCCAAGCATGCTGACACTCTGATTTTGGATGTCCAGCCTCCAAAGTGAGAAATACATTTCTGTTGTTTATGAGCCACCTAGTCTATGGTACTTGGCTGTAGCAGCCCGAATGGACTAAGACAGCACTTCCTCACATGCTCTTTTAAACTCCTTACAGAGTCCCCTTTTTCACGCTCCAAGTCACTGTTACCTATGACTGTGTTCTGCCCACCACGTAACATATTACAGGTCAAATAATTTTCAGGATGACCTTCATGGTACAAGTGAAAGGAGAATAAAACTTTGAAAAGCATCCAGGATTCTAGCTGATTTGTCCCAAAAGGAACCTATGGGAAGCAGCATGCTCCCAGAAGCATTTGAAAACCAGACGTTCATTTTCAGAAGCTGCATAGGGGGTTGTCAGCTTACACCTTCAGCAATCTCTCTGCTCTGGGCCCATGATGATTTGTGCTCCATTTTATTGTTTCTTCTGTATGCTGATTGGTTTTGATTCATTACACAACACGGCGTCCATGAGAAAAGTCATTTTTCAAGTTAACAGGTGCACAGTGAAATTAGATTAAAGTTTTGTAAATTTGCAGGTGGAAAAAACATCAACATGGGACCGATATAAGAGATCTTGAGTAAGAGAAATATAAGAGCGTAACATGTTGAGACTTGGCTTGTTTGGGGCTGTGGGTATTTCCCATCAACATGGGAGGGTTTGCAGGGATCAAATCTGTGCTCTTCTCCCTTCCATCTCTATTCCTGCCAGTTTCCCCCTGGAGCCTTCCCGTCTTGCCCCATCTCTGGACGAGGGCCTGACTCTGGGCTGTGTCATATCTCACTCATGTGGGTGAGGTTTGGGGGCTCTCGGGTTCAGTAGGCAGAGGGCGAGGTGACCCGGGGCCCTGTGAGTGTGTCTCACAGGAGACGCTGTGCGCCATCCAATTCCCCTAAGCCCTGACCAGCTCAGACCCCGATGATGGTGCTGCTGTCCTGTACCCAGGGTAAAACACAGCAGACGCTGCCATGGGAGATGTGCGCACAAAACATATTTTCAGGATGAATGGAAGCCAAGGCTCCTTCTTCCTACTATATCCATTTTTTTGGTCTTTTTCTCTCTGCCACTTTATTTCTAAATTATATTTTTCTTGACCATTTCCCTCAATTTTTCTAATTCTCTATTATACTTAAACATATACATGCCCACTGAAATGATCACAGCATCCACTGGGAGGAAGCACGCCATAGCAGTATTTTTTTTAAAAAGCTTTGTTAAAAAACAATCCCCTTTTAAGCAGTGGCAGCCAGGACTCTGTAATCTGTACATACAATTTAATCCTTTAAAGAATCAGCAAGGGCCACATCAATCAAGAGCCTTCATCAACTTGTAAAAACAATATTTTGATTCAATCAGATCCAAAGCCCTGAAATTCTCAGCTAATTAATGCAGGGTCACTCAGGGGATGTGCAATGGTGGCTGGAACAGCGGTCAAATATTTACCCTTGGCACACACATGTTTGCGCCACCCAAGGACCTGAGCGATGGACAAGAATAGATGGTGCACCTATGGCTGCAGCAGGTCTCATCTGACGCCAATGTTTGGATAAATAATTATTAGAGAGGGAGGAAAGAAGAAAAACGATTCTCCCATCACCACAGGTGCACACATGGAAGAAGGTTGGTTAAAGGTAAATGACAGAGACCAGGCAACCCTGACCATTCTGTTTTAACATTCCAGGATGTTATGGAAGGACTGGACCATTCGTACAGTCCTTCCTATAACACTCAAGGTAAATGACAGGTTTGAAATCATAAGACAGCAAATTCAATCAGTGGGATCTTCCCGTTAGGTCTAGATTCCAATTAGTTTGCTTTGGTTTGCAACTTGAAAACGTTTGAGACCTTACGTATTTGGAGTGAGAGGGGGTGGGAGCATACGCAAAATCATACTATATATGTTTATTTCTAAGTGTGACTGCTGAGCATATTAACACTTTATGTAGGCACAAAGTGGGATTTACTTATACATATGCAGGAACAGAATGCATCAGGATGCCTCGTTACTGATAATAAAGAGTAATTGGATTTCTCCTCATAATATGCGAGATAGGTAGGCAATCTGAGATAAAGTTCACACAGAAAGCCCCTTCCTTTCTTCTCTCTTTACTTTTGACATCTCCTCTAAACTCCTCAAAAATTGCACATTGTGATCCTAGTTGTAATATTGTACTATATAGTTTCCAAGATATTATTGGTAGATACTGACTAAGTATATGCGATCTCTCTGTGCTATTTCTTACAACTACATGTGAATCTACAATTATCTCAAAATCAAAAGTTTGATTTTTTAAAATTTATTTCAATTTTAATTTTTAAAATTTATCTTTATTGTTGAAAGTATTACAGGTGTCCTCTTTTTCCCCCATTAACCCCTTCAACGCCCCCTCCCAGGCCTTCACCATAGTTTAATTTAAAAACTCATACACTGTATAGTTGTAGGACAAACACAGAATGGAACAGCCTTTTTTCTTATGTTGTTAATTAATCAATTCCATTCATGTGCCTGTCCCCTTCACCCCATATCCCAACCTTCCAAAAAATTCTACTAAGAGCAAACATGAGAAAACTGTTGACAGCAGTTCTTTCTTAAGGTTGAGGCACTGGGGTCTTGTACTTCTATGTTAGAAGTTCTGAATGTGCCCCACCACCATAACTGCCACCAAGACAGTTCTCATGACTGCATGCTGGGCTGGGAAAGCCATCACTTACTATACTTTTTAAAACTTGAGTTAGACAACAGCAGCAACAAATTTTTGAATTCATCAAAAATTTAAATTATTAATGAAAAAAGTTGATCTAAAAGCAACCCACACTGGTTACCAGACATGTTCCCAAACTTTCACAAGCCAACATTCCATCATACTCGTCACTAATTGCTGTAGAAAAAGCAACTGAATTGGGCCATGGAATGTGAGCTGTGTCCAATGCTCTCACCAGACCCTTATCTGGTGTGCTCCCACCTCTATCAGGACTTGGAACGCTTCCCACCAGACAAAACATTCCCAATGGAGAAGCATTAATTGGAGGGTCTGAATAATTTACACAGTCTAAAAGTGCCAATTTAAATAAAAATGAAATATATCATTTAATACTGTATTCAGAGGAAAACTATCAATGCAAATTGTCTATATTTTAGTTAAACAAAGCACAAAGTCTCAAAAAATGCTGAATTTTCATTTTGACCTCCAAAAATAGCAATGTCATATGGTATAACTTAAATACAGCGTGGGGCAAAAGTAGGCTTACAGTTGTCTGTATGGAAAATAATTCAATAATTAACCAATAATGCCCACCTGGCGTGGCTCAGCGGGTGAGCACTGACCTAGGATCCAGGAGATCGCGGTTTCGCTTCCCGGTCAGGGCACACGCCCGGGTTTCGGGCTCGATCCCCAGCAGGGGGCTTGTGGGAGGCAGCCGATCAATGACTCTCTCATCATTGATGTTTCTCTCTCTCTCCCTCTCCCTTGCTCTCTCTGAAATCAATACAAATATATATTTTTTAAATAAATAAATAAAAATAAATGGAACTTGCAAATAAATAGGTAATAAAATGACTGAACAAAACCTCAGTTTTTAATTTTTTAAATGATCAACAAAATCGACAAATAGGTCAGATCAAGCAAAAATAAAAAAGATAAAAAAGCAATATAAGTGATGAAAATGAAGATTACTTATAGATGTTATAGATATAAAAATGAGTAACAAGAAAATACCATGAACAACCTTATATCAATAAATTTGAAATTTTAATACAACTGACAAATTCCTAGAAAGTACAACTTACTAAAAGTCGCCCCAAAAGAAAAAGAAAACAAAAATATCCTATAAACATTTTAAAAGACAATTGAAACAGTCATCAAATATCCTACCACAAAGAAAACTAAGTACTTCTAAGTCTTCACCAATGTGTTTTACCAATCAGGGAACAAATAATTTTACTATTGTACAAGCTATTCTTAAATACTGAAAAGAAGGAGCATTCCCCCAATTAAATTTATGAGGCTAGCAAAACCAGATGCCAAAACCTGAGAGGGACACTATGAGAAAGAAAATTACAGAAAATACCACTCAAAAGAATAGATTCTAACTACATTTGGTATTAGCAAACCAAATCCAGCAATATATAAAATGATAATATGTCATGCCCAAGTAGGATTTATCCCAGAATTGAAAAGTTTATTTAACGTTAGAAAATTAATTACTATAAGTCACTACATTAACAGGTTAGAGGTAAAAATGGTATGATTTACTCAATAGATAACAAAAAAGAATTTGATGAAACTCAACATCTATTCAATATAAAAACTGTTAGCAAAATAGGAATAGAATCAAATAACTTTTGCCTGATAAAGGGTATTTGCCTCTGTCAAACATCTTATTAATGCTGAAATATTGAAAGCCTTCTATTTGAAATTAGGAATAAGAAAGAATGTTCACTCTCATACTCCTATTCAACATTATACTGAGGTCACAGCTAGTGCGAGAAGAAAAATAAAAGGTCTGATTTGAGAGGCTGAAACAAAATTATTGAAATAAAAGGAAATCTTAAGATAAATCATTATGAGAGTTTAGCACTGTTATTCTGAATCAGCATACAATAAACAATTATCTTTCTATTTTATTCAATTAAGGGTTATAAAATTAAAATTTAAAAAGATACCATTTACAATAATATAAAAATACAATGTGCCCAGTAATACGTCTAAGCATTTACTGGAATAATTTAAAAGATCTAAATAAATAGAGGACCATGCCACATTCGTAGAAAGTCTCTAAGTGAAAAAAATATCAATTACCTCCCAATGGATCTATAGGTTCCAGGCAACCTCAATGAAAAGTCCAAACAAAAACAATTGAGTGAGTAACCAAAAATCTTCCCACAGAGAAAACTAAGTGCTTCCCACAAACAAAACCAACAAGGGGTTTTATTAGTGGAAATTTATAGGAGTAATTAAGATAAAACTAAGATTGGGAAGAGATGGGACTTGTCCTACCAAAATATTTATAAATCCATATCAATTACAACAGTAAGATATTCGTGGATAGAAGACAAGTTGACCAAGGAAACGGAATAGAGTCTAGAAGCAGATCTGGAGATACGCAGCAGCTCTACATATATGAACAGGGGATATTGCAGAATCAGTGCAGAAAGAAGCAACTTTCAATAAATCGTTCTGGGACCACTGGCTACCCTTATGGCTAAAGATAACACTGAACTCTGTACTCAGACCATAAATAATTATTAATAACAAAAGGATACGACAACAATAACAAAAATCTTATTCTTGGAAATGAGCACATGTCTAAATATTTCATGACACAAAAGAGAAACCATAATGGAAATTAAAAAATACTTAGAACTAAGTGATAATAAAATATGACAAGCCAATATTTATAAAAACTATATACCAATATAATATACCGATAATATATATCAAATATACATATACATATATTACATATTTAGTATATTTTTGGTATATATTTGGTACATATACAGGGTGTTCCAAAAAAACTACAATGTCTGTAGATTCTATTATATTTTGAAAATGAAATATATTTTAATAAACACTGCCTTTATTATTATTCAAAGTATGTATACCTTTTTTGGTGACACCTTATATTTGGTGTATGTGTGTGTGTGTGTGTATTTTGCAGAATGCAGGAAGAACTCCCTAAATTTATAACATTAAATGTGTATATTAGCAAAAAGAAGTCTAAAAATTGAGAACCTAAACATCTAGCTTAAGAAGATAGAATAGGAAATGTGATAGAAACAGAGAGTGGCGGGCCCTAGCCAGTTTGCCTCAGTGGTTAGAGAGTTGGCCCGCCAACCGAAGGGTCTCGGGTTCGATTCGATTCGATTCTAGTCAAGGACACGTATCTCGGTTGCAGGCTCAATCCCTGCCTGGGGCACATGCGGGAGGCAACCAATTGATGTCTCTCTCTCTCTCTCTCTCTCTCTCTGGAAAGCAATGGAAAAAATATCCTTGGGTGAGTATTAAAAGAAAAAGAAACAGAGTGGCAGGAAAAGCTGTGGAATTTCCCTAACATTTCATTCAGGGGCAAGGAAGATTAAGCCCACAAGTGGGCATATTCGTTTCCTGAAACTAATTACCTATAACAAATTACCACAAACCTGGTAGATTAAAACAACAGACATTTAGTCTCCCACAGTTCCAGAGACCAGAAGTCTGAAATAAGGGTGTCATTAGTGTTAGTTCCTTCCAGAGGCTTTGAGGGAGAATCCATTCCACGTCTCTCTCCTAGCTTCTGTTGGCTAAGGCAGGCCTTGGTGTTTCCTGGCCTGTAGATGAATCACTACCTTTACATGGCTTTTCTTCTGTGTCCCTGTGTGTCTCCAATCTGCCTCAACTTTCTCTAAGAATACCACCCTTTGAATTTAAGGTCTACCCTAAGTCCAGGACAGTATCATTTCAGGATACTTAACTATACCCGCAGGGTCCTATTTCCAAATAAGGTTACGTGCACTGATACCAGAGGTTAGAACTCAGACATATCTTGGGGCCACAATTCAATCCACTGTAGTGGGTGTGAAAGGGCTATAAATACAAAGAATAAAACTACTTTCTTAAGAATAAAACTACTTATACTCCACTGAGTCCAGCTCATTCAAAAAACCAGTTATAAGAGCTGTAGGTATTGAAAAGGTAGAGACATACTGTCATTTGTTGCAGATGATATGATCATCTATAACAGAAAACTCAACAGAACAACATGATAAACTATTAAAACTAATAAAAATGTTCAGCACTTTTGCCAGATATAAGATCAACTAAAAAAAAATCAATAGCATTTTTCTACCAACAATTACCAACTAGAAACTGTATCAGAAAACAAGACGCCATTCACAATAACATCTAAGACTGAAAAAGCATCAAGTAATACACATACCACAAAGGGCACAAGACCAGAATAGAAACGGTATCTAAAATTTATTAAAGGGCACAAAGTAGATCTGAATAATAAAGAGATACATCCTATTTGTGCTGCAGTGATTTAATATTGCTAAGGTTTGAACTTCCCCAAGAGTAGTCGGAAAAATTCCCTCTAATTCAATCAAAATGACGCCAGAATTTTTAAAAGACAAGAACAAAATTATACTTAGATTTATATCAAAGTATAAATTGAACAAAAATGTGGGACTTGTTATATGTATGTCAGGATACAACACAAACACATATGTAGGGCGGGTGCAGATATGATGTACTGACAGAACAGACAAGTAACTCATGGAACCTAGTATGTTGTTTACTAAATGGTTTGGGAAAACTTACCAAAGGAAGAAAAGTTAGGTGAATACCTATGTCACCCCATACTCAAGTGAGACTTTCAGGGGATTAAGAAGCACGGAGTGAAAGATAAAAGCTTAAGCTGAAAGAAGAAAGCAAGTGAGAAAATCTTTGGGATGCTGGAAGGCAGTAGGAGAAAGAAATTATAAAGCAGAAGTATTAACAGGTGTGACAATATCAAAATTATGGATTTCTAATAAATATGAGCTATTTGTAACATTCTAAAACCCGTGTAGGTTTAACATAAAAAATTCACAATAAACAAATAAGAAAGTGATAGGAAGCCAGTCGGGGGGGGGAAAAAAGACAAAAAAATATGACCAGGCAATTCAAGGAGGGAAAACGTCTGCATGTTTATAAATATATGAAGATATAATCCTATTAGAAATGTATTTGGAATCAACCATGAGATACCACAGTACACTTAGCAGGTTGGCAAACATTAGAAAGTGAAATTGCACCAAGAATTAGCAGATAGGAGCTCTCGAGCACTGCTGGTGGGAGTAGAAAATGGGAGAGCCTTTCTGAAGAGCTACCCAGGCATCCTTCTTGACACTAAATATCCTTGGCCCTTAAATATGACAGCAGTTCCCTTTCTCATCGATACTCCAGAGCAGCTCTTGCACAGGTCTCCAAGGGAACATGTGTGAGGCTTTCAGTCTTGTACAAGCAGGAGGCTTCCTCAGGATGCTTTCACTGCAAGTAACGGAGCTCACTGCGCCCCCGTCCCCACACATCAACGTCTGTGTCCCTCTGTCAATAACATCGCCATCCTTCCTTTACCCAAGCTAGAGACTGCGTGCCTGGCTATCAGTCATCTCATTGATTTCGGCCTTCACTCTCCTCTTCCAGGTCGGCACACCTCACGAGCCAGGTGATGGCCTCCAATGTCCTCTCGCAAAGGGCACCGGGAGCGGCTTGGTTGCTAAATCCAATGGACAATGTTCAGTCCATATCTTACTTGACCTCTCAGCTGCATTCAGAAGAATCAACAAGTCTCTTCTTGAAACAATATCCTCCCTCGGGTTCCATGAGTTCATTATTCTGTTTTTCATTCTACTTCGCTGACCACATCACTTGGTCCCTCTGCCTACCCATCCTCAACTGCTCATGCTCCGGTGGTTCTGGCCAGGTCATCTTTTAGTTTGACTCTCTTCACACTCCGTTACCATTACTTTGCTGACAGCTTTCACACTGCTATCTGAGCCCAGGTATTTTGACTGATACTCAGTTTGTATCTCTAATCTCTTTAGATTATCTCATTCTAAATATCTCCCAAGAGCACTAAATTCACTTAAACTGAACTCAACATCTTTTCACCCCACACCTACCCCTTCTTCTGGCCTCGAACTCATAGACCGTTTCATTCGGTCGCCTGTGCCTGAGGGTCATCTGCCTCTCCTTCCTCTTCCTCAGCTCTACCTCCTATCACTGTGGAGTCCAGGAGATTATATCTCTTCAATAGCTCTCAGATCACTCTTCTCCACTGCCACTGACTGGGGACAGGCCACTATTTTTTCTCTCCCGGACCACTACTTTCTAATATCTTCTCACAAAACAGCCCTTGGAAGCCTTTCTAAAATGCAGGTCTAGCTGTCATTGACTTCAGGATGGAGTTTCAGCCTGCTCCTGTCTCCCCCTGTAGTTTCATTTCTGACCTTCTCCCTCACCTCTGCCCACACTGTGTTGACCATCCGCAACTACCACCCTTCCTCCTGCAGGGAAATTCTTTCAGCTTCCCCATGATGGCCCAGCCTCTGGGTCTTCAAACACATTGCCCAAGGCACTTGTTTCTTTGTTTGTTTTTTAAATCCTTATTTGAGGATATGTGTATTGATTTTACAGAGAGAGAGAGAGAGAGAGAAGAAACATTGATGTGAGAGAGAAACATTGATAGGTTGCCTACTGCCGGCATCCTGCCTGGGGGGTTGAACCTGCAACCTAGCTAGGTGCCCTGACCAGAAAGGAACACACCACCTTTTTTATTTTTGGTGTATGGGATGACACTCCAACTGAGCCACCCAGCCAGGGCACTCTTTGCCACCTGTCCGCCCATCTCAGCTTGAATATCACTCTCTTTTAAACGCTTTCCACAGCTAGGATAAGTGCTTCTTCTATATGTGCTGATAGAACCCACTATAGTACATTTCATTCTAACACCCAATTTCTTTTTCTTTTAATTAAATTTGTTGGGGTAACACTGGTTAATAACATTATATAAATTTCAGGTGTACAACTTTATAATAACATCTGTATACTCCACTGTGTGCTCACCACCCAAAGTCTAGTCTCCTTCCATAGCCACATACTTGACCCCCTTTTCTCCCTCCTCCCACACCCTCCTTCCCTTCTGGTAACCATCATTCTGTTGTCTGTATCTACGGTTTTGTTACTTTGTTTTGTTTGGTCATTCTTTGCTTCTTGTTTTATATCCCATATATGCATGAAATCGTGTGGTTCTTGCCCTTTTCCATCTGACTTATTTCAGTTAGCATGATACTCTCAAGATTCATCCATGTTGTGGCAAATGGCAGTATTTCATCTTTTTAATGGCTGAGTAGTATTCCATTGTATATACGTCCCACATCTTCTTTATCCAGTTGTAAGTGGGTGGACACTTAGGTTGTTTCCATGTCTTGGCTATTGTGAATAATGCTGCAATGAACATAGGGGTACCTATTTCTTTACAAAGAAGTGTTTTCAAATTTGGGGATAGATACCCAGAAGAGGGATTACTGGGTCATATGGTAGCTCTATTCTTAATTTTTTGAGGAACCTTCATACTATTTTCCATAGTGGCTACACCATCCTCTCCAATACTTGTTATTTCTTGTCATATTGGTCACAGCCATTCTAAAGGTGTGTGGTGGTATCTTGCTGAGGTTTTGATTTGCATTTCCCTTATAACTAGTGATGTTGAGCATCGTTTCATATATTTGTTGGCCATCTGTATGTCTTCCTTAGAAAGGTCTATGCAGGTACTCTGTTCAATTTTTCATTGGCCTGTTTGGTTTCTGCTGTTGCTGAGTTATAGGAGTTCTTTCTATATTTTGAATAGTAGCCCCTTATTAGAGGTATTTTTCACAAATATATTTTCTCATTTGGTTGTTTGTCTTTTGTTTTGTTGATGGTTTCTTTGGCTGTGCAAAAGCCTTTTAGTTTGATACAGTCCCATTCATTTATTTTTGCTTTTAATTCCCAGCCAATGAGAAGCCACCAGAACTGGGCCAATGAGAAGCAGCCACAACCCCAAACGCTCCCTCCCTGCCAACAGACTTTGGCTCATAACCTCCCCTTCCCCACTTCCTCCCTTTTTCTCTACCAAATAACGTTCCCTTCCGTTGTCCTCTGCACTTGCCTGTGGTTTACCGACGTTTGCATGCCCTAGACTACAATTTATCTGCTGTTCCTGAATAAACTCATTTTGCTGATAAAACAACTACTATTTTATTTTTAGGGTTGACAAGAAGTAGGCACATAACCTAAATTGGTTCATGAAACACGGCTACCCTGGACCCGAGGTCGGAACCCAGTCTAACTCCAGACCTGCCAGCTACTTAGTGCCTTCCGTAACGCCCTACCCGGAGCTCGTGATCAGTAAATATTTGAGGAAAACCTCACCACCATGAGTGATAGCCTTTCTTTTTCCAGAAAACATTTAGTGTTTTACTAACAAATATGCTCCCATTATGGCTTTTAAGTGTTAGAAAACCCAAGCAAATCTCTTGGCTCTTAAGCATATGCTGCCTTGAGAAATTTTGAAAGTTTCCTGTACCGTTATTCAACAATTGTTTGGCACACTCTTTTAACTTGTCATGTGTTTCTTTTTACTTTCCTTTTTCTTCAATTAAAATAAAATTCGTTGAAGGCAGAAAACAGATTTGTGATTTTGTACACCTCACACAGCAACCCAACAGAACAGGCATTTAATAGATGTTTGCTTTGATTTCTGGTTCGGTGGCACCCCACTGCTCTTTGTTCAATTTTGTCACTTTCACCCCATTTAACTTTCCTCACCAGATATTCCTTCACATATATGGCAGTGAAAAAGTATACTTTAATATTTTAAAAAGTGATGCTATCTTGAAAATGATGTTAAGGGAGTGGAAAGCAAGTTACTAAAATAGATACTTAATATAACATGTTAAAACACATAATAAAAAATACTGGAACAAACACGTATGGGTAGTAAAAGCACAACATAATCAGGAGCAAAACACATCAACTTCGGGGGGTGGGAGTGGGAATGGGATTAGGGGCCAGTGACTTCTTGTTTTGTAATAAAGAAAAGAAACATAAACAAACAAAAAACCCCAACAAATGGTCTGAAGCAACTATGGCAAAATGTTAACATTTTAAACTCTGGCTGGTGGTGCAATGCCGGGGCTGCATTTTGCTTATATGTTCAAATATAACAAAAGGAGGAGCCTCTGATTTCAAATGAGAAGTGATGAGGTAGAGACAAAGTAGCAAACATCTCCCCATTATGAAAAGCAGTCACAGCCCTAGAGGGCAGGGCAGAGGGCTGAGGCCTTTCTCTGGCAGTGCGGGCTGCCCTCATCTTTCATAACATACCCCCCAAAGCTTGTAAGAACCACTTGCTTTATTTAAATCTTTCATGTAAAACCACAACCTCCATGAATTCCTAATTCTGACTGCTTCCACTTGGTTCCTTTCACTTTCCTTGGCAAAATAATTTAAAAATATTACCATCTGGTGGCCTTCAGATTGCGATGCAAGTCAATGAGAAAGAGAGATGAGTAACTCCCCACACAAAACAGGCAGAAGCGTGAGCCTCAAAGGCAAATAATAACTCTCAAAGGTAAAACAACTGGTTAGTAAGACCATTAGAAAAATAAATTTAGTTAAACCACCAAGATGTTCCTTAAACAATTAGATTGGCAAAGATTAAAAATAAATGAGTATTGCCCTAGCCGGTGTGGCTCAGTTGGTTCAGTGTTAGTCCCATGCACCAGGAGGTTGCCAGTTCGATTCTCAGTCAGGGCACATGCCGGGGTTGTGGGCTCCATCCCCAATAGGGGGCGTGCTGGGGGTAGCCGAGCAATGTTTCACTCTCACATCAATATATCTTTCCCTCTCTCCCTCCCCCTCTCTGTACAAATCAATGAAAAATATTTTTAAAAAATAAATGAAATAAATGAATATCTGGAAGTTGGTACGAATGTGCTCTCACAGAGAGCTGAAAATAATATAAGCCAATACAATCTTCCTGATCTTGAAATTGGTTTTACCCCTTGACCTAATAATCCCCCTCTTCAGAAATGTCACCTAAAAAAATTCATCACATTATTATAAAAAATGAACAAACTGAAACAAATTACATGACCAGTACTAGGAGAATTAATACAAAAATCATTATATAATTTTGGATATAATATTATGCCATCAACATGCTCATTTAAAAGTACCCAGGGGGGAAAAAAATCATGCTATACCATTAATTAAAATAAGTATCAGAATAGAAACCAAATATGGTATAAGCTCAACATTGTTTAAAATTATAGATATTAACATAAAATAAAAACTAAAACTAAATGCACTGAAATAGTACCTCTGGGTAGAAGAATTATGGGTATTTTCAGACTTTTAAAGTATTTTCTATGTTTTCTACATTAGATTACATTTTATAATTCAGGAAAGGGAGTACCAAATAAAACGATCTGAAAATATTTTAGGCTTTGGGGGCCAAGAGGTAAAAATGTAGGCTATTACGTAAGTACTTCTAAAACTATTTAAAATATAATCACTTAAAAATGTACAAACCATTCTTCTCTCAAAGGGCCACTAATAAAACAGACTGGTCTTCGCCCTTGGGCCTTAGTTTGTGGGCCCCTAATTATGACAGTAGATAGAGTCCCTGGCTCAGTTCCACACGCCTCCATGTGATTTTAATGTAAGTCATTTTCTCTTCTATAAAATGAGGAAAATACCTGGTATCCCTAATTGTCCAACACAATTGTTTTCAAAGATCCAAGAGGAAACAAATGTGAAAGAACTATAAACAATTTAAGATGTCTATACCAACACAAGGTATCCTCCTTGTGAGCACTGCTCTTAGGGAAATTTACACCCATGTTCCATCTCGAGAAACCTGACATTGCTTATCTCAACTGGGGAAGGCCACAAAGGATTAACGTATCGGCTGGATACTCTGACCTAAGCCTAAGAGAAAGGTGGGTTTTATAAACCGTGCATTTCATAAAGATGACGCTGGGGAGTAGGCCTTGCATTCCCCACCTACACTGAGGAACAGAGATAGGGAAACTGGCTTGAAGCCTCTTTTGGTTCACGAACCCCACTTATTCCCCCTATTTTCCTGTGCCCCTTTTCTCAAAGCTGGCCCTGTATTCTAACTGTGAATCCAAAACCAAAGTTTCCCGGCGTGGCAGCTCAGTGTATACAGAATATTCAAAAGTGTGCTTGGCCTACTGACACTTGTACACGATGGCACTAAGTTCAAGTGTGTTCAATTTTGCTCAGCGCACTCTCTCTGCTTTGAAGAAACATTATAAATACAGGCTAGGTGCGATCTCTTATTTGTTCAGTTTCCGAGATTATTGAACAGTGGAAAATAACAACAATACAGCTTTTCATGTTGATGGAAGTAAAGAAATTTCTCCAGAGCTAAATATTTGTTAATGCTAATATTCCAACAACATTTTTCAGATGAAGTGTTTTCTTGTGGTTTTCCCTCAAGTTGAAATAACACGATATTAACTAACAGCTAAATACATGGCAATTACATCTCCAGTAGATTCACGCCCCCACCTTGGAAAGGATATAATACTTGGTGAGTATGTGAACTTCGGTCTATATGCAGAATTCTTGCTTTATGGCTTCTAGTTCCAGATTTAATAAGCATTAAAAAAGTATTTTGCCAAAAAAAAAAAAAAAAAAAAGCAAAATAAAAAAGCACAACTTTAAGTGAACAAAATGGTGAGAGTTTGGCCAGGGCACCTGCCCATGGAATATCACACACATACAACTGCACGTATTGTTAGTATTTCTTAATTACCCTTTCTTATTCCTTAGGCTTCATTTTCCACTTATTTTCTCCTTCGTACCTACAGATGCCCCAATTTTATAAGCTGCAGCAACAGCCGCCTTGTTTTCAGTTATCCGTACACTTGATACCAATCTGATGACTTCCTCCCCTCTAAACTGGTACAAATCCCGCTGCTTTTCCAGCCTTGATATGCGCAAGCTGTGACTTTCATTCTGGGAGAAGAGCGGACAGACGTGCGGAATCAGTCTTGCAAAATCTCCGCCTCGATGCCATTGCAGCAGCGAGAGGGCACGTGAGGACCATGGCCCTGCTGGCCGTCATCTCTCCATCGCTGGGTCCCCACTCATTCCTCATAACCACCTACAGCAGGTAGCACTCGCACAGCGTTTACTGCCGCTTGTGGAAAATAAATGATCAGGACAAATTTGAATATCTGACACGTCCCCCATTTCAAAAAATAAAAGGATCCATTTTAAGCCCTTCATTGCTGCCCCTGTAAGGAGCAGAAGGGAAATTGAATGTGCTGCCAACAATGAAATGAAGTTTTCCTTTAGAATGCCCTGATTTAAACAGAGGGTGTAAGTAGACACAATTGGAAGCACCTACAGTTTTATTTTTTAATAAAAACTTTTAAGGATTCAGACTGTGGATTTCACCCTCTGACACTGAGGGAGTACGTAACAGGAAAAGCATAGGTACTGTGATAGGAAAACAAGGAAGGGGGGGGGGGTAATTGTTTAAAGGCATTGTTGCCTATATATCAGGAATATAGAAAAGACAGAGATACATATACTAATTAAAGAAAACTTTCTAGACAATGCCAGATGAGAATGGCTACATCTAGAAAATTCAAACCTAATCAAGTCAAATCCTAATTTCACCCTAGGAAATTGTATAGAAAAAAAAAGACAATATTATTAAATTACTTAGGCTGTGAAAACCCGAGTCATTACTTGGATCGATCAATCTGAAATGTGTACATATGTATTTAAAATCTATAAATATGTCTTTAGACCAGGTGCGTGTAGGGAGAAGGTCAGGCAAGGGGCTCCTGGCTGCTGCTGACACTCGAGCGGACAGGTCTCCAACTGGCAGGACCCCTCACCATGTCAGCCAGGCATGAAGAGACCCCACCCTACTGCAGGAGAGAAGACAAAAACAGGGTTTTAATTTTCTCAGGGAGCCCTGCCTTCTGGATTTTTCCTGGGGCTGAAGTGCCCACATTTAATAGTATTAACTTGGGAGAGAAGGGGGGGGGCTATTCAAGGATTAATGGGAAATGGTGGGGGGCTGGAAATGATGGATTCATTTTCACTCCAGAATGAAAATCTGACGCATTCACTCACAAAAGGAGATGGTTTCACACCTTCATCATGTTTTCTTTCTGGGTGCAGTGTGCCCCTTCTTCCCACACATGTGAATGCAGAAGAGAGAAAGGCATGTTTGTTTGGGAGATACCACTATATAGAAACATTGGGCACCCCCCCACCCCCACCCGACTGCTACATTTCTTGCTCTGACAATGCTGCCCTTTGCTGGGGATAAAAGCACCTTTTCGTTGTTGCTGACCCACAGGAAAAACAGTCTGCTGAATGAAATACCACATTGAAGAATTAAGCCTGTTAGCAATGAATTTATAAAATTATTTTTCTCATTCCTCTAATGTTCCTGAATTTATCACACAATTCAATTAAATAATACTTTGTTTAAAAAGCAGTATGATAAATAGAATCTCCCAGTAAAAAAAAAAAATAATAAATATATATATATATATATATATATATATATATATATATATCTATATCAGACTGGGAGAGACAAGGAGGATTACTAAATACCTTAGCAGGGAACAAATACGGTTATGTTCTTAAGGCTTGAATTGTATTTATTTGGTTAGAAAAATTTGGGCTTAGATAAATATATTCTGAAATCAGAGGACTGTCAAAAGCCAGAAGGTTGGGGAGCCAAGCAACTAGTACGTCCTTCGGGGCTTAGGACGGCGACAGCAGCCTCTGAGGACAGGATTCTGAGACAACCCTTCCCTGGCACCTGCTGTAGCCTTTGTCAGCCGCCGCTGGAACCTCGACTCAAGCGAAAACGGCTGCATCTCAGGCTCAGGCTGTTACCCTCGAGCTAGGTCTCATAAATCCAGATTCAACCTTCCTATTTGTTTGCCGGTTTTGTTTTGTTTTAGGAAGTCGGGAGGTGGGAGAAAGGTTAGAAAAACAGTTTTGGGTTTTGAGCTTTTGATTGCTGGCCATAGCTCTTGGGTGGGGAGAACGGTCATTTCTTCATTCAGCAAACCTTTTGGAAGCACGGACTGTGCTGAGATGGGTGAGATATAGAGGTGGGAGAAAAGGGAGTCCCTCACTCCTGGGGGATTATAGCCCACCCTGAAACTTCATGACCTGGCTGGGAAATGATTTTGTCTGGAGCACTGTATTTGTTTTAAGAAAGGGCTGCTTTCCATCGAATTGTACATGTCAGGACGTAATATTCATTAATAATCTTTTGCCTTTGATTTTATTTACCTTTTCCATACCAAATATATAAATTTACATGAAAATTGAATAAAAAAAAATATATTTTTTAAAATTAAAATTGAACAAAAATGAAAACGACTTCTGAAACAAGGTGATAATTTAGGCAGTCACAGACTTACTAGCCTGTGACTAAAAAGTAAAACACCTTCTGAAATTACCAAGTGAAGGCATGATTAGAAGTTTCTGATAATTGTGTCCAAACAAAGTCAGGATTCTCAATTATACTTCATTTAAAATGACATTCTGATATTATATTTTGTTTAATGATCATATACATTTTCACTCTTCAGTGTTTTCAAGAAATTTAATAATTTATGGTTGTTTCTGCATCCTCTAACACCCACTTTTATTGTTTTGAAAAAAGCAAAATATGGTCCTAAAAATGTAAATGATTTTCTTTCTCGATATTTTAAACTCTCCTAGAGGACATGTACTCTCAGATGCATACAGATACAGGTATAACTCCTCATGAGCTATGACAGGTTCTCTATCTTCTCATGCCATCTTTGGGCTTTACCATGCACTGTAAAATAATTCTGTTAACAATGCTGAAAGACAGCAACTGTATACAACATGTTTTTTTAGTTTATAAACCGAGTTGGATTTAGATTTGTAAATATTTGAGGCAAACAACTTTAATCACAAACTGAGCATGGTGGAGAATTTTTGGAAACCAAAGGCAATTAAAAACTGCATATACATAAAAAAGTTATTTGGGGAGAAATTCCAAGTGAGGCTTTTTGACACTTGCAATGATTTTTTTAAAGGGCAATGTGGTGTTTTAAAATTTTAATTTAGTTAAAGAAACTCGACCCTAAAAAGCTGCTCTATTGCATGGAAACCTCATGAGGCAAGCTTCAGTCCTGAGCAAACAAAAGCAGCTGCATTTATAAACCCTTGAAAAAAGGGTTTATAATGCAAACGCTGCTGTGACCTTAACTCCAGAGGTGCAAACAGGCGGCTGTAATAGGAAAATTATGCATTAAAACAGAATGGGGTTCACAGAATGTTTTAAGATTTCTATTTGATCATGTTTTGTAGCTTTTCCAGTTTCAAATAATAAAGTTATGTAGTTGAATGAGAAGGAAGCTTCTGTTTCCTCAAAACACTTAAAATGGGTGAATTGTGTGATGTGTAAATTATATCTCAATAAAGCTGTTTAAAAACAAAACAATGTATTTCTACTGGGGACAAAAAGGAGTTTGAGAGGTGGTGAGGGGCATCTTGTCATTGATTAGTAAATAAGTCCTGTTTGGCTACTAGGGATTTTCAACCTCCAGGGTAACTCACAAAATAGTTCTAACATTTGCAAATGTTAAAATGATCGGAGCTGCATTCTGAAAGCAAAGAAACATGCACTTGAAACATGGGGGTAACAATCTGCATTTGATATAATTTAAAAATAGTGAGTTCATTCTGGAATAATTTTCTAAAGTGCTAAATGGAAATGTAAGAACAGTAAATATATCTGAAGCTTAGAAAAAGGAAAAGGAAGGTAAGAAGAAAAGAAAGGGGGGGCAGGAAAAAAAAAGAGGTATTGCAAGAGAGAAAACGCAAAGAATGGCACTGTCTTAAAAAAGGAAGCAAAATTCAACACAATTTTTACAAAGTAGGTAAAGATTTAAGACAGTTAAAGACAAGAGAAGATGAGGGGATATGTCAATGCAACTTCTAGTATTTTAATATTATAAGAGAAAAAATTTTAAGACAGAAAATTCTCTAAGATAAAAGAACCACCGAATATCAATAGAAGCGGAGGATTTCATTCGATTAGAATATGGAAAAGAGTTGAAATAGAGAGTGCGTTTTCATTTATATTAGTAAAAATTAAAATCCAGCTCGGAAGGTTAATACTCGTATGCTATTAAGTAGACAGCCAAATCCAAACTTTCAGAATTGCCTGTGGGTCAAAATATTTTCCCCAGAATTTCCTGAACTGCATCTTCATTCGAGGAAGATGAAGCTGGTATATAAGGAATCCCTTTCCCTAAACCCAGGGCTTCCGCTCAGGATTTTTCTTAACGTTCAAAAGAGGGGGAAGCATCCGGGAAGTTTGTACCAACTTTACTCCATGTAAATGAAAAGTCACCTTTGGCCCCCAAAAAAGCAAGTCACAACGATTCCCTTCTAGAAACTTCCACGCGCTTTCCTAAAAGTCATTGCACTGTTTTGTACTGATCCTGCACCAGGATCATTGCAACGATGCTCAGAGTCCTGCCTCACTTCCAAAGATGGAAAGCAAAAACTAAAAACACGTTTGATTTTCCCTACGTAGACGAAAACAGACAAGGAACCCGTCTCTTTATCATGGAGTAAAGTTGGTGCAAACTGCCCTGAAACAGGCACAGTGAGACTTTGGTCCCCTCCCCCGGGGAGGGGGCTCCTGAGTGGGGGGACGGCAGCTACTTTGAAAGGTTTCTGTAGAGCCAATGGATGGAGGTTCTGTGCTTGGTTTCCCTGGGTGTGGTATTAAGGGTTGCCTGCATTTGTGCATCTTGCGGGTGGTGGTGTGTAAATAACGCTGGGCCCATTAATCTTGCTGAAACCACGCAGGGCTCTGTCCTGTCCCTGTGAGGGGGGGGTGGTGCCATCACAGTAACTACTAATGTCCTAAAAATCAGCCTCTGGCATCTGAGCCCTAACCTACTGGACACCCTCTGCACACTGCTGTTCTCCATCAGAACCCTTCTTCGGGTCCAAAGATTGGGCTATACCATGAGTCTGGGCTTCCTGCTACCTCCACCTTACACTGCCTGAAATGAAAAACTAAATTCTAAGGTTTATATAATATCCTTAGTAACATCTATGTCTGGCAGTCTGACAAAAGAAAGGAAAAAGAACAGGTGTGAAAAGAAGGGAGACATACAGCAATGCTTCCCATCTGAACACCTGTGATGTGCGTGGGATAAGAGAAGTGAAGTTGGTAACCGGGCCTCTGTCTAGTCAGGAACATATCTGACCGGTTATTCAGTCACTTTAAAAATAAAAGTCAGGGGTTACGTGCAGTGTGGAAGCACAGCCTGGGTTCTGAACAAAATTTCCCTAGGAGTGGACAGACTTCCGGCCCTGAAACAGATCCTCTTATTTTAAACGTACTATTTCTTTTTCATGTTGGTTTTATGAAAGATCTAAACACCCTTTCCCTCCTTTTTTCTTGAGTAAAAGCTTAAAATGAAAAATAAAAAGATTCTACAGGTACCATATATCTAAGAGAAAAGCGAACATTGAAAGGGAGTGCACGTTCTCACTTTTATTGCTTTCTCTCAGGCCCTAACTCAGGGAAGATTTTAAAGGATCTCATGTCTCCGCTCCTTTGCTCACATCTGGAACCCTGAATCTACAGGAGAAAGGTGGGCAGCCCTGCCTCACCTGTGTGACTGGGAAGTGAAAACTGGTTTTCACTGTTAAACTTTTCCCTTCCAATCTGAAATGTGATCCCCTCTTAGAACAAGCCCAACTGAATAACTTATTCAAAGGGGGCAAGGCTATAAAAAAAACACACACCTTTGACACAACGAGGGGCACAGTGCAGGAGTTGGATCTAGAGAAAAGGTGGAGGGAAGGGAAAGAATGGGTGAATGGAATGTGTGTGTCCCAAGACAACTGCTGAGGAGGGACCAGAACAAGAATGGTCAGAGATGATGTTTGTGATGGGGCTTGGTCAGGGACCATGAGAAGAGGTTCCAGATCTCATAAGGATAGGACAAGCACAGGTGTGTGGCAAAATTCTGCCAAAAAGAAACGTTTCTGAGCCTCAAATATAAAGGAGGCCCTTGAACATCAGTAACTGTTGCAATGAGACTGGTAACAGGTGCTGGGCAGTTGCCTTTGAATCTATAAACCAGCAAAGTCCTTCTACAAATGACTTGGGATCCAAGGCAGACATGAGATAAAACTGCTGGCTGCTTACAATTACATGTCAGTTACAAGCTTCCTCCAAATCACAAATTGAATTGAGTTTGGAAGGTATAACTAAAACACGGAGTTAAAATCTAAATATTCAACAGATGATTCACATCATCTCAGAGCCAAACCCGGGATCTCTGCTGCCTTTGCAGAGATAAGATTTTATGCTGCTTGGGGTACGCACGAGAAGCGCAGTGATATAAAAACAGAACAGGGACTGACACTTGCAGAAACACCTTCCAAGCATGTAGATACAAATAAAGGACAGAGCAGAACAAATTGTAGCCTTTCGCTCCAGCTACAGTATTATAATCTCAAAGCTCACACGTTACCTCTATAATGCATTTTTAAACTAGCAATATTGAAAATTTGAAGCTTAAAGTGGACTGCAGGAAGAGATCCATGTGGTTCCCTACCATGATGGTTCGGGAGAAACGTAAAAGCTACATGAAATTTTAAATGCAATTATTTTAGATTAGAATATTTGGATTGAAAGATCTAGAGGGTATTGCTTTTGATAAGACAGTCCCACTTGACAAGAGCTGTCACCACTCTGGGGCTCTCTGTTGTCAACTAAAGATGAAAGGCCATCAGAAAGAATTAACATCAGCTTTTAAACAGTTTGAAAATGTCAGAGAGGTCAGAGAAAATATATTTCTTTGTATGGCATATTTTACCTGATGAGCTTTTGGGTAACACTGTGTTTTTACTTTCCATTCCAGTTAGTATAAAATCATGGTAATTGATCACAGGCTAATGACAGCTGACGGGGAAACACTATGATTGGCTGAGGTCTGTGTCAATCATAGCTGTTTTGGGTATAAGCAGAGCATACTACATTTTCTAATAGCAGTAATTGGCAACTATGGAAAAAACCCTGCTAGGTCTCCTTTGCATTTTCCGCAGCCATTTATTTGGTTTCCAGTTACATGGAAGCCAATTTAAAAGCTTTTATAACTCGTACCTCACTGGTGGACCTATTGTTCATATGTTCTCCTGGGGAAGCTCAATAGCCATTGCAAAATTCAACACACACACACACACACAATGCATCTTAACATTAAATGTAAATATTGGTTTGTTTAAAAGAGAGAGAGAAAACTTGCGCATTATTATGAACACCTTAGTAAATTCTTTTGAAAGACACCTCTGATTTAATCTTATAAGGAAGTTTAGTTTCATTTTAGACATGAGGCCTGAAGGAGATTTTGCATTTCTAATGTGCATTCCTCCTTCCAAAGGGGAAAGTGATAAGTTAAAGCAAGTTCAAGTACTATTGTAGCAAGCTAATTCCCTTTTTCCACATACGACTCAGAGAGAAAGGTCAAGTTGGCTGTCACTTCTCTCTAACTGATGCTTGGAGTCTGTGTGCACTGAGCATGATATATTTAAAAGAAGCCAAGCACTCGGCTATTTTCTGCGTCAACTGTATTAATCATAAACCCTCCATCTTGAGCTGAAATGAAAGATCCAGGCGCAGATGAGTTTGTACACAGCAAATGTGCAGAGTTCTTTCTGCTCAGAGCCAAACCCCTATTTCCCCACCATTTTGAAATGTAACCAAAAGAGGCTCTAACATCAGCTGTAATTTATACGATGGGCTGCTTATGATGTGGGAATCGAGCTGGCGACCACCGGGGCAGCCAACTCCTCATCAAGCTCTGACAATGAGGCGAAGTAAACAGCAAAGGGCAAATAAAAGGCACGGGGTATTTAAGAAAAATACGAGGTGTGAATTCTTTTATGAGAAACTGAAATACATACTGGGGCCAATGCAGGTAAACGAGGTTGTATGTGTACATACAGTACAATTATTTGTATTCTACATAAATACTCCTTAGTCATTTTGAGTCACAGAGATACAACACATTAAAAACATGAAAAACAATACCAAGAAAACGGACCATCTACTTCCATGCTTTAAACCAGGAAGACAAATTTGCACCATTTACTTAATAGAGATTTATATATTATATGGAGGTGCCTGAAAAATTTGTTTCTTTATTAAAATTTCTAGAAAAAATAGATACAATCATCTGAGCTGTTATCAGTCAAACGCATTGTCTTTGTTAGAACCGATTTTCAGAAGAAAATAATGGAAAAAGACCCTTACTTACAGGAAGTCATCTTACAAAAGAAAATACCATAGGAAAGGCTCTAAAAATGTTAACCCTGTTTTAAATGTTAAAAATTCTCATTCAAATCATTAGAATCGACATATATTCTGAGTAGGAGAATGACAGTGCCTTCCATCAGCTACCCAGACACTACCCCTTCCGTTCACACAGTCTCACTTGGGTGTCTTAAATAATGTCCTTGTCATTTCTCTTGGACTCCCAAGGCGGTGCTGCCTGTGAACTTCTCTTGGCTCTGAACACTGGCCCATGAGGCAATTGAGCCACTTCTTTCTCAGTCATTAACTAATGTTCAGGTACTGTCAGATCACTCATAACGGAAAATCCATGCAACCCACAGGGCCTCCTTTTGCCTGGCAAATGAATTTGTTACAACTGGACACTAGCAGTGCTGTCTGGCATCTATACCTCAGTCAATAATGATCATCATTATAGTATTCCGCATTCAGGGCAGTTCCTCATAGCTGAGAATCCCAGGCCCTTAGCGGCAAGATCGCCATCACTGTCCAGCGTTGCTCTTAAATGCCTGCTGGTGATTCTCTACCAAATTAAATTCCACCACATTCTGGGACTAGGAAATTCTTTCTAGTTGCAAACACAAAGGTGGAGAAGGTACAGGGGATCTTCTATGAGTCAAGCACTCTGCCAGTTTCTTTACATTTTTTAATGCACTTAAAACAAAATAAAACATAACCCTATAGAGTAGGGGGTAATTGTCATTTTCCATTTACAGATGGTGATACTAAGGTTCAGAGAAGTTCAGTAATTCACCCAAGGTTCCACATCTCATAACAATGGAGAGATATCTAAGACTCTACCTCCCGTATTTTATACCTGGAATAGAGTCCTCTTGATAGAAATGGTTTTCAATGTTTAAAAAGGCAAAATGAGCTCAGCTAAATCTCTGAAGGTAAAGCAGTGCCCCCAAACTAAGGTTGGTCCCAACAAGGCCAGGTTGATACATCACATCTTTGGTGCCAACTGATTCGATCCTGGAGCCCCACTCATTTTCTGTTGCTTGCTTTCTGTGGTTTAGAAGATCACATTTTTCTGAACCAGAATGCTGGCCTAGGATGTACATGAGGCATGAGGGTGACAGGACTATAACCTGTCACAGTCGACTACCATGGATAATTTAGAGGCTGCTTATGGGGGAAGAAAAAGAACATATTTTAAATCAGGAATATCCTAGTCTATGAAGACATTGACCAGTTCCATATCAATGGGTGTTTAAGATGAGAAGCTAAGAAAAATTAAATATAAAAGCTATCTTATGAGAAGGTTCAAGACAAGGGCACCTTTAAAATTCTACCCAAAGCTACACAAAAATTAATAAAAACGGGCAGCATGGGGAAAATAAAACTATAGGTCTGTAAAACTCTTGACATTTCTATCAATAGTTTTACATTTTTGAACTCAGGTCGTCAGTGTTCTTTCAATGGCTCGTGATGAATGACCTGCAAAGTTTATTGAGTCCTCTGCTTTCCTCTCCGAGTGTAGTTCCGCTCATCCCTGATACTCGGCCTCAGCTGCAGACTGCAGGATATTCCCACCTCCTGCCTCGCCTGTGCTTCCCACCAGGAATGCTCTGTGCCTCTTCCTGCCTACCTAACTCACTCCCACCCATGAAACTGTCCCTGGTCCCCACACACTATTTCTCTGAGAATCCACAACAGTCTCTATCCTACAACTCAATTTTTCATCATGTGATACCCTATAAACTTTACTGTTCATTGTTTCTCTGACTACCCTTAGCACCTGGGCTGTATTTCTTCTGTGCCTCAAAAATGCCAAGCATATTAGCAGGTACACTTAATAATAAATAGTCATTATCCAGTTAATTAACTTAATCCATAAGCTGCCTTTAAAGTCCTCGAGCTACAACTACATTCAATGGGTGGGGGCACCCAAGATATTGGGGGGGGTGGCAGAAGAAGATTGTTTTATTTTGGTTGTATCCTAGGAACAAAAGCACAAGTGTAATATAGCACACATCTGTTTCTCGGGTTGAGATTTATAAATGGAAGCACTGATTTCAAGTGTCAAAGAAACATAAACATTGCTCTTAGGGCAATAAATGAAAAAACAAAACCGAAAGGCTCTGATGACATTTCGACTGGGTGGCTGTCAGTCACCAACCCCAGCCTTCTTCACAAAATTTTTGTTTGGTTTAAAGTAAACATGAAGCTTCCCTAGCCATCAGGGGTGGAGGTGTAGGAGATGTTAGCAACAATGTTTCAACACTTAGGACAGCCCAATGATTTCTAAAAGCTGTCCTGGAGTAAGGAGTCTCTGATTTGAATGAACCTGAACACAGCGCTTTACTGCGAGGGTCGATGCGGTTGCAGGTGGAGGGCGTAGGTTTGTCCAACTTCCTGCAGGTTCCTTTTCCCTTCCCAAGTTCATCATGGATCCCTTTCCCCTTAGAGAAGACAATGCCTTAGGAACCAAAGCTAGTTGCCCTGCATCTTTATTTATTAATTGCTCTTTATTCAAATTTTGGCAGTATATTCAAAGGCTAAGTAAGGTACTAATCAAGAGATTCTAAAATTAGCCAAACATTTAAGGGTAAACATTTCGAGACGGCTCCACATCCAGAATTAGTAGGTGAGTAGAAGGAAGGTAGCTGAAGAGAGAAGAAATGAGCCTGGGAATCCCAGCCAGGCCCTTAGATGACCTTGAACAAACTGTTAACATCATCCTGCACCTCGGTACCCTCTTGGGGAAAATGGGGATCTTAGTATCTATCTTAAAGGGTAGCTGTGATTACTAAATATAATAATGCATCTTAGTTGTCTAGCACCAAAAATCACGATAAAGTGAAGAAGAGAAATTGGGAAGGAAGTTAGAAAGGAAATACTACTTCCATGAGGTCCATAGGTCTCCTGTATTTTGTCTTAAGTCATTAACCCTTATATCTCCTTTAGGGGTACTGACCTCTTACTGTCTCTCTTTTGTGGAATTAGCTACTATTCTTCCCCCATTTAGACTTGCCAACTGCCAAATTTTCAGGTCTCAACAACACCTGTCTGGATAAAACAAATATTTCATTAACAATCTGTTCCTAGGTGCTACAAGTGTTTCTACCTGAAATGAAAGCAGAAATTCATATGGTCTTCCCCTCCAGCAGTCTCATTTTCTGGCAAAATAGAGGTTTAATTAAGGTCAAACCTCGCAAGCCATAGCAGAGGATGACTTTAGGTCCGCTGAAACAGATATTCTAGTTAATTTGATCTAAATGGTTGTGTTTATTTGGGGAGGGAAGGAAAAGGCCTTTAAAAGACAGAGGCTCCTGGCTAGTAGAGAATGGGGGAAATAGGTAACAGCCATGTTTGAACCACAGGGAGCGGTACATTTCTCAGGAAAATAATTCCTGAGAATTTAGAGGGGAAAAAAAAAAAGAAAAAAAAAATATATATGCACAATTCTCAACTCCAAGTTAAGTATCCATAATAAAAAACTATTTGCATACTTTGGGTAAAGCCAAGACCCAGAAGGGTCTTGGTCAGCTTGAAGACCCCAGATCTTCAACTAAGAATGAACTGAAACCTTCCACTAAACAACTCAGCATTCTCAAAGGAAAAATAATATACAAAGCAGAGACCCAGACACGGTGCAGGTAGGAGGACAGTAAATGCCATCGGAGCCGAGCACTGCCTCAGTACACTCGCAGGGAGAATCCGCAGGGAAGGGGAGCGGGAGCGACGAGCTGGCCCCTCCCTGGCACTCTGGTCCCTGCCTCTCACTCTCCATCTCCCCTTTGTTTCTGCTCGGGCTTCCCGCGCTCCAGGCTCCCTGGCCTTACACATCCCCTCAACAGGACTCTGCCGCTGGAGATGTGACTTTTGTTCTGTGCCTCAGACACGCTGCTTCCGCTTACCAGGGCTCTGTTCATAAACTGGGGTGCAAAGAAAAACCACCACCGATCCAGGTTTTGTGGGTCTGAAGGTTACAGAATTTGGAGAGCCCCCAGTTAGAAAGGAATATGAGATTTGGTTCCAACATGAATGTTCACTAAAAATGAGAAAATGTATCCCAACGAAGAGCTGGGATCTTGATCATTCGGATCCCTTTCTTGCTTCTGAGGCTTCTGCCAGCTGCCTGCGGGCACCTGGCTTCCCACCCCCACCCTAAACCCAGGGTCTCCGTGGCCCTCAACAGAAACTAGGATGCAAGGCACCACGCACTGAGGGACTCAGCTCACATCCCAGAAAATCCTCTCCACACTAATTTCCCTAAAATAAACACGAGAAATGTGACCATCTATCCCCAGTCTGCTGTCAGTCCCCGGCAGACATATTTTACACCTAAAGATAACAGCCATTGTTCATACTCGACTACCTGGTGATGATCTGTGTTATTTTACCCATCCAAAAAGTGAGACAATGGATTGCAAAACAGGTTGCCTAATTGTAAAATTCAGAGGGGGCGCGTTACACTTTTTAAAGCGCAACATATTTTTCCATCTAATTCGAAACTGTGAATGTTAAACTTAAAGACTCTTTCCAGCTTCTGTTAGTGACAGACAGGGCTCCCCAAGGGGTGGCTGCCTTCAAAGACAGGTAAATGAGGGCCCATATAAAACAGCCAAGTATTGATGTTGTACTAAAATTCCAGAAAAATACATTGGCAGACAAGTAAATTTGTCACTAATAATTTAATGTAATTTCCCTAAAATGGAGCTAATAGGTACTCGGGGAATACACCTCCAGGGTTTACATCAAATGTGCATGTGGAGAATCGTGAAATAATATTTTTTTAAAATGTAGATGCTTTGTCTGACATGTTGGTTTATGATGAAAATTATTCTTCCAAAATGAAAATGGGGAGGGGAAAATATAACCTCTCTAATACACATATCCTTTAGCTCCCAAACCTTTCCTGGTGCTGGCAGTTGAGAAGCAGTGACTGGCTGGAAGCTACAAACATTTGTTTGCATTTTATTTCCCCCTTAAAATGATGTACTACAATTACCAAATATTAATGAACCAATCATGTTGCAAATAGTGTTTCCTGTGTCACTCTGAGTTATAGAATCTAATATTGGGCTCATTTGAAACATTCCAAAGTTGCATATTTTTTTTTTCCCCTTTGCAAAGTGACAGCTCAAATTGTGTTTAGTTGCATCCGTCCAACCATGAGCAAATCAAGTATAAAAATTTCATTTTGTCTAAGTGTTAATGCAATTTTTTAAGCTCATATCCTGGGATGGCTCACTTTGCACTATGCTGGATGATATTAGATGCTGCTTAAACACTATTATCAATTATATTACATGGTGCCAGAAAATTTTAAAATAGCACTTGTTTGGGACTCAAGTCATGAAGTTCCAAGGAAGAAAAAAATACAAAGCAAAGGGGGGGAGGGATTCGTTCGTTTTTTCAAATGCTCCAATGTTTATGTTTTATATTACAAATAGGCTGATTCCCAGCTATAAATCTGAATTTCATTGCCGCTATCGTGGGTTTAATATGAAAAAAGACCTGCAGTTCACTGAGGCAATAAGGAGAGACGCAGCTGTCATAAGCTGAGCTGCTGGATGGAACAACCGGAGACCCAACTCAGGGGCAGGAGGGAGGAGAAGAGAAGGCTGTGAGAAGGAAAGCGGCCCTCAGGTAGAGCCATCAAAATTACGAATTAATATATAAGTCAAAATTATAGAATGTCCATCATTTTTCTATAGAATATTGACAGAGTGGAATGAATTCAGCAGATAATAAAGAATCTATGCCCCAGAAAGAAAGCAGTCAAATATGCTGGCTTCATAAGCACATTTCATCAAATGTGTGAGCTTAATACAACTGCCAGGGAAAAGGCTGATCCAATTTTGTAGGAGGTCACCGTCAGGAGTCCCTGGCTGTTAATGTGCTTCTGAGTTCCCTGATTTCTTACTCCAGGTAGTGAGGCCAATGCTGCCTCATGCTCAAAGGTATTTTCTTCTTTTCCCAGATCCAATCTCACACATACACACACACACGCACCCAAGACAGATGTGACTGTCATAATGAATGCTAATGGAGAAAGTTGCCCAATAATGTCAATTATGGCCCCATTTTCACAGGCCCAGAGCATGAAGAAAATTCCATCTTTCCTATTACCACATTTTCAGTGGCTGTTTCTATACAGTCTGGGGGGGAAAGAGTGATTTTTAGTTTAGGTGTCTGAGAAAAATGTCTTCAAATTCCAAAGTCATTTAAATACTATATATATGAAATACATGTGCCATGTTTTTATTTACATAACACAGCCATAGCTAGATCTGCACCATTTGGGTTTGTAAATCAGGCATTGAAAGACTGCTACGTTTTTAGAAAGCTGCAGTTTGTACGAAGCTGGTTCTGTGTTCTGATAACTCAGAATAAAAACAAATGTTTCACCAATGGGAAGGCACACATCTCACAGTGAGATTATAGCTCACATCTGCCTCCATCAATGTGCTCACACTTAATGAAGCTTAAATATAATAGAATCGACCGGGGTTCTCCTTCAAGTTCAGGATTCCAGATACCTTTCCAGATTGGGGATCCATAAGAGAATTAATTAAGCCCTGATCCTCCAAGGTATCCATTGTATGTAATGAATTAACTTCTTACCTCTGCATCGAGAATGTACTACTCATGTACCAATTTGGGGAGACTGAGAAAAGAGCCTCTCAGATGATTTTCTGTGTTTTTGTGGTTCAAACGAGGAACCCTGGTTGAAAAAGCCTGCAAGGCTCACTACTCACAGTACAGTCTGCACACCAGCAGCATTCATATCACATAGGGAGTGTGCACAACTGCAGATTCTGATTCTGCAGGTGCAGGGTGGGGCCTAGGACTCTGCATTTCTGACAAGCTCCCAAGTGATGCTAGTGGTCCTGGAACCACCGACCAGCAAAGCTCTAAAAGCTCCATATTCTCCATGAAATAAAATTCTTAAATGACATCAGTATAAGACTAAATAATTATCTGACATGTCATATAAAAAAATTGTCATTTTTCACTTGGTGTTGGGCAGATATATCTATACATCTCCTATGTCCAGGATAGAAGCAGTTTAGTGGGAATCATTGACCAAAACAAAAAGAAAACACCATGGCTTTGGTTTCCCTGACTCTATTTGTGCCCCAGAGCAGAAGATTTTCACCCTCAAATGCAAATTTACATAGGAAATTGTGCCCATATTTTCCAATCTGAAACCAGGATATATCTTCCATTTTGTAAATCTAGTTATATGAAAAGGCTTACAAAGATATGAAAATTAAATTACATTTAGACATTCATTTGATAAGTAGCTTTCATTAAAAAGAACTAAGTGACATGAAATAAGAACCACCTATAAAATTTAGGCTATATGATCACGAAGGAATGGTCCACTGCCCTTTGCTGCCAGCCCTTTTTTTCTTCTGGGATGTCATCCTTTCTTTCCATCTGTCAAGCACTCTTCCCACCTTGAATGTCCATCTTGGGCTTTCCACCTTCCTGGGACACTCAGCAGCCTCCTGTCCTGCACCTGCTCTGCGTTCCTCTAAACCATGGTGACACTTCTACTTGGGACTGTTCATCTTTATATGTTACTATTGCTTTGTTTTGTTTGTCAGTTGTTTCATCTAACTTGTACAATCTCCCTCAACATTCAGCCCAATGAATATTTATTTAGAATCTATTTTGTGCCTGGTGTGGGGGATGAAAAGGGAATTTACCATACAGTTTGGATGTAGCAATAAATATCTTTGTTCCCTACATCAAAAAAATTATAGAGAAGATTGACATGAAAACAAAAATAATACACTGTTATTATTATAAAATAGAAGCATATACAAAGTTTTTAAGGAGATGGTGGATTTTGCTGGGCGGCGGGGGGGGGGGGGGGGGGAGAAGCAATTATACAGCGATTTCCCAAAAGGGTATGGGAGCAAGACATACAAAGACACAGAAACAGGCAATAGCAACATGAATACGGGGGCTCCGCACAGGTTATGGTTGCTAGGATTTGGGGACAGGCAGAAGGAAGAGAAGGCAGAAATAAAGAGGTGTGCAGAGCCCATTTCATGGAGGGTCTTATATGCTCTGCTCAGGAAAGACAGAATCGGATTTGTGTTTCAGCCAGATCAGTCTGTGGATAAAGTAGAGAGTATCATAAACTCCATAGTGTCTTTTCCAAGCTGGAGAGTTTGAGGCAAGGGAACAACTCAGAACCTTACTAATCTAGAGAAGCCAGACTTCTGGTTCTTGTGACTTCAGGTCCTCTGAAGAGTCTTGCACGAACCTGCATCGAGTGTCTTCCTAAACCATTTGTGCATACGAATGAGCGCATCTGGGAAAGACTTGACACACTTTAAGAAAACGGATGTTAATGGAAAGTATATTGAGGGGGCTACAAAGAAGTAGAATCCGCCCTGGCCAGATTGGCTCAGTGGTTAGAGGGTCAGCCCATGGACTGAAGGGTCCCAGATTCGATTCTGGTCAAGGGCATGTACCTTGTTTGCAGGCTCGATCCCCAGCCCGTCGGGCGTGTGCAGGAGACAACCGATCAATGTGTCTCTCTCACATTGATGTCTCTCTCTCTCTCTTCCTCTCTCTCTCTCTCTCTCTTCCACTCTCTCTGAAAAGCAATGGAAATCTGAAGTAGAATAAGCTAAGGGGCTAGTGCAAGCTTTTCCCAGAATTATGAGTTTTTTGAGGTCAAGACGTTTTATCTTGCAGATCTTGGTACCAGCACCTAGCACAGTGCCCAGAAATAGGGACTATCTACTTCCTCATTCCACTTAGTAACTACCCAAAACATCTATCGCCAGCCCGTTACTCCTTTTAGCCCAGATCTGGGAATAAGGAAAGTAAATTATAAACTTTATTATTAAACATATCATGATGTTACAATCTTTTTTAAACTGTTATTTCAGTTCCCTGCTCCCAAATATGTATTTTTGCTTCTCTCAAACAGATACAAAAAACTAGATGATTTCCAGGGTTCAAATTCATGGATCTATTTATCTAGACAGAAAGCCTCCATTTATACAGCATCCCTGTTTTAAAGTTTAGAAAAATAGTCTGCCAGAAAGGACTCTGCCCCAAATGAGCTTGTATTTGATTCTTAACAAGATTTTTTTTCACCAACAAGCAAGAGGTCCTGGGGGAAGAGAGGGGAGTTATACCATTTGAAGCCTGGGAAGTTCAACTTTCTCAATTTTAGAAACCCCTTTGTGCTCCTTATAATACTATTTACTAGGCCTGCCTAGTAGATACTCAATAAATGAGCACTTGATTTGACTAAATTTATAGCTGTAGAGAATATTTGCGTCTAATTTAATTGTTCTGAATCACACCAGTCAACCTCTGAGTTTCTTGTTATATGGTGACTCTCTATTTCTTTCAGTTGCATTTGTGTCTCTTAAATGATCTAAGTCTTAACATGAAAACCAGTAAGCACTTAGAACCAAATCATTTTTAAAATTTTATTTTTCAATTACAGTTTGCATTCAACATTATTTTGTATTAGTTTCAGGTGTACAGCATACTTTATAAAGTGAACCCCCAATATTTCAGGTACCCATCTGGTACCATCCATAGGTATTACAATATTATTGACGATATTCTCTGTGCTTTACTTTACATCCCCATGACTATTTTGTAACTAGCAATTAGTACTTCTAATCCCTTCACCTCTTTTACCCAGCCCCCAGCCCTTTTCCTCTCTGGCATCCATCAGTCTGTAGAAGCGGAGAGCCGAATCTGTTTGAACGCACTCCCAGCCGGCTGAAATGTGTGGGATCCTATCACTGACTCGGGGGCATTGTGCAGCACCCAGCCCACAGATACACGAATGTCCGTGCACCAAGTGAGCTCTTGGAAAGAAGGGGTGTGTGACTGTATAAATCCTGATCCAGGCGGACAATGAATCGACAATGCACATGCAGCCCACACCCGCTGTCACACACTGTAATAAACCCCCACTGGTGTTCCTGGGACAAAGTTGATCCCAAAGGATAGAGAGCAGTGATGGGAAATATAAATCTGTACCAGCAGCCAGCCATTCCTCCCACCTCCCATGTGCCGTGTGTGTGTGCACAAACAAGGCGGCCGATACGTAAATACTGCGAGAGGTGCAATCCATCTCCTGCTGCACATTCTGTTTCCATGCATGTCCTGTATGTTGCCTGGATTTCATACAGTATTCAGATGGACTGAGACTGCCCAGCCTTTGTTCAGGGGAAGTAAGTGGCGGGGTGGGGTGGGAGTGGGGGTGGGGTGGGGGAGGGGAGGTCTGACTCTAGCAGATTCAGAGATTTTATTTTCCTTCCCTCATTGAAAAAAAAAAAATCACCTTTTTAAAATTGCATTGCTGGTGTTTATGATTCATATTACAAGCAGGGCAACCTCTACACTCAAATAGAAATTTCATGTATGATATTGTGGACTTAATATGAATGAAGGCCTAATGTTTTCCAAGGCACCAAAGAAAGATGCACCTGCCACAGGACTAATCACAGGAGGGAATGAGAAGAGGAGGCCGGGTGAGGGTAATAAAAGACAAAAGCAAACCCAAACACCATAAATTGATATGAAGTAAAAAAGAAATGAAAAGATAAAAAAGCCCTAGTGTGTCCGTCACTTGTGCTTGGGAGATGGACATAAAGAGGCGAATTTAAGACATACTTAAATTCCTGCCACTTTCCTCCTCCAGCTTGGAAATCCTACCAGTTAGAAATATGATTGGGATGACAAAGAAGGCGCTCGCAACAAGACAGGTTGCAGACTAAACGCAAGGCACACAGGGTGGTTTGAACAGATAGTTTCTTTCAACCGCACAAGAAAGAGGTAATGGAGAGAATGGCACAGGCTTAAGCAGGCTCTTGATGTAAATGAAAATAAAAACCACAAAAACTTTTATATCTTTGTAGCATTTGGCTAATGAGTCACTAAAACCATCCCCAGCACATCCATCATTTCTACTGCACAGACGCAACCACTCTCTCTCTCTAATTGGTCTAGACAGGTGTCATGATATCTCAGCACAGTGAAAAAAATTCCAGAGCTTTTCTTCAGTGAGAGTGAAAGGTAGACACTTTGGAAAATGTTAGTCTAATTTCAACCTTCTTTGAAACAGTCTACATTTAGCAATAAAATCAACGGAAAGAAATAGGGAGACTCACCATATAACAAGAAATTCAGAGGTTTATTGGTATGATTCAGGACAATTAAAATAGACCCAAATATTTTCTAAAGCTATGCATTTAGTCAAATCAAGTGCTCATTTATTGAGTATCTACCACAGGCAAGGCAGGCCTAGTAAATGGTATTATAAGGAGCACAAAAGGGTTTCTAGAATTGAGAAAATTAAACTTCCCAGGCTTCAAATGGTATAACTCCCTTCTTTTCCTCTGGGACCTCTTGCTTGTTGGTGAAAAAATCTTGTTTGGAATCAAATACAAGCTCATTTGGGGCAGAGTTCTTTTTGGCAGACTATTTCTCTAAACTTGAAAAATAGGGATGCTGTATAAATGGAGGCTTTCTGTCTAGATAAATAGATCCATAAATTTGAATCCCAGAAATCATCTAATTCTTTAATGTTGAATATATATTATCTTCCAGTTTATTTTAATAAGTTTAGTTTTGAAGATAATGAGTTTGAGGGGCCTGGGAATATTCAGTTGGAGATGTCAAACTAAGGAAAGAGATCTGGTCAGGACATCCGTTATATATATGAGAACTGAAATTATGAGAGTGGATGTGAAGTTGTGGCAACAGATAAGCTCACCATGGAAAGTATATAAAAATGGTAAAGAGAGACAGAGGGGGAGAGAGTGCTAAAGTTAGGTAGTGGGCACATGGGTACCTAGTATATGATTTTTTGAATGTGTAAAATATATCATGATTTAGAATGAAAAAATAGAGGACTCCATCAGCAAGAGATTTATAGATTAGCCTAACTAAGATGCAAACCTCACACATTAAAAAATACGATTAGAACAAATTGAAAACATTAAGCATACTGCATAAAAGACAAATGTCTGCAAAACATAAACAGTGCTTAAACATAGTACAAACAATAAACACCAATAGAGAAGAAGACAAGAACCAGCTTAGGCAATTTTATAAAAGAATGTTAATTATAGACGTAGAAAACATACAAAATTGTTATCAGCTTCTCTGGTAAACAGAGGCTTGAAAAGAAAACATTAACATGTGATATATGTATATATGTGTGTATATATATATTAATCCTCACTGAGGATATTTTTCCCATTGTTTTTCAGAGAGAGTGGAAGGGAGAGAGAGAGAGAGAAACACGATGTGAGAGACACATCGATTGGTTGCCTCCTATGTCCTGGCTGAGGCCGGGGATTGAGCCTGCAACCAAGGTACGTGCCCTTGGCTGGTATTGAACCCAGGACCCTTCAGTGTGAGGGCTGACACTCTAACCACTGAGCCAAACCAGTCAGGGGCATGTCATTTTTACCTGTCAAACTGGTAAATAGTTTTTAAACTCTAGGAATAACTAAGACCTATGAATACTTGGATAGGGAAACTGACCTTTTCATATACTGTTCTCACACACTGTTGGTCTGAGTATAAACTTTTACACAATGTCCTGAGGGCAGTGTAGCAATATCCTTCAAGAGGTATAAAATTATCACACTCTTAGAGAATTTTATTCTATGGAAATAATCATGAATGTGAAGTAAATATATGTATAAGAATGCTTAATGACAGTTTGAATTTAATTTTTCTCAAACTGGAAAGTAACTGAGGATTGATTTGATTTTAGGCAGGTAACTGATTTAACCTGATATTTATATTTATTAGAAGGTCTGACTGCTTTATACAGAATGTATTGTCAAGAAGCAAGAATGAAATCAGACCAGTTAGGCACTGCAAATTGCAGATATCTTATTTAACATGTTGGTTTGGACTTGTGACTTTTTAACCTTCAGGCATATGGTCTGAGGCCTTTCACTTGTACTCTTTCCCCTAGGTCCTTCCAATGACTTCAAATGGCTACAAGCCCTCAGAAGGGTTCTGTTTTGCATGTTAGCATCTAGTATACCTCAAACATAATATGCCTTTAACAAACATTTGTCGAATACATTAATAAACATCTCTTATAGCACCTGCTATATTGTGTTTCCACTAAACTGCTCTCTCAGGGCAGGGGCAGTGACTTACTCATCTCTGTATCTCCACCCAAAGCACAGTGCCAGATGCATACGAGGCATTCGACCAATGTCTGTTGAATGAATGAATGAAGTAGAAACCCAATCGAGCTCTCCTAACAAGGACTCTTTATATCTATGTTCTAAAACACTGGTGTAAAAATGAAGGCATCTGGACGTAGATCTTAGGGTAGGGGCTTTAGCTTTGTTGAGAGATACTGAGGCTTTGTTGAGTCCTATTGAAAAGAGGAGAGGGAACAAAAGGGAAAAGATGGAAGAGTCGTATATTAGCAATTAGCTGGACTTCCAGGCACACAAACAGGTGAGCTTCTGGTTTGTCGAACAGAAGCCATGAAGAAAAAACACCACGTAATCATCCTCCGCAAGTAAGTGGAGGGGCAGAATTCTCTCGCTTCTCTCACTGCTTTCACTCCTCGTCCTCCTCCACATCCAAGGACCTGCTCCAGAACACCTTGGATCCTCCGTCAACACCCCGGCCAAGTTCCCAGGAGCATCTCCGTCTACAGTCCTGGCTAAGTCTGCAAAATACCAGCTCCCACGCTCAGATATTTTACACTGGAGTTTTTAAATTTTACTTTGTTCACTGTTGTTTATGCAAGCAAAGTCACTAATATGTTTTGGAACCCATGTGTTCACAAACAGAAAATCCCAAACCAAGAATCTCTAATCCATGGGTTTACAGTAGCCCCACGAGGCTCGCCAGTCATTACAGAGTCCTTTATTGGCCTGCTCTTGGGAGCAGAGTGGTTTCCACCACATTCTTCCATGAAAGGTACTATTAAAACAGAAGCCCTCCACGTTACCGAGCTGTGTTTAGAGTCGGCAGGGTCAGAATGAGAAATGAAGATTTCTCTAGTCTCTTAAAGCAGGGGCGCCTTTCCCTATGCTAATCCAGTGGCATCAGAAGCAGGTCTGGAGGCAAAGCCTCCCAGGCTCCCAGTTAAACGCGGGAGACTGAGCATGTGCTTCCCTCTGCTTCCTCCCGCAACCCCACCGCGACAATGAGAATAAAGGGAACGGAGAGGAGGGGAAGAAGAAGAAAAATGCCACCAACTCACAAGGAAAAGGGAAACTGGCAAGAAGGCCACAGTGGATGAGAAACGTCAACAGATCTTTGGGAGAAAGAAGCCACGGGAAGGGTAGTAATCGCCTCAGCAGAGCAGACGAAGCTGAAATAAGCTTCTGCAGGGGAACGAGAAGACAGCTGGCTCTCCTTGAAGGATCCCTAAAAGGCTAAAAATAGGAGGACTGGTTGAAAGCCTGTGGAAGGAGCATTTCGAGCTCTCCACGCCCTCCTCCCTCCTGCAGAGCCAGGACACAGCTCCTGTTTTATATCTGCAGGAGATGGAGGGTTTATTTAGAGAGCACGTAAGCCGAAATGGCTCTGGACCCGGAGATCCTGGGCTCTGGAATGAAACGGGAACACTGAGCAGAAGTTTGCAAACTGAAGTGTTGCTCCCAGCCCGTAATTCCTGCCAGGCTTCCAGGTTTCTTCCAGCTAGGATTAGGCCCTGAAGGCAAAGAATTAGAGTTTTCTCTAGAGAAACTGAACAGCGCTCAAAAAGATAACTACCGCTTGGGAGTCCCCCAACAAAAATGCTCACCCCTGCCCCTCCTTACGGTAGACAAACCCAGCCAATTGATGTTTTAGAGCCTCATTCTTGAACTCAGGAAGTCAAAGAACACACATATTTGGAAAAACTGAGTGACAGGGACTGAAATAAATTGCTGAAAAGAACACTGAGGAAACAGAAACAACGTAGGGAACAAAAGAAAAATTTTTAAAAGAAGTAATATTATTGAAAAGAGAAGGTATTGTATCTATGAAACAAAAACAAAATGTTATAAAGATATGAACGTTCAAAAATTAGAATGCCATGTTTTCAGAAAAATTTTTAAAAATCTAATCAAACAGCAGGAAGATAAAATTAGGAAATTTCTCTGAAAGTAGAATGAAAAAAACAATAGAAGAGAAAACATAAGAAACTTAGAGAATATGCCCAGGAAGGTCTAACTTCTGATTAATGAAAGTCTCTAGAAGAGAGGAAAATGAAAAGAGAGGTAAAAAAGTATCAGAGAAATATTTCAGGATAATTTCCCAGAACTAAAAGGCACAAAACCTTCAAGACTAAGAGGTTCCAATTAGGTGCCCTTGCTCGGTGAATTAAAAAAGACCTATGTTAAGGCACATCTTTGTCAAATTACAAAACATTGGGAACATGGAGAAGATTCTAGATGTTTTCAGAAGGGGACAAGCAAGTTATAAAAGCAACAGGAACCAGAATGGCATCTATCTTCTAAGTAGCAGCTTTGGAGGCTGGACGACAACATGGCAATGCCTTAAACAATGAGAGAGAATTATTTTAAAACTAGAACTTTATACCCAAAGTATCAATCAAGTTTGAGGCTGGAATAAAGACATTTGCAGATATTTAAGCTCTCAAAACATCTACCCCTCAATACTTGCTTTCAGAGGAAGTTACCAGCCAGGTGCTCTAACAAAATGGGGGGCAAAACTGAAAATGAAAAAGGCATAAAATCCTGGAAAAGTGACCAAGGACAGGAAAGAGGGCAACAGTGTTCTCAAGGTGACAGCAAAAGATTGAGACTAAAAGTAACTGGCCTTGGAGCAGGCCTAGAAAGTGACGCCCACACTGGAGGGAAATATGTAGGGCTCCTGAAAAACAGGACTAATAATGTGTTATCTGATAGGTACAACTGGATGGAAGATTTAATTGGGAATGTGTTCAAGCACATGGGAAAAAATCACCAGGAAAAATTAAACAAGTGAAAAAAATATTGTATAGGACAAGTTATGTAACTAAAGAACACACTGTACCTGGCATAAAGACAGAAACCTGAATACTGATTTAGGCAGGACGGGAGAGGGGAAGCAGGGAGGCTGAGTCTTCATCTTCTTAAAAGAGAGGCCCATAGATGGATAAAATGGGTATGTTAAGGAAGACATAGCAGCATTATGTGGAAGTATATGAACACCAGAAGAGACAGAGAAATGAATGGAAAGATGCGCACAGTGGGGTATAAGATTAGGGGTGGGGGGTGGGTGATGGAACTGCTATTTATGTTTGTAAGCCTTTTAGTATTATGTGACTTTTCAGAATTACATGCATGCATTACTTTACAAAAATAAAAATTAATAAACAAAGTCTCTGCAAATTGCTCTCTCTGCAACGAACCAGGTGGAAATGACGTTGGTAAATCTAGTTCTGGGCCGGGACTGAGAAGGCTAGCCCAAACCTCCCTCCAACTCCTCTCTTCAGAGAACAGTGAATGCAAGGTGTTTCTGAGAACCCTTCTGCCTAACAGGCTCCTCCTTGTCATGGCAGCTGCTTAGAGAGGGACGGGGTCCCTGGGTTTGGATGGTCACAGGTCTCTGATTCATGAACTCGAGGTAATTTCAAGTCACTCACGCAAGCAGTTCTGATTCCCAATGAAACTCCATTTTCTTTCCTTTTATCGGACGGTTCATCAGACAATTCCTATGTATGCTTGGTCCCTTGCCTTCAGTTCTGCTTTAAGGCTTGGCCAGGATATAGATATAGCCTCTCTTTTATACCTTTTCTGGTTTCCACTTCCTCCTTAACACTCCTGGCTCCATAACATTGCTGTCCTTGCCATCTAGGGTCCTACGCGTGCCCTCTTTTTACCTATGCCGTATTGATACACTCAGTGATCTCAGTGGAAGAATACATGTCCGTAGGAAGATGTGTGGGTACACAATCAACGGATACACTCCTCTACACAAAGGAATTTTGTAGTCTATGTGTTCAAAGGCACAGCCACACAAAATATTTATATACACCAAAATACTAAAACAATAGGAATGTATTAGGGAGAAGGGTTCTCAGAAACTCCTGGCATACACACCATTCACAGGTTCCTTTGTGTGTCAATATATTATATAAATACCACATACATCCTGCCCCCATAACCTATATTAAGTGTAGCACAGGTTTGCACACTTCCACGTAGGCACCCCAGAATAGAGCAGCCTGAACAGACGCTGTTTCTCCTTCCTGACAAACAGGCATGAAATAACAGGCTGACATCTGCCTCTGCAGGTCATTCAAGTTGGCCTGCTACATGTCAGAATTCAAACTGCTCCATCCATCAACAGCAGACCCAAAATTAACGTAGCTTGGAAACTCTGCAGCAAGACAGTAACAGCCCAATTCAAAGTCTGACCTTCGAGGAATGGTGGGGTAGGATGGAAAATTATTTCATGCCCTGCACCAAAGCCAACAATACAATTTGAAGAGATTTTCAGTTAAATTAATTTTAAAGAAAAATCCCCCAGTGTAGCAGTTTAACTCTTAGGGTCATGTAAAAGGAGTGCAAGGCATAGAGGTTTTGCTATCTGGAGGCTCTGCCAGTACCTTCTGCAAAAGAACTAAAAACATTGTTTTAAACAAAATAGTTTTAGGATATTTGCACTGTAGCACATACTAAGTCTTTATCAGTAAGGGAAGAAATCATCAAGAGATTTAGTTCTTCATATAATTTTTTTGGAAATGGCTATTAGTTAAAATTGTAAATGAGATCAGTCCTTCAAGATTACAAATACAAATGAATCTTTTTCTGGAGATATTTTTAAAGGTAATAATTTCCCTCTGCTCAACTGTAACAAAATTTATGCTGAGAGACTTTCTAACCAGCACCCAAAGACGACGACCATCAACTTAACAAATGAACCAGACTCTGATGCATACAATTATTTTGCCTACTCCTCTGGCTATGATGCAAAGCACAACACAATTTTCTTAAATGCCATTCATTTGTAGCCAGTGACAATCTGAATGATGCTTTAAATTCATGTTCCATTAAGGCGAAGTTACCTTTTTTCACCCTGCTGAAGACTGTTTTAAAACTCACTCTGAAAAGTTGTCCTAGTGTTGCTTTCCAGCAGTGCCAATTTTCCCACTAACACGGGGTCCAGGCTAAATCGAGGGAATGTTTTGTACGTTAACAGATTCCCAGAGCCGCAGAGGCCTGTCTCCCTGCCGCATCGCTTCATCACCTTTCTCTCCAGCTGTTTGCCTATGAGCAGATTCAAGTTCCCCCTGAAACAAAAGCCCTTCCTAGGTTCTCCATCTCTCTTGAGCCCCATAGGCCCCTTCTCTCTTCACCTGCACAGTTCTTGAAAGGATTATCCGCGATGTCTCCCTTCAAATCTTCTACTCAAAATTGTTTTGCTATCTGGCTTGCGCCCTTTATCATCTTACTCTAAATAACTCTTTACAGCCGAATCCAACAAGCTGTGCTGAGATGGGTTCATTGGCCTTTCAACAGGTTGGACCACACCTCTAATCCATCCATTAAGCTGTTCTTTTCTAAAACTCAGACAAACATTCCTATTCTGCTTGATCCTTGACATGGGTGGCTCTGGAGTTCTGCTCCAATTCCCTTCTCTTACTCTGCACACCCTCTTTTTTTCAAGGTGCAGACATACATTGATGACTCCCAAACCTTCTTTTCCTTGCTTGAAGCTCTGGAGCACATTTCCAACTGTGCATCTCCCCCCTTTGGTTATCTCACAGGTACTGACAACCCAACACAACCAGCCAAAAGGAGAAGAGTTCCCTACCTAGGACACGCCCTTCCGCAGCTCCATGGCTTTGCATGCATTGCTCCTCCTGACCGTCTCCGTGAGGACACCTCACATCTCCCAAGGAGTCTGAGGCTCCCTTCTATGTGTTCCAGGCACCTCACACAAATTCACGTGATGGTGTGTTTCTCATGCCACCAGAGTGCTGTATGTGTATGTGACTCTCTCCTCAAAGCCACAATAACAAATTCAATGAAAACAGAAGTGGATAAATTAGAAAACAAAAATACACTACATCTGATATACAAAAGTGAGAAGACCTATAAAACTGACAAATACCTGATAAAGAAGAAGAGACATGGTTAATAGTAGGAAATAGAAAAGGGACACATTTTCACGTACGCAGGAGCCGAAATGAGATGATACTTACAAGGTAGTTAAAAACAAGTGCTCGTGCGATTGTATACCAGTAAATTTCAAAACCTAAGTGAAATAGATGATTTTCTAGAAAAATCTATGAATTACCAAACTGTCTCAAAAAGAGATTAAGCAAAAAAATTTGAACATGTGATAACTATGAGGGGAAGTGAGGATGTTGTAAAAGATCTGCACCCTCCAAAACATGGGGTGGGCAAAAGGAGATTTACAGTTGTGAGTAGGCAAAACACAGTTTATTCTTGTATTACTATTTATTAATTATTGTGTTATTTTCCACATGAACAACTGTAAACCTACTTTTGCCCCACTTTGTACATCAGGCTCAGATGGTTTTACAAGTGAGCTGCTCCCAGAGGGACCATATAATTTATCGCCCGAACTGAGACACTTGGCAGAAGGAAAGACAGTACTACTACTAATTAAGTGGGGACAATATGAGAAACAGAACTGTTTCAGGCAAATCGAGACAAATGCCTATACTGTTTGTACTAACTTTCTGAATTTATGAAAACTTCTTCACAGTTTAGGAAAAGATTAAAGGTTTCCTGGTTCACACTAAAAAAACACAAAAAAAACAGAAGAGAAAAAAAAAGAAAGAAGAAAGAAAATTCTAGGCCTCCTGACGTATGTTCCTAAATAAACAAAATGTGTATATTATTATACACATCCCTAAGAGACACTTATTAATCAATAAGGAACAAACAACAATAGAAAAATGGTCAGAAGATACAAATTCAGTTCATAGAAAATAAATATAAACCCACCATAAACATACAAAATTTGCTCAAACCTACTACTAATGACTGAAAGATAAATGGAAAATGTGATATTTTATATTTTAACCCATCTGATTGAAAAAATAACTGTTAATAGCACTTACATGTCAATTATATCTTAATAAAACTGGAAAAATAATTAATATTAAATGTCAAAAGATGTAATCTCATGAATTCTTGGTGAGAGTGCAAACTGGCACTACCATATTTAAATACCAAATATGTACATTCTTTGATATAAAATTTTCCCTGCTAGGAATCTATACTACAAGGACACTAGGTCAAATGCACCAAGACATGTGAGGGTGTCCAATGCCATACTGTTTCAATAACAACAACTGGAAACAACCGAAAGCACTAATTTTTCAGGGAACGAAACACTCTTAGAGAAATTAAATAACTTGTTATAAATGGCTATATGGAACTAGAAAAAGTTTTACGTAAGCAAGGACTTCAAAAACCACAGGGCAGTTCACTAACATAAAACTGAGAATATTATAGTTTCACTTGTCCCTTTCCTGGACAGTTTCCATTCTAAAGTTTCCACAGTTGCTTATAATCTCTTGATTAGAAACATACTAACTTCTTTGCACCAATGAGCTCTCTCTTACCCTCCAAAATCACCTCCATCCTTGGATTGAGTAACTTTACTCTTCAACATTTTCTTATTTTCAAATATTTAATGGAAATAAAGACTACTTTTCCAGGGCTTTCAAGTGATATGTTAAAAAGTCCCCTAGGTGAAAATATATTTATATTTGGACATTATGGTTATCGTTTTCAATGTTATATGCTTTGAAATAACTACTATCTCAGAAGATCAACAGGAACAATATATCACAATAGTCCTTAACCACATGGGATAATACTTTCAGTGTTAAGCATTGTAACTATCTCTGCTTCAGAGAGAACACGTGTTCTCTCTTTACAATAATAGGTAAGTAATGATTTGCTGAATAATATTAGAAAATATTTAGGGGGGAAAAAAGTCATATTATACTTTTTTCCCCAAAGTCAAGCTTGCAATATCTTAGAAAAAGCTTCTGGCCTGATTTTGTATTGCTTTCTGGCTTTGATCTCAATCTATACTGCTCCCTACTCAACATGTAATCATCATTAAGGCACATGATACCATGCAGTCAAAACCTAGCTACAAAGCAGCATGCGTGGCACGATTCCCTTCTGAAATATAAATGTAAATATAGAGTGTATGTATATGCATAGAGAGTTTGGAAGGATTTCCAAGTGATTGCCTTTAACTGGGCATAATTACAACTATCCTCTATTTTCTTGGTTTTGCACATTTATATATTCTGATATTCTATAATGGATATGCGTGAATTTTATATTAAGAAATGGTCTTAATAAATTTGTTTTTGTCGTATCTATGGACTTTAATAGTTACAAAGAGTTTGGGTCAGTACATCTGATACAGTACAGAACAAGTTAGACTCTTTATAACATCTTTGGAACATAACCTTTCCTAATGTTTACTACTCAAATTTCTGGAACCAGAGGCAGAGGGCTGGGCAAACCCCAGGAACACCAGCCTGTGCCTACAAAGGCTAAATGTAGAAATAATTCACAAGAGACCAACAGCCAAAGCAGAGTGGTAAAATCACATGGGCAGGTAGAATCATTTTGAATCTGGCAAGAGGAAATATATGCATGATTGAAAGCCCAGGTTGTGGTTCAGGCAGATCTGGGTTTGAGCTCTCTCTCTTTAAAAAACTGTGTAATGACAAGTAACTTACTTATCTGTGCCTCAGTTAACTCATCTTCAAAATGAGGAAAATAACTGTAAGCATACTTGTGAGGACTCATGAGTCCCACCAAATTGGGGATGGGATCTTAAAATGAGAGACTTTGCTCATACATCTTCTGTCCTTGGCTGTAGACTTTCTCCCAAAGTAGAAGAACAGGGTTCGTTATTCACAACCTGAATTGGTGGTTCAAATAAGAGCCTCTTTTTTAAAAACCAGGCTTGAAACTTCACTTTCTGAGAATATGGCAGGCTAGGTTATTTGGATCAATCCTCCCATTAAAAAGAATCACAAATGACTGGACATTTTTAAAAGTAACTTCTTAAGATTATCAAAGACCTGATAAGGCAGTAAAAAATATTAGTTCAAAATATCAGAGAAAGGAGAAACCCAGAGGGAAGCAGAGCACTAAAATTCTTTTGCCCTAAGGGCATTTTCCAGACAAGCAAACTTCTGCAAATTAAACTGGATTCCCAAAGGCTCACACCCTCAGAATAAGAGTTACCAGAAGTAAACCCACCCAGCCCTCCTTCAGTCTCAGGACATTGAATTAAAGTTGTCTGGGCACTAAGTAGAACTGGAGGGGAAAAATGACATTGAGAAAAAGCAAAAAAGCTATCCTCACTTGGATCTGCAGAATAAATTCACATCAGATAAGTAAGCCCAAAAATCCTAATGCCAAAAATTCAATTTAGGGTGGTCTTAAAGGTAGTTCTCCCAGGTTTCTAGCTGAAACAAACTCAAATTACCTATGGAGAAAACCCCTTTTATCCTAGGTCTCAAATAATACCTACAAGTAATTACTTTCAAGAATAATAAACAGCTTAGATTAAAAAATAATATTCAAGTACATAAGAGAAAATGGCATCATAGCAAGAAAAATAGAAGAAAAAAATTTTTTTTAAAAAAAGACCTACAAATTGGAATTTAAACAGATAGAACACCTATGCTTATCAACGTTAAAGAAATAAAATGAAGATTGAAAATTTATGTAAGGAACTAGAAAATATATTCTAATAGATTTGATAAAAGTAAAAACTAGAACTTCTAGAAATAAAAAATACAGTAAATGAGTACAGTTGCAGACTAGAAACAGCTGAAGAGAAAATAAGTAAATGGAACTATTGGTCAGATGAAATTATCTAGAGTGCAGCACAGAGGAAAAAATGGAAAATATAGAAGAAAATTAAGAGTCATAAAATGATACACTGAAAAGGCCTAACATATTTGATGGGAGTTTAAAAAGAAGTGAGAGAGAATGGGAAAGAGAAAACATTTGAAGAGAGAATGACAAAATGTTCTAGAAGTGATAACAGACAACAGTCGATAGGTTCAAGAAATTGTTCAGGTCCCAAGCAGTATGAAATTTTAAAAAAAAGAATAAAGTAACACCCACTTAGAAACATCATAGTGAAATTACAGAACACCAAAAATAATGGGTAAAGAGCTAAAGAGCAGCCATTTAAAAAAAAAAAAAAAAAAAGACAAATTATAATTCATGGAGCAAAAATTAGATGGACATTTGACATCTCAACAGCAACAAGGAAAGCCAAAAAGACAGTAGAATTCTTCATGATGGTAACAGAAAATACTTGTAAAACTAGAATGTCAATTCTCAGAAAAAAATATACTTTAAGTGCGTCTTGGGAATACACAGGGAGACAAGATGGACTCTCACTGAAAATTCGGTTTGGATGCTGAGACCAATATCACACACACACACTCAAATCAAGAGGTTATGAAAAGGATTATTATTTAAGTAATTGAGGCTTTCTAGAGGAAACATGGCAGGCCTCCCAAGGTAGTCCAAAAATGTCTTGAGAAAGCAAGGAAAGGACACTGGCTTGGGAATCTTATTGTGGTAGGAGGTGGGCCCAGGATGAGGGCTTGCAGACATAGGAAGGAGTTTGTGTTGTTTGAATCTGATGAAAAAAGAGAGCACCTAGACTTTCTTATCAGCTTACTCAGATGTGGGCAGAAGGGAAGAAAGAGAGGATGAGGCTTACAAACCATCAGTGGTCAAACGTCAAAAAAATGGAGTCAGACTCCTTATTATGAGTGAGGAGAAATAAGACATTTTAAAAAAGATAAAAATTGAGAAGTTTTATAACCAGAATATCTTCACTGAAGGAAACAGTAATTCAGAAGAAGGCAGAAGTAATCCCAAGAGAAAGATCTGAGATACAGAGAAAATACGAGACCAAAATGTATGGATTCATTTAAACAAATATAGACATAAAACTAATAGCACTTATAAAAAATTAAAATACACACATAACAAAATGTAAGTCTGAAAGAGAGTAAATGAGTTAAAGTGTCAAAGTCCTTTCTTCTGTCTGGAGATAAGAGCAAAGATATTAACTTTATTTTTTTTAATTTATCTTTATTGTTGAAAGTATTACAGATGTCCCCCCTTTTCCCGCCATTGACACCCCTCTTCCCCACTCCCATCCCCTCCCCATGCCTTCACCCTCCTATTGTCTGTGTCCATGGGTTATGCATAATGTATATAAGTTCTTTGGTTGATCTCTTCCCTCCCCCACTTCCCTCTGAGGTTCATCAGTCTGTTCCATGCTTCCATGTCTCCGGATCTATTTTGCTTGTCAGTTTATTTTGTTCATTAGATTCCACATACGAGTGAGATCATGTGATAGTTGTCTTTCTCTAACTGGTTTATTTCACTTAGCATAATACTCTCCAGGTCCCTCCATGCTGTCTCAAAGGGTAAGAGATCCTTCTGTTGTATAGATGCATAGTACTCCATAGTGTAAATGTACAATAGCTTCTTTATCTACTCATCTACTGCTGTTTCCAGATCTTGGCTATTGTAAATTGTGCTGCTATGAACATAGGGGTGCATATACTCTTTCTGATTGGTGTTTCAGGACTCTTAGGATATATTCCTAGAAGTAGGATCACTGGGTCAAATGGCAGTTCCATTTTTAACTTTTTGAGGAAACTCCATATAATTTACCCAATTTAAAAGGAAGGTCCAATGGATTTTAGTATACTCACAGAGCTATGCAACAGCTTTCATCATCCCAAAAAGAAACTCAGTACCCTTTAACTCTCACCATCAAACACTCCATCTCCTCCCTTCACCAGCCATAAGCAACTCCTAGTTTACTTTCTGTCCCTATATAATTTGCCTATTCTGAACATTTCATATAAGTGGAATCATATAATATGTGGTCTTTTGTGTCTGGCTTCTTTCACTTAACATAATGTTTATAAGGCTCATCCAGATTATACCATGCATCGGTACTTCCTTCCTTTTTGTGATCAAATAATGATCCATTGTATGGATATACCACATTTTGTTTATTCAACAGACATTTGAGTTGTTTCTACTTTTTGACTATTATAAATAATACTTCTATGAAGATTTGTGTACAAATATTTGTGTGAACACATTTTTATTTTAGGTATATACTGATAAATGAAATTAGTCTTATTTTAATATTTGACTTACACCTGACTATAGAAATCTGTATAACTGCGAAGTGAAATTTCAGCATCTCTTTATTATTTCTGGGAAGTTGGTATTATAAAATAAACTTTTATTTCATTTTCTAAAGCTGATTACCACATCACTGAGAAGTCCATATAACTTTTACTGTGATAATACAGTTTTATAATCAATATAACATTTATTCTTTGACCACTATAATTAAATATGTTCAACTATAACATATAAATTTCAGGAAATAATAGCCTTTTAGCTCATGGAAAATTTCTCAAAATATTTCTCACACTTAGAATTTTGCAGGCTAAAATAAAAATCCTTTCTATCTGACCTATCATCCTACCTATCTAGTTAGAATTCAACTGAATAAATCCAAATAAGTTTATCATTTTTAATTATATCAAATCTTCTGCAATTTAGAAATATTTTTAAAGTAGATGAAAACAAATTGATAATTTGAAAATTTAGAACAAAACTATTAACTAAGACTAAAAAAAAGTTTTATACGAAACTATATCTTTGTTCAAGATTTACCTATTTGTATAACTGTAACAACCAAAACTGAACTCTGGCATTATAATTATGATAAAAAGTAAAAATAAATGGATAATTCAGTATTTACCAACAACTCTTTTGTTCAAAGGTAGCAGTAACTTCCCCCAAAACCCACAAAGATCCTCAGGTAGGTAATCAAAAGGAAATGAAAGAATATTGAGCCTCTTCACTGCCTTCAAAAATACAGATTTTAGAACTAGTAGCTACCTGCTAAAAATTCAAAGTGAAGAAGAAAGCAACAATAACTAAAAAGAAAGAAATATGAGTGACGTTAAGAAGCATTAAGGAGATTAGGAGTTAAAGGGAATTAAGGAGAGAGAGACAGAGGGAGAAGAAAAACCAACCAACCAACCAACCAAACAACAAAAGGTTTGGTTGGATGTGACCAGTGGTGAGGGAGTCTACCCAAATATGCATGGTTCCCACAGTGTGCACTGCAGCTGGACCTGCCCTCAGTAGACAAAAACCTGGAACAGGGATACGGCTAAGCAAAAACTGAACATCATATTTGGCCCATCAGCCCCAAGGACAGACATGAGTTCACACACAGTACAGAGCAACATTTCTGCAGCTAGGTGTGGATGCAACAACCAAGTGCATCTGCTGGAAGAGTCAGGGAGAAGAGGGGCTCTGAGCAGCTTTAAAGAAAATTGGCATCCTTCAGTCTAATTAAAACCTACTCTTATTTCATTTGTACAAGGGTGCCAGGTTCGATTAGAGGCCACGTACAATTTGGCTCTGAGAAGAATGGTGGCTTTCTTTCGTGGAGAAAAACAGAGTAAGAGAAGTAATTCCTAAAAGTTATCGTCAGAGGTTCCGAGGCCAGCATGACTACTCACGAAGTCATTAGTGTCCCCGGGGAGAGGGCTAAAGAGCCTGTTGCCAGCTGTATGGAAGGATTTCAGGCTCCCTTGAAACAGAAATATGGTATCCTTAGTAAACTGGATACACAAATTCATTAGGCAAGCAAAGAATGGCAGATTTTACCCTCAGTTTGCAGTCCCATGCCCCAGTGGGAGGCGAATGTACCTGCGTGCGCCTTCCGTTTCTGTTTATCTGCGTGTACTCACCTGGGTGTGTGTATCGTGTAACACGCCTTCTTATTGTAGCCAGTTCCAAACTACTTAATGCCAGCTTCCTTGTTAGCAGGAAGTGGGTCTGTTGAAGCTTAAGAAAGCCATTTAATAAAAATAAAGCCACCCAAATGAACGTGGATTGAAAACAAAATCTTAGATTGATGGAGCTAGGTTGGTCACTGTAATTACGGAAGGTGTATCATTTCCTAAGCTCTCTTTGCATTAAGTGTATGCCATACATTTATCAGACATAATTAGCACTTTAGGTGACAATGACTTGATTTCTTCCCTTGTAATAAAAGCTCTCTGTGTTGGCATATACATTCAGAATGGGAAATTGAACACTGTTGCTGTTTACTCCCCTGAGGCAAAATTTAGGACAAACTGGGGAAAATATGAAGAGGGCTTACAGAACAGCCCTTTGTGAATTTTGCAAACAGAAAAAGAAAATAGTTCAATAAAAGCTTTTAAGGATCACAGTCAAGCGCATGCTTTTTGAAAGCAAAGGGTATCTATGGAACGTTTCTCTACTTTCAAAGTCAGCATTTAACTTTCCTTTAGATGTGAACAAACCCACACTAAATTGATTCGTAGGCACAACGGTAAAACTGGACACATTTAAGTTACTGTGTCCGAACCAGAAAAGTATGTATGCTGCCTTCTCGGAGGAACAGAAGAAGAGAACTGTTTCAAAAAATTATTTCAAATAAATATTGATCCTTCTATTTCCTTAACTGCCACAATTAAGAATCATGGTAATCTACTCTTCTGCAGATTATTTATTTAAATGTTAAGAATTTTTTCCATAAAGGAAAAAGGGGAAATTGAAATGCAAGTTGCTGATCTACTGTACATGGCTCATAAAGAATGCTGCATCCTGTTGAAATCTGTAGCCCCATGAGAATGCTGTGCAAACTTACGTGTATTTTTTTTCATTTAGATCTTGATTTCTCTCTTTCAGCAAAAAACAATACGTGCAGTTAGGTTAGTTAATTCCTTTGATTGCATAAATTAATCAGAAATGTAGTCACAGGCAATTATTATTAAAATAATTATTTCTAAAATAAATCTAATGGTATTAACTGAATGCAAACCTTTCCCCTTAAGCTGAACTTGCTTACTTTTGCTGAATCCTAAGATTTGTTGTACTTAGATCCTTATACACAGTGAAGAGATGGTCTGTTAAAGGGACTTGCATGCCATCCTCTATTCCAGAGACTCTGAAATCTCACCGTGTTGCAATAGTGGATGTGAGAGATGCTCAAACTGCACACATCACACCTTTCCCTAAGTATGTTTATTTTACATTTTCTTAAATTTATATGGACCTCTTACTGACCTAAATAAGAACAGCTTTACAGAAGGGGTCCTAGTGTTCATGTGAGATCCTATTTAAGAAATGTATAAGTAATAAACCAGAAACACACAATGAAAACCTTTGAAAAATTAGTATAAAGAGAGAATGTTGTGGCATAAATACATTTTGCTAATATTGTAAAAAATTTTTTTTGAATGAGGTAACTGTTTAAAACGTGTCAGAGTTAACTTATTATAATTTAGAAATGATTTAGAAATGTATACTTGAGAAAGAAGTTCAGCAGTTGCATGTATCATAGTTTTCTAAGCATCGGTTTGAATAAAGGATATGTGAGACAATAGTAATGGTTTAAAAAAATAATTTCTCTTAGCTAATTTTTAACTCAAGCCCACTGGAGGTTAAGGCCACACAAAGAAGGGCTATTTATGTGTTCTCTCTGATAGTTGGATATTATGTTGTTTTCTCAACATAAGAGTGATTTGGTTTAGAGACTCAAATTTGATTTCTGCAGGTCTGCACCTGTACCCTAGGTTTTCTTGAGTACAGACACAAGAGGCCAGAAATGAAAAGAAAGGAATGAATCGCGTTCCGGGAGAACTTAGAGCTCCCAGACAAGGCTCGGCTTGACAGGCTGCAGCTGCAGGTGATGGCCGATGCTTTCTCCCTGATCCTGCACGCTTATGTGAAAGAGTCATATTAAACTCCAGAAATTATAACATGATATAGTCACCTGCTACAGAAATAATACTTGTGAAAACCAACTAGCTAATAAACAGGATTACAACCAGTTACCGTTAGCGCTTTTTGTGCAAATGCATAGCCTTTTCCCAGATTTTACTTTTTGTTTCTTTTTACATACAATTTATTATCAGTGACATGAAATGTTTTCCCTCTCATGTAAAAATATTAAACAGCCATGACCTGTGATCATGGAGCTCCCTATTATTTCTCACTAGGTGATACCTTTTACCTTGACAACACACATACATGCACATATACACACAACATACATATGCATTGTCAGAAAGCACGTTCAATTTTTCTCCTGTGCTCCCCTAGGACAATGTAGGGAACCTCATGTCAAAAACCCTCACTTTAGAACAATAAATAAATAAACCAGCCACAGCCTTCCCGAGGCTGGCCAACTCTAGCATAAGTAATTCAAGAGGCTGAGAGATGCCAGATAAATTTGATTACTATAAAAGATGGGAATATGTTTCTTTCCTTTGAGAATTCACAAAAAGGGGTCAAAAACAAAGCAATCCTGAAAGCGAACAATTTCATTTCGCCTGCAATTCAAGGCGAAAATTCAAAGGCAATTTTGCAGGAACATTTTATCACAATTTTATAGACCCTCATTTCCTGCACACATCACAATCTTTAATTTCTGAAAGAGGGAAGCAAGAAAGGGGAAGTGGTGGGGAGAGGGCTGAGGAGGCTGAGGCCAACCGTGAGGGGCTTTTTCTTCTTCAAGATATAAATGCAGATATTTATAAAGCAGTGAGAGATTTGTAAATCTTTCTTCAAAGCTGAACCTGCTGCTGGGAGTGTGATTTGCTAAAAGTGGCTATAGGCATACTCCAAAACTCAGCAGGGTCATCCCTCCCCTTCCAAAAATAAAAAAATAAAAGAAGTGGGAAGAGAAAAAGCCACTCTGATTAGCAGCGTCTCGACAGACATGAGTTTTAAAAAACTGTTTTCATTTTATACCTTCTCCCTGAATCACATTTCCCCCCCCTTCCCAAATATACAAAGAATAAAATAAAATTTTAAACTCAATACTTTGCTTTCGTTGTCTAATTAGATTCTCCTTGACGCTGTTTGAAAATGACAGGTCGTTTTTCAAAGACAAGCTGTTAGGTGGTCCTTTGGAAGGTCACAATCCAAGGACAAATGCAACAGCCAAGACCCAAAGGATAACCTTGACTACCTCCACTCCCCACCCTCGGGTCTCAGCTAGTATAATAAAGGGTGGGGTTAGTTAGCTGGGAGCACGAAGATATGGTTTCCAGTTCTAATCTCGCCAATAACTTCATGTGTGATCTCAGAGGAAAGCCACAGACTCTCTCAGTTCCTTGTGGGGATAATAAATAAGTCCTACTGGCTTCCCAGGGTTGTAAGGGCAAGGAAAAAAACAGCAAGGGGAAGACACTTTGTTCGTTTTGAATACTGATGCATCCCCACAACCCAGAAAGCGTCGGGGACAGAGAAGGTGGTGAGTAAGTGGTTGTTAACAAAAGAATGAATGCAGGTGGCAAAGCATACGCCATGAAATGCAAAGTAAAACTATAAGAGTGGTTACTAAAGTGAAATTAGTGATGGAACCTGCGATGTCTAAGAGAGCACCAGGCCAGCTTAGGATATAGCAGATGTTTATTTCTCACTGGAGAAATTAAACTCTATTAGCTGTACCCACCTCCCACCCCAATCTCGCGCCCTTACACGCTTATCATCTGTACTCAAAAGACTCAAGAGGCTGCAAAGCCCAGTGGGACTGCAGAGAACACAGCCCGTTTGGAAATGTGGCACAGTGGTTTTACATTAGTCTCTAAATAGATACACTGATTTCAGAGAGAAGTAGATAAAAATAATTTTACTTTGGGAAGGTAAAAAGGTTTAAAAAGGAAAAGAAAAAAAAATGGGAGAAAAAGAAAATCCTTTGGCAAGTCACTGTTCTCCAAACTGAACCAGGAACTGCTGCCTACCAGGAGGGAATGTAACATTGCCAAACAATGTTGCTGACCTTCTGCATGTCAGGCAACCTTGCCTTCTGGGGGAAATTCTTGGGGTGCCTTGGCATTGTTCTGTGATAACCAAAATTCCCATTAAGAACAAAGAACTACAGTAAATGGAGGAACTAGGTTTTGACACTTGCATCAATATATAATACAAAGGTCCAAGATGTTTAATTTTAAAGTTTAAGGCTCTGTATACAGCACAATACTATATAGACAGTATGTCTAAGGTCTATGTAATGGTCATCCCTGCAGAAACCTACTTTTTTAAATGCTAGTCCCTGATTCAGTCATTACAATTGGTTAAACAAATCAATCGATATCCAAAACTAGCCACAGATCTAAATGAAATTTGAAATTCCATAGCGTTAGACATCGTGGACTTACCGTCCTAAGGGGCGCTCACATTCATTCACATGTCCAGAGGACACCCACCAACTTCATACTTGGTGCTAAGATAAGACACAGCACAAACTGTCAAAAACACTCACTGGAAGTAGCTGCCTGGTTACCTCCCAGCCAACAGAAATAGACAAACATACAAACCATGTACCAGAGAGGAAATTTTAACAAAACATTCAGATATACCAAAACCAAAAGTAACTGTAATGGCAGAAGCTTTGCTTTTCCTCACCAATCACATTGTGCAGGTAGATGACGATTGATTAAGCTACTTCCACAGGTGTTTTATTTAAAATGTAGAATGGTATAAACATGTGGTCAGGAATGCAATCGGGGCCCATTAGGGGTGGCAGATGCCCTTCATTTATTCAATGGATATTTCACCCATGCCGCCTGTCTGCTGAGAACACCACAGTGAGTAAAAGCAGCATGGTCCACAGAGCTTACAGTCCAGTGTAGAAGATAAATAAGTAATTAACTAACTATGGTGTGACTAATGTCATGAAAGGGGACATGAGTGCTTGGGGACCAATGAGATGATCTCTTGGATCATCATTTTCCCCCTTAAATTTGAGAAGAGGAGCCGAAACCCAGTCAGAGGGCAGGCAGTTTCCCAAGGTGACCGGGGACACGGAGTTAGCCAGGTGAAGAACACAGAAGTGGAGATGCGGCCGGGCAAAGCGGGCACATTTCAGAATATCTGCTTTACTGAGAGGAGCCGCCTCAAATCCATGGTGGAGGCAAATGAGATACAAACAAATTTTTAAACCATAGATAAATACAGGGATGATTTGGCATCACTAAAGCACAAGTGATGTTTCATTGTAACATGTGGTGAGTTTTGTTGTATTTCTTCAGTGACCTTTAAGCATCCTGAGTGGAAGTTTGGAGGCAGTAAACTAGAGAGTTTACTCATATCTGGAAAAGTAGATGTATAGATTGATTAAAATGATTCCAATCTCCATATCCTGTAAGGCCTATAGATCTTTTATTCACACTGCAAAGAAGTTCTGTTGACTTCCACTATGTCATACTTTTATCTCGAAAGAGTGACCTAATAGTCAGTCCTTTTAAAGTAGTGCTTTTTGATTTAAATACAAAATACTTGTGTTTCAAAAAGAGCTCTTACCATCAAATCTGGTAGAAATATGAGCATCTCTACCAAAATTCTGAGTTTTAAAAATTCCTTCAAGGGACGATGAAATTTATCAACAAAACCTCTTAAGATAGAGAAGATGCTATTACGTGAAGAACTGAAGATTCTACCACAGGGCACCTATGTGAGGAGGTCTTAATGTCTGATATGTCAGTCTCAGACTGCTGGTCACTCCTTTTTTAAAGTCAGGCTTACTGAAGCATAATTTACAGGAAATAAAATTCACCCTTTTTAGTGGATTGAGTTTTTGTCAAATGCATAGTCAGGTAACCACTACCACAACCAGAATACTGAAAAGTTCCATTACTCCCCCAGTATCCTCTTGTACTTTTAGTCAACCCTTCTCCCCAGCCCCAGTCCTTGACAACCACTGATCTGTTCTCTGTCCCTATAGCTTTGCTTCTACCAGAGTGCAATGTGAGTGGAATCAGCAGCATGGAGACTTTGGAGTCTAGCTTCTTTCACTTAGTGTAATGCACTTCAGATACATCCACATTGTGTGTGCTGAGTAGTGTTCCATTGTATGGATACAGCACTGTTTATCTAATCACCAGTTGAAGGACATTTGGACTATTTGCAAGTATGGGCTATTACAAATAAAGCCACCATAAACTTTCATAAACAGGCTTTATGTTTAAATGTAAGCTTTTTCTCTTGGAGCTAATCCCTAGGAGTGGCTTTTCTGGATTATATGGTACTTGAATATTTAACTTTATAAGAAGCTGCTACACTGTTTTCCAAAGTGGCTGTACCATTTTGCATTCCACCAGCACATATGACAGTTTAGTCACTTAATGAATGTAAGAAGCTAAGGAACTGCTAAACAGGATGAGTGAAAGGTGTTTAAGAAAATACTGGGCCCTGATATTTGGACCTATGAGAATATTATAAAGAATTATAACAATAGGAGGGATAACAATCAGCAAAAGAAAGATTAGCACTAAATTTAGTTCCACGTAGCATGGACTGAGCCAACACTTAATCTCAGTAATGATTCTTTAGGTAAGAACCTATTTTAGGAGTCACAAAACCTATCACACTGAGGCTTTGTCAAGAGGGAATGGGTAGACTGGCCTTGGCGTGCCCTACTAACTTCTCCATCTGTCCAAATCTCAGGAACCCTGAAGACCCAGTTCAAATACCACCTTCTTTTGAAGCATTCAGGGCAACAATAACCAATTCCTTCTCTGAATTCCTACAGCCCTTATAATTCCTCATCATTTATAACTTCATTATATATCTCATGGCTTGTGTTCTATTAATAACATGTAGGCTCATTTTTCCCCCTTGAGAATCGAAAGCTTCCTATATTAGGGCTGCCAAAAAAGATCAACTCATCTCTACCACCCTCTATGCCAATATAGGTCCGTGTATGCCAGACTATGTTTTGTGGTACAAGTGTCCATCACGCTCAAGGTCAAATGCACTAACCACTCCAAATATCCAGGAAGGCAAAGAAATATACAACTCCAGAGTTGATTCACATAGACCTCAACGGTTAATGCGCATAAGTCAAGCTGCTTACATTTACAGGGTCTGGCTTCACTGAATTCGACTGGAGAAATCTCCACTTGATCTTCAGATAATCATCTAAAGGAAATTAGAAGACGCGACCACACACTGCCAGTTGGTACCCCAACCAAGAGACTCAGGAAAGCACACCTATTTTAACAAGTAAAGAAGTATTCAGCTAAAGAAGCCAAGTACTGCCCTGGCCGCGTGGCTCAGTTGGTTTGTGCGTCGCCCCATACAACAAAAGGGGTTGGAGTTCGATTCCTGGCCAGGGCACTGCTAAGAAAGTGAACATTTTCCATATGTTTTATCTGAATTCTCTTCACTAGGTCTAGAAAAAGACATATTAACTACGTTCGTTTTAGTTCCCACTGAGCTTGCTTCCTGGTCTCTCAGATGCCAACTCATGGCTATTGAGTCCATGGTAGCATTATTGGGAAATGTCATAACCGGACACTGAACAGCTTTGGTGGAATCTTTTTTTTTTTTTTAAATCTCAGAAAATCACCTTTTATACTTCTATTTAAAACCGTGATCTTGAGCTAAGCTGTTGTACTTAACTGTGTCCCTTTAACCTAGGGAACTTGCTGCCAAAAAATATTATTGAAGCCAACAGCTTAATGAGTTTTATAGAAGATTGAATATTCACACGAATAAAAATAGCACCTGGGGGGGCACCAGGAAGGATAAAGTTACAAGGGCTGTGACGTCTCCATGCTTCAGGGCATAAATTGCTTGCGAGCTGGATGAGGCGGGTTTCCCCACAGAACACCACCGCACTGCTACATGTGTCTTCCTCACAAGTGCCTCAGTGCTGACTACTTTTAAGGACCAGAGACTACAGCAGAAGGACCGTTAGCTCTCAGTATGTGCCCAGCTCAGGTTTGCTCAGGATTTTAGGAAACGGACATGACACTGTACTGATCTAAGGCACGAAAACAGTGATAAAGACAGAGGCCAACAATGCCATTCAAACTAGATGTAAATAAGAGGGAACAAGTTTACAAAAGGTGAAGGCGCTCAAGAGCAGCCATGGTTCCTAACTTCGATGGCCCTGATGGAACCTTTGCAGTAAAGAGCTGAGGACCCTCAAACTGAAAGTGAAGACAAAACAGGAAAGGAGGTCATCAGTCCACTCCTTACGCTGAATCTTTCCTTTCTTTAATATTTTCCCCAAAGGAGAAGAGGAACACGAACATTAATAACCAGACCTCACTCTTCTAATCTTGCTGGAGCCAAGGTTGACACCCGACTGAAGAGGAAAACAACATGGGAAACATAATGAAATAAGGAGAAAACTCAGGAGAAACGAACAGAGGCGTGCACCAATCTGCAGGTGCCAGATCTCACTTCTCCCTGCACCAGCTATGCAATGGCATTTATAAATGACCCCCTCTCCTATTCGTTACAGGGACAATAGTAAATATCAATTAATTCGTTTTATAAATAAAATATTCAACAAAGTAAAGAGTAGCATCCAGCCAGGCAAAGTATGCTAATAAGGGTAATAACTTATTAGCTTTATTGAAAATTCACTTGACTTTGCAAGTTTAGATAACCCAACGTGCACAAACATTCTGTGATTACTAATATGACTTGCTGCTCAGCTACAGAATTGCATGCTTTCTACAGGAGGATTATGGAAGAAATGGCAATGGGCTCCAGGAAGATGCTCTCGTGCAAAACAGTGTTTGGAAGTACGTGATGGGTGGGCCCTCAGAATGACTAGATGAACAAAGGGCTCCTGTGGATTTTAATAACACTGATCCACTTATGAATCATAAATCAAATGGGAACCTTCTAGCAGTTCAAAGATTTCCAAGATTTCTGGGGAGAATGCTCCAGCAAAGCAGCATGTTACCAGCCAGGAGCAACCACATTTGCTCACATTCTTTAAAAACAAATAGTGTTTTGCCCTCTCAGACAGGTCCTGACAGAGACTAGCAAAAATGCAACAGTGGGACAGGTGAGGAGCAGGGGGCAGAGCGGACATCAGGTCCTAGGCTGGGTCTTTTAGATCCCAGAGTTTTGCACAGAGATGGCCGGGGCTGAGGGGAGCAGAGAAATGCAGGCTGAGAAAGATGAGCCATCACAAACTCAGGCAGAGACACAAACAAATGGTTGGTATCAACAGGAGCCGTTTCTTATTATTTTTAGAAAAAGCCTTTAATTTAATGCATATTTTCTTTGCTGAAAAGGAAATAGGAATATTAACAAATTGGTTTTATTTCTAACCTGGCAGGCTGCCTGCAGTGAAATGTAAATACATGTACATGGGAGCCGGGATTAGCATTTACTGGAGAAAGGGAGTAGTCAATATTTTAATGAGGACGTCTAAGGAAGCAATTGCATGAAACACACTCCGATGTCACAGGGGAGCTTTTTAAGTTAAGCCAACTAGTTCCAAATTACTACTTTTCTCAGCTTTCCTTTAAGAGGAGTTTAGACTTACTTAAAAAATACAACTGTGGCATTTAGTCTTAAATATCATAAAATAGCTATAATATTCATCTCTATAAATACATACATTAACCTACATACATCTCTCTCATTATGTATATGGAGAAAGAACGTCTGACATGCCATTCTTCAGTTAAATGGCTCATTTAACAATGTCATCCCTCTGCTTTTTTCAAAGACAGAAATATTAGGGGAAGAAAATTGATACTATCCAAGAAAGAGAGATAGATTGGGGGGGAGGGATGCATGATAAGTAATATGAGTAACCAAAACAAATAAAAATCAATGATATTGTTTAAGGACAGAATCCTGTATATAAGACAGGCTCATATAACAGATAAAATCTACTAGAAAAATACTATGTACCATAAAATGTGTGCTGTGGTGTCCTGTAGGAGGCACATTCCCATCTTAGAATCTGATTTTTCAAGAGTTAGGAAAAGTGAGGGGAACAAGAACATTCTGGGAATAAGTTGAGTGTGATAAACCTAGGAGATAAATAAAAGACCTAAAACAGCATCCGTATCTCAGAAATGATCATTTACGGTTAAATGACTTGACATGATTCTAAGTGTAGAAAACTTCTATTTTAACATTTCTGAACTTCTGGGGATCCGAAAGAACCAGCTGCTTTAACAACACACATTAAAACAGTATTTCCTATTTTCTTGTGAGTGCTATCAAGAACATTTTATGTCTGACAAATATTTAAGCATTTTATGTTCTTAAATTGTCCAAGATTTACCTTACCCTTCAAAACACAGCACCAACATCGAATAACAAAGATAAAAGCAGAAATTAGTAAAATAAAAAATAAACATCATAGAAAATGATCAACAAAGCCAAAGTAGTTATTTTTGAGAAGCATAAAACAGAGAAACATGTGATGAGATAGAATAAAAAAGGAAAAGTACATATAATCAATACTAACATCCTGCAGACTTTAAAATGATCATAAGACCTTATAATTACTTACACTTTATACTTCTTTACATTTATAATTACATAATTCTGAGTGTGAGGTATCAGTAAAACCAAAAGAAACTGTTACACATAAAAACTAGGAGAAATATACCAAAATGTACAAAGCAGTATTATGTTTGTTAAATATAATCTTTAAACTAAGATTTTTAAATAAAGATGAGCAAAGATATATTAAAGAGATAAAAATATAATTTTTAATATTAATATTAGACAAAGAAAAATTCAAGGCAAAACACATTAAATGTTCAAAGGGGGCTTTTATGTTAAGTAAGTACAATTCAAAGCAAACACAATTTTATTTGTCAAATAATACTGCACTGTCAGAATGCACATATCTCTGTAAATAAGAGTTAAAGAAAAATAAGAACAAATTAATAAATAACTTCAATATCTCTCATAGTGGGTCAAAGAAGATCAAAGAAGAAAGAAAGGGAACTATGATGTAGAAGAGCTTGATAATATAATTAGTAAGATTAAATTCTCTACGCTAAATAAAATAAATTTCATCTCCAATGCCCATGGACTCCTTCCCAAAGATGATCTTATATACTCTCCCATAAGAATCATGTCAATAAAATTCAAGTAAAAGTCATAGCAGGTATATTTCAGAGACAATTAAATTAAACTAGAAATTAATATTAATGATGAAATCTTAAAATTCAACCACTTTAAATTTTAAAATTGCTCTTTTAAAAGAATTTTGAGTCATAGAGGATATCAGAATGGTACTTCGGGTAATTATACAATGCATGAAATAAGAATACAACATATCAAGTGTTATATGATGCAGCTAAAATAAAAATCATAGGAAAATGCATAGTTTTAAATCTTTTTATTTGTAAACAAACAAAAAAGATAAGTGAACCAAAGATGCAACTTAAGAAGCTATTAAGAAAATAGAAAAACTATGGAAATAGTAAATAAATTTAATAGCTAGTTCTTCAAAACTACCTATGGCAAAGCACATCAAGAAAAAGACATCTCATATTAAGAATGAGGGAAATGATATAACAATATATTTATGTGATTATTTTAAAATTGGAACAGAATATTTTATATGCATCTATAGTAACAAATTTAACCTCTAGATGAATTGATATTTCAATAGGAAAATATAAATTACCAAAGTTGATTTTATAAGGGATAAAAACAATCTAAACATTTCAATAACTCTGAAAGGAAATTAGAGCTTTTTATCCCCCCAAATGACCCAGACATTGACATTAATTCTATCACATTTATGGAAGAGGAGGGGGGTCACTCGAACTCCTTGCTAATTAAAATGGTGCAGGGCATGGTGTTGGGTTGGAGGGCTGGGGAAGATGGGGACATCTTGTTAATTAATATTATGAGGCTACAATCACACCTGTTCAAAAAATTAACAAAAAATAGCACAAAAAAGAATTTTTCAGGTACCACATAAGCATTAGATGAAGAAACTCTAATAAAATATCATCATGTCTTAGGAAGGCTTATTTCTGGTATTCAAAGGTGACCCTATTTTAGAAAATCTACCAATAAATGGAGAGACACAGTATGTTCGGCGATGGAATGACAATATTACAGAGATGCCACATCTACTCCAATCATTCCTAAGTATCATCCAATTGTCATCAAAATCCAACACAGAAAAACAATACAATAGCCAAGAAAATTTTGAAAGAGAAGAAAAGAGGCAAATTCGGCATTACCAAATAATAAATCAAAACTACAGAAACCACATAAACATTGCAGCACTGATATAGGAAATTATTTGCATTCGCAAAGTTAGAAAAAAAGCCTACATATTCACTGTGCAATAGGGGTGGGTAAAACTTCTTCATGCCATGCCCATGTAATTGATTAGGACACAGTGCTTAAAAGTGACATTGCAGAGAAGCATGGAAAGGTGGGCAAGTCTTATTGGTAATTGTGAGTAAAACTTTACAAATAAGTTAATGGGAAAAGCATTTTCTAAAGAATGCCATCTAATCACAGGGATATAAATACTATATATATAAAAGATATATATACTAAATGTAAACAAAGGCTAATTTTCCATAATTGAATTAAAAATTTTACTATTTGGTCACTTCAATATTTCCCTAATTTTTTAAAACAAATACATTGCTATTGTTTTCTTAATATATTATTTTTTAAAGGTCAAATCCTCTAAAATCCATTCTATTAATTTAGATATACTTATACATAACTAACATTTTTTTGAAATATATATAAAGGAAGTCTGTGCTCTTTGCCAATGGCAAGCATCTGGATATGACTCACCAAAAAAAATTACTATATGTCTGAAGGATATATTAAAACAAATAGCCCAGCACTGCAGTGATTGCACAGAACTGTATATATTCGCTCTGTGCACTGGACAGGAATTTTTCATTTCATACATCATTTACAACTTGCTGCAGTGATTCTGCAAAATCAGTCCATAACATTAGCACACACAAAGAGAAACACCCAATATTCTCATTTTTGGAAAATTCAAGTGTTTGGGGTTTTGATGTGTACAAATATCAGTACTCCATCTAAGCAGATGTTGCTCTAATAGGACGAAGGCACCAGGTGAGTAGGCACCACTGGAGATCAAATATCCTGGGTGAAGCACATTGACTTTAAAATCTATAGTCCAAGCTTGGCTTGTGCTCATAAATATACTTAATTTTGAAAACTACTTGAAATAAATGAAAACAAAATGGCGAAAGTCATAAGCAATCCTTCCAGAGGGGTTTATTTTTTTTAATGGGAACCAGCTTTGATTTCTAAAATATTTTATCAAGGCATTTGATACAAACCATCTGGTTTACTCAACACCTCATCAAGTGAATGTCTGATGCATTCACCTAAGTCCCTGCTCTTTCTTAACAGTATCACTATTTTCAGATCAGAGCGTGAAGGAGTATATTTTCCCAGCAATACAAAAAATCTTGCCTTGTTTATTTCAGGCCAAAGAAAAAGATGTTTTGCTGGATAATGCAATATTCCCAAGGTCAAAAGTGTTCTGGGATAGCAAAGAGGTATTGTGCTTCCAACATGCTTGACACTTGAACTCTCCTTCTCTTCCCTTCTTTTCCCTAACGTATGAAAGCCCAAACCACAATCTTCTGGTGCGTGCATTTACCATATCCTCAAGTCTAGCGATAGCCATGGAAATGAATTCCAAGAAACACCCAGTGAATTCCAAACAACACCCTATTTCCCTACTCTACGGACTTTCCTGTCATTGCCTTCATTCATTTCTGGAACAATAAGGATCCAGAGTTATCCTCAGTCTCAACAAGGAATGCATCTATGAGCCATCCACAGGGCACTGGCCAAGACCAGTCATCACTAACCACAGAAAATATCAAAGCTCACAACTTAAAATGGCAACATCTTCCTTAGAAATTACTGACCGTCCCCACCTACATACCAACAGGATCTTTAGCAACTGCACTCATTGTTTCAGGACCAAAAGTCTAATTGGGGACTACATCTCAGTGTTCAGAGGGCATCAAAGCTCTAGTAGCAGAGGTCGAATTCAGGCCAGAATGTCAGAAAACCATAATAATCAGAGCTCGGGAAGTGAAGCCATTAATGTTTAAGTTGCTTATTTTTATGTCACATATATTCCAAATCATTAGAGGTCTAAGAAATCAGGAGAACACCCTCCCTGTTGAAATCAGCTTTCAGCAGCTTTGGGTAAAACGGAGTACCCTGAACAAGACCGCATGAGCAACCCCAGGGCATCCCAAACAGGGTATGTGTACGAACCAAGGCAGCAGTTCTTCTCTGATTTACTCTTCGTTTGTTCACAGAAGATTCAAGAATCCAGAAGCCTGTAAATTAAAAAAAAAAAAAAAAAAAAGTTTGGTTTAAGGAAAACATCCAGAAATTAGCAACCAAAATGATCAAGAAGAACTGAGAGTTCGTCTTGTCTTTGGCTACAAACGAGGCATTCTGAGTAGGAAGCTGATAAAAATCTGCAAGCCCTGGAGGTCATGTCACGGCCAGAATGAGCGCTGACTGCTTCACAGTCTCTCAAAGTGGAAGTTCTGTTTCCAGCTGAAAAGATAGCCTGTGAAGTAGTATTATTCATTGCCCTTCCCTCCTAAAAAAGATGGTAATAGAAATTCATTTCACATTAAATAATAAATTACTAATGATGGGATACATTTTAATTTATTAGTAGTTTAAGAACTTATGGAGGAAATGACTGAAAGGAATTCGTGATTTTTCTCATAGGTCTCTATCTGGGTAAAGCACGAAGTAAGTAACAGCAAATTTCTTCTCCAAAAATAGAAAAGAGTTCTAAACTGGGGATGAAACTCAGTGGTAGGAGTATATTGTGTAAACTGGCCTAACCATAACACAAAATTTTAACAGAAAAATAGCAAATCTTAACACTGTATCTTTTTTTGGCAAAATAACTGAATTTAAGTGTACCTTTGCCTCATTTGTGTTTGTGGGGGAATAAATGCCTTAGATAGTGTGGAAACTAGCACTGCTCATGTATTTCCACCAGCACCATGCAAGCAGGATCATATGGAACAAAGGTAAGAATACAGTTTGCAAAGAGCAACTGCCAAGGAAGAAACAAAAAGTCCAGAAATCAAGCAAGACTAGCAAAAGCAAAAAGTGACTACAAATGTTTTAGTTATTCCACACAGTGTTAGTCCAGAATCAGACTACCTCTCAGTGGATCTCCAGTTTATGGGGGAGAGTAACCTATTATTTATTATTTATATTTAAGTAGGCAAATGAAAGCTGAGATGGTCAAATGTGGTAAAAAATGTTCCTGTAATGCTCTTGCCATTATTCCCAGGCTAAAAGGGGTATGTTAAATTAGAAGAGTCTGGAAGAAAAGGGCATTCTGATCCAAGGTAACTTGTTTTAGAAGAGTGATAGTTTGGACAATGATTTAGAATCAAGGTAGAAGTGTCCTGCCAAATGAATGAAGCATGACTAGAGTCAACTTACAGAATCAAACATGAACCTGAAAAGTTATGGAAACATGGGGACAATATGATGAAAAGGGTGAGCTAACCAAAAATGGAGAGAGCCAGGTGGCAGAGAACGGAATTTAATTCGGAGTAGTCAGAAGTCCGGAGCAAACTGAGCCTTGGCCTCTGCTTAGTGTGCCTGAGTCATTATAAAGATGAAAACACCTTATGGAATATTATTCAGTCTTTAAAAAAAACAAAAAGAAAGAAATCCTGCCATGTGTGATACCCTTCATGAACTTAGAAGACATTATACTATGCGAAATAAGCTAGTCGCAGAAGGACAAATGTGCATGACTTGACTTATAAGAGGTGTATAACATAGTGAAACTCACAGAAGCAGAGAACAGAACGGTGTATGCCAGGGACTAAGGACAGGAGGAAACGGGCAACTGTTTTTCAGTGGGTGTGTAAGATGAAGAAATTCTAGAGATCTGCTGTATAACATAGTACCTACAGTTAACAGTACAGTATTGTGCACTTTAAAATACGTTACAAGGATAGATGTCATGTTAAATGTTCTTAAGAAAAAAGAAAATACAAAAGAACCCAAGGAAATTTTTGGAGGTGATGGATATATTTAGTTCCTTGGCTGCAGTGATGCTATCACAAGTATATGCATGTGTCCCAACTTGTAAAGATGTATATATTAAGTGTGTACATTTTTGTATATCAATAATATCTCAATAAAGATTAAAAAAGAAAACACCTTGCTAAATGCTAGGCCTAGTTAGTATTATCTAATTTAGGTATTCTCCGACAAGAGGTGCTCTATAACAAGTAATTAATCCTGTTATCCAGATTTAATATCCAATGCTTCCCTCCACGTACAAACTGCATTTAAGATTTGTAAAACATTAAGAGCAGCTCAAAGCCCACAGTCACTTCCCTCTCAGGCTTCTAGTGGTTGAGCAGAGGGGACAGTAGGGTGTAAGCATATGGGTACGTGTGTGGCCAAGGTGGTAACCACCCATAAATAAAACCTAATCAGAGTTTAAGCCAGTGTCTAATCTTCTGAAAATATGTAGAAAGAATCTGACTTAATAAATAAACATGTCATTTTATCTTCTCAAGTGACTGACATATCACACTGTCCCAATTTCCCTTGGGTAACTTTACAACCCTACACTAAAACCAAAACCTAAAAATGACAGTAGAACTAACTGTGCAACATGTTTCAGGGATCTTAAGCAACCCCACTTCTCCCTTTGCATAAAGAGAGAGCAGCCTGGCTGGCGTGGCTCAGCAGTTGAGCATCGACCTAGGATCCAGGAGATCAAAGTTTGTTCCATTCCCGGTCAGGGCACATGCCCGGGTTGTGGGCTCAGTCCCCAGTCGGGGGCGCAGGAGGCAGCCGATCAATGACTCTCTCATCATTGATGTTTCCATCTCTCTCTCTATCCCTTCCTCTCTCTGAAATCAATAAAGATATATATATTTTTTTTTAAAAAAAGAGAGCAGTACACTGTTAAGCCTCCAAGTATCTAGAACAGGAGCTGGCCAGCCCATTTAATCACAAGGGTCTTTGAAATGTGGAAAAGGGAAACAGAAGAGCAAGAACCAGAGAATTGTAATCGTGACAAAGACTAGATTAGCTGTTGCTGGCTTTGAATATGAAAGGGGGCCATGAGCCAAGAAATGCAGGTAGCCTCTAGAAGCTGAAAAAGGCAAAATAATAACAATTCACCCTTAGAGCCTCAAGAAAGAAATGCAGTCCTGTCATCACCTTGATTTTAGCCCAATGAGACCCACTTCAGACTTCTGACTTCCAGAACTGTAAGATAATAAATGTGTATTGCTTTAATCCACTTACTTGGTGGTAATTTGTTACAGCATTAATTAATTAACACATAGGTCCATAATATAAAGTAGAAATTTCTTTGTGAGTCTTTATAATAGGTGCATTACGTGATAATGTGGGTTACACACTCAATGAGATGCCCACAGTGACTAGAATGGCAAGTTCCCTGTATCTCTTTCTGGAAAGGGCCCTTAAGTAGGGCAAGGGCCAGTAGCAACTCACAGCAGAGCAGATACTCTTGTACAAGAAGCCAGTGCCGTAAGATCCAGGTAAGTCATTCTCTAAGGGTCTGGCTTCATGTTAGAATAAAACTTAGAATACCTAGAGAACGGTTCTTTGAAGCGTGGGATATTTCATGTCAAGAGAAAATCTGTGTGCGCATATGTGTAGGAAAAGATAGCTTAAACAAGATTAAAGTTGTCTTTAGTCAAACTTCTCGGAACCTTTAATATGTTTATATGAATCTCCAAGAGGATAATAAAATATTCAAACCATCCTCGCTATGAATCCTGTTTCTTTTCCAGGAGTATCGTGGGTGTTGTGTTCTGCATAATCCATTTTTGAAAACTGACCTACAGCGATAGACATACCCAACAGGCTCTTAGGGAGGAATTCTTGCATGCTCTGCAGGTGTTAATAAAACGGATGCCTCATGCACTTATGTGCTTGGTCTCTAGAGCTGCCCAGTATGATCAATACACAAGGGTCTGAACCTCTCCTCCATGCTGCAAGCATCCAGGCTGAGCCTTCCCTCTATTCATGATGAGCTTCAGGGCTCCCCCCCAGCAGACCATGTCTGATATACTAACTCACTGTGCTAACCATTACAGTGAGCATGCCTGTACTCATGGGACACCCACTGAAATAACTATGAAGTTTGCAGCACATATTTCTGGATTCAAAACCCTTTCTTTAGGAGAGTCCTTTACAATAAAGAAAAGGAATATTACACAGCCAGTTCGTTCATGGTGTCTTGGCCTTGGCCCACCCTCTCTGTTCATCACCCATGCCAGAAGAGAGCCTGTTGGTACATCTCTGGAGAGGAGGAGCTCAATTTTTAGAATCTCTATTTAGAGGGGGAAAAATGGGCTGTTACAAGAGACATACTATACCGTTTCCGTTAAGTTGTATTTTTTGTTTAATGGGCTTCCAAAATTCTGGATCTTTTATTAATAAACTTATAATATGTTGTTAAATGTCAAGAAATGAAATCTAAATAACAAAATGACCCTACAGTGTCTTTTCTGTTCATGTACAACAGAAAGGGAAATACCATCATTAGCATCCTCTAAAGATTCAGTAACTGTAAATATTAAAAATCATTCTTGTTAGCCCCCCAAATTTCCACAATATGGGCAGTTTTGTCTTTAAGACAATGAGGTTTTCCCCTCAACTTAAAACCCCAAATCCACAAGAGAACATAACATGTACATTTCACAGGACATGTGACACTATGGCAAACAAAGCTTAGTGAGTTTAACACAAATCAACCCATTTAAAGTGATCCAAGAAGTATTTGCCAAATGTTTCATGCAGGTTGTTCCAAGACATAACAAATTAAACCTAGGGGCTCAAATTCAAGAGAGGTTATCTTGATGATATCGCATTTCTTTCTATTCAGAATATCAAAATAAGATCCAGTTACTTGAATACTGTAAGGTTCTATTTCACTGTTATGCATAATGCCATGACTTCACACCATATGCCATGGGACAGGATGCTTTTAGGACACCTCCAGTTTTCTAAGTTCACTCAAAAGATCCCAGGGGAGCAGCCACATGGTCACACGGGTTGATTTCCTGGGGTCACTGATTTTGTAGCATGTCTGAGGTAAGGAGAAGTGAGGAGGGGATGCCCCAGGCACATTTTCTGATCTAACAAGTAAGGGAGCAGGCTAGGTGCCATGCAGATGCTTTGTTGGCTGTGGCAGAATTAGGCCTGTGTTCCCATCTCCCTCCCACTCTTCTGCAACTCACTCAGCATCTAACTAGCTGCCTCACTTAGACATGGAGCTAAGAGGGTGGGGAGGCAGAGAGAGACGGGCTAGGCACAGCACGGCGGCTCCCTGAGAAGGCCATATCAGGAGTTCTACGATATAAGTGAGATGGAATAAATAAAATTTCTGAGAGCTTCCTGGGGTTTTTAATTTTCTTAAGAAACCATGGAAAACATGACTATGAAGTTTCATTAGCAAAGCTTACCCAGCTCTGGAGACATTCAATATTTAAGAAGCATAAACAAGGTTTCTGTATCCACCCAATAGTCACAGGCTAGAACTGCAAACTCTCAGATCTATTTGCATCTTAGCATCCATGTGCAGGGTATGTGCACTAAGGTTTCAGTTATCACCAACAAAAACCATGTGGCCCTCTAGCAACCTGCTTGAAGCAGTTACATAAGCAGCATATTTCAAATCAATTCTGTGCCAGATACAATTTTGAGTTGCAAACCCCTCAAAAGATTTTTCAGGACTTGCTTCACACCTTGCAAACATGAACTTGCATCTTCCACACTTTGCTAAGGCTCAAAAAGATGGCCGCAATGATTCCTCCCATCCCTTTCCAACACATGCCCCTTTTGCATGTGACTCTCAGCTCCCCTGTCAGGAAGTATAGGAAATACAGTCAACAATATTGTAATAACTATGTATGGTGCCAGGTGGGTACTTGAAATATCAGGGGGATCACTTTGTAACGTTTATGATTGTCTATGAAATATGCTATACACTTGAAACTAATACAAAATAATATCAAATGTAAACTGTAATTAAAAAATTCAAAAAGTTTTAAAAAGTGGTTTTTACTTCTCCACCCTTGACTCTGGGTTTGGCCACATGACTTTCTTAGCCAATGGGATATTTGCAAACTTGATGCAAGCACAGTCTTGAGAAGAACTTGTGCATTGGGACTTACCCTCTTTTGGCTGCCATGATGTGAATATGCCCCTGCTAGGTGCTGGTGATACGTGGTCCAGCTGACAGCTAGCCAGACGTGCAAGTAAGGCTATCAGAGACCCTCTGCTTCCACTCCAGTCATCACTGTCCAGTGGACCCCAGCCTAAATTGGTGACTGAAAGATGGGTAAACAAATTAAATGGTTGCTGTTTTAAACTTCTATGGTTTGGGATGGTTTATTAATCATAAAGGTATAACTGACACATAGGCCCATCTTTCTACCCATGTTAGACTAAACATTGTAAAAAGAAAAGCACCAAAGAAACTGTTGTCCATAAGCAATTAAAGGTTTCTCACTTGTTAGCCAACATAGGTTACATTTTGTCTTTTGGTTATCAAACACGAATTGGAGTGGGTTCTTGCTATTGCTACTGTTCTTGTTATATAGCTTAGGAAATCCAAACAAGTGCTCTCTAAAAGTGGTCCTAGTGGGATTACCTGCTATTTTCTAGGACTTAAGTCTAGAAAAATCTGCTACATCAGCAAACTTCAAGAAGCTCCATCATCTCATTCTCCAACTGAACTAAAAAGCCCAAAATGCAAATAAAAACCAAGTACTGTAGTACTTCTATCAAAATATTGCCTGAAGGGGCCCAAAGAGTTTAAATATGACTACCCATGAAAGAGTAATATTACTTTCAATCTTGAGGGTACAAAATTTAGGGCTATGGGCTTTTGAATGAGACAGATATGGAATTAAATGTTGGATCTACCATTTAATAGATAGAGACAAAGATTAAAAATAGTTATAATAATAGCTAACATTTATTGTTTATTGTACACCAAATATTACACCTAATAATATCATGCAATCCTTATAATAATTCTATGGGATGTTTCTATTATTTCCATTTTTACACGGAGGTTTAGAGAAATTGAGTGATTTCCCAAGAAAATATATCTGGTGTGTGGCAAAGCCTGGACCTGAACGCAGGCACTATGATCCCAAAGAACATCTTCTTTACTATTTTGGCATGCTCTCTCTTAAGTTATGTACCCAAGTCACTCATTCTTCATAAATTTTTCATTTATTGAGTTACTGATTCATTGATTCAGTCATTCTAAAAATATTTAAAGAGCACCTCTTATATGCAAGGGAGGTGAAGTACTGGGGATCGATGGTGATGTAGTCCCAGCCTTAAGAGCGTTTCCAGTTTAATGGGTAAAGGAAATTATAACCAAATAACAGCTTCTCCTTGTATCAGCAAACTCTGGACCCAATTTTTAGGCCAACCTTTTTCTACTGATGATCCACATCACCCTTTTGCCTAAAATCCTCCAGGATTCTGGTAGTTTAAATATATATACACAAATTATTCAACATTTCTCCAACTTCAAGAAGTAGAACTTAATTCTCTTCTTTTGAGGGCGGCCTGGACCTACTGACTTGCTTCTAAAGAACAGAATGTGGTAAAAGTGACAGTGTGTAAGGAGCACAGGGGCAGGGCAGAGGAGGTGGGAACTCTTCACTGAAACTTAGAGTTCCATTTCTTAGGAGAGTTCTAGAGATCAGTATAATCTTCAAGTGGGAAGCTCTGGAGCAGACCCCATGGACCAGGCTGAGAGTTGAATTACCTTATTTTTATATGAATGAATCCAGCCACATGTACAGCCAGATCCCAACTTAACTTGGCTTCTATTTCATCTCTTAATTATGGCAATTCTAGGATGTGGAGAAGGGAAGGAACTAAAGAAAGATTTAAAGGAGGTAACTAGTTTTAAAGGGCCAGGAGATTTCAACACAGGAATGAAGGTCTCCTCTCTCTATATAAATATGGGTGGGACAACATGCAGCTTTATTTACTCTCTAAATCATTATAACAGAATCACAGATTGGCATGGGTAATGGCTGAGTCTATAAGCAAATTGGGAGGCACAGAAATGTCTCATCCGACCTCAGCATATTGTTAATTGGAAGAATTACTTTCCTGTGGGAAAAAAGTAATTACTACCATTCCTCAATTGAATTAGAGTGCCATATCTTTGCCCAGGTGCAAATACTTTGGGATCTATGTGTTAGAGTTCACGATGAAATGCTTTACCCATGTAATTTCAAGGGGGGAATGTGAATTAGACTAGGTATTTTTGTAGGTGAGAATTTCAATAAAAATATGCCATTTCATTTCCAGGGCATCAGCACTTAATTGTCTAATTATTCCTGGCATGAAAGAAATGAAGTTAACATATGATCAAAGCAGAAAGGCAAGCTGACTGAGCTCCAAATGAAAAAATGTTTTGAATTGTATAAATAGTTTTGAACTGGGCTGTTTTATTTTGGCTGGCAAACAATAAGATTCTTAACATGTGAAATTAGACCCATTGAAGAAACTAAAGAGGACTGCAGTTGAATGCCAAGTGTTCAGCAAGAAATCACAAAAAATCTGGCAAGGGCTACAATTCTCTTGAGGACTCCACAGGTCTCAGAGAGTAAAGTTCGCGGGAACTAGTCAGCAACCAGGAAACAGAAGAAGGCCTTCTACAAGGACAGAGAGGCCTGGAGCCTATCAGCTTATAATAACCAGCATTTTGAAAGTAGCACTTTTCAGAGATAATATATAAATTTTTAAGTAGTGAAGCCATAGGTGTGGGCTTTTTTCCCCCACACCATGTCCAGAAAATCTGCACATACACATCAAATTCTGCATCTAGGGAATCTGTTTTATTGTGATGTTTGCATTTTTAAGTAATGTGCTTGACCTATTTGGGAGTTAATATAACTAAGCGGAGCCTATTTGGTGTTTATTATTTATAGAAGATTCACTTTGGATTAGGGCTTCTCAAGACTTCTGTGTTTGAGCTGCATCATGAAGTGTTCCTGGGTAGCTCCCAACATCACAGCAGGCAAGAAAAAGACAGGACAGAATAAAGACCAACCCACTCCCTCCCACCCCCCCCACCCCACATTATGAAGGGGAAGATGCAAGCTGGGGCGCTTCCCTCCTTACAAAGGCCACACTGGCCTCTGCCTAATAAACACAAACTCAGATTCTTACAGTCACATAAAAGAAAACTCTGCAAGTCAGTGCAAAATGTTCTTCTCTCAAGTGAGGATCCCAATTACAATACACAAAATAAAATGCTGGCCTTTCATTTATGAGATTTCCTTAAAATCTTTGGCCTGTTTTACAACTACTTAAGGAAGCAACCTATGAGTTGCATGTCTCATGACTGATTACAAAACACCTACAAATGGCTCCCAAGGTAAGAAGAGACAAAATTATAAATGAATCTGTGCCAAAGGGAGCTCTGTTATCAACCATGTCCATCTCACAGGCCAATTCTGGACAAGGTTATGGCTCCAATTCGGCGGATTCAAATAACAATAAATTTTTTTGTTAATACACATGTTTGCAGGTTCTTTTTGTTAAAGGGATAAATGCTGAGAGCAAGGATGGCCCCCCTGAGCAGCTTTCCAAGTCTTTGTGCTGGGAATATGAACTCCTCTCAATGGAAATTGACCCAGTCACCCACGGCATCTCTCCTTTTCTCCTTATGGTAATGAATGCTGGAAGCTTTCCAAAAGACAAAGCCAACTTGACAATGACAAATATGAAATGAAAGGCCATATGATGATTAAGTCATTTACTGACCAATAGAAAAAATACCCATGGTTGACACAGGAGCTGGAAAAGCTAAGAATTTCACTAAACTGAGGGAGTTCAGGTCTATGGTGTGGTCACTACGAAAGGCAAGGGCAACTTGCTCAGATACACAACTCTGCCTCATCACTGCAGAGCTTTTTACACAGTGATGATTAAAAAGCCATATATTTCAGAGTAAACTACGTTTCTATACCCAGCTTCATCCCCTCTCACCCATGGATTGGTCCCAGCTGGTAAATAGTTTTCAAGAACACTTTAGTCAAATATATCTACACTAATTTTTTCTTTGTCTCAAGATTATCTCAGTGCACCCAACTGGCTAAGGCTAAATAAAAAGTTTTATGATGATAATCACCCCTTACTTGTCACTTCTCATCTGATAGATCAGAACAAGTCCAGAGAAAGCAGACCACTTGCTGATGACCACACAACTGGTAAAGAGAATATCTTGGATTCCAACCCCAGTTTCCCGGTGTCGCTCAGTTGGCTGGGCGTCACCCAGAGCAGCGAAAGTTTGCCAGTTCGAATCCCGGTCAGGCCACATGCCGAAGTTGTAGGGTGGATCCCCAGGAGGGGCCCTGCAGGAGGAAGCTGATTGAGGCTTCTCTCTCTCTCCCTCTCCCTTCCTCTCTCTAAAAATCAATTTTTAAAAAAAGATTTAAAAATAAAGATAAACCTTAACAGATCTTTGCAAGACATTATGACCTTTCATATAACATGTACTTAGATAATTCCTCAAGTGTGTGTTCTTTACTCAATGAACGGTAATGATTTCTGCTACTGAAGAAAACATATTTAAAGAATTTGTAAGATACATGTTGTTTTTTTAATATACCTGAAGTCTATAATGTAAATGCGCAGCACATTTTTTGAAACACATATTATTTACCCAACAGATTAGGTGCTTAATGAAGAAGCTATTACAGACTATTGGACAAACAGATATTTGGACCATTTTCAATCAATTATTTAAAACACATGTCATTAAAAGTTTATTAGTGCAATTATTTTTAAAGAACCACCACCAAGATTATTAAAGCAATCAAGGTAATATGAAGACAGTTGAAATATAACAATAAGTGAACAATTTGAATTCTAATAAGTGCAAGTATCACCTCAAAGTGTAAGATGTCCTTTTTATTTTTTAACAACTCAGCTGTTAAATCCCTAGGAGCAAAACGCCAACTGCATTGGCCTTATGAGACAAACCTTCAGTCACAATCAGTTTTGTAAAGTTGCTGACTTCACATTGAAAACTTGTGAAAGAACGTTTTAAGCAAAGAACTTCACTCGTTCATGTTTAAACTTGCCCTCACTGTTTTATTTTACAACAGAAAAGTGACTGACATTCTGCACCTCTCTTTTGGTTTGTGTACATCTATCCCATAGATCAGATTTCATACCTCACCCACAGGAGATGCAGAATTGTTGATAGAAAGGAAAATAATAAACAAATACCAGAGGCCCATCTTTGTGGACATAAACCTCCGTGATAAACAAACAAAGAAAAATCATCTATTATTCCAACGATTTTTAAAAATCATTATTACAGAGGCAGCATTTCTTTGATTTCAATGGCTTTTAAGCAAATTGCCAAATGTTTTAAAATGTATTTGTAAACATGAAAGAAACACAAACAAAAGATTTTAATTATATTTTTTAAGCCATCAAAAATGTTCTAGATATAAAACTCAAAATTTCTGTGCCATGCTTTATCCTGAAGGAAAAAAAATATAGTTAAATTAGAAATCCTTGAAAAATAGGATTGATAATGGAAATACCCACAGAAGGCAGGCTGCAATTGTTCCGCCACTGTAATACAATCTCTTCCAGAATAATTTTTCTTTTTATTATTTCATTAAGTTGTATCTCACTAAAGTTCCTCTTAGGATCTCTCGGCAGCACCAAATTTTTCATTGAGAAAACGATAAATCACTGGCCTAAATTACAATTTAATTATAAACGCCTTTGCCTTCTAATGCTGCCTGGGACCTTTTACCCTGCTACATAATTCTAAAAAATGACCCCTGTCATAATTTCCTTCACTAGAATAATATGGGGAGATCTAATCCTGAATCCTGCTGTATTATAATTTAATATAAGAGGTAATTATTATTCAAAAGATAATGTTGCAAATATTGAAAATATTCTGAAGTTTGAGTCTTAAAAAAAAAGGAAACCTTAGGTATGTGGGAGCTTTCTATCACTGCACCTATCATGAGAAGCAAGAGGAAAGAAGTAAAAAGGTTTTTAATGAAAAAAATATTAGCATCTATATACAGCTGGTGTTTTGCATTGTGCGCAACGCATTTATATAGTCTTCAAACCGTAGTTAGAAATGAAATGCCTCATTTGCCAAATCAAGGAAGCGGAGAGCGAAGGTTCCGGGAGCGACAATTTTTTTAAGTTCAGAGTCTGCTTTTGTGCAGTGGGGGGCAATAAAAAACCACACCCTCTGTTCAAGGTTTCGATAGGATTTGGGTGGGGAAGGGCTGCAAAAACAAGGGAGGAGAATGAACCAAAGTACCAGGTATAAGAGTCCTGAGGTGCGATGTTAGGATGTAGCACAGAAAGGGCTTCTTGGGGACATTTTATTGGGAGCATCCCCAAAGCCTGAATGGGATATACACCAAAAACAACTTGGCTTTCCCAGAAACATTTCAAAACTGCTGAAGGGTGGGGTTTTCTCTCTCCTTCCAGAATTCACACAGAGATAAACCAACAGCAAAGACCAGGTGTAGGTTTGCTGAACCCTCCTCAATATCGACCTGCTCTTTAACTCCCAATAGCTGGAGCAGAAAGCTCACTCAGTTGTGCTCAAGAAATGACGACTGCCGCACCTGTGCAGGTACCAGCCCACCCCCACAGTGTGCTTCAGGGGCACAAGTGAAAAGTCAATGTGTTGGTGGGAAAGTCCTGTTATTATGTGACCTGAAGATATGGGGCAGCACAGAATTCAAGGAGTGAATCCCGCAGATGAAATTAAGTGGCACTTTAGTGGAAAACTGAATCCAGTGCTCTACTACCTTTCCACAAAAAGGGGGAATGATAAAGGGTTTCGATTAAATTACAAATGTCCTTGAGACCAAGTATCTAAGAGCTTATAGTCTACTGAGCCTAACAGTCTAAAATCAAGAGGCCCCTCTTTCACCTTGTGTCTCCCCCCAAAACAAATTCAAATACCATGAAATGAACCATCATAACTATCTAAAGCCATAGGTATAATTATAGGAGGCCCATTTTGACTGCTCAGGGGAGGGAGAGGTGGAGATAGTGATGATGCAAAAGGAGAAAGAGCTAAGGGTAAACCAAATACAAAACAGTGATCTGAATGAAATGATAACTCTTGCTTACCAATCTTAGACTAGTCAGCAAACCCCTATACAGCTCAATAAACATCAAACTAAACAGTAGGCACAGCTTTACTGCCCTTTTGTTTTGTTTTGTTTTTGCTTTGGGAGCAGTTCATTTAAGATGTAATAAATTGAAAAGCTACTCCCCCCACCACCGCCCACAGTACCTTCATAAATCTCAAGACAGTGCAAATGAGTTATGCCTCATTATGGACAGAAAGAAAGGGCCTCCCCAGGCAGGGACATCCTTGGCTACCATTAAAGCAATCATTAAAAATAACAACCCACCTAAGGGAGAAAAAAAGTCATTCTTTTAAAAGATATATATTAATTATCCAATAATATTAAAAATAGGTTCCATGGGTTCAAATAGAAATTGAAATCCAGAATGTAAGTGAAGGCAGAAAAGGGGGCATGGGGAAGAAAAGGGGAAGTTTATCAGAGAGAGGTCTGTAATTTCCAAGAGCAGTAGGAGAGAGAGCCATGAAATGGTACCCATAACGAACTAGTGATAAAGAAGCGTGCAGAGATTGGTAGACTGTGCCTACCTGAATCATGTCACTAATAACAAAGACTTAAGACTCCCGAGAGGTTCAGGGCAGACGTTGGAGTGGACATTCCAATAACTAAACAAAAGTACATTAAGGTGGACACACGAGTGGATGGGCAGGAAAGCACGGACAGGCAATCTTCAGGTTTAAGATGCACTAAAAGTGCTCTGCCTCGCTGCAGTAAGTTTCCAATGGGGCCCCAGCTGAAGCGAGGAGGAGTGAGTGAGCTACAAGCAGGAAATAAGAAGCTAGATAAACTGAGCATTCGGCGGCCACACCAAGCACGCCGACTCTGTCTCCACAGGCTACCACTCGTCACTCCCACCTGTATTTAAAAGTACACAGTGGAATTAAGATCTTCCTACGAAGTGGTAAATCTCTGTGAGATGTGAGCTGAGCATGTGCAAATATGTCTCCTACTAGCAGTCACAAAGAAATGTAAATTATATAATTTCAGATTATACAATTCCAGACTGAAAAAGTGACAACCCTTTGCTCTTTGGTCACTTCAAAAACATTAATCCCAATATTTAAGTGGGGGAGGGGGGCACATGCAGTTAGTTATTAAGTGATTTTCTCCCAACAGTAATACAGGTCAGGGGATTGGAACTCATAGCTCCTGAAGACGGAACAATCATTGGTTCACCGTACTATTCTTCAAGGAATGAACAAGAAACTGCACTTACAGAGTGCCCCCTAGCACAGAAGAGAGGAGATGTAAGATTAAAACATAAAATGAGCCTGGCTGGGTGTGGCTCAGTGGTTGGGCATCGACCCAGGATCCAGGAGATTGTGGTTCGATTCCTGGTCAGGGCACATGCCTGAAGTAGTAAAGGTGAGAGGATATGAGCAGGCACCAACAGTCTGCAAGTCCACTGACTCAGAGACTGGCCTATTTCCTATAAGGCCTTGAAATCTCTCTTTATGGCTTTCTGTGGTGGTGCTTCTTTTCACCTGGAGCAACTGAGCCTTTGCCAAACACTCCCCACCTCGATGACTACTGTGTTCTAACCCCATATTCTTTACTGAGTTGTTCTGTTTTCTGCTTTAAAACTGAGTGTGTCCAAAACAAATCCATCCACTCTGCTCTGTCCATCCCACAAATGACTCCTCCTCCTGCCATCCTGTTTTGTTAAGGAACTGCTCTTCTCCTAGTAAGCCTGCCCTGACCCTCAACTTTTCACTTTCTCTTGAACCCACATCCAATCAGCTGTCCTATTCAGTCAGCCCCCAAGAAGGTCTCTCTCAAATGCTTGCTACAGTTCCTTTGACAGCACAATGGTCTAGGCCCGGGGGTATCTCACAGAGGCTCTGCCAAATGCGTTCTAAGTCTATCCACTGCTTCCAGCCTCCTGTGGTTCTAAGCCACCTAGAAGTCACTTATGGTGTAATCCTTCCTGCATACCTTCAAGAGCATCACAGTGGCTGCCAAGGAGAGACCTTAAACAAGCACTAAAGACTCTGTATGGTTTAGGCCAACCTCCCACTACAGCCCTATTCACGTATCCCTCTTCATACCCTGGAAGCTCTGGCAAACTAAACTGCTTGCTAGCCTCGTAATAATACCTAGAGTTTTTCCACCTCTGTTCCTTGGCGCAAGGTGTTTTCTTCATGAACAACATAGTTCTCGTTCCTTCACAAACTATCTCATATACCAGATTTTCAATGCACCACCTCCTGTTCCCCCAACACCAACCTAGGCTCTTTCCTTTTTCTAAAGATCAGAATGCTCTCTCATCCAACCTTTATGGTGCTTCTTCTGACTGGTGTTTTAGTTACTCGTCTTCTGCTATTCTTACATCACAATTTCTTCCTCCCCTAGGGCACCCAGCACTGTATAGGAGTTTAATAACATGTAGTACGAGTTTAATATTTGTTGAATTAATATGTCATGTCCATTTCAATCCAAATAAGTCTGGTCAGACTGGACTGGGGGTTAAAAATCTAATTCAGCAGCCAATATGTCTTATAATAAATCTCATGTGTATTGAATTAATCAAAGATTTAAAATTTTTTAATTCAACTTATTAGAAGTTGTCAAGCTGATTTTAAAACAAAACAAAACCCTTTCAGCCCAGTTTTCTCAGGATTTGCTTTTCCCTTAAGATTTAAGCTATAACCTTATTCCACCCGCATGACCCCTTCGCTGGAAGCCAATCGAAACGTGTCTAACCCACATTCTGCAGAGCATGATGGTGAATTCAGTTAGACAACAGCCTTTGGAATACTTTACAGTAAAGTCCTAAACATATCAACATGGAGCTATTTTAAAAATATAAGGAGGAGTGAAAAAAGCAAGTTACAGATTGGTGCATACAGTATGATAGCATTTATGTAAAATTTAAAAGCAAGCAAATCAAAACTATATGCCACTTACAGCAGCACACACGTGAGCATAAAAAACATTCAGGAGAGTGGTTAATTCTTGTGGGCAGGGAAGGGAGAAAGAAAGAGCAATGAGATTAGGGAGAGGCACACACAGAAATCTTCAAATGAGCACAGGACATTTTATATGTTGAAAAACATAGCCTGAAAATAAATGTGGCAAATGTTCAGACCTGACAAAGCTGGGTGGGTGAAACAGATGTGAATCTCTGTACATTTTTCTGTACAGTTGGAATAATTCATAATTTGAAAAATGTATTTACTTGGATTGGAAGAGTTATCAAATGGTTTTACAGAGATTTGTAGCTTAACAAAGAACTCTTGCATGGCACAGGGAAAGACTTATGAAAAGTAGAGTGACTATACAGGTAGCTGAAGTCTCAGTTTTATCAATACTTATTTATTTTTTAATCTAACTAAATTGATTACAATCATCTATTTTTGATCAATTACTCAATTTTTGTTTTAACTGAATCTCTCACCTCTTAGTTAAAAATATGTAGCTGATGTAGAGCAACAAAAAACCTCCAATGAATTGGAAGGTTAACAACAAAAATCCTAAATGATGCTGGCATAACACAAGATCATTAAAGGAAATATATTATACCAGCAACAACTAGTGGGGGTAAAAAAAAGATTTCTCACCAACTCTTCATCTAGAACATTGTCTTATTCCAAGAATATTCTAATTCATCTCTCCTAAGTAGTAATATATTATTCCCTCAGTAAAATAATAGTATCTTCCCCTATGGGTTCTTTTTAGGATTAAATGAGTTAATACTTTAAGCACTGAAATCAGAGCCCACAGTTCATACTGTTATTAACTATCCTTAAAATGGTAATGACAATGTGCCCACTTTAAATGAGACTTATGCCCAAAGCCCACAGTAGCAGCTGACTTTTGTATCTTTTTAGATCTCTGGTCTCTCACCCTCATAACTCCAATAATTGCCAAAACCAAAGTCCAATCATCAGCTAGCGTCCAGCACAGAAGCAGAGGGAAGGCTGCAAAGAAAACTGAGCCCTAGCAAGTGAGTTCCGGGCCCCTGGACCCATGAGAAATGTGAAAAGAGCCCCTGTGCCTGGCTTTCTATGCTGACAAAGGTTGTCTTTCCAGGGAGAGCCAGGCCAGGTCTGCCTCCAGTCTGTCCTCTGCCTGCCACAGGCCCCAGCCCGCTCAGTCCTGCTCAGTAACCGGGCATCAAACAAGAGTAATTGACAGCTTCTCTCCTCCAGCCTCCCCTCTTGGAGCAGGCAGTTTCCCCAGGAGCCGCCTCGTACAACCTCAAACACTTTATTACTGGTCAATTTGGGTTTCCTGCCCACTTTAAGTGGCAGTGCTGAGGGTCTGCAACTCTCTCTAGCCCTCATTGATCAATATTAACAGTCACTTTCACAGCATTTCCCTGCTACTCAGCAAGGCCGGGGACTGGCTGTAAATTACCACAGAGCCTGGTCATTACACCCAAAGAAATGCTGTAATTCAAAAGTTAGGGCTAATTGTGAAAATAATTTCCATCATGCTTTTCAGTACCTGAATCAAAGAAGGCGAGAGAAAGTGGGGCTTGTCCACTTTGGAATTGTTGGTTTAACTAAACTGCTTGCCTGTACTCACCCCTGAAGACGCACCCTCTATCTGATATTTATGGATAAGGGTCCAACTATTTCCAATACCACACAATCAGCTCTTTGGGGGGGGGGGGGAAGGACCATCCTATAAAGTTTAAATTTGGGGTTTACAGTCAATGTATTATAGGTATAAAAAAAAAAGAAATCAGGATTAAGCAATTATTGGCTGGGGCTCATATAGTAATATTTGTTTATGAGGCAAAATTTAACAAGAAACAAACAGCGAGTGTTGTTTATAAGCAAATGTGAGCTGTTTAAAGGCATAGAGAGGCTTTATAAATGCAAATCTCAGAACCTGGCAAATAACTAAATGGAAATTCCCTGCTGCTGGCAGCTGACTCAGGCATGTTGAAGGTGACAGAGCAAAAAGGCCACCAGGAATCAGCCTTCCAAAGTGAGGGTGCAGAGATACAATATTGAGGGGTATTAGGAGCACACCACTGAGCTGCAGAAAGACTAAGCCCAGAAACCACACACTGGGCTCTCAATATGGAAGCAAGACTAAAGTGTACGTACAGGAGACAGAGAGAGAGAAAGAAAAAGAGAGAGAGAGAGAGGGAGGGAGAGGACAATGGAAAGAAACCATTATTTTCAGACCCAAGAGGGCCCTTCTCCTCCAAAGATGGATTAGGTGTGTCACTTAGAACCACCTCAGCTGGGGTGTTTTTTCTTTGCCTTCCAAGTGCTGCCACAGAAGGCTCAGGAGAGAGCCCCTACTTTGGCTGGAAGGAAAAAATAACAAATCTATAGAGAGGCTCTTTGGCAGCTGCCATGTTCCAGGGACATCCCCTGTGGCCCTGTCAGTTGCCACACCCTCTGGGAAACCACGTGCTCAGTGTGGGAAGGGAGAGAAGGCAGGAACCTGCCAAGCACTTAAAATAGTCAAGTTGAAAAAACAATCATTCTTCCTCCTCTGTACACAAGGCTCCTGTGGAAGTTGAAGAGTGGTCAGGACTGGTCCTACAAGACCCATTGTTCAGCCAGGGCCTCAAATCACATGAGCTTTGTTACCCCCAAGCTGGTGAGGTAGAGCTTGAGCTCAACTAACCAGTCACAGTTTTAAAACAAGAGGCCTGTGTTTGTGCAGAGGAACCATGGCTGCCCCTCAGCCACCATACCATGCCTTGTGGTAGGAAGTCCAAGCTGCCTCACTACCTCTGGGGTCAAAGGTTCCCCTCCTTTTGGCCTTCTCCTTGGTGTGTCATCAGGAAGAGTCTCAATGCCAACCCAGCTCACTGAAATCTCCCTGCCCGGGTTGCCATCTGAAGTTATTATCTTTTGTGGGCTCAACCGACCTATCTGTGCAAGTGGCACAAGCCCTGTGTGACTCCTCACTATTGGGAACACCTTTACCTCCCACCAGCCTCTCAGTGCCCAACTGGCCAGTTCCAGCAGTTGGCCAGAGGGGCACAGCTGGGTGCTGGTGGACAACTAGCCTCTCAGAAGGACCGGCCCTCCCAAGCACATTCTCCTCATGGAACAGAAGGAAACCAGGTCAGGGCTGATAATCGGAGTCGGTGTTCACCTCCGACTTGGCTTCACCTCCCACAGGCATTTTTCCCCCTTTATTTGCTCACCTGAAGAGAGGAGAAATAATCTTGGCTGCTCAAAAACACAATAAAGGACACCCCAATTCGCAGCCCAGCAATAAGCAATAACTTCCCTCCACAAGGAAGCAATTAGGGGCCACTGGTGCCAGATCTTGGGGCTTGTGCATGGCAGAGATGGGGGGTTGGATGGCTGTTTGGGGGGCTCCACAGTGGTTCAGAGCCCTGGACTTTGCACCTACAAAGGCACTGGCCACCAGCCTGGTGATCAGCCTGGCTGATCTCCCAGCTCCAGGGCCCGAAGGGGAATTAGACACCAGCCAACCCAGGCTCTCTATTGTTTAGAAAAAAGGAGAGAAAGAGAGAGAGTGAAAAATAAAATCCTCACTCGTTTAGTACAAGTCATTTTACATGCTGGGATAATGAAGTATAAAAATGCCTTCAAAGAACTGATTTCCTACTTTTAACTCACTGCCAGCCAAGCTCTTTGTGAGGCCTCTCCGGAACATGCATTCCCGTCCCACTCAAACAAAAGAGCTGCGAATTCATTAAACTATTTAATTATGCCTTTTTATTTTTCTCCATTAGCAAGTCCTACCAGCACAAAGTAAATAAAGCCACCGTGGTCTTTCCCCAGCAGACACACTGACTGTTTTTATTCTTTATTCAGTTTACAATATAAAGGGCTATTTTTCCCCTCCTATTCTTGGCGAGTTTCCTAGTACAAACCCTGCAAAGAGAAGCACCCAACTGCACATGCGATGCATGAAGCCGGCGCAGGAGCATTCAGCATTGCGAGCACATACCCTAGACAGCTTTCAAAGTACCCGCAGCCAAAGGCAGCCAAACAGCACTTTACAGCCGGGCGCGGAAAAGATATTAGCTTTTTTTTTTTTTTTTTATACTCTAGTAAATTTGCTTTTTACATCTATTTCTTTTCAGAAGGGCTTGTTATTGAGCTCACTGTCCACAAATTCCATTGATCTCAGGCTGTGACTCAATCCATATGCTCACGCTCTGACACCAGCACAGCAAGCAAGCGATACAAATCCTGTTCAGGCTACAAACTTATTGATTTTATAGATTTCCCCCAAAGTTGTGATAATGATATATCATTGTTAAATTTGGTAGAACAAACTGCTTTCCCAATCTGTCAATGCGAGCATGAAAACCAATTCACAGGCTTGTTTAGAAGGCTTTCCCACCAGAAGAGTAAGCACAGCCCAAGGAGGCAGACCACCGGTCCCGGCAGCTGGCACCGGCTTGATGTACGATTCCTTCCCTGCTGCCCTTTCCGACCCGCAGCGCACTGGGCGGCCGGGCTGTACTTACTGGCTACAATTATCCACAGTGATTTCTCCCCAGGATGCTCAGTATTAATTATTAACCACTGGGAGCATGCTGCTTGGGTGACCCACATCAGTAGGTTTTAAAAGACAATTTTGGTAATTTTAATATGCTATTCAGATGCAGTTGGATCCATTAGGATCCTGGGACTATTGACTTTAATAGGTCAATTTTTTTTTCCTCTTGCAGTTGCTCCCTCTTCCCCACCTTTAGGAATCCAGGCAGCTGCTTCCAGCAGGGGGCAGACATCAGACGTTTCCTTTTGAGAGGATATGCCTTTGCTTCCTCACTGATGGGTTAGGTGACTCAGTTTGCCTCCACTTTCTCTACTCATTTTCTACAGATCCAGGCTACAGTTCTGGCAATCTGGTAGGGTTCCATTAACCTTACTCCTTCCTAGGGTATCTATGATTCTTTCTCAAGTATGTCCCCAAGTGTCCATCCATGCGCCCTCTTAGTCAGCCCACTTCCTGAGTCACCTTCTGCTCCTGCAAATTCTCTATTGCATGGAGAGGTCTGCCTAATTCATTTCAACATGTGTGCCACCTTCTATTCCCAACTTCCCAATCAACTGGAACAAGTTTTCAACCAATATGTCCTTGGGTCATGATCACCGTGGTTATTTTTTATTCTTTCCAATGTGTCCACTTCCCCCTATTTCTAAAACAATAGTCTTTGTGTGGTCTCCTTTTCACCCCTTGTCTCACCACCTGCCCTTTCCTGTTTCTTACTTTCTTCCTCAGGATTCATCCAGACTCCTCTCACTCCCTAATCCATTAGTCCTCCTACCATTAATTTAAACAAACAGCTTAACAAAACAGTTGGAATCTCAGATGGTATCATCTCTCACATAAAATCCAACCCTCTCTCTCTCTTTCAGAATCTTTCATTGCCTTCTAATGGTGATTTCTGTTTCTCTGCTGCCTGCCCACCCCCCAAAACTGCAACTACCTCTGAACTGAGGATACGATGTCAACCCCCAGCCTACCTGCCTGACTCAAGCTGGATGCCATGGAATGTGGTTTTGTCAGATGGTTGTATTCAGCTGAAATTTCAACTACTTGAATATCCACAGTTTCACTTCCCACTCACATACATGCTCAATTCTAACATGGCTAAAACCTAGTTTTCTTATTGTCATGTTTCATGGGAAACTGATCGTAATGACTAGTGTCCAAGACCAAATGTTATCAGGCATGCTGGCATTGTATGGCCGTGGACAGACCCACTTGGCCTTCCCATTCAAGTATGCCGAGGTCTGACCTTATCTTCTTTAATGCTATTAATAATTTATATGACCCTAATGTTAGCAATGGATTTCCATACAACTTTCTCATACCTGTGGTATCACAGTTCCCATTTTATGGATAGGAATGTGCTATGAGCCATGTTAGTAAGCAGCATACCTGATCTTTACATGCAGGTTTTCTGGTCTCTAAATCCAGAGGTCTTTCCAACAGAGCATATTTCCTCTCCATCTTAGTTATTTAAATAACGGCCTGCATAAAAACCTTTGCATTTCAGGTACTCTATATCTCCAACCCATTGGTTGAAAATGATATTATCGGTATCAACTTGTATTTCATGGCAGTAATTACTTTTTAGGCTCCTCCTACTAGAAAAAAAGGGTAAATCTAGCAGTAGCCCAGAAGAATCAGCACCATGAAAATGACTCCCATTCCCTTCTATAATTCAGGAGTAGGGTTGGGTGGGGTGAAGGGGAGTCATAATCTTACAGAACAGAGTCCCTAAAGGAATTTGTGATATATTATCTTTTCAAAGATCACTAAGATGAGAGATTTAGATCATAAAGAAAATTTTGCAACAGTCACACATACAAGATTGTTTACAGTCCTAGATCCAATATGGAATTCCCAAAGCCCTTGCAAGAGAATTTCCAGAAAAAAGCCAGAACAATAAAGTCCCCAGCCAGGAAATCAACAATTAAATAGGCTGGCTATTCTCCTTAATCCACCCATTGCAACTTCCGAAGGGTTCACTGGGGTAACTGGACTCCAGTCTCTCCCACCTTCAAAGGACAGATGGAAGGATGCACCTGAGAGAAGTGGACAGTTAAAATTTTATGATGAGTAAGTTCCCTCCTCCCCCAGAATTCCTACTCTGAAGCACACAAACACCCACGCACGCACGCACACACACAGACCAAACAAACCACCCTCCTGCTCATAATTGCACTGGTCCAAGTGTGTGGAGCCTTCACGCAGAATGATGGCTTCCCCTGTCTCCTGCATTTGTTCGGCTCCCTTGGGAGGAGCAATTTACAGAAAGCATTATCGATTTTTGCCATAATAGGTACAGAGATGCCTCACCGTCCCTACTCGGCCGGCTGGCTCTCCGCATCACAACTGTCAGGCCAGTTTGTGAAGCCCGTCATTATTTTTTTTCAAGTAAATCCATCACAAGGTTGGGGTGGGGGGAGGTGAGGGAAGTGATGAAAATAAAATTATTTTCACCTTGCCATACGAAAGAATGTTCACGTCCTTCGTCGGAGATGAGTGCAAGCACCACAGACTGGCAGAGAAAAAAAATTTTTAAAGGGAAAGGAAATTTGCAGTATCTCAGAGAGAAAAGCAGATGAAAGACAAGGCAATCTAGTTGGGATCTATTTGAAATATTTTTAATGCAGTTATACCTATGCTCCAGCTCACTGTCATCCCTCTTCAGGGAGCTAAGTCACCTGCAGACATTGTATTTCGTGGGAAATAAAGGGGAAATGGACCTCTATTTATTTGTTGGTGTGTTTTTTATCTACATGAGTGCATCAGGGATGGAATCTGCCTTGAATCGCCTCTCAATAGACCACCCACTTTTAACAGAGACCACCACCTTCCATTCTACTTCATTTCTTTGTGCCAGAGGTTTCCAGATCCCCCTCCCAATCTCACACACACACACACACACACACACACACACACACACGCACACACACCCCAGAGGCTATCACCATTTGGTTACTGATCAGCAGGTGAATATAAATGCTTTTTACTTCAAATATTTCCTAAAATGTAAAAGAGCCTCTTAGAAATCACATGGAAGACAAACAGTGGAGGGGAAAAAATCACACTGAAGCTCAAACAAGCCTTTTGATATTCATGTCCCGACTTGATTGGTCATTGGTGTGCTCTTCAAGCAGGTCTCTAGGCTCAGTGAGAAAGGTCAGAGTTTATCGCCCTTCATCCCACGGTCCAGGCCTCCTCCCTCCCCCCAATCCCTACACACAGCTCCAAAGATTTAATCCAAGAAATTGGCTCTGGATCTCATTCCCAGTTCTGCAGTTCATTAGCCATGAAAAGTGATAGCCGCTTAAGATTTTTATGAGACATTGTTCCAAAGGCGGACCACAGAAAGCTGCACAATTACACAGCACTTTGCATACAGCCCGCCAGCCTCTGGCGGCTCAACAGCCATCAAACTGCAGAATGAAAAGTGGCCGTTTGCTCTTGGTAAAAGGAGAGGATTTGGTGACATTTTGTTCCCACTGGTGTTTTCTTGAAAGGACACACTTATTCTGATACAAATTCGACACCTAACATGTTATCCTTTCTCCATTCTTCCCAGCCCCCAGCCTCTCCATCTTCCAAGGACAAGAACCAACCCTTAAAAGCACACGAGTCCCTCCCTCCCTCCCTCCCTCCCTCCCTCCCTCCCTCCCTCCCTCCCTCCCTCCCTCCCTCCCTCCCTCCCAGCTTCCATTTGGCAAGAACATTTGCAAACAGACACGGTTAGAGGGACTGAGGTCAAACCGAAACAGGCAGATCCTGAATCCACTTGGACACTGGCCTTCTGTGGCTAGACATGAACTGAATTGTGTTTAAAAACAAAACCAGCCCTCCTGTATCAGACCATATGGAAAACACATTGAGATCAGGGTAAGGAATAGGATTAGTCCCATAAAAACCTGATTGCGGTTGCCTGGTTCTTTGTCACCCTTGATGCCACGTGCTCAACAACACTGCAGTGCACACGAGATTAAGCATAGCAAAAAGGAGAAACGAGAATCTTAGCCATTTCGAACTTTCACTTTTTAACTGTATTTCAATTATCCCACCTGAACGTGGGATCTGAATGATGCTATTCAATCCCTAGACACCTATCCCACCCAGGAGGAGATTAACTGTGAGGCCCTGGGAGAGACCACACTGAACAACAGTCATGTGCTTTAGTGAAATAAGCGAAAGTAAGATACACTAGGCAATGAGTGAAGGCTGCTAGCTCTTTGCACGCCGACTCTTCTTCACTTCCTTTCACGCCGGGTGGCACCTTAGTGGTCACCAGTGTTTTGGTAATCTGACGGCAATTTAGAGAAATACATGTATGTGAGGCTCACAGTCATGTCCGTAAACACCTAAGTCACTGTCAGCCAACTCAATATAGGAAAAACTTCAGAAACATCTTGTTCAAATAGTAACTGATGCTCCTGGCACAGAGACTCTTAAGTACACCAAGAGCGACTGGATGAAAACTCACTGCTGTCTTGAATGAGCCAGATACTACTCTGTTAAGGGTATTAGAGATGTGATTTCATTTCATTCTTACAGCAGATACTTGCTGCTTCCTGCACTGTTTTACCGATGCCTAGAACAGTACCTGGTACATACTAGCCGTGGAATAAGTTTGTGTGGAACTAATGGACAATACACAGAATAAAGGGCAATAAGATTCGCAAAGAAGAAATATAAAGCACCAAGAAACACTAATAATCGATGAAATGGAAAATAAGAACAAAATAGAACATTTCCTATCTAACACACTGGCAGTTCCATTTGTTTCGTTTTTTCAATGACAGCCTCTTGGGTAGAAAGAGTTGCACACATAGGATGCAAGGGTATGAACTGGTACGACCCTTCTGGGCGACAATCTGGCCTTATTTATTAACACTCTTAAAAGTATTCATGCTGCTTCACCACACATTTCAGTGTTTGGAAATTGATCCTAAACTTGGGAGAATTACACGTAAGTGCTATAGGTGAAGATTTTTTATCACAGTATCATTTAAAAGAGAGAAAAATAATATATAATCTAAATGTCCATTTCAGTGGTTAACTGTTAAATGGTGACATAAAATTTTACCCATTCATGATAAAATGTCATGTAGCCATTTAAAATCATGCTTTTAAAGTAGCATTTAATGACACAGGAAAATACACGAGTTATATATATTGAGTTAAATGAAACAAATTATACGATGGGATCTCAAACTTGTACAATTCTGCAATGACTATAGATCTGCATGGAAAAAACTCTGGAAGTCATTCTGTGAGACTACACATAGGATATAAAGAGGAGTTATCGCCATGTGACATTATTATGGGTAATTTTGTTTTCTCTAATACTTCTCTATTTTTTCCAAATTTTCTAAAATGAGCCAATGCCCGGCCAGGTGTGGCTCGGCGGTTGAGCATCGACCTAGGATCCAGGCGATCAGGGTTCGATTCCCAGTCAGGGCACATGCCCGGGTTGCAGGCTTGATCCCCAGTTGGGGGCATGCAGGAGGCAGCCAATCAATGACTCTCTCATCATTGATGTTTCTATCTCTCTCTCTCCTTCTCCCTTCCTCTCTCTGAAATCAATAAAGATATATTTAAAAAATAAATAAATAAAATGAGCCATTATATTCATTGATAATTTTAAATATCTAAACATATAAGAAATCTGGGATACAGTGTTCATTTTTATTCTGATTATTCAGAGAAGAACAATTTAACTGTTTTTTTAACTTTCTCATCAGGAAAATAGGACACTGGACTCATTTTTTTTGTTGTTTTTTTTAATAACAATGTGAGAGCCACATATAGTTCACAGACACATTTTGTTTGGCAAAACATGGTATTTTCAAAATTTGAATACTTCTGGGCAGAGTCTATCTTTAGCAATTTGCCATAGTCCTCACTCCTCCATATTGTATTACATAGTACTGTTTCGGCTGTTAAATACCCTATCCTCCAGTTGTTGAATTTACTTATCTATTTTAGTGAACTAGGTCTGCCATCTGTGAAAAACGGAAATCCTAACTGGGTGTGAGGCTCCCATTCACACTCTTCCTAATTGACGCATCCACATGCACACTATACCCCTTACCTATACGTACTCTTTATGTGGCTTCTTTGAAATTGGGGCCTTGCTCTCTTGTGCTTTATAAGTAGCTTGGTAAACACGGTGTCTTAGTCAGTCTGGGCTGCTATAACAAAGTACCACAGGCTAGGTAACTTACAAATAAATTTATTTCTCACAGTTCTGGAGACTGAACATCCAAGATATGGATGGCAGTGCGGTGGGTTCCTGATGAGGATTCTCTTCCTGTTTGCAGACCGCCTACTTCTCCTTACATGGCAGAGAGCAGAGAGGGGAGCACGCTCTCCCATGACTCATAAGTACACCAATCCCCGTCATAAAGGCTCTACCCTCAGGATGTCTTCTAATCCTCATCACCCCCCAAAGGTCCCACCTCCTAATACCATCACATCTGAGGGGTAGGGTTTCAGTCCATAACATATAGCTTGTGGATGTTGCTACTTACTGAATGTCTATAATATGCTAGAAAACACGCTAAGTGTTTATAAGCATCTTTAGTTCTGAGAATCATAGAAAATTATGCTATGCTCCTTCTAAGGGAAAGAAGCTATAGAGAGCAAGAAGGGTGAGGAAAATGACAAAATCCAAGAACACCTAATGGCATAAGCAGTTGAAGAAAACAATGTATGCTAGTATCCATAGGAGGATAGTTTTGGCAACGGTCGATATATCACCATTGGTCTGTGATGAAGTGTCCACCAGACAATTAGAAACAAAAGGATAATTTGAAGATTTTCCCATAAACACAAAAGTATTCATATTAAAAACTACCTTTCAGTCTGAGATGCTATCCTTCTTACTCTTTTCTGGGGAGTGTGAGGAGGGGGAATAGGAGTGGGATTATTTAAATATCCCTTTTTTTTTAAATAAAACATGTTGGTGATAGCAGTGTCTGTTTAATACCTTTACATATCAGGGGGGAAAAGGCTGACAACTTCTGTGTTAACTTCCAAATCTTAAAACCATTTTTACTAGTCCTGGTAATTCAAATTTGGGAACTACTTATCTCTCCATGGTACATTTCTATTTGCACACATTTTGCTAGAACAGATTTTGTAAGTCTGTGGTCCTCCAGCAGAATATACCCCCAGATGAATTCTGTTTATGAACCATTGGAACATTTCTCATGAATATCCTTTTACTGGACTCACAGCCCCATGGGGTAACAAGGTGCTGTAGCTGAGGACCCACTCCTCCTTAGATGGAGCCTGGGGTCTTCCAGTTTGCCACAGTGGACACTTTCACTATCTGCCTGGTCCGTGTAGACATCTGAGTCTCCCACCCTTTTAGGAAACACACTAATGGCCTATTTTCAGGAGAGAACTTTAGGGGATTATAGAGGCCATGTTCTGTTTAGTAGGATTGTTGAGAAACCAGCCCTAATTCCTCTGCACAACAACTCTTGGATTTTGGTCCAAGAGCCTGGCATCAATGATCAAAGTTCTTGCAGTGGCCTTTCAGCTGTAGCCAGTAGCCAGGGCTGGAAAGCACGCCAAATGCAAAGAAACAACCCTCAACTGTTCCTTTTCTCTCCCCCCACCTTGGTCCCACATTAGCCCTTTGGGGATGACTCATTTAAATATTTTCCTGCCTTGGCTTTCTCCTTCAGAGTCACTCACACCATAAAAAACAGAGCAAGAAAACACCAAGAATTTTAAACACCTCAGTCTGTAATGGGATTAGAGCATCTGTAAGGTGTAAAAAAATGATTTCATTGTTTCCTATAAACTGACTCCTTTCTCACCAGAAAGGGCCCCAGTCAAGATGTAGAAAGCAACTTTTTAAATAGTGTGTATTAAATTTGACAAACATCTGGTCAATCAAATTTACAGCAATACATAGGGTCTAATAAAGGTTTATTTCTTCTTGAAGAACAAATTTAAAGATTTTTTTAAAAGCTTTTATATATAAAATGAAAACTAGACCTGCTTTTTTTTTTTTTTTTTGCCCAGCCTGATTTCTAATGCTCCATGCTTTCCCAGGCCCTAGCTGCAGGGTTCTGTTTCCTCAAGGCAGTGAGGGAGATGTGTGCTCAGGACTGTAGGCCTGTAGGCCAGCAGCTCTCCTGCATCACACTGCCAAAGGCAAGGACCAAGGATGGCCCAGCAGGTGCTAAGTTTGGAGCTGACCGTGATCCTCAGCAGGACAGAGGCCAAAGTCGCAATAGAGCCCCAACAAAGCAGGTATCTTCCTCCTATCAGTATAGTTTCTCATTGCTGCTCCCTCCGTGTGTGTGTGTGTGTGTGTGTGTGTGTGTGTGTGTGTGTGTGTGTGTGTGTTTTGGGGCTGGGAGAAGGGGAGATCAGAGAATGGGGTGAAGTACAGACTTAGGGTCAGGGGTAAGAGAAGGGAATGGTGAAGCACTGAGGAGCCACTTAAGTCTCTCCCTTTTCTCCCTACTCTAATTCTCTCAAAATAAGCAGCTATTAGGAACAAGATCAAGGACATGATTTAAGCTACTTGGAAGTACGAATGGGCAGTGGCACTGAGCATGAGTGATTTGGGTTACAGAACAGAACAGCCACTAAAACACCATACCTTTCTGTGCCTGACACACCCTTGCACCGTATGCTCACCAACAACTATGTAGTAACCCCATTAGCCATAGTATAACGGGGGTAATATTTTGAAAATATTAAACCATTTAATTTTTCCCTTAAGTGAATTCTTCTCACCATCCATTAAATAAATGGGTTTCATTGTTTCCAAGGAAAGATGGGTAGGTAAAAGCTTCTCTTGAGAGAGCTAAGCCTAGGGCACCTAAACCCATTAGCCATGGGGCAGAATAAATGTAGGATGTGATAAAAGAGGAAGCAAATAACAGATCCAATACAAGTATCTTTAATTCCCCTTTGGGGTCAAAATTCCACAGAAAGACTGGGATCAAGGTATGATTAAAGCCCTCACTTAGGGTGGTAGTCCTGCCAATATAGCGGGGCTTGCTTTTTTATTCTCGGGGTAAAGGTCAAGCAAATTGCAAGTCTCCTGAAATTAGTGCCTACTATAAGCATGGCGCCAAGAGGACGTGCTACTGCCAACGTGTAGTTTGAAAATGGTTGAAAGAGGTGTTCGAAAGGATGGACTAGAAGGAGATTCCAACCTCAGCAATATGACATTTTGGGCTAGACGCTTCTTTGTTGTGTGGGTTATCCTATATGTTATAGAATGTTTAAAAGCATCCTTGGCCTCTGCCAACTAGATGCCAGTACAGAAACCTGCTCCACAAGTTGAGACTATCAAAAATGTCCGCAGATTTTGCCACTGGTCCCTAGAGAGGGGGGCAAAATCACTCCCTGTTGAGAACCATGGGACTAAAGGTAGCACCCTAGTCTGTGCCAGAATATAAGCAACAAGGAGGACCAGATGCCTCCAAAGGGGTAGGTGTGGAATTGGTGAGAAAAGTAGTAGACCAGAAGGCACCACACATGGAGGGGACCAGAAGCAATGGTCAGACCAACACAATACCTGGAAAGACCAGCTAGATCCAAATGAACCTCAATGGGCATTTACACTGAATATCAGGGCCTACTCAAGCCACCCAGGCCATAGAGGAGGCCCAAGAATAGCCCACATACCGAGGAACCTCTCCAGTTGTACCCAGAGGCTACTGGGATAAAAGAGGTGTGGTGGGATTAGACAGTTTAAAAGGGCAGAAAAAACTCTCCCTAAAAGAATGCTTGAGTCTTACATTTATCCAATATTGACCCTAAACAGAATGAATCTAACCAGGGGTTGTGGCAGTTAAAGAGTAAGATAAGACCAGTTATAATCAGAGCTGTAGCGAGTATCCAGGGCGCTCTGCACTTTATTCTAGATTTTCTTCTGCTCCCATTCAGCTTCTAGGATTCAGCCCCTGACTCAGGCTAGTGGCTCCACTCTTGATCTTCTATCTTAAGATCTCCTTTTCTGTCTCCTTCAGCCAACACTTCCTTTTAAGAGACTTGACTCCTGGAAGCTGAGAAGCCTGGGCAAGTACTCTAAGACATCCGAATTCCATAGGATTTCTGCCTATCTCGGAAGTTGGCAACAACTTCCCAATTGTACTCTTTCCACGAGGCCACTCCATGCACAACTCAAAGGAACTTAAGCCTCATTCATGCTAATGAGGCTCTTTATGGGTCCAACAAGACAGAAAAAACTCGAAAGCTTGATATTCCCAGCCATTTTTTTTGTTTTTTAGACAGAGACCAAGTGCCAGTTAGTGGGGAACTCAGACACAATATCCATAGCCACCGTTTTTGACCCATGTGAGAAAAATAGTCAAAGGAATTCCAAGAAACAAGACACAGAGCTTCCACACAAGGCTCAGATGAGGCCCCGGACTCTCTCCATAGGTGTCGCTGTGGCCCTGGCCAGGGCTTGGCGGAACATTCCATCTCTCTGAGAGGAAAGGCAGCTGGGGAAGAGGAGTGAATGCTTGAAAGTTGATGGTGTCAGTCTGTCTTCATATAACAAGCTAATTTGAAAGGGCTTTAATTTTCTTAAAGCATAAAAAAAGGTTTCTTTGCTAGATTAAACTTGGGATTGTCATTCATATATTGTTTATAAGGTAGTCATCTCTTCGCAGCATATTTTTTTGTTTTTGATTTTGTATACTAGTTAGCAGTGAAGACTTGTCTGCGTGTATCAGAAGGAATAAAGAGAGGAACGTCCTTAACTGTCACTTTTAATAAGAGGAGTCAACATGCCTCTATTCAGGTTAAATATTGTCCTGTCACATTTCAATAGAGTCAACAGATTTTTTTAAAAAGAAAAGTCAAAAGCACTGTGTATGCAAAAAAAATCCTTCCTGTCATAGAATGTCAAAGCCCTTCTTTATCTGGGGGAGGGGCGTGGAGGTAGGACAGAAAAATCTTTTGTAAAATGTGAAAAATTACCACTCATAATTGGCGCTGACATAAAAAGGGGTCTTTTTGTTAGAAAAACAAAGAAAATCTCTAATTTAATAATCACCTGCAAAGTGTTATTGTGATGGGAACAAAAAACACACAATCAAAGTCATCTTTTTTTTTTTTTTAAGTAACTGCAGTGTTTTTAAGCAATCACTTTACTTTACAGCAGCTCATACACATAAACTGATGATGTTCCAAGTAGAAAAAAGCTGCTCCAAACTCCTCAAGGAAAGTTTCTGAAATGATGGGTGACAGGCTACAATAAGAAAGTGCAAATGGGGCATTATGTTCAAAATAAAGCCAAACAAGATTTTTTTAAACCCAAAACATATTCCTGTAAGCAAGAATCATTTAGGCGTAAGGTACAAGAGAAGAACCATTCCTCATAAGAGGACTAACGGGTTAAAGACACATATTTTGGAGATGGTGCACTGGAGAAAACTGAGAATATTTTGTAACAATTTATAAAAGAGACTAGCAGAATGAAGTCCTCTTTCTGTTTCAAACACTTGCTGATTGGTTAAAAATGTGAACCCTAGTTGGTATTTTCAGGATTTGATGTTTTAGTTGCAGCAAAAACTATCATTTTAGAAGTTATTCTAACTCTGAATAAAATGATTTCCATTTAACAACCATTCCTACCAATTAGGGTCAATGTAAAAAATATGTACAGCTTCCTAGACTAAGTAATATTCAGAATAATCTCAAGTTTGAAAATATCAAATTAAATGGGATCAACTCTCCTAAGAATGGCAAGGAAGGCTGACTCAGAATTTCCACATTTAGTTATTATTAACACACAGGCTTTGTTATGGAGAAAAGAATGCTCCAAAGAGTGCTACCTTCTGTGGAAAATTATAGCAGTCCTGTCATGGATCATACAGAGAGTAGTCTGTGTGCTCTTGCTACTGGATTTTGTACTTTAATGTATGGTGAGAACCAACAACTATTTATTTAGTTTAATATTTAATAATGCTTTTAAATTTTGCAATAAACTCTTTAGACAGCAATGAGCACACAAAACCCCCACATGTCTAAAGAAAATTCAAGTTGTGAATTTCTGCTTTAAAAAGTTGATGAGAACTTGTAAGCTGAACAAAATGTACGTTGATGTTTACCATCTACCATGGAAGGGTCATAGTGATATCACTGACTACAAGAGAAGCAAAAGACATCGATCTGCTGAAGAAATATTGTCTCTCTACTTTAAAAGCTAGTAGTTATTCTAAGGAGACTATACCAACAATTCATGGTTTGATATGAAAAGCTGTAGAAGGTTCGACTGCATATCACTCTATCAAACATGACTTTTCATTTAGATCAAATGATTCTTTTTAAAATTAATTTCATTCCTTTTAGATATTTAGTTGAAATAGATGTTAAAATTTACATCTGATATACTCAAAATTAAATTAATTGAAGTACAAAGATTTTGTGACTAAGCTGATATAAAATCAACCTATTTAAAAATAGTTTATTGATTTTAGAGAGAGAGGAAGGAAGAGGGAGAGAGAGAGAAACATGGATGTGAGATGGAAGCATCAGTTGGCTGCCTCCCGCCCGCCCCCTACCAGGGATTGAGCCGGCAACCCCGGGCATATGCACTGACAATCGAACCAGTGACCTCAAGGTGCAGAGGATGATGCCCAACCAACTGAGCCACACAGGCCAGGGCAACATTGACTTTTTAAAGAGGACTTTTACCATGACTATATGATTTTTCTTTCTTTGTTGTTCATCATTAGTTTTTTTATCAATTAGATTTTCAATTTGAAATACTGAAGAACTACTTTATAAATTAACCTAGATTCTACATGGTATTAACTTTGTAAATAAATAAGTCCTCCTAGTTTTGGCTGCATTTTGTTCAATTTCAGTTAGACACTATTAATCAAGTATTCAACAAATAAACACGCACACACTCAAGGACTATAGCCTGAAGAATTCCGTGAATACCAGTTATTGGAAACAAAATTTGTATATAAGGGTAAGTTCAAATTTATACTGAAGAAGCAAGAAGAAAATTTAAACATTAAATGATGAGAGCTCAAATGATGTACAAATTTTTAAAAATTCTATAAATATGCCTCTGAATATTTAAATTGTGCAAAGAATATTTTGACAGAATTCTTTAAAAGTTATATAAATCCATGTTTTTACTGAAATACACTGAAAATGAGAAAGCCTATGATTCTGAAGCATATTAATCTGGCAAACTTTCAAAAGAGTTATAATGGGATAATTTGATGAGATTTATGTTATGAAATTTTAATACCAAAAAGTTTCCCTGAATTAAAGCATTAAGATAGTACCCAGAAACATTTTAGCTGGAATATTTATATTCTTCGATATACTCCATTTAGAAGAATTTTTCTCTGAGCTTATCAGATACTCTAGTATTTATACAGAGAGTAATTTTCCACCTAAAATGATCATGGCTTCAAAGATTAGTAAATTAAATGTCTCAACAGTTTCAAACAAAAATATATATAACTTTGAAACCTGTAGGCAAGAGTATAAAAAAATTTAAAATAATAACATTGGAAAAAGTACATTCTTAAGAATACTAGTGATACTTCATTACAAACAGAGCTAAGAAACTTACAACAGTGTATGAATATGTACTAAGAATAATTATTCTATATACTTGTTTTTAATGTTCTCATAGTAATAAAAAAGTTGTTTTGTTTTGCTATAACATATTATTTCAATATTTTAATAATTATATTTTTAAAAATAATTTTTAATACAATCATTGAGAAGCTCACCCTAATAATAAAACATCTTTTTAAAAATATATACTTTTGAAGTTATTTAGTTTTTAAATTCTGTTAAATTATACACAACATAAAATTCACCATTTTAACCATTGTTAAGTGTACAGTTCATTAAGTTCATTCACATCACCACCATCCACCAACAAAACTCATCATGTTAAAAAAATTAAACTCTGTACCCATTAAACAATAACTTCTCATTTTCCCCCTCCCCCATAGTCCTCTGGCAACCATCATTCTACTTTCTGTCTCTATGACTCCTCTAGGTACCTCATAAAAATGGAATCATGAAGCTACAACAAAACAACTTTTGATCAGTCAATAAATATGTCAAATATAGCTTTCTCTTTCACTCTGAAAAATATCCTGGTTTGGAACACAAATTATAGGTGGTCAACGTAAGCGTTTGAGTGATACAATCAAACAGTGACACCTGGCTCTTCACCAAGAAGTAAGGTTCCTGAAAAGACATCTTTCTCCAAAGTGTGAGGTCTCTACTACACATCTGTGTGCCCAGAGACATTCCCTTTTGAATCATGTCCTTGTGTGGCTTTGTAGCATGCCAACTTAACTAAGCAACAGCTATGGCCGCTCCCAGCATCTCCTTTCCTGCATGGCTAAGAGAATTGTCCAAAAGTGACATTTTGTGCAAGATTTAAGGCAGAAGTAAAGCAGCAGCCTTTTTTTTTTTTTTTTAATGCTCTGAAGGTTAGTGCATCTGGTTGGGGACCAGGCATAGTGGCAGCTCATATACACTTTTGGGGATATGCTGGCTCACCCTGATGATGTGCAGCAGCACTCGAGCCCACAGTTCCTCCAGCTCCTGCTGGATATGCTCCTTCAGCTTCTCAGTCTTGGCCAGGTGCACACGCAGCTCCACGGTGAAGGGTGCCACCTTCTCTTTCTGGTCACCCATGGTATTTAGAGTGGAAGTGGTCAGAGACAGATGGGGAATTCAGTTTATGTTCATAGACTCAGTTATCCTTGTGAGTTTCTAGTTCATCCTCACTCGGGTCCATTTCAAGCTTTTCTCACTAACTGCTGGTCTGACCAATGGTAACTTTAATCCCAACACTAGATTCAGAGGTTACAGCCTGCATGGATCAACTCACCAGCTCTCACAGTTGTGTAAGGTCTAAACCCTGTAACAACTCCCTGATTCTAATCACTCACGATGGTTCTGCTACTCTGATTGAACCTTGGGCACATCATCTCGATTCTTCAAATCCAGGTGGTTCCTGAGTTTGATTTTAAAAGCCACCTGCCAGATACAAACACTGAATTTCATAGCCACTTTGATGTTTAAGAAACTGCTTTCAAATGATAGCTGGCAAACTGAAGTAAAAATGAATGAAGGAAACAAAGAAAGGAAAATCAGAAAATGCACTGCTTTTCTCCTTCAGAAAGAAGGAACTTCATTCTTCCAAAAAGGGTGAAGACCAAAGGGAGGGGTCTCTGGATCCCTCACAGGGATCAAATCGGATGCCGATTCTACTTTCCCACCTTACGGGCACCTTGCACCTCATTTCACCTTTGCACACTTTCTCAGCCACTCCATTCATTTAGGGGTTCATTCTGGCACAATGGGAAGACAGATGGTCATCTTGAGCGGGCAATCTATGCAAACAGGGGTATCACTGTAGATCTTAAAGAACAATACAAGGTGGAACTATTAAAGAGATCTCACACTCGTATCAACATATGCTTTATTCATTGTCAGTTCTGCAAGATCTGCACAGCCTGGGAGATACAGGGAAGGGTGGGCAGGCGCACTAAGGTGTGTATGCAGGAGCTATGCTCTGGTCTTTTTCTATGGTAATTTTTGGCAAATATAAAACAAAACAAGAAAAACAATGTAACCTTAGTCCCCGAATTCTTTCTTGTTTACAGTCATCCCTAATGGGATTAAGACAAACATCAGGACCTCAATTCTCAGTTGCCTTTAAGTTTTTTAAGAAAATGCCCTGGGCACATTACCAGCATGAGGAGTAACATCAACATTTAGAAAGAAGAACAATTAAAAATCTTTCCCCAGAAAACGAATATCATATGAAAGCTATTCAAAGCTTCAAAGCAAGGTTCTGTGAAGGCCCCATATACTTGGCCCATTTGAGTTATTTCAATTTACTTTAGGGAAAAAAGGGAAAAAAATTCCCACAAAGCTGACATTATAAAGTTTCGGGGATAGGGGAGCTATTTAATCATTGTGTGTGTTACCCTGGCTTTTCTGCAGTCTCTTTTTCCTGTGGTTTTGTTCTTGTGCTGCTCATTAGCACCTCCCCCAGAGAGTGGGCAGGAGAGGGAAGAAAGAGATAAAACTCAAATCAGACAATTTTATCCGTCAGCCTGTCAACAAGTTGAATATATTGAGAGCCCAGGGGGTGCAGAGGCACTTTTTAGTAGCTCCGATAAAAGGTTTGGTGGGGGAGGAGGTCAAAACTAATGGCAACATTGAGATTTTTTTTTGGATCATAAAGGGATTTTTATTGATTCGTGCCTTCCACATCTCCATCAGTGCAGACAATCAAAAGTGGGGCAAAAATAATTAAGCATCTATAGAACTTTCTTAAAGACAGTTAAAAATCTATCACTTTAATCCCTGTGAGTTTGGGGACCTGTTGGGCAGTTCAAATAGAAAACAAATAAATTAATTTCCTTTGCTTTGTCTGGATTCTTAAAACAGCACTATAAGAAAAAATAAAACCCATCACAGCAGGTTCTCTAGCTCCCCAACAACCTTCTCCTTTCAGCCTGACTCCAGTTAAGAGAGGGGCAGGACCTGTGGAGAGGGTACATCTGAGTGAAGCAAGAGGCAAGATCACTGCCACCAAAACAAGCCAAAGCCTGACAGTGGAGGACTGAGCTTGCCAAGGACCCAGTAAAATTAAGTTTGTGTTCTGCATGTTGACATGGATTCTCGAGGGACCTTGCTGTTCTGCACAGACGCGAAACTCTCCATCACGTCGTGAGGCCACTCAACACAGGAAGTCTGCCGTTTCCAATGCTGAAGGCAAAGAAAACATCGGCCTGCCCTCTCTTTCTTATGGGCATGTTTCATTGTCTCTAAGGTGATGTTCCACGGTGGAGCGGTACCAGTTGTAAAGCATGACTCGGGATGGTTGCTTAAGGGTGCCATGGTTCTGTTGGCTCTGATGTCTGGGAGAGTTCCCAGTGCTCTATGAAGTTGCATATATGAGTTTGGGCCATCCCTCTTCCCTGCAGCTGTATTCCCAGGTTCCCATGTCTGCTGCCTTCCTCCTGGGGCTCAACTGCTAGGAGGCACCGATGGGAGATTCCATGGTGGAAGGAAAGGAAAATCAAAGTATTTCTCCCCCTCTTCCTCAGGTTATACTTCCAGACGCTTCCTCATCTCTAGCTCCAACTCAGAGAGGCCTACTGTGGTTCTAACCACCCTTATCCCTCAACAGCAACACCCCCTCCTCCCTCTACTGAGGGCTGGTAGTGGCTTCCTGCTGTTGCTAATCCGGCCTCACTCCTCCCCCTGCTCCCCAGCCTCCCCAGCACCTGCACAACTGAATCTCTCAGTTGAGTATGCTCCCTTTTAAATACCAAAGTGGTTTCCACTTTCCTGGTTGGACTCTGACGGACCCACCGGAGCAGTGCACTTTATAGATTATTATCTATCTTGGCAACTGACTCAGTAGCTGGAATCCACTATTTTGTGATCTCATCTTACATTAAAATGGGGCTTCTCAACTTCAGCACTGTTGACTCTTTAAGCTTGATATTCCTTTATTGTGGGGGGCAGTCCTATACATTATAGGTTATTTAGTAGCATCCCTGACCTCTACCTACCAGACACTAGTAGCACCTTCCCATTCGTAAAAATAAAAAATGTCCCTAGGCATTACAAAATGTCTCCTGGGAGGGAAAAAAAATCTCCCCCAGTTGAGAACTGATGCTGTTGGCAATACAATGGCTAGGGCTCTGTGTATACACCTAGCTTGCAACTGCGCCTGCACCTGCTCAGTAAAAGGGGACACGGGCATGGAAGGCAGGAGCTCTGATCAGCTGGGCCCTTGGTGGCCTCATCTCTCTAACGACTACCGTGGATTCTCAGGAGTGTGGGAGAAAGAGCACCAGAGTTACCCCAGTTGTCCTGAGCCATGCTGACTCTGAACACTAAGAAACTAGATTCCTTTCTCACTGAGGAAATGGTGGCCTAGTCTGGGCTGTGGCTGTGATAAGGCCAAAGGGATTCTCACTCATCACTTCTCTCCCTTAATAACACCTAGAGAATGTGAAGCTGGAGCCTCCAGGTATGAAGAAAAGCAGTGCTTGTCTCCATGCTCCCTGAGATCCTCCTTGTCCACTTCCCACTCTGCATTTTTAAAATGCAAGCCAGCCAACTATCTGCACTTGGCCTTGGTGTGCGTGGTGACCACTGGAGATTCCTTCTTTCAGGTTGGCCACAAGGGTACTGCCAGCACTGTCATCTCAGCATGCCAGACTGGTTCCTTATCATCTAATTAAATGTCAAGCCCCAGGTATTATATTTCAAATGCAAATAAACTTGGTAATGGAATATGGTGGCTTGATACTTTAAATTCAAGGAAATCAAGAAAATCAAGTTATGATCACTCCTGGAATTAACATTCCTCTACACGTTCCTTTGGGCACTGGGCTTAGTTTGTGCTCCTAGCTACCATCAAAAACAGTGAAGTGACTGAATATTCGCTGGGCAGGCTGGGGAAGTCTTGTGTCTAAAGGTTAAGATTTTTTGCTATTAAAATGAATGTCCCTTAAACTGGACTTCTGATCCTAGAGTAGGGGCTGCTGCTCAGAGCCATAAGTGACAGATGGGGAAGTTTTATTCTAGCCCAGATCCATTGCTGCCTAATTGTTCTGTGTCTCTCTTTGGGTCTTAACTTTCCAAATAATTTTTTTTAATTGCCATTCACTTCCTTTAGCAAGATGCTATCCCTAATAACATGGTAGTCATTTTATTGTCCTTTGAGTGCCTTCAAAAAAAGCAAAATATAAATGCGAAATGCTTTAAAGGTTCCTGTATTTTAGAGCTTGAACAATATCTCTCTGTCTTCTCTGGGTTGATGTCCACTGTGATGGTTCTTGATGGACAAAGAAGCAGGAAGCCTGTGATACTCAGCACACAATAAATTACTAAAGAAAGCAGTCCACCCGGCTGGGCGGGGCTCAGCGGTTGAGCATCGACCTAGGATCCAGGTGATCGAGGTTTGATTCCCGGTCAGGGCACATGCCCGGTTGCAGGCTTGATCAATGACTCTCTCATCATTGATGTTTCTATCTCTCTCTCCCTCTCCTTTCCTCTCTCTGAAATCAATAAAGATATATATATATATATATATTTAAAAAGCAGCCCCGCCTTCAACCCTGTGCCTCATTATGGAACACAAGGGGGCTGAAAAGTCAAAGCACTAGGAAGAAAGATTTCCCTGGAAGGACAGCCTGAGTCAGCCTCCTCATATACATGGTTGGTGATGAGGTGGGCACATATCTATGTATTTAGGACTTTGAACCAATTTTTTTAAAGTAAGAAATTACAAAGGGTTTCCATTGTACTGGTTTCTGATATACTCTTGTAGGTAGAGTGTGAAAGAGCAGAAAGAAGCCATCTTCTTCATTAGGTTATTATTGAAGAAGTGACCACAGGCAGAAATATGAGCTTCATTAAAATATCCACTTTTAAAGCCAAATTGGGATGTTATTCTTGCCAGAGTGGCATTTAAGGAAACACTAAGACTTGAGATCTCCGAATCCTGAAAACTCCATCATCTTCCATGCCCCAGAAGCAGATCTATAACTTGTCTCACAGATAGATAGAGTCCCCACAGCTTCCTCCTTTTGTGTTCTGTATGTGTTTATGACGTGGGTAGAAAAGGTGGAAGAAGCTGTCTACTTGCTCCTGACTGTATCACAGTCAACTCCAAGCAGCGCTGGGCAGTGGGCGGCTTTGTTCCTTACAATAGCCCTAGATACTCCAGGGAGCACAGGAGACACTTGACCCCTGAGTCTCATCAAGTGAGAGACAAAAATGCTGTCATTCCCAGAACTATTGCACTTATTTGCTTGTCTCTGTATTTACTTATATCCTTCCTTATCCTTAAGACTTACACATGCTTTACAGTGATACATAATAATGCAAGGCAGCCTAAGTGAGAAATTGGTGGGGAAGGGGAAGGGAAAACAACACAAGGGGTATAAACTAGACCCAGAAATCGATGAATGCAAAATGGAACCAAGGTTTATGTACTTGTTCTGAATGGACCACCAACTTAGTTCTGAGGCTTTCTAGCAACAAAGTCAAACGGGGAAAACTCAATCATTTACCAAGTCCCCAGTGTCCACAAAATGAATACAAACCAGGAGAAGCCCAGAAATTCCAAATGCTCAGATTAAGTGGGGTCCTGTTCAGCAGGTACGTGTATCACCAATGCCGTGATCACCAACCCACAACCAACACAAATTTTCAACATCCACCTGGGATGATGTTTCATTATTCAAATTTTTAAAGAAGAAAGCTACCTTCCTAGGACCATCTTCCCACTGAAGTTACAACCACTTTTATTTAAATGTGGATATGAACACAAACATATATTACTTGTCAACATAGTTTCTCCAGTTCACCAATTGTAGACACCAATAAAAGTACTGTTAGTGGAATGTCTCTAAAAGGGAAGATCCCCCTAAATTATGTACGAAAGGATGTTAGTGTGAGTAGACTGAGTACTGTTTCCATAGCCTCCATTAGATTCTCGCAAGTGTCTACCACCCAAAATGTTTAAGAATCCTTCCGCCATCACCAGCCCTTGACAACTAGATAGGTTCTGGTCTTCTATAAGGGCAAGAAAAGTTTTTTGTATTGTGTCATTTTGATCCTTCAGTGACACATAAAAATTTCAAGGGTTTCTTGGAAGGGTAGGAATGGATATGGTCCACCAGGTTTGTGACTATTTATTTGAAATGTCAGTCCCAGGGAAAACAGTACATAGTGACACCATGTGAAAAGTTGGGTTTAAGCATATAGAGCAAGTAACCACGGTAAGAGACTATGGTCATGATTACTTCGGAAGAATCAGGTTTCTTTCTTTCTGCAGAGCCAGGAATTAGGTCTGAGCTGGTTTCAGCACCCAGCCTCTCTTGTCTATGAGATACATGTTTATCATGAGAATTCCTGATGGTGAATGTGACTAAATAAAACCCCCAAATGCACTCCCATTCGGGAAGCTCTCAGGCTTTAATTTTTTTATAATTACAAATTTTTTTTAAATGGTCCCTCTTTTGTCATTGTTAAATTTTTTCAAATTCAGAAATACATGTCATAGAAAATGAGAGTCCTTTATAATCTCATCCTCCAGAGATAATCACAGGTAACGATTCAGTGCCTATTCATACAAAATTGTTTCCGTGTATGTATGTCATTTTTATTTACTTAATGTTTATGTAACTGGGATTATACTTTAAATACTGTACTACGACTTGCTTTCCCCATTTAATGATATATCTTTGGTCTCTTTTAGGTCAGTTCTTAGATGTTTGCAAATGTTGTGCACTGTACAGTGTCAGTCAGTCTGCTCCACTCTTTGACCATTTCATAGCAGTCCACTGCAAAGACAGAGAGTCCACAGTTGATTTACCCAAACTCCTACTTTGGGATGTGTCTAACTGTTGGAATGTCTGTCTTTGTCATTACAAACTACAGTAGACAATACACATATATTGCACCCTTGTGGAAGCATTTCCATTAGAGTCCTAAAGGGATTCATTGGCCAAAGGAAACACATTTTTTTTTTATGTAACAGCCATTTCCAAATTTCCCTAAAAGTAAAAAAGCTCTATTGATTTAGGCTAACAAATAAGAATTTAAGAGAATGCCTATTTCCCTGTTCCCTAGCCAATACTGGCAATTATCTATACTTTTAATATATGAAAGTCTGATAGCAAAAACATTATATCTAATTTTTTATCAGAAAACACACACATATACACATAACTCTCCCATAACACAAAAACAAGAGCCATTGTATTCCTAATAAAAATGACTATAAATCCTTGTTAGTAACCAAATTCTTGTTACTCCAATGAAGAATTACACTCACCATTACTACTATACACTGTCATCCAGGAACATGATGGGCAGTCATGAGAAGCTATCAGGGCCACTGTAAACAGTTGCACTGGATGTGCACACACAACTTCAGGAGGCGCCATTCAAGTAGCCTACACTGTGTATGAATGGGGGTACAGCCTGAACAACTACACACAGTAACCCTGTGAGAAACTGCTTCATTGAGAAGCCAGAAATGACAACACTCCTAAATAAGTCTTAAAGGTCAAAGTTAAAACCCATTTTTTCTTAGTTCCACAGAGCCAGCGTCCCCAGAACACACACACAGACCCAACAAATCAAGCCATGTTGCATGTGATGTCAACACAGCAAAAAGTTGGACAAATTAATCCTTGTAAGACACTCTTCATTAGTATCTAAAATATCTTTGTCCCATTTGTTCACCCAAAGGGCATAACATTAAAATGGCATGATCTCTTGTGACGTGCAAAAGTAGTTATTAATTTGCACTCATTATCTAAAGATGTTTGCCTCATAGCCTTTGGATACATCTCGGGTGTGCACATATGGTGCTTGACAGAGAAGATCCAGGGAGTTGCCAATGACTACAGGTGACACCATTTAATTCGAACAACTCATCTATAGATGGAGTTTACTCAGGGCTTCAGACGCAATTATTCAGCTGGCAAAACTGACAGGCTAGAAGTGGAGCGCCCAGTGATCCATTTCAGCGCACATTCTCTGCTGCCTCACCCTGGTGTTTCCCAAATGCTCTCGCTCGGGCTAGATCGCGTGCCTGGGCTGGACAGGTAAAGCACTGTGGTGTCCCGTACGAGAGTAACTCACCAGAGCACGAACGCGCATTCGTTTTCCTTACTTGCTTTATTACACATACCTGGTTGGCATCTATACTGCTCCTGTTTCTTAGAGCATCAATCTGGATGGCTCCCTCGTCTCATTACCACCTTGATTCACAACACAAAACCCATTTGCTTCAAGATCAGTCTATATTTCTGACAGCTTTTGCACTCCAAATGTTACTATTTCTTTTTCTTTTTTTTTTTCCCTTCTGTTATTTCTTCTTTGTGACAGAATATTTGGCATTGACCCATAAAAGAGTGTTGCAGGAACCCAATTTTTTGAGAACTGCCCTAAACAGATTGGATTAAATTTTGCAATTAGCCTACAATTTGCATCGCACATGAGGAAATTCCTTGTTGCAACGGCAACTTCAGTGGGCCCCGTAGAATAAGCTATTGTTGAAGTAATTCCTGTAAAAGGTCATATATTTAAACCCTTCAATTTTTTTTGACAACCTCTCAGAAATGAGTGATACAGTTGCTCTTGTGTCCAAAAAAAGCAATAATGTCCATAACACTTTTCTTTATAGGCAGGGCGGAATATTATTACCCCATTCATCATAGACTACTCTGGTTATAAAGTACGTTTCCTGATATTTGAGAGACCTTTTTCTTTCACTGTCTTGAAAAAGCTGGAGGTCTCTAAGCTGGGTGTCAGTTCCGGTGGTTTTCTTCTAATATGTTAACTTCTTCAGTGTCTCCTGAACAATGGTGACATTTACCAATTTTCACTGAATTTCATCCTCTTACGATCAAAGAATGAGGAGACTAGTTTAAGATTCCCATGTCTCTTCAATTGGGAGTCACTCCATAGTCCTGTTAGACGCAGGGGATGGGCCTGTGGTTCAACACAGAGGCCTTCAGTGGGCTAGGAGTTAAGGTACACATGTATGGAAGAGGCAGAAGCTAACAGGAAGATGTGAAGCCCTGCGAACTGCACTATGAAAATCTCCCCTGGAAGCATTAAAATTCAACTTGACAAAACAGTGTGGTCCAAACCAAGTGAATGTACAGCCTGATTCACCCTCTGGCTGCCATTCTGAAGTACTGGGTTAGGACTTCTTAAAAGCTTTGCTTTTACAATGAACATACCCCATGGAGTCCACAGTTTTCAAAGCACAGTAGAGTTTGTTTCCAGTGCCTACATTTCTGTCCTCTTGCCAACTCTGATCCATCAATGTTGGTTTACCTCAACTTATTGATGTCCTTTAATGATATCTCTGGTGTCCCAACAATTCATGATTGGCTTAAGAGTGAGGCAGTACGTATGGGCCTCTCTTCCTGCCTCTTAGGTTACTCGGATTCAAACCAAAAATTGAGTGGAAACATGTTTACGATGATGTTCCTTGTTTTCATTTAAACTTTTGGCACAGACTTCTCATACTTTCTGAATGAGTGTTGCTTGTGGAAATTGGGAGTCTACCACTGCCAACCTATTCAATTTCAAATTACTTCCACTTTGTTCTCCTTAGGTACAGGCAGAAGGGAGGGAGGGAGGGAACGGAAATGGGGGTCCGGTAGGAAGAGAGACGGGGAGAGCCCAAATCAAGCATGTCATTTGATTATTGCATCAATCCTGCTGCTGTTGCTCCACAGTCTAATAAACTTTAGTGGCCCAGAATTACTCAGCTGAAAACTATGTTACTCTTACCATTATCTAGGGGAGGATTTGTCAGATTCATAAATTGTTCTATCACTGAGCAGGGAAAGGTAGGCCGAGCAAAAAAGAACTTCACAGTTCCTTTGTCTCTTATTTATATTTGTTATAAATCTCCTATATACAGAACAAAAGCAGGCTAGATAGCACTTAGTTTTAAACCATTCCCAGGTATAATATATAAATACAGCACCTTTGCAGTCTCTTGACAGAATACTAAATACAGTTATCTTTTAGGGCCAATGGATTAGAGAAGCCCCTCCAGAGAGCACAAGGCTTATTTCCAATCCCATGAGACTTCTGTCCTACGCTGAATGAGGTTTCACTGATGAGACTATTTCCTACATTGAGGGTCAATTTTCTCTAAATATAAAGGCAATGGAGGGGCAGTTACCTAGATAACAGCATGATTCTCTTTGGGCTCCCGAACATCAAAGTTAAATTCACAGAATTATCCAGCATTACGAGTCATTTCTTAGGCAAGATAACAAATGCCGTGAAATGATCATTTATGGAAAAACAAAAGAGACCAAATTCCATCGTATATCCAATTAACCAGAGTCTAAACTTATCTACAACTAAGAGGCTAGCTGTTTTTCTTTTAATTGCCAAAGTACATACTTTTCAAAACAAAGGTCCAGTTCTGGATTACCTCTCATATAATTTTTAAAAATGTTTATCAATCCTTTTTTAAAATCAGTGGGGGAAGAAAAGGGGGACATCGTAATATTTTGAACAATAAAGATAATTTTTTTTTTAAATCACAAAAATAGGACAAATAGAAAACATTAAGATATCTGGATAGGTCCCAGCACTGCTGCTGGCAGAGTCCTACAGAGGCAAAAACTCGGATTCCTGACATTCTTGCTTACAGAAGAGCCACCTGCCCAGGAAACTTGTATCTGACTCTGAGTAAGAAAAAATAAACCTTACAATGTTGAGTAACAAAGATTTCCCAGGTTTGTTTCTGTAGCAGCGCTTAGCATACCCTGACTAATACTCTAGGTAACCTAACTAGTCTTATGGATTTAACAATAACAAAAAAAAAATCTATGTTAATTATTCCCAAATATATCTTCCAGGCCAGCAACCTCTCACCCCAGATAAATAGATATAGATAGATATAGATATAGATATAGATATGGATATACGGATATATGGATATATAGATATAGATATAGACATAGACAGACATAGATATATGTCTGTACACACACATGCATCCACATTTCTAACTTGATTTTTCCACTTAGATGGCAAACAGGTACCTAAAATTTAACATTGCCCAAGAGAATCCCTTCTTTTCCACCACCAACCACACACATGTGCACATATAAACAACACGGTATTTCTCCTCTAGTTTTCCTGTCTAATCAAATGACAATACTACCCAATTGCTCAAGCTCCAAAACTGGTAGTAATCACTGATTTCTCAGAGAAGCATCTATAATTCAAGATCACCTGGCAAATAAGCTGTCTCTTTGGTTATCAGATAGCTGAATGGGACTTATCAAATCTCTCCTGGGGAGATTCCTACCCTTTGTTTACAAATACACGCAGTAAGAGGAAAAGAAAAGGCATAATATTCTACCAACTGGGTTGTAGGAATCACATAGAATCATTGTTTCAGACTCTTTCTTTGGAAAAATTCAAAACCTAACATTTGTAAATTTCACAGACACATCTCATTTCATGAAATGGAAAGAGATAAAGACACATGTAACAATGGGAAAAAGAATAATAACATTTGTAAGGTGGAGCTATTGTCAATTTTGTCATCTAAGTCAAAAATCCAAAATACAGAAGCGAACCACATGCCAACCATAATGAAACAGGTCTCTCTGCGTCTGTTCTCTGATTGCTTCCATCAACCATACATTTAAATTAAATCTTCCTAAAGCTACAGTTCATGCAGGTCATTCTGTCTAAAAAACCTGAAATAGTTTCTCAATACCATATAAATCAAGTTTGGATTTCCTAGTCTGGCTTTCAAGATCCCTTTCCAACCTCACTGATTCATTGTCATTCTTCAAATGTTTTTTGAATATTTTAAGCTATTACTGTTGTAATTCCCTATTTGAAACATTTTAATGATAGGTAGTAATACCCAGTGGCTTTAAACCAAGAGCAAATATGGCATAGCAAAGAAGTCCCACAAATACTGTATCCTATAACAAAAAATGTGCAAGCTTCCTTGTAGAATGGCTGTGAATTCATAGGCTGTCTTGGTAGGTTTTCAAATTTGTGCATAAGAACTTTATGAAAAATACTTTACTTCTTTCCTATAAATTCATGTTATTCTCCTCCTTTGTATGGATGTGCATGCTGTTCCCTCTGCTTAGGATGTTCTTCTCAACATCTCTACCTACACATTCTTCAAGACCAGCCACTCCTGCCTCCAGGCTCTCCCCACAATCAAGGTGCTATCTAGCTAGTCTTTCTAAAATGCAAATCTGATCCCTGTTTAAAAGCCCTGGGGCCTACAGAATAAAATTCAAATGTCTCTGCCTGGCATGCATGGCATACATCATCTCTCCCAAACACTCCCTTCCAAACCTAATTGCTGGCTCAAGTCTCCCAGTCTCCCAAATATGCTCATTCGGGTCATACTGGACCACTTACTGTTTTCCAAAGGCACTGTGTGTTCTTACCTGGCCATCCTCTTTGCCTAAAATATCCTTACTGCTTTGTTTGCCTAGTGAACTCTACTTAATCCTTTGAGGCTCATCCTAAGGATAATTTCTGAGCTTTTCCTATTTATATCACTCCTTTCCCACCACCCCAGATAATACCACCACCACCTCCATTTCATCTCTGGAGCCACAGTACTGCAAACATATCTCATCTGTAGTGCTTTCTCATCATTTGTTATAGCTATTTACTGGGCAAGTCTTCTCTAATAAAGGGAAATCTTTTGAAGGCAAAGTCCATGTCTTTTATTTTTGTAAGTTATTATGAAATATTTTAAACATTTTAAAATGTATAGAATAACACAACAAAGACCAACCAGTGAAAAATAAAAGTCTTATTAACACAGTTGAAATGCATGTGGCAACCCTTCCTACTGTTATACTATGTGTGACTATGTGGGAGAGTCGCAGGGAAGAGATGAGGACCCTAAGGCAGGGCAGCAATGTCACGTGCACTGGAAAGCATTACAAGATGTAATGTTTGAGTTATCATACAGCGGATAAATGCAAGGGCTGAATTAAAAGCAGAAATGCAAGGTATGATCTTGAAGACAGTAGAAGCTTCCTACTTGAAGGGTAGCCTGACACAGAAGTAAACTTGAAATCAAAGAACTCTGTGATTTATATCAAGCCAACGGGAAGTGACCATCTCCTTGGCTTCCCAAGCCACATCTACTAACCTCAGAGCAGTAACCAGCCTAGTGCCTGAGGGCCTCACTCATTCACTCATTCATTCATTCATCCATCCATCCATCCATCCATCCATCCATCCATCCATCCATCCATCCATCCATCCATCCATTGGACAATTAGCAACCTGCAATTTTCTTTGGGGGTCAGGGGATGTACCTTACCTCTGAGATGGAACTGGAGAGGAAGGAACCCAACAGGGAGAAAGAAACCAAGGCTGACAGCTTCCCCTAGGTTTGGCAGGTTGCACTTTAAGATCCCTTTTATGAAGAGAAGTCTGGGTGGATCCTTCAGCACTGTCACAAGAGTAAAAACAGACCCCAAACCAAACCTAGTAATGAGTGGAAATTGACAGAGCTGTGAGAAGGAAGTCTGGAGTGTACAATCTGCAAAGATACAGAGCTTTACTCTACCAACTTTATTAAGAATCAAGAAAGAGAGAAGAAGATCTTATTGCTATTATCATGATAATCACCTTTGCAGATGACACTGAATTGGGAGGTGTTCCCAGCAGCAGTTGAAGACTGGCACACAATACAAAGCTATACATGAATCTTACTAATAGATGTCAAAAGTAACACAATGAGGCACTGGCTGAAAAATGCAGATGATCTACCTGGGGATGAATAAACTTAAAGATGGAATTTAACTTGAAGGGATTTCTAGATGGCAGTAATAGACAAAACAACAAAATAGTGAGTTAGTGGTAAAGAGCCATCAAGAGGTTAGGCAAGTACTGCAGTTCAGCAATTCTCTGAGCTAGTAAAACTTTCAGCCCTGCTCACATGGGGATTCCAAACCGCAGCTGAGAGTCTGTGTGTGTGTCAGCAAAGAGCCCAGACCTGGAACCCTGCAGGCAATTAGGGGTGATGTGAGGCCTCAGTGGGAATTTAGAAAAGAAGGAAAAACAAATCAAAGGGAGTGAACTATGAGGAAAGGCACAGGCGACAAAATGAACATAATTTGACTAAATAACAACCCAGGGGACCACGATAACTGTCTACGGAGTGTAAAAATCCAAAATAAGGCCTAGAGGTCTGCTGGTCTGGGTGTTGTTCTGAGAAATATCTATAGTCGCATCCGTCAGAAAGCTCAATAGAAAGGCAATGTTTTGCATCCCTCTATCTGAAGCATGGGGGCTCTGTTATAGATAATAAACATACCTGGGTTCCCGGAAGCTGACTTTACCTCAAAACCATTTTTCAAAATTTGTGGACAGAGGACCTCTGGGAGGAACTCAAGAGCTATTGCAAGAAAGTCCTTGAATCCATAGGTGCAAAGTCACTCAGGCTTGCATCCAAAAAATGTTTATTGAACAAGTACTGCATGGAAACTTTCTAGACCTGGAAACTTTCTCAGGTCTAGCCTCATCTGTATCAGAGATGTCTATTACTGTATCCATACAATCATTACCTCTGATGCTTTACAGCAGTTGAACCTGAGAAGGATCCCAATCTGAGGAAAGAATCTATAGGCTGGTTTTATAAGAAAAGATGAACCAGGCCAATAAGGTTCCTCTCCCAGGGTCTTAGAAGTACGACACTGAGCAACTGGGCTGGCCAAAACCCTGGGAACACGGTTAAAAGTCAAGGTCACCATGCCCAGTCATGAGCAAAATGTGTAGGCAGAGAAAGAGAGAAGGAGGGTGGAGCCAGGATCCACAGAGAAAGACTGAGAAGCAAAGCACGTAGCCCTTGATTCATAGGAGAATTAACCCAATTCCTGAGTTTTCAGTTTCCAATTCCAGTTTTCCTGAGGCCCAGTTCAATTTCTTGTGCTTGGATTCTATGTAAGTTTCTGTGGCCTATAACCAACTCCTTATTTATTTAAGCTAGTTTTAGAGGGTATCTGTTCCTCACTCAAAACCCCTTCACTTGGATACCTACTTACTAGACTGGTCTTTTGGCTGTAACCCAACTCAAAATATCTGAGGAAATAAAAATGCATTAAAATGGATTGGCTCATGCAATCAAAAAGTCTAATAAATTTCATTGGGACATGGCTGGACCCAGGTTCTCTTAAAAAATGACATCCAGTTTCATTTTCTTTTTCTCTCTCTCCCTCTTCTTACTATGTGTTGGTTTTATTCTCAGAGAAGGTCTCCCTTCCTACTGGTCCCCAACAGCTCTAAGCTTCGTCTTCTTGCAACTATCAGTCTTAGCAGGAAAACACTTTCAGAGATGACTCTCGTTGGCTAACACTGGGTCATGGGCCAACTTCTTATTACAGTCACTGTGTTCAAAGCGACAAAACATCCTGACTGGCCAAGCCTGGGTCACAGTTCTCCCTGAAGCTGGGGAAAGTATCGGCCCCATGCAAACCCTATAGATTGAGTAGATGGAACTGTTTCCTAAAGAAAGATTGAGGTGATACCGGAACAATGGAGAATGGGTGCTGGGAGGGCAAAAATAACAGGTGCCCACTACTCCGGTCCAAGCTCATCACCGCCTTGAACCACAGGGCAGTCTCCTCACATCCCCATCAACACAAAACCATTCCAATCTCTGCTTATTTTCTTGGGATCTCCCCTTTGAAAATATTTTATCTCACTCATCTTTAAAAGTTCAATTCCAGTCCCACTTTCTCCATGAAATCTTCTCTTATTCCAGCAAACCTTCACTGATTGCTTCCTTCTCTCACTCCCCATAGCACATACAGCAGCATAGAGCCTCTGAGGACATGAAATAACACCTGATGGCACAGTGGGTCCTCATTAATTGTGGATTTGCTTACTCACTAATATTTATTTGTAACTCCAATGCCTATACTGCTTTCACAGCGATTCATGGACATGAGCAGAGTAGCGAGAATTGTGAATCGACCTCTGTCTCCTTGTTTCAGCTCTCATATTGTAAACAAGTGTCTTTTTATAGCTGTTTAGTACTGCTTTCTTTTCTCTTCTTTGTTTGCCATTGTGTAGTTTTACTGGTTGGTGATCTTGCTGTTTAAAATGGCCCCAAGCACAGTGCCGAAGTGCTGCTTAGCGCTCTGAGCACCGGAAGGCTGTGATGTGCCTTATGATGAAGACATGTGTGTTTGATAAGCTTCGTTCAGGCTTGAGTCACAGTGCTCTTGGCTGTGAGCTCAATGCTAATGAGTCAGCAATATATATTAAATAAGGTGTTTTAAACAGAAACACACAAAAAACAAGGTTATTCGTGGATGAGTTGACAAAATGTGATCACAGGCTTGCAGCAACCTAACCCTGTATTTCCCAAGAAGTAATGGTTCAGTATTTGATAATTCAGTGTTTGTCGGGACTTTATAGAACATAACTCCCACAAATAATAAAAATAAATTCTGTGTTCCCCAAATGTTTTGTGTATTTTGACTTTTCCATCCACACCGTAAACTCCTTTAAAACTCATACTACGTGTGCTCTGCATACAGCAAAGCACATAGTAGGTACTGTAGAACTTACTGATGTATAGGATATATTGGTCAGTTACAGGGCCCACATCAATTCAATTCAAATTCATTCAACTGTTTCCATTCAAAAATTTCTAGAGGGCAATCTACTATCTTATTGTTTATAGACTCTCCATCCCCTCTGGGCATACTGTAGATCTGTTAAAATATAGTATCAACCACAAACCATTTTTCATTTTAATGGCAAGGGGGAGTGAAGGAGGCAAGAGAATTCAGTGCTGAAACCAAATTCTTCACCCTTGGTAGAGAGAGGTTTGCACATTTTATATCCCAGAGATCACAGACCATCGCTGCTGAATGGACCTCTCTCTCTGATACCCCTGAGAATCATGGCACATACCTGCCGAACCAGGTGCCACACATCTCCCTGTGCACCAGGATCTTGTTGGTAATAAGACAGAGTTTTATATTAGACAAGAAAATGTTTCCTTTATCTGACTTTTGTGCTTTCACACAACTTTTGCTTTTGATCAACTTCGGCTTTATGAATCTGATCTCATTGTAGGCTTTTCTACACATGTTCTGTTTCAATTGAAGGAATAGGCAAATTTGATACCAGGAAACAAAAAGTGAGATTAGGTTAGTGAGAGTTCCTAAAAATTACACAATATATGTAATTAACTTAAGAAAAGGCTCCCCTGGGGTAGTTTCTGCTTGTAGCTCTGAGCTCCGGGGAAAATTTGGTAGACTTCTCAGAACCCCAGTTTCCCTTTCCCCAAAACTCCAGGAGTTTAGACTTGATGATGATGATGATGACACTGATAACTTTTATTGGATGTTTACTATGTGGACACTTTACATACACAATTTCATTTACTCTCCAAAATACCCTTACAAAGGAGATGCTATTACCATCCCCATGTTACATGGGAGGCTGCTGCATTTCAGAGGTGCAGTGTGTGTAGAAGTGATGAATTCCTTCACACTGAAACAGCTACCAAGTCATGGTTAGAATCCAGGCAACTTAACTCACTTAATCACTCATCTACACTGCCTGATTAATCTCTGAGGTCTCTTTCTTCTAGAACTTCCTATGTTATTTCCTAAGATTTCTCCCTTTTGCCAAACAAGGCTTAGTGTCTAAGCCCCTGACCCATTTCAGTTGGGTATAACGACATATATAAATTTGAACTGGAGAAAAGGGAGTAGAGAGGAGGAAAAAAGAGTAAGAAAATTCTGAGCTCAAACTCCCTAATGGTCTTAGAAACTCTATAATCCATCCTACTAATCCAGTTTTAATTATATCAATAAGCAGATAGGGCCTGGACTATTTTTCAAGACAGAGCATAATGTGTGAGTAATTTTTCACACTACTGCTCCCTTTAAAAAAAAAAAAAAATTCTGCAAGAACTTTTGGAACTTATTAGTATGAACAAATCAAACAATGCATTTTAAAAAAATAAAGCAGTATCCTTATAATAAGATTTAAAGGAAGGCTCTGTAAAGGCTGGGGATCCTGCAGATACGTCCTGGGAATTCTCTTGATGGCTCACAGTCGGCCCAAGCCTGTGACTTCAGCCAAAAGCAAATATTCAAACCTCATGTGAAGAAAAGCAGTCACAGCACCCCTACCCATGATATCAGCGAGAGATCAATCCATAAATCAGAAACAATTTTAATTTTTAAAAGGTAAAAAATGAAAGACCTACTTGTAGCAGACAAACCACCTGATCAGGAAATTATGGCCAGAAGCTGCCATCAATGAGGACTCCCCTCACCCCCCCACCCTGGGGTCTGGGGACAGTGGTGGGTTGCTGTTGGGTCCTGACAGCACATGCCAAGATGAACTTCTGACCACTGTCCTCCGCTTAAAGAGGCTTACCAGCAGCTAAAATTAGACCGGCTTCTATTCCAAGCCCAGGGCTCCTTCATGGCTGGCTTTCTTTTGTAAAAGTCTGTGATGGTGGCTTGTTTGATTTAAAGAAAATCAATGGAGGGTTACATGAGAAGGAAAGAAACAGAAGATCAGGTACTCCCAGGTTAAGATAAAAGTCCAAATGAAGGGCACTGCACATACACTGTCTCTCTCTTTCTCTTTTCCTCAAAGCAAAGAGAATGAGAGCCTTTGAGGTAAAGTGGAAACAGGTTTTTTTGTTGCAGTGGTAGCACTTTCTTCATCTTTAGAGCATAATCTGATAGGCCTAATCCGGTAAAAATGGCAGCTAATCACAACAGGATGAGTGACACAGGATAGAAGAGATGGAAAGATATGTGATCGCAAAATGCAGCTTTTGGCCCTCGCAGGGACTGAGGTCACTGCAACATGAACTTGCTTCTCCCTTCTTTCCTTTCCTGGCAGTGATCGGAGGTATTCAGGGCAGCAAAATGCACAAGCAGACTGATCCTCTCCCCATCCTTCCCAGGGAGGGAAACCACGCTGACCTTGGCCTCGGACCAGGTGAGACCCTCTTCACTGCGCAATTAGGTTAGCTGAACTGGAGTGATTTTCATAGACACAATCACATTTCCCTCTAAGACTGAGCCCTCAATTCCCAAGCCTTCCTAGAAGCCACCCACGTCCCTGTCCTCTATCAGGAACCAAAGCATTTCCATAAGTCTCTTCAAGCCCCTATTGTGTGTGTTATTTATGATCTCGGTGCCTTTTCTTTTCAGGGTATTGGTCCATAATAGTGCCGTCTGTGTTATTTATGACACAAGGAATAACTTAAACCACATTAGGAACCACCATATTATAGGGACTTTAGAGAGCTACATTTTTCTAGTTATGGTTAAACTACTGCAGTGATAAATCCAATCATAAGAGTGCAAGAGGGAATCCATGGGACAGGTGTTCCCCATTAGTCATGGTAAGGAAATGCAGGAACAAACGCTGGCGCGCAGATGCTTCAGTATCTCTTCCCAAGTATAGCTGTGGGAATCCAAAATGGTGAGGGGCAGGGGATGGGTGTGAAAGCCAGCAATGAGAAAAGGTGGGTAAGGCTACGGTGGAAAGGGAAGGAGGGAACGTGATGGAGACAAGCAGGTATGCTACTGTGGAGGGGACAGAAAAAAAGTGTTACAGAAGTATGTCTATTTCATACCCTCATCTCAGATACGTTCCATGGAATTCCCCTTTGTGTCTATGGACAAGCTTCCACCATGGACTGGAAATCCACAGTGAAAAACCCAGAAAAGAGGCACACCCAGAATGCCAGCTGCGGATGTCAGTTCTGTGTTAACTTCCACTTTTTCCACAATTTAGCTTATTCATCCATGAAAATCAGAACTAGTTTCCCTTTTCTCTTCCCATGAGGGCAGTAGAGAATTTTTTAACTCAAGAAAATGTTTATTGAGCACCCATCAAGGCTGGGCATGGTGTTGGGCATTGAGATAAAATATGAGTAAGATGCCCACAAGGAAGTCATGATTTAGTGGTGGAAACAGACCCAAACAGAGATCATTATAATAGGGGAAAAAAGGATATTCATGATGGAAGTATGTAAATGGTTCTGTTATAGGAACAAAGGGCTGGAGGGTCCCTGCAGGACACACGGATGTGAAATAACAGAACCTGGACCAGGAGCCTTGACTCTGGTCTCCACGTGTCTTCAAAGCTTCCGTGTGCCTCCCTGTGTCCAAGAAGCAGAGAAGAACTGGATGCCATTCAGCATTTGTGACCTACTGGGGTAGAAGTGAGGCCTTCTTTACGTAACTTCAGAGCACAGAGATTTTGTCAATAAAAAAAGATTAAAACTCCTTAAGAATAAGTTTGAAATACCTCAGGTACAAACTATAGACATGTTTAGAGAACATGCTCTCTCGGAGTTGGCAGCATTCAGAAGACATGGCCCTCTGTCCTTCCCCTAAAATTAACAGGGAGCCCTATGCTTCCCAAAGGGCTCATTCTGCTTCTGCACAGCCCTGGTTGTTAGACCATTTATCAGGTTGAGATTTCTATCCATGCAAACTGAACTGTCATGAGAAACTCATTTATTTATTCAACATACATTAAACACCTACTGTATGCCATGCATTGTGCTAAGTGCTAAGAATTCAGTATGAATGTTAATTATATAAAGCAACCTCACCATAGAATTCTCAGAGATACACTTTGCTAGCCAAGCACCAACCCAGTTGTCTTTGAAAATACTAAGACTAAGCTCCTTTCAGAAAATATGCAGCCCAGGCTTTGATTATTAGTCATTCTTCTCTCAGTTAATAGCAGGGCACCTCATATTCATAGCAATGAGCAAGGCAACCATGCACACTGCCCTTGTGGGGCACACAGTCTAGTTGGTGGGGACAGCCCAACCCAAATTTCAAGCATTTTGATTGCAATTTTGTTAAGAGCTAGAGGAAGGGGAAGCGACCTCCTACTGGTCTGAACATGTAAGCATATCCCACAGGAGCATAAAAATGTGCTCTGCGTAGCTGCCTCCTCCTCACTGGACCCCTCTAAGGAATCCCCTGCTCAGTTTTCTCCTTGGCACTTCCACAGCACTGCTTATGACTGGGCATTATTTATGCCTTTGTTTACTTATGTATCCGCATCTTGAGCTCCGTGAGGACACAGACCGAACCTAGCTGTACACCACTGAATCTTTATCTCCTGGTTTTGCACAATGTTCTGAGATACACTTCCTATTAGCCCCATTTCACAAAAGACAACACTGGCCTCAGCCTCAGATGTGGGTGGTGGAGTGGCACTACACGTTAGCCCAGGTCCACCTGATAACCAAAGCCTTGCTCCCAACCACTGTGCTGTCCCCTGACACCACTGGTGACTCACTTCTCTAAACTGGTATATTTGTTACCATATTGGTTAGGCCAAGACACCAAAACTAATTGTGGCTTAAGCAAGACAGAAGTCTATTTCTCTTTCACATGAAGGTCTAGGGTAGGTAGAGTAGCTTCACATTTTCATTGGCACTTAGGCTCCTTTTTTGGTGCTTTGCCATCCTTAGTACATGGTTTCCATCATGTGACCCAGAATGGCTGCTCCCACTTCCATCCTCACATCCACATCCAGCCAGTAAAGAAGGAAAGAAGGAAAGGGGGGGCATGTTCTTTTCCTCTAAGGACATGACCTGGAAGCCGCTTGCCCGCATCACTTCCATTCACATCTCACGGGCCGGAGATCAGTCAGGTGGCCATGCTTAGCTGTAAGGGGAGCTGGGGAGTGCACACTGGGAAGCCATGTGCCCAGCTAAAAATTCCTGTTCAATAGAAAGGGCAGAACGGCTATCTCCAAAACCTGTCTTCAGGAGTTACAAGTTCCCATCAATAAGGCAGTAGGAGAAGTTACAGTGAAGTAGAAGGGAAAGAAGAAAGTAGATTTTTTTTTAAAAAAGGAGGCAGAAATATCAACTAGCATAGGCAAGCTGAACTCCTCTTCCAGCACTCTCTACCCACTTTGGTCTTCCAAACTCCTCCTCAGGATTTATTTCTGGAATGGGATCTCTGGCTCTCATGAACCCTTAAATGGAGGATATTATGCTTTTCTGCACCATGGGCCCAACTGAGTTATGCCCTTTGAGTTTTTGTCTAAAGGAAGAGCACCAAAGGGAGGTAGAGTTCACTTTCTGGATGCAGAATAATCTTGAGAACTTTGATTACCAAGAGCATAATTTATCTTTGGGTTTGTCTCAGTCTTATAGAAAAGAAAGTGGAAAGTGGATTGCCCTCCCCTAAATATCTCCTCTCAAATGTATGAGAAGAGACATGCCCCTGAATCTCCTTACCTTGTTTTAAGTTCCCATATATTAAGTCTTTTAAAATGGAGATTTTTACAAAAACAAACTAGCAGTCTTTGATGTTTAGGGCATAATGTTTTAAAATATAATTTCTTAATTACACAAAAAAATTACCCCTCTTTGAAATTGATTTATTACATGCTAACGGCCTGAGAAAAGGCTGATATCAAACCTTATCAAAGCTTTAAAAGTCTAAGGCATTCACAAAATAAAAGCAGTTTAAAAAAATAGAGAGTGTAACTAATAGGTTTGAGTGAGGTGTATAATTATAAATAAACTCTAATTAATTCCTTCCCATTTCTTGGTTATTATCCACATGAACCTATTTAAATAAACTCACAGATTAATTTGCTAAAAGAAAAAAATGGAGTCCTTTATGAAAGACACATCTTCCTGCTCCTTTGACCACACTGTTTGCTTAGAATGACAGAGTGGTGTTGGACGATTGATGAGATACGGAGGACATATCCTTAGATGACATCTGATGAACCATACTCTCTTAAAATACCCTCCCTTTGGGTGGGCCTGGAATCTATTATTTGCTTCTATCTAGCATAATATGGGAATGGTGAAGGAATTTTGCAGATGTAATTAAAATCTCTTAGCAGTTGACTCAGTTAATCAAAAGGGAGATTATCCTGGGTGGGCCTGACTTAATCAGAGGAGTTCTTTAAAGAGGTATCTAGAGGTAAGAGCCTACAGCAAAGACTCTCTCTCTCTCTATCCTCTATCCTCTATCTAATTCTATGGCTGCAAAAAAAAAAAATGAATTCTGCAAACAACTTGGGGGAGCTGGGAAGCGGTTTCATCCCTAGTTGAGAACACAGATGAGAACACAGCCCAGCCAATACTCTGAACTCAGCCTGTGAAACCCTGAGCAGGGAACCCAGCTGAGCAAACAAAGCCCACACTCCCAACCTACAGAAACTGTGCAATAATAAATGGATATTGTTTTAAACCACTACATTTGTTATAATTTGTTATAGAGCAACAGAAAACTAATACAGAACTTGATTGCTCAACATGTGCCTGTGTGCTGAGGGGACAGAGAGAGGTGCAGAGTTCTTTGGAAACAAAATTTTACTCCCTGCTCCCTTCCCACCCCCAAAGCTTTTGCTCTTTGACATTGCTTGCTGCCATCCTGCCTTCAACCTCAAATCAGGTTTCTGCCTATGATTCAATCTTTGGCTCCCTAAGAGAAATCTTTTTCATATAAAATTAATATATAAATAAATTTGCTCTTGGAGTGATGCAGTATGGAACAGAACCTGCCAGGCTAACGTTCATCACAAAGAAAGATGGCAGAAGGGAGGGGAATGGCAGAGCTTTACCCTCCACAGGGAGGCAGAGAATTCATAGTGATCTTATTGCAGATGTAAAATTAGGTCAGGGGCCCTATAAATTGATTAAAGCTAATGCTTCACACTTCCAAGGAAAACAGCCAGTACAAAAGAGAATGGTCTCTGGCTCAGGATAAGAAGAAAGGAGAGTCCTCTATGTTTGTTCACAGGCAGTACTGCCATGTAGTATATTTGTCCAAAATGAACATTCAGGAAAGGAGCATCCAAACAACAGCTGGAAAAACTTCTAAAAAGTAAACAGTAGACAGCCTACATACACACAAACCTAAAGTCAGGATTAAAGTGAGCACACCAGTGGCTTAAGTGTCCCGAAGTTCAGGAACTCTAATTCACCCTGCTTTCCCCAAATTAATCCCTATCTGCAGCCCTCAGCCCTCTGCAGCCCTTGTGTCCTGATATATATTTTACAGGCAGCTGGGTGTGAAGTATTCTGCTCTGTGTTCCCCAGATGTCAATGTCTTGCCAGTTTGGGGCAACACTTCTACCCTAAATCTCTTCTTCAATCCCTACTTTTCTCCAGGATGTTACTCCCAACCTTCTTTATTTTGTCTCTTTCCCCTTCCCTGACATTTCTTCTCCTTGATCCCTTCTCAAAGTCACAGAAAAGCTGTATTTGTTTCCCTTATAACCTAGCTTGTCCCTCCTGTTCCCACGGAAACCTTTTTTTTAGACCTGGCTCACATTCTAATTTATCTATTGGGTTCCGTAAGCAACCCAAGTCCCTATAAAAGGGTTAAAAAGACAAAGATTCTCTATAGCCAGAGTTGTAGCAGCTTTTGCAATGCAAATATGTCTGATCTGAGTTCCTAAAATCTCTTTACCTTTTTTTAGACATGTTTATATATGGGGAAATAAAAGATTGGTAAAGAACATAGCAATTCTGATCCTAAACACTGCTATACCTACCCATGGAGAAAATTATCTGATTTACATCCTTGATTTACAATGGCAGAATGAAGAGTTGGGGGACTGGGTAAGGTTGAGGGTCACCTGTTGATGGCTAGTGGGTCAAACTCCTTAATTTAGACTTTAAATCAAACACAGGGAAAGACACTAGAACTAGAATCAGTTACATTTTCATTTCAGTCATGACCAAAGTAATTCAGTTCATTTTTGGTTCAAGGCCAGTTACCAGTTCAAATTATCTTGGGAAAACACTGCCCAAATTATTTGGTCCACACAGAGTGAAAATAACAGGTCCAGTTTGAGTTCCATGAAAAATAATGCGTTTAGTTCTGGTACAATTCTCCATGAGAGAAGTTCAATGTCAATGAAAGGTAACTGCTTTTCCTGCAAAAGGATGAATGTTCAGAATGTTCATGTGTCGCCCCTACACCTTGCCCACACCACTGGCTCTGGCCAGGAGGCTCACATAAAGTTGGCTGCTGTGGCTGAACCATATGGATGGTGCTTAGGATAAAGCCTTAGGGTTACTCTTCAGTCCATTTCAATAGGGTTTAAGTTTCCAGAAATTGGATAGAATAGTAAAAATTAAAGCTCCTGACTTATCTAGTCCCTAGGGCAGAATTTCTTCACACAGGTGCATCATATGACTTTGGAAATAAGGCACCTCCAATCCTGCATCACCTAAGAAAATCCTTTATGGAAAAAGCTCTCACATTTTCAACGTCACTTTAGTCCCCTACAGTGACAGCATGAATAAAATCCACTTTTATAAAATTAGCTAAAATAAAACTTTCTCTCTATTAATGAAACCCATGCCTCTCCTCAGAAACCTGTTAGCTTATTGTACACTACTTTAATATACTCTGACTTAAAATTTCTTATTTCTTCAGCTCATGCACCAGGGTGACTGCCTATGTATCCTCTATTGCAGGGCTCTGGACATACTAGATTTTTTGGGTGCCACCAAACCCTTCTCTATCCAGGACGAAGGGGTGACATCCTCCTCCTGATGTCTGTACCGTATGCCTGCCTTGTCAGCATCTCCCATGCTTCTTGGGACCACCAGTGGGTCTCAGCCTACCAGGCACCAGTGGGAATAAGCAGGAACTGAGCAACTGCCGTGATGCAAGGAGAACCGGATCATGAAGCAAACTGAGGCTTTGGAAAGATGTGTTTGCTGGGAAAGAGGGAAATCTGAGCGAGCTCAGGATGCATAAAAGGATAAAGAGAAACAGATGATCAGGCAAGTTGTCCAAAGCGTGTATCACTCAAGAGAGAAACGTAGGTCAGAGAGACATGGGCTTCCCACTTGCTGTGCCCAGGTTAGCTGGAGGCAAAGAAACTCACGGGAAATGGTCTGGTCCTAGAAAGGTGACTTAATCCCAACCCATTCATGATTACATCAGACAAAAAAAGGACGTGATGTTAAGTCTATCATGCTATCTGCCCAAAACTAGTAATACTAATGCTTTGCTAAGAATACCTTCATGCTTGGCAGAAGGATCCTTTTTTAAAGGTAAAGTTATTCAGACTTCAAGAAAGGTGATTATGATGGACAGAAGGTACTAGAAGCAACGTGTTCTAGAATACAGAGCACCAAGCTGAGAATCATAAAATCTGGAGTTATCGCTACTTTTTTATTTGAGTTGCAGTTTACTGAAAGACTAAGAAAAAAAATAAGCACATGAGAAGAATTCTTACTCTGACTTTCTTAAAATGGAAAAAGAGAGACATAATAGATGGTGATGTAGGTTTATTTCTTCAGAATATTTTCCAGAGCTATTAAGACAAATATATTACATATTTCCAAGACTATCATCAGATTCCCCATAGATCGCCCAACATAATTTCTCTTCTCTTATTTCTTTCAGATTCACTTGAAGATACTGGGTCTGAGTCCCAGTTCTGCCTCTTGTGAGTTATGTGATCTTGGCTTAACCTCTGAGAGCCCCACACTCTCACATAATTAGCTAATAATAGCACCCATGTGTACCAGTCAGAGCCCCGGCAGGAAGCAGATGGCATACGCAAAATGAGCAACTGAGGAGAGTTTAATAATGAGACTGACTATAAAGGTGAGAGCAGGGTTAGGGAAACAATGAGGAGCACACCACCAGAACTAGCATCAACAGGGAGTCACGACTGTCCCTAGACCTGAGGCACAGAGAGGAAAGACTTGGCCACTTACTGTGAAGTAAATACTCAGCTCACTCTCCTCCCACTCTCCAATATCTTGATTTGGAATTGCCAGATCCAACTGGAAACCAGAAAGTAAGGGATCCCATTTATATAGTCCATGCTGGTTGACCTCTTGGGGTACAAAACAAATGGAGGGGAGCAGGTATAAAAGGACAAATGAAAAATATTCAGCAGAACACCTCATCAGTGTACTGAACCCCTCCCCTCCGATGGTGCTCCAGTGTATCAACCTTCAAATCTAGCATACAGTATGTGAAATCCTACCTCCATTTCAAGATTTCAATAGGAAAAGAGAGGTAGGTATTAAGTGTCACTTTAATCCTTCCTGAGATCCACATTCAAACCAATCTCTCTACAGTTTGCACATAACCTTGTGTTTGTCTACATTAATACACACCTGTTGTTTGTCTTCATTCCTAACTACACTATGGAAATGTTACAGAATCATCGAATTTTAAAAATAGAATGAAGATAACAGATTAAATCAG